>NW_028227262.1:32743333-33440000 GCF_978045245.1 Mus caroli | reverse complement strand
CCTGCTAGCGCCCCCTTAAGTTCAGGAGGTGTTTCTGTCATTTGCTAGTAAGTTATAGAACTTATTCCATCAAATTATTTCTAGAAAACTAATCAGAAGGTCCAGGGCACAGTTGCTTCAAGAATGTGTTCATCCTCTAGAAGAGGGGTTTGTGCCTTGTCTGTTACCATCTTGGCTCTTTTATGATGATAACATTGTGGCTTAGCCAGGAAAAATCAGTGACCCTGAACTAGGAAATACAAACTGAGATTTCCAACAGGACAAATTACCTTAAGGAAAAGGCATTAGGATAGCTTGCGAGGCTGGGGTGGGGGAAAGGCATGAAAATAGTTCCATTAGCCAACTTGGTCAGTGGGCAGGTGCAGGAAGTGGCAGATAATCCCAGCCAAGATCTATAAATATACCCCAGAATCACTATTCAAAACCCACAAAATAAATGAGCAAGTTAGAAAACTTGGCAGCATGTAGCCTGTAGATGCAAGCCCTCAGTTCTCAGCTTAACTCACGATGTTTTCTGTGAGTCGGCATGCTGTTGAACTGTTTGGGATTTCTGTTTTCCCAGCAGTCCAGTGGTCAGGAAGCATTCTCTCTTCGCTCCTTCACAGAGTTGTGAGAAACTAGTAAATCAAAGAACATCCTCTGAAAGTGCTAACCTTCACAGGGAATGAAGGTCTCTGACGCTAATCTTACAGAAAAGCTATTTGAGACTCGAAGGTAGGAGGAAGCATCAAGAGAGCATTTGTGATAGCAGTGAAGGCATACAACCAAAGAAAAGCCATCTTGTTGGTCATTTATTTTAGTTCGGCCTTGCTATAATCATAAGCAAAGACTGGCTGAGCCCAGTATCTACAGAGCAGTGACAGTGCCATGCATAGACAGAACTGTCTGTCAAGAGAGTGGCATGTGCTACAGGGGCATGCTGAGCTGTGAATGTTGATCAGGGCCCTGGAAGCAAACTGATGTGAAACTTAGGAAGGAATTAGGGCAGAGGTGGGGGTTGGACTTAGTGATCCAGCTCCAGGATGGCCCAGTGCCTCAGAGGAGCAATTTCAGGGTGGCCAGGGACTTGGATAGCACAAATGACAACTTCCTAGAACGGTCTGTTCCAGAATCCATCGAGCAAAGGAAATAGCCTGGCCTTATCCTGAGTAAGTTGACAGGAACCAGGAAAGGAAGTATTTGTGGTGGGACAAGTACTTATAGCATCATTAAGTCTCTTCTGAGTAGAAGAAAAAAATGGGAAAAAAACTTGGTGCAGCACATGTGGTAAGTCAGTTTCCATGGCGTGGGAGAGCGGGAGGAACACAGCAGCAGAGGAAGATGGTGCTTGGGTGGCATGGGGCGCTGCACTCAGGGTCCTGTGTGGCTGTGCCACTAACATGCTAATGACCTTGGAAATGTCATTTTCTTCCTGTGAATTTTGAATTTTTTTGTCTCAAAGAGTCGTCTGGTCAGTTATTATGAGGATTAAGTATTCTTTTTTTAAAAAAACAAACAAACAGGCCGGGCAGTGGTGGCACACGCCTTTAATCCCAGCACTTGGGAGGCAGAGGCAAGCAGATTTCTGAGTTTGAGGCCAGCCTGGTCTACAAAGTGAGTTCCAGGACAGCCAGGGCTATAAGAGAAACCCTGTCTGAAAACAAACAAACAAACAAACAAACAAACATTTTAAAAATTATATAATTTCTTTATTTACATTTCAAATGCTATCCCCTTTCCTGGTTTCCCCTCCAAAAACCCCCTATCCCTTCCCTCTCCCCCTGCTCACCAACCCACCCACTCCTGCTTCCTGGCCCTGGCATTCTCCTACATAGGGGCATGGAACCCACGGACCAAGGGCCTCTCCTCCCATTGATGTCTGACTAGGCCATCCTCTGCTACGTATGCAGCTGGAGCCATGGGTCCCTCCATATATACTCTTTGGTTGGTGGTTTAGTCCCTGGGAGCTCTGGGGGTACTGGTTGGTTCATATTGTTGTTCCTCCTATGGGGCTGCAAACCCTTCAGCTCCTTGAGTCCTTTCTCTGGCTCCTTCATTGGGGACCTTGTTCTCAGTCCAATGGATGGCTGTGAGCATCCACCTCTGTATTTGTCAGGCACTGGTAGAACCTCTCAGGAGACAGCTATGGATTAAATATTCTTACAAGCAACTAGCATACAGCTCCTAGAACACAATGCAAAATAAAATATTGGTGTATTCCTTTATTTTGAGAAGAGGTTCAGAAAACCTCCAATGGAACAAGCCAGTTGGGAATGTAGAGCTCAGGGGAAAAGCAGGCATGATTTAGCCTACTAGGTGCTGGTACTCGGCCCATCTTTACAAACAGAGAACAAAGCCAAAATAGCAGAGAAGAAAAATCTTATAGAGGGAAGGAAGATTAGAGGCAGGAAAGAGGGAATATAACTGTGCAAGAATGTAGTCTCCTCATACAGGCCTGATGCCATTAATGCATAGGATGAAGTTCCTCTCAACCTCACAGATTGGGAAGACACTGGACTGCATAACTCAGCATCACTTGTTTTCCCTGAGTATCTGTGATACAGGCTGAGTTTTATGCTTGATTGTAGCTGTTTTCCTTGGTTGTCAGCTTTCCTGATATGTATATGAAGAAATCAAGCATTAATAGCAATCCCTCTCTCTCTCTCTCTCTCTCTCTCTCTCTCTCTCTCTCTCTCTCTCTCTCTCTCTCTCTCTCTCTCTCTCTCTCTCGTTCATTCTGTTCTGATTCCATCTTTAAAAGAAAAAAAGATTCCTCTCTTCATCCCAACCACTGTGTCCCCTCCCCCCTCCACTCCTCCCAGCTCCCAGCTCTCTCACCTCACTTCTCCCCCATATCTGCTTCCCTCCCATCTCCCATCACAAAAGAGCAGGCCTCCAAGAGACAATAACCAAACAGAACAAAACAATAAGGCAAGGCAAAAGTCCTTACACTGAAGCTGGAGAGGCAACTAAACAGAGGAAAAGAGTCTAAAGAGGAGGCAAAAGAATCAGAGACACACCCGCTCCCACAGTTAGGAGTCCCACACAAACACCAAGCTAATAGCAAAAACATATATACAGAGGACCTGGTACAGACCCATGCAGGCCTGTGCTTGCTACTTCAGTCCCTGTGAGCACCCATGAACCCTGCTTAGTTGATTCCATGGTTCCTGGTGTCCTCCATTCCTTCTGACTCCTATAATCTTTCCTCCCCTCTTCAGAAGGATTCCTCAAGCTCCAAGGGTAGCGACCCAATGGAGATATCCAATTTAGACTTTCTCCTCAAGTTTGGCTGTGGATCTCTGCATTTACTCCTATCTACTGCTGGAGGAAGCATCTGTGAATATACCAGAATTCCATTAGGAATCATTTCATTGATTTTTTTTTTTAAGACACATCTTGTTTGGCTCTACCCTAGGTCTCTAGGATATCCAGTCTCTGGTTTTTGGCCATCCAAGCAGTGTTGGACATGTGCTCCCTCTCATGGAGTGGGCCTTAAGTTAAATTAGACATTGGTTGGCCACTTCCACAAGTTCAGTGTCATGATTGCCCCAGAACATCTTGCATGCAAGACAGATTGTAGGTCAAAGGTTTTGTGGTCCAGTTGGCGTTCATGATTCTCTTTCTGTCACCCACAGAGTACCTTCCTGCACCAAAGACACTAAGAACGTAGGGGTGAAGGCTCCACGCTTAACCTTTCCATGTTCAATGAGCTGCGTGGATGTCCTCTGCAATGGGACCTCACTGTCTGTCTGCGAAGAGTAGTCATCTGTCCTAGCATCAGCCTAGTTGGCTGGGGATCTTCACAGGACCCTCTTAGCCAAAAACTCAACCGAATGCAACCCTGTCCATAGGAATTTCTTTAAATCCTAAAAGTGTACAGGTTGATGACAGTTATAAATAGAGTGAAACACAGGATTAGAAGACAAGGACACATCAGAGGTGTTTAAGATTGGCCTAGTCTTTACCAAGAACAATAAAGAGGATATTCATATTTCTAGACATACACACACACTCTCTCACCCTGTCTCTCTGTCTCTGTCTGTCTGTCTGTCTGTCTCTGTGTGTGTGTGTGTGTGTGTGTGTGTGTGTGTGTGTGTGTGTGTGTGTGCGCGCGCGCTGTGTCATACAGGAGATTAGATCATAAAATGACAGGTTGAAAGTGAAAGGGTACTGTGGATTATTTTGCAAGTGGGTAAATTGGTGCTTAAAGGAAGTGGCTTGCTTGGGGCATTATGGCAATCAGTAGCAAATCAAGAGCCTGAACCCAAGTTCCCCAACTCTCAGTATGGGGTCCATCTGCTGTAGTCCTCTTATTGAGGAGATTGTATGTCTGAGTTCACACATTTGTACAAAACTAATTCGTGTGCCCTTCTCCTTTTCTTTAGGGCCAAGTGCTTTCGGGGCAAAAAAATCCTTGGAGATTACGACATCAAGGTGGAACAGGTAATCATCATGAAGCCTCACATGACCTCCAGCATCCCAGAGTGAGCCACCTCTTACTGTCCAGTGTCCCCACTGGGTTCTCAAACGTGCATCTCCTGGCATAGGGCTTTTCATTTATTTCCTTGACTTAACAGTTCAGATGTTGGTTCAGAGGCAAACAGTGTGGTTCTCAATGGTGTCTCTTGCAGTGCAGGGTTCCAAGATGAGGAAGCTAAGGGGAGTGTCTCCCTAGCCTACTGACCTTACCCCCATGCTGTTGGTGACAGTGTGATTCTGAGTGACCGCATGTTTTAGGTTCATTGTCCGCCTACTTTGACCCTAGGGGTACACTTCAGAGGGAACCCATTGTTTTTACAGGGAGCTTGAAAGGCTGTTTGTTTGTTTGTTTACCTTCCTCTGCCTCTTGCTCCATGTAATAGAAAATTAGGTTCTTTGTGGGGAGGAGATGGCCTGCTTAAATAACGTATTTTCTAAGTAATAACAAGTTTTTCCTTCTCTCTGTGTTAGAATTTACAGAATAATAGGATACTTTCCTACCTATTACTACTGTTATTTGTTTATTTTTACAACATTATCTCTCTAAGTGGCCCTGGCTGTTCTGGAACTTGATTTAGACTTGCAAAGATCAGCCTACCTTCTGCTTCCAGAAAGCAAGGATTAAAGGGGTACACCACCATGCCCAGATTGTGTTCCATTCTTAAAACAACTTGTTAGATAGTCTGGATTGATTAGAAAACAAAAAACAAAAAAACAAAAAACCTACCCCTATGTTATAGATGGAAGAACCAGAAACCCAGGCAAGGCAATGCTGGGTTTGACATGCTGTCAGGAACAGGGGAGACAGAAACCCAGCAGCCTAACTCAGAACCCAGGAATTTCAAGCAGAGACTAAGAGAGGAGGTGCTTGTCCTGGTCACATTCTGTCTCTGCAGAGAGGTGCAGGGGATGCTGAGCTGGGAATCAGAAGACACAGTGAGAGGTTCTGTTTGTTCAGAAAAGCCATGTAACACGGCAGTTTTCTCCTTTGATAGATGGGGAGGGTTCTTTCTAGTACCTGACTCAAAGGGTTTCCTTGAGTAGTGGGTGAAATCTAATGGATATGAAAAACATAGAAACTAAATAGATGCTTGGTCTATGGCTGCTGCTGTGTGCAGGACTGAGACTCACTGTGTACTGTCACTCTCCAGGCAGAATTCTCAGAGCTTAACCTGGTGGCCCATGCAGATGGAACCTATGCCGTGGACATGCAGGTACTCCGGAATGGCACAAAGGTTGTCCGGTAAGAGCCTTTCTGTTCTTGGGGTTGCTGTCTCCTCTGTCTTGATGTCGTGGTTTCAAGTCAACTTGAGATAGTTGCACTATATGTTACATGGAAGTGCTAGAAAAGGCAGCTTAGTCCAGCATTGTAGAGAGCAATCTTAAGTTTCACAGACTCACTTAGAGGTAACTGGATTCTTAGGGCTGTTATTTACCCTCAAGTCAGGGTTGGTTTGTGCTTTTATCTCTCCAAATGGTATCCCTAGAAAACCAGGTCCTGTTGCTTTTTAAAATATTTTAAAGCACTTGACTTTCCTATTTATGCTGATTTGCTTAGATTCTTCAGAGTTGATAGCAAAGTCCTGCACTGAAAGCTTGTTCTTTTGATGCGCATCTCTGTATCCTGTCTTTATTCCTCATTCCCAACAACTCATGTGTCTGACAGGAAAATCTATTATTGAATAGACATTGTAGGTGGAAGAAAATGACCAGGTCCTGAGCACCCCACACCAGGTGCTGGCCTGAGTACCCCACACCAGGTGCTGGCCTGAGCATCCTGGTCTGAGAGGTGCTTTCTGGAGGGGATGAGAATTCCAGATGGGAGAAATGGTTTCCGTTTGTCCAGAAGCTTGATATCACTTTAGGTTTTCAGAAATAAGTTCCAAGTTTTAGGAGAGAATAACATTCTTATCTCACCTTAGTCACAAGACCCTGGACCCCTAGGAGTCTAGTGTCCAATAGAATCTGGGTCAGTGGCAGGAAAGACCAGACTGGGTGTGTCTGAGACCTAACAGTAGAGAAGTGGGCCTGCCCATTCTGGACTCTGAAGAAGAACACAGGTAAAGCAGCTGCCCATTCAGATTTGACGTAAACTTAGGTAGATCCACAACAGAGAGACATGGGTTGAACGTGTTGTGGAGATGCATAGCCAGGCAGGTAATGCATCATAGAGATGCATACACAAGCAGGTGGCGACAGAAGGAACAGCAGCAGGACTCCAGGGGAGGTGCCAACAGGGAACTCGAATGATTCTCATAACTGGAATAAAGGGTTGGGATTTGCTGTCAGGGATGCAGCTGGGCATCAGTGTTCAACAGGAAAGGCCTGATTAGAGGTATTGAGGCCTCATATCAGGTCAGAATACCCTAAGCAGATGTTATACCATCTTGGTAATAAGTTTCTGAATGTCCGAGGAAAGCGCCTTAACCCTCACTACTAGATCCAATCTCTGAGTTGGGTTGGGTTGGATCTGTAGGTGGGGATTGGATGGGTGCCTGGGCAGAGGACCAGGTAGGTCATTGTACATGGTGTCAAATGCTGAGCTGCAGAGCCTTGCGGGCAGATGCTGCCTCAAACTGCCTCTCTGGGAAGATCTCTGACGCTAGGGCATGAAGACAGGCAACCTAGTCCTCTAAAGCAGCTATAGCTAGGAGCTTTGCTGGCTAGAGGTGAAACCAGGAGAGCTTTCCCATGCATGGGAACATTCCGTCCTCTCAGTGTTTCCTGCAGCCCCGTTGCTCAACCTCAGTTCTGCGAAAAATATTTGCACCCCTCCCTAGCGTCCGTTTTGGAAGAATAACATTGGGAAGTTTGGCATCTGCCCTCAGCCAGCCTAGCTCCTTGCTCTCCTGGGGCCTGATGAGGGCATTGCCTATTTTAAGGAACAGCTTTAAGAAATTGAACAGGACATTAAGACCAGAGATCTGGTAGTAGTGTGGTCTTCCAGGACCTGATTGGAGCACAACTCTGGAACCACAGGCACTTCAGACTTCCACGCTTACCCTATGAGGATAGAGAGAAATCCCTTTCACTTAAGGTGTGGGGGCCTCCTTCACATATTTGTATGCTAGGAAAAGATAGCATTTAGTCTAAAGGAATGGGAGAGATTCAGAAACATAGTCCTCAGGCCTGTGGAAAGTATAGTGATAGTTCTGGATGGGCACATACATGCAGAAAGGAACACTAATGGGTCACGGACTAGGTGGTCACTGACATCTCTTCTCTGTCTTCGGCTTTGAAAATGTGTTACTTGAGGTGCTAGTTAATGGAAACTTGACTCTGTATTCTTACCAGGTCCTTCAGACCAGACTTTGTGCTCATCCGACAGCATGCATTTGGCATGGCAGAGAATGAAGACTTCCGCCACCTGGTCATTGGCATGCAGTATGCAGGCCTCCCCAGCATCAACTCTCTGGAGTCTATTTACAACTTCTGTGACAAGCCGTGGGTGGTAAGCATGCCCCCAGAGTACCTCCAGCACTCCAATAGTAGCACGGACTGAGAAGATCCGAGAGGCTTGTCAGCTGGGAGTCTGGATGGGGCAGGCCATCAGGGTAGCGTATTACCAGATGTCATGGACTGCGTGGTTTTGCCGCAGAGTAGACCTTTGACCTTTCTACCATGCTGTGCAGAAATCCTGTGATGAAAACCCTTAATGTATATAGGTCTTTCCTTGATCAGGAGCTACAGTTGTAAAAGTGCCTGCCTCTTAAAATGGGTAAACTATTGGAAAGGTCTAACGCCAGTAGAGAAATTCAACTCATGTTAGAGATAGTTCTACCTATGTTTTAACAACCTACTTGCATGAATCAGACAGTAAATGTGAGTTGGGAGTTTCCTTTGAGGTAGTCAAGTCCTAACCCACCATGGGAGAGAAAAAGAAAACGAGGAACATAAAACCTCTTTCTGTATGGTGCCACCTTCTGAGGATATTCTACGTAATTTCATTTAATCTTCATGATAAGCTTACCAGGGAGGTATTGTTATTTTCACTTTGTACAGAGAAATAAGACCCAGGAAGGATCAAGTCACTTGCCAAACTTACAGAGCCAGGATTTCTGTAAGTTGCACTGCCTGTCACACAAAGTGAAGAAGAGCTGGCTTGATTCCCTCCTCCACAGTCAGTCTAGAAACCTTGGAGGGCTGTGGAAACGTTTAGGCTGAGAAAGTATTGACAGAATGAGGCATGAGGGCCCGGGATGCCTGGGTACTCCCCTCGCTAGCTCTGCTGCCCCAGGCTGGCCTCACGGAAGGAAATGCTCGCCTCTAATCGTATCCTCTTCATCTTCTTGTTTTTCAAAACTCAAATTTCACACATACTAGCTTGCCAATGTTCACCAGGCTTATTGTGACATTTCAGAACCTTACACCTCTTCACTCTGTGAGCTGGAGGGGTATTCTATAATCACACAGGCCCACTGATTCTGTTCTTGACTTTGTTGGTTTTTTTTTACACTCAAATGGGCAGCTTTCCTGTTCTCTGGCTGCCAGAGAGACCTTCCAGTGTAGGAGGAAGAGGTGTGGACAAGGTCTGAGAGCTGCTGTGGTTAAGGAGGGGTTGGGTTCCTGAGCTCACTTGCAGCTTTTGCCTGTGTGTGGCCCATGACATCTGGAATCCTACTGTTCTGCAAAGATGGGCTAAAAGAGTGGTGTGACTTGAGTGCTGCCTATCTCAGAAAACACAATGAGGTATCTATCAAATATTTTTCTGGGATCTGCCCATTTCTCCTCAGTTACATGACCTTCCTCCTGAAATATGCTCTAACCCACCCCATCCCCACTTCCTGTCATAATTTGGTTCTCTCATAGCTACACAGGGTGATGCTGCTGGTATCAGCTTTAACTGAGCGATTTAATGATGTAACCCTGTGACAAACCATCTCATTTGTCTACAGAATGTAATTAATCCTATATATGCCATTACTTTGCCAATATGATTATTATAGTTCCCTGATATTGAGACCTCCCAAACAAAACGGTCCAGTGCTTCTTTTCCTAAACTGTGGCAGAGGCTAGAGAAGGGAGGAACGAAGATATCCCTCCCTCATGAGACCTGGGATCTGGTGAGGGGTCACATTCTCACCCATTCACAGTCCCAGCGCATTGCCTTTGGCCTTGCATGGGAACAACAGGGCTTGTTGGCCACATACCAAGTTCTTCCTGTAGTCTCACTAAGCAGCTGCCACACAAATGACATTTTACATGTTGTTCTCAGCTTGTCAGTGGAAGTGGACACATTTAATGACAGTGAGTAGAATGCCCCTCTGATATATCACTGGCTCACATTTCCTAAACTACTTAGTGTCGGTGCCCTTGATGTGAGGTGTGCTAGAGAGAGCTGTGCCCTGCACTGGAATGACTCTGAGTAAAGACTCTGCTGTACCCCAGACTGTCCAGGCCAGCCATGGATTTTCAGAAGAAATAGTTCTGCCAGTGAAAACACCGTCCAGAGAAAGCAAGAATGCCACCATCATTGATTGCTCCAGGTGTATTCTGGGTTCCTTGGAGATTGATGGACCTGGGTTAAACTAAAGCATTTAATGTCTAAGAAAGAGAGAGAAAACACATTATTCAAATAGAGCCTGAAACCCCATTTCTTCAGTGAATTCTGTCTTGAGTCATTAGATAAGTGGTTTAAAGAAGCATCCTTCTATTCACTGCCAGCAGCACATCAGCTCTCAGATTCATTTTTTTTTTTATTTTGGTCGGCATAGAGGAAATAGCCCTTATCAGATATTACCTTTGTTTAATTGGTAACTGTGTACTTGCGACTTAATCTAAGTTTCCAAGGAGTTAGAGGTTTGATGCCAAACCCAGTACATTAATCAGACAGGGAATGAAGTGGGGGAGGGTAGAGTGAGCTCTCAGAGACCCAACTAAAGCCTGGGAACTGGCTGTCATTTTAGTCTTGGCTGTCCCAGGGCCCTGGGAGTCTGCCGTAGGCCTTCCTGGCATCTGTGTGGTTGTCTGTGTAACTCACCCACACATAGGGAAGATAGGGCCCCACGTCTTGGTGCCACGCCAGAGTGTGGGCTGCAGCAGGACAGAGGTCTTTAGGCAGAACTGGCATCAGCTCCCTGGGGATGCTGGAGAGCCTTAGAAGCCTGGGCAGAAATGGAAGCCTGCAGATCCAGGTGGGCAGGTAGGGCTGAAGGTCCAGGGAAGGAGGAGGAATTGTAGAGTAAAGGAAAGGCTGAAGGTCAGATTGGATAGTCAGAGCAAACTGAAGAATTGATGGATGAGAAGGGCAATGAAGGATGCGGTGGGCAAAGAACAAAGGAACCTGGGCATTCTCCCAGTATGGCCTCCATACCACATGTGCTCTGAGGCTTCAGCCGCAGTCTCCTCACATGCAAAACGGGAGATCTGGTGTGGACTCTATCTGGTCTCTTTCATCAGTAATTTGGTGATGACTGAGCACTAAAGGAAGTCTTAGAACCCTAAGGTTACTAGTTCTGCATTACTGAAGGCTGTAGCACCCAAACGCCCACGTCTCCCTGCATTTTAATAGAATCTTCCCCCCAAACTGACCGTGATCTGATGTTTAGGGGGAAATATAATAAAAGATGTTCTTTCTGATGCACAGTGTGGGAAGCAGATGGAACTGACCCTTCTCTGCTCATATCTAAAGGGAGTCTGGAAAGGATGGGCCTTTTGTCCAAAGGCTACTGTTGAGTTAAGGCTCACCAGAAGGCTCTGGTTTGCTCATAGCCCTCAGGCTTAGCGCGCACACACACACACACACACACACACACACACACACACTAATACCCTTACAGACAATGGGACCTAAACTTTGTAAAAAAGGTCCTAGCTTTCCTGTCCCTGATGAGTGGAGGACAGGTTTGATCCAACAATGTTCCCTTGTAGCTGACCAGGCTATTAGTGGTTTAGAGCCTGAACTGATGCCACTAGAGAAAAGATGCTAGATTTCCCCTGCTGCCCATGCACTGAGCTTGGCATTGTGGGATGGAGGTGGATTGGCTAGGAAAGTCCTCTGCTTCCTGTGAGAAGAGCATTGCCTCTGTAGAATCTGTAGAACTGGAAAAGTAGATACTCAAAGGATTTAATGAAGGATCTGGCAGTGAACCTGGCTGGAGAATGTGACCTTGGGCAGCTGACCTTTCTGTTCTTAGGGGATTTTTGGTTCTTTGTTTTTCAAAGGTCAAGGAGTATTGGCTGACTGTATACCAATCCAGCCTTTCAGCCCCAATGCTGAATATTTGAACCTAGTTTTTTCCTCATTTTACCACATATAAAGGGGTCAAGTGAAGTCAGTCCTTATAAATCCAGTAAGTCCGTGCCAGGAAGATGATCTATATGTCTTCCCACTGACCCTCCAGTCTTTCCGAAGAACAGCCTCATTCATGACACCTCTTGTGCAGACTCTGGTGGGTCCATATAGCACACAAGACAGAGTTTTTATTTATTTGCCCGGCGTGTTATCCTTCAGGTTTATTTTTCTCTGTTACTCAGACGGGCATGTGTTTGGAGTTAGAGACTCAAGTTTCAATCCTTGCTTCACATCTCTTCAGTTCTATTATTAATTTTTTTTTCTCAAGACAAGATTTTACCACGTAGCCCAACACAATGGCCTGGAGCTCACTATGTAGCTGAGGCTACATCATCCTCCTGCCTCCCCTGAGTGTTGTGATTACACGTGTGCACTGCTCTCCCTGCTCCAGTTCTGGGAGTCAAGTGAAGTTCCCTACCTCTTCTCATCCTTGTCGATTTGAAAAGAGATTAGGTGGAAATCATTAACAGAAGTAGGCCCTCCATGAATACTAGCTTTCTCTTTGCCTTCCCCAACTAAAGCGTCCGTCCTTGAGGAGTTGCATGGGCCTTTCCTTTCTCTGTATCATCAGTGTGTTTAACACAGTGCCTTCTACAGAGAAAATGCTCTACTTATCTGATGAATTGATGTTTTGTCTGTTCCAGAAGTTGAGGATACACTGACAATTCTTTCTTGTCTTTTGCAGTTTGCTCAGATGGTGGCCATCTTCAAGACACTGGGAGGGGAGAAATTCCCACTCATTGAGCAGACATACTACCCCAATCACCGAGAGATGGTAGGTGGCTAAGTGGAGCTTTGACTCTGCTGTTTCTCCCTTAGCCACATGGTGACTCTAGAGGTCTGGCAAGAGCCTCAGCACCTCAGGCCCAACGTGTCAGGTAGCTGTGGAGCTGCTTAGAGGAGCCAACAGAGCTAGATTCTAGCCAACAGGTTTTTGTTTTCCCAATTCTGGGGGCAGAGTAGAGAAAAGCAGAAACAAAGGGATTTTAATGTGAGAGAGTAACAAATCTGTAAGCCAGCAGTCTGGAGTTTCGTGATTTTTGAGTGTAGCTCTAGCTTTGCCATGTGTCACTGGGCATGTTACATTCCCTCACCACATGTCAATTTCCCAACCATGCCAAGT
The DNA here is from genome assembly GCF_978045245.1 of Mus caroli. NCBI lineage: Eukaryota > Metazoa > Chordata > Mammalia > Rodentia > Muridae > Mus > Mus caroli. Next base: position 33,427,122 of record NW_028227262.1, on the reverse strand, counting down.
GAGCATAGCTGCCCTTGACCAGGATATCTAATACAGTGTACACACAATTCCAAAGAGATTCCTCAGGTAATAGCCTTCTGGTAGGTGTAAAACCTCTGAGATAAAAGCTCTTGCTTCTGTCATTCTTCACTAGGCTTGTATTTCCTTGGCCACCTCCAAATTGTGACAAGGCAGCGTTAATCCTATGCCTCCTCTGTGTCCACCCCCAGAAGTTAGAAGGAAAAGATAAATGGTTGATTGAAGGCTGTGAGGATGTTTCATATTGAGCAACCTGGAGGTTACTTTGCATCTTCCTCTCCATCCCCACCCCCTGCCCAAGCATGGTGTAGATTTTTACTGGATGACCCCACTTGGAGTCTCACTGCCAGAGCCTTCCAAGTGCTGTGTTCTGGAGCAGAGATCATAGTTGGTCCCCTCCCACTTCTTCCTCCAAAAGAGATCTCCATCATTGTATTTAAATCCAGCTCCTTCTCCCAGCACAGCACAGATGGCCCTGCTTACCAGTTGACCACACATCAAAAATGAAAACTGGTCCTGAGCTGTCAAAAAGAACTGATAATCTCTACCATCTTCCCAGGAAAAGGTTTTGGGGACATTGAGCTCTACAACTTAATAAACCAGAGAGGCCATTGCTAGTGTTTTTTCATGTAGACAAACCAGGAAGACTTACAGAGGTGCTGAGGAGCCTTCAAGGGCCTGGCACAGTGATAAGGGGACTGAGCTGGAGGGTAGAAACACTCTGGGGTCACAGATGGCTTTCTCCTGCTGTAACACCTAGCAGCTTGAAGTAGCTTGAAGCAAGTGAAAGGTGTATTCCACACTAGCATCTTGTATTATCTCCCTCTCAGCTGCTACTGAAACTTGGCCTCAGGAAAAGATCATGATGAGGAAGATCGTGATGGGGGCACCTTTGTTGTTTCACCTTTTTTGTTTGTTTGTTTGTTTGTTTAAAAACAAAGTTCTAAAGTAGGAAAAGAGACATTAGCAACCTAAAGGAGAAGCCCCCAGACACCAACAGAAGGCAACAGAGAAATTTAACCTGGAGGGAAAAAGCTTGTTCTAGTATGTACGTTTTCTTTTCCAAAGATGTATGCCAACTGGGCCAGACCTTCTGCCAGCAAAAGTATCAGGGGGACTTGCAGGACAAGAGGAAGAGTGGGCTGTTCAGCTCCCACTGTGTCCTTCAAGCAGATAAAAGTGTGTCAGAGGATTAGGCTAAGTTGAGACAGTGGGAGTAGGAGATATGGAGCTTTCGTGTGTTCTTTTCATTTCAGCCAACCAGCCCACTCAGGATACAGTCAGCCCACCTTCCATAGCACACATCGCCAGGTTGTACAACTTTATAACAGTCACAGCTTCTCCCTTATCATCTGAGCTAAGAAAAGCCAGTTAAGCAAAGCCAGAATAACAACTCTCAGTAATAGGTATAAGCTAGACTAACAGGGTTTGGGAGACAGGGAAGAGGGGCTGAGGGCAAGGCAGATAAGTCATACTACCTTTCCAACCCTTGACAAGTTGTGAGCTGGAGATGTGAACAGCAGACACAAGCTGTCACATGCCCCACAGCCTCCATTTGCTGGCCAGGCCATCCACTTGTCATTTCCCACTATCTGGCAGCAACACGGCAGGTGGTGACGGTCAAAGGACCACAGAGAACTGGCTTGGTCTTCAGAATGCTTCCAAGGATGTGGTTCCTGGTCCCTACTAGGGCTGGATGATGTCAACGTACTCCTTCCGGAGGTGTAGGTGGCCTCGGTACCAGCTGCAGATGCCATCAACATGCTTCATGCAGACATAGTGCTGGGCCTGGTATCCATAGAGCTTCCGTTCCAGCAGCCAGTCCGTCCAGAGACACTCATTGTGGGCTGAGATGGTACACGGCACTGCATAGCAAGTGGTGATCTAGTCGTGATCACACAATATCAAAGTGAATAGAGTGTCCTCTCTCTGTTGCTGCCTTTCACACTCCTGTGTTCTCACGGCCATCTCAACCACCTTTGCTTTTCCCAGTCCCAAGCTTCCTCCTGAACTATTCTCCCTATCTCCTTGTAAACAGTATTATCTCCTTGGTGTCACGTAGACTCAGCCTTGATAGGCCCTATTCTTTCTTTACCGTCAAATGAAAATCTTCCCAAATTTGTTATAGACTAAATTAAAATTTGAAAATAAATTAATTATTACAGGGCCTAGAAGAGTACTCTGTCTTTCTGTGCTCCCTTTTCTTGTACCCCCTTGGTTTTTTTTTGTTTGTTTGTTTTTTAAAGACAGTATCTTACTATGTTGCCCAAGCTGGGATTAAATTTGGAATCCTCCTTCCTGCCCCAGCCTCTCAAGTACTGCTATTACAGGAGTGTTACCACACACTTGGCCTAGATTTTCTTTAAATAGTGGCTTAGTATCATTTCTGCCACATGTGGTTGCTGGTGTCCCAGAGTACTTAACTCGAGTACTTTGAGGTAAGGTACTATGGACTCTTCTTTCCCACCCCCAACTTCCACAGCACAGTGTCAGTGTAGGAAGTGAGTAAACACACATATGTGGAATGCATGAAGGTCAAGACCCTAAGGCTCTAACCTTGTCCCTCACCCACAAGCAACCTCAGAAATGCACATCTCCTTACTTGGCAGCCACAGTTCTGGTGGTAGTGATGATTCAGGCTCTCCCTCTGCACCAAGGACAGGTCCTCCCAGGGCTCAATGTAGTTGCACAGATGGATGAAGACTTTTCCATCACTGAGAATCTGGCCTTTGTGGAGAGAGAGAAAAGAGTCAAATCAGGAGACTGCTTAGGGGCCCCAGGAGTCCCAGTCATTAAACAGCTCAGAAGAGCAACTTTTGTAATGGCCTTTTTTTTATTTCTTTCTGTTGTGTGTATGCACGCGCGCATACGCACACACACACACACACACACATGCATTGAAATTATGCCCTATGTGTACTAAACACACACTGTACAACACAGAGTAAACTCCAGTCTCAAATGGCTTTATGATAGAAGTGACAGTTTAGGACTCAGATGAATCCCTGTAACCTTTAAAGCAAAGACTATGTATGCATGGTATCTATACCGGGAAGAATTATGAGATCTGCTGAAGGTCTTTTCCTTTAGCATGAAGCAGAAAGAAGGTGGGATTTAAAATCTGACTGCAGCTTGTCAGAGCTGGTGGTACATGCCTGTAACCTTAGCCCTCAGGAGACTGAGGCAAAAGGATCAAGGCTTTAGGTCAGCCAGTGCGATGTGCTAAGACCCTTCCTCAGAGAAACACACAAAAGGAACAAGTAAAAGACCAAACTGACACCATTGCATACACTAGCAAGATTTTGCTGAAAGGACCCAAATATAGCTGTCTCTTGTGAGACGATGCCGGGGCCTAGCAAACACAGGAGTGGATGTTCACAGTCAGCTATTGGATGTATCACAGGGCTCCCAATGGAGAAGCTAGAGAAAGTACCCAAGGAGCTAAAGGGATCTGCAACCCTATTGTTGGAACAACATGATGTACTAACCAGAACCCCGGAGCTCTTGTCTCTAGCTGCATATGTATCGAAAGATGGCCTAGTCGGCCATCAATGGAAAGAGAGGCCCATTGGACTTGCAAACTTTATATGCCCCAATATAGGGGAATGCCAGGGCCAAAAGAATGGGAAAGGGTGGGTAGGGAAGTGGGGGGTGCTATGGGGGACTTTTGGGATAGCATTGGAAATGTAATTGAGGAAAATATGTAATAAAAATATTAAAAATTAAAAAAAAAAAGACCAAACAACAGAATGCCTCACTGCAGGGTTGGGGGTGTAGCTGAGTAACTGAGCACATGCTTAGCTTGCGAAAGGGCCTGAGCTAGATCCCTAGCGGAGGGAGGGAGAGAGGGAGGCAGGGAGGGAGGGGCAGACATCTCCTTTTATGTACCAGCTGCCTTGACCTTAAAGAAGGCCACAGGAACTTTTAGATGGAGGGTGGGAATGATAAAGCTGTTGCTGAGATTAAACAAGAGAATGTATATAGAGTTCTTTATACAGTTGTAGGCCCATAAAAGATGTCCATTCCTTTCCAATATCCATACTGGCCTCTCTTGCTCCATTGATAGGTATATTGGTGAGTATTTTCCCATAGGAAAGTGCCTTTAAAAAAACCCCAAACTTGTCAAGTTTCTTCTGTCTTTCACAGATCTTTCTCTTAAGCAGCACAGAACTTGTGAGCCCCCATGTGGGTGCGAGGAATTGAACTGAATCCTCTAAAAGAGCAGCCCATGTTCTTAATCACAGAATCACTTCACCGGTCCCATAGATCTGTTCAATACATCTTTTCCTCAGAGCCATCCATCCTAGAACTTAGACACTCAACCATTTATTCACTAAGCAGCTACTTGCCCTAGTACCAGATGCAGAAATCAAATGACAGTATCTCTGCCCTTTAGGAGGGTACACAGAAAGTAGGCATCGGTTACTAGACTATAATTTCCCAGATATAAGAACAAAGTGCAGAAGAGGGTAGATAAAGGACACTGCCTTGAAGGGATGAGTGGAAATGCACTGTCAACCAAGTGCAAGGGCCTCTGGACACTGGAACTGTCTTGCACAAAGGCAGGAGGACAGCCACACACCCTGCCACTACAGGTAGTTCATTTCAGCTCACAGGAGAAAGAGGCAAGATGCCATGTCACTGATACATGACAAAAGGCTACAATGTCATGGTGCAACCTATCAACAAAGGGTTTTACTAGTCAGTCCCTTCTCCTGAGCACGTGGGCATTGACATTGTTTTCTAGAGTTAGGTTTTCTTGCATGTCCCAACCTTTGGTTATTCCTGACCTTGAGGACAGAAACCCCACCCTCTCTTTCCCCTGACAGACCTCAGTGCCTCAGTGAGAATGAGAAACACAGAGGGGGTGCTCAGGAAAGGGATGGGGGGATGTAAAGGGACTGATCTGCTTACAAGGAACCTGGAGGGTGCAGTGGCTTGTCCCATCTCTGCAGAGGCTGCCCAGAGCAGCACAGTTCCACATTCTTCTTGGTACTAGGGGCCAAGAAGCCCCTTTCATTGTGTCCTCTGGTTCCTGTCACTCTTCAGGAGACATGTCTGGACTAGGGGCTCATTGAAGACTATGACCTACTCCTGAATCTCCACTCTTCTACCCAAGGCCTGTAGTATGGCCATCTGCTGGCTCCATAGATAGAGAGTAGAACTCCTCCCTATTCTCCCTGTGGGCTGCAGGTTTTATTTTCCACCTTGTAGGCCATTGTAGAGCCCACTCAAACAGTGGAGCTTCCCGGCTTGTTCACAACCACACCAGCACCTCTTTTCCTGAATTCCAAAATACTTCAGTATTGTATTCATTTATTCCAAGATCATATTCTTGGGGATATTGGATGGGTGGCTGATTTACTTTTCTGTCCCAGTCAGTTCAGTATGGAGGAGGCTGGCCCAGCACCAGGTTCATGGAGGTAGAACTGTAAGCGTCAAGCTTATGCACAGGGCAAGATAAACACTCAGAAAACACATTCCAGAGATGTATTTGGGTTCAAGATACCAAATATCTTATACCATAAAACTTTCAAAATGGAACTAGGTTGGTAGAGCAACCTATCCTTAACCTAGTGAAGTGGTGACCAGGATCACTAGAGCAGGGACTCCTGTGAATGGAAAGGGAATTCATTGTTCCTCCTAACTAAAAGGCCATGGTCATGATCACAACTCTGTTTAGCCCCTTCACTTACCAGTCAAAAGATACTGCTTGTGACTGTTCGTTTCTAGCTTCACACCACAGAGGGAAGAGTCAAATGGCGTGTAGACATACTGAATATCCTTGGCCTTCTCGAACCCTTTAAACATCTAAAAGGCAGTTACAGAAGGGTAGCACTGGGTCAGGAGTGTAATGGGCATGGCAGCAGGTTAGAAGCTGCTCATTTGTACCCAAACATTAAACAAAGCTCAAATTCAGGCTTGGTGCACAGATGATCTTGCTGGCATTCATTCATTCATTCATTCATTCATTCATTCATTCACTCAAGTCTACACCTTGATTTATCCCAGGGAGATGGGGAGGTCCCATGAACGAAGAGCTCTAGGACAGGATAGATAGCAAGTCCCCATCCTGAATAACTGTTTGGTTCCCATGGGCCCAGCCAGCCCATACCAGCTTATATTCACTTCAGCACCTTCATAAAGAGACCAGAGTCCATTGCCTGACTCTTACCAGGTTCGTCCCTCCCATAGCACAAACCCCATCCCTTCATCAGCCCATCATGGTTCAGCCCTTGTCCTGCCCTCATGTACCTTTATCTGTTTGATTTCATACCGGATCATTTTTTGAGTGTCAGCAGGGTCTTCGCTGGCAGGGACTACCTTCTCACTGGATATTTTGGCCCGTATCACTGAACAGAAAAAGGGAAACTTTAGCACTGTAGGAGTATGCCATCTGAGATCTGGATGGTCTGGGGTCCTCTGAGTGTCCAGGAAACTCTTGGTTCAAGTATTTTGGGTTCTTAGCAGTATGGTACATTCGAGAGAAGGGACTTGGAATTTACTCTGCAGTGGTTGCCAGCTTTAAGCCCTTCAGGGCTATTAGGTCCTCTTTTGGCCTTTTAACCTATTGGTTTCCAGAGCACAAGTTCTCCATAGCCCTGGTTGTAGTGAGAGTAGGAGTCCCTTCAAAGCAGTTGGCGTGGGACTCATCTGTCTGTACATCTGTCTGTACATCTTAGAACCTCATAGCTCACCAAAAGTAACAGTAACAAATGCTCATTGAATTTGTAAGTGTCCCAATTCTCCATTGAGGAGATTCATCTCTTCACATCTAATCAAGAACTGTATCTTATTTCTCAGTATTGAAGACTGAACCTAAAGCCACATTCATGACAGGCAAATACTCTATCATTGAGCTACAGCCCCAGCACTGGAAAGTCGGTTTAAAAAAAAAAAAGATTTTCCTCTCTGCCTGAACTTTCACTAGGCACAAGGCTCATTGACAGGGCTCTCACCCTGTAGAAGTCTTGATCTAATGGAGAATACCTTATTAAAAAAAAAAAAAAAAGCAGCAGCACCTACCACAAATAGGGAACAGCAAAGAATCAAGAAGCCTTCAGAAAATGAAGGGTGAACAGTAGTTGCCAGGAATTTAAAGTAGTGAAAGAAGGGTATCCAGGCAAGGGAAGAGAAAGGAAGAAAGGTGTGTCCTGTGGGGGCACCATGGCAACCTCAACTGCAGGCTGGGAGACAGGTGTTATCATGCAAACACCCCTTGCATCCTGGAGTTCTAGAAGTTACTTGATAGCTCCAGAGACAGCTAGGTCCTACCAAGCTGAGCTGATAGAACTACTCTAGAGGTTCGTGATAGAATACTTTTACAAACCAGGCTTTGCACTTCCAAGGTCAATGAAGCAATACCCATTTCTGACTTATCAGCTGTTACAGGAGGCACCCATACATGATCTGAGCTCCACCCCTTCCCTCAGACTCCAGGTCTAAAGCTCTGCCCAACACCACGTTTCCTACTGGCAACCCCTGCTGTGGTCCTCAAGGACCGTGGACTCACCTAGAGCGGAGTGGCAGAAGTGCTGCTGGGGGTGCGCAGGCGCGCAGCTGCACGCCTCACCCCGTCCAGGGGGCCACAGCAAAGCCAGCAGCCTCAGCACCAGCGCCCAGCTCAGCGCAGCCAGGGGACTCCAGGGCATGACACTGCAGAGCCCCAGCTGAGCTCGTGGGGTCTGCCTGTCGTAACAAACAGCCCCTCCAGGAATCCTCCAGAAAGCTTCGTGCAGCCCCAGTCTTTATGAGGTGGCTTTAGAGCCAATCACGCCCCCATGGGCTCCTCCCTCCTTTGGCACCAGGCCACCCACAGCCACAGGACCCAAGGCCCTCCTGACCAGACCAACAGACCCAGTTGGGAAGTTGCAGAGGGAAACCTGCAGATTCCGAAAAGAGCCTGGAAGTAGAGGAAGATTCTGCGTTAGGGGCAGAGAGATAAAAAAAGCAAAGACCAGTGAAGAGACTTAGAAAAGGCAGAGAGATGAGGGAGTGAGGCTCTAGCACTAAGAGCAAGAGCTAGTGAAGGGAAGCATAGACACAGAGAGACACAGGCCAAGTCAGAGGCAGACAGAATTACAACAGGCAAAAGAGACAGTGACAGAGGAGGACAGACCCCTCGCTGAGCTGCATACTGGGAATGAGACAAGCTACTCAGGGTTTCTTTCAGCTGCAGGAAGTGTTTTCAATGCCCTATTTACGAGGCTCCAAAGCAACAGCAAACAGTCAGGGAACAGGACAGAGAAAGTTGGGGTGTGTGTCTTGGCGCTGTCAGCCAAGGGTGGGGGGTGGGGGCTGTGGGGGGTGGGGGGGAAGGATGTCAGAGAAAGTAGCCAGTGCTTTCAAACCCTTTCTTACAGCCAGTGCCTTAGTTAGCAGCTACAGAGAGGTGGGGGGGCAGTTCTTTCTGTGGAGCTTAAAACAGGGGTGTCCTGTAGCTCAGGGCAAACTTTGGACCTCAGAGCGCCTACTGCACATCATTGCCCAGTGGAGACTGCCATGTTGCAGAAGGTGGAGCCGCTTAGCAAACAAGCCAGGCACTCATTGTGACCCAAGCCTTGTCCACTGTTTGTCAGCAAAGTGCTCCAAGAATTTGAATGAAAAGAAGCTCGTGGAATGGCTGCCCGGGGAGGGTAGGAGGCTGGGTCCTGATTCTGACCGCCACTGGGTCTGCTAGTGATCTGGGCCTCACTGGGCCCGAACTTTTTTCTCCATAAAATAGGACTGAACTATACGATTTGTCCCGCTCTTCATTTTACATTTGACAGTGATGTTTGAAAAGAAAGGGCTCAGAAGAGAACGAAGTTAGAGAGAGGCAGGTGACAGGTCCAGGCTAATGTCAAAGCTTGGGCCAAGAGTTGTCTCTTGGAGAGGCCTTAAAAGCATCAGTCTTGTCACTTGGCAGATGTGAAGGCTGAGAGGCTCAGTACCATGAAGTGACTTGCAGAAGACCAGTGGCAGAGAGAACTGGGATCTTCACCTGCTAGTGTGGCTTCCTGCTCTCTCCCCGCCATGCCATGGCTCTGTGCTACTTCTGCCTGCGTTTTGTTGCAGCTCAAAACCCTGCCTTTGGAGGGTCCATGTTCCCTTAAATCTCACTCCTCTGATAAAACTGGGCTACTTTGGGAAAGCATTTACTTTCTTAAGGATGTCTCCCAAGGGTAAACATGTCAAACCCTATGCCATCTCTTTCAAACTCTGAACTGGACAGAGATAGGCCTCAGCATACTAAGTCTGTGATGTTGGCAAGGAGTGAAGAGTTTGACAGAGGAAGAGGACGGGGTCAGCACAGGGAAGATGGCACTCGATGGGAAGAGGTCAGAGGTGCATGCTTCAAATGGACATTAAGGCACTCAAAGTGCATTTCCTAACACTTCTGGTTGGTTACAGTACAGTTTACAGACAGCAAAATTTAACCTTTCATGAATTAAAACAACAACAACAACAACAAAAGAACAAAAATCTTCTTAGCTTCTTGCCAGGGTTATCTAATGCAGAGAAAACAGAAATAGAGAGATGTAGTGCATCAGATGGGAAGCTCTGCTTCCAGCCTACTGTGTAACCTTGGGAACGCTGCTGTCATTCTATGGGTTCCATGTGTAAAACAAGTAGGGTGTACTAATTATTTTATTTCAATATTTTTATTAATTATCCAGGAACTTCATGCATTGTATTTTGATAAATTGACCAAAAATTTATTTTTTTCAATTTGTGTAGATATATGTATGGATGTATGAGTTTGTATGCACCATGTGCATGCAGGTGTCTGCAGAGGTCAGAGGTGTCAAATCCCCTGGAGCTGGAGTTATAGATGGTTCTGACACACCTGGTATAGGTGCTGAGAACTAAACCCAGGTACTGTCCAAGAACTATAAGCTGTCTTAACCGTGGAGCTGTCTCTAGCTCCTACACTGATTCTTTACAGGATGTTCCCAAGGAAAGTACTTTAGGATTCCAAAGAGAAAAGACTTGCTGACCGGTCCATTTCTCCCTTTTTTTTTCCTCTCAGCTTACGCTTCCTACATTCCCTGTAGTGGTGAAGATTGGCCATGCTCACTCAGGCATGGGCAAGGTAAGGCAGGATGGCTGTGGTGGTCTAGGTTGAATCAAAGGGGGATTTTGGTCAGCAAGACCATTTGTAGACTATTCTTTCTGCGTTAGTGGATTCCCCTCCAAGTCCCTTGACAGCCATGGGCTTTGCCTAATTATACAGTGAAGAATATAAGCAACCCAAGTTGACCCCTTAGATCTTGTGCAACAACTTATGAGCCAGGCTCTGGGAAGGGTCTACACCCAATGGAACTGCTGGGGAGATGGGATGCTCTTGATTTGCCACTCTCAAAGCTATGTGATTGGCTTGGAGCCTCCATGTTCCTCTGACTTCTCAGTGATTGAATGTACATGTCCCCCCCCCCCCTTGTCTGCCTTACATTACCATTAGGTCAAAGTGGAAAATCACTACGACTTCCAGGACATTGCCAGTGTGGTGGCCCTCACCCAAACTTATGCCACGGCAGAACCCTTCATCGATGCCAAGTATGACATCCGGGTTCAGAAGATTGGAAACAACTACAAGGCTTACATGTGAGTGTGTGTGTGTGTGTGTGTGTGTGTGTGTGTGTGTGTGTGTGTGTATGTGTGTGTGTGTGGGCATACCTGCATATGTATGGTGTTGGGGAACTGGGAAATTAATACAGGATCTTTCACATGCTAAACACATACACTATCCTAGGATCCACTACTAGTCTAGAATTTATTTTTTACCTTTATCAACTAGATTCTTGCTCTCAAAACATTTTTAACTGTTTATCATTTTCCTGCTTCCAAAAAGGAATTAAGCACTGCTTTAAAACTATGTAAAATTAAAGACAGCTGTTTGTTTGTTTTTAATTGGTTAAAAGATGAAAAACTGCATATCTCTGGCCAGGAGAGACAGTCAGATCTCTGAGAAGAGGTGTGGGGGTTGATTGTAACAGATAAGAAGAGTAGCTAACTACAAAAGCTTAGGGTGACATTTTTAGTGTTTTTCTTTGCAAGGACCATTAGTGTTTTGAGGGAGTGTTTATATTCCTGCTCTGAGCAGGATTGGACCTTGCAGTATCGAAGGTTAGGTGTGGCAGTCTTCGACTGGAAATCCCCCAACAGCACTATTTGATGAAAAGGTGTTCCTCCCAGCCCACTATCAACAGAGGATGTTAAGCTGTCCTTGGGGCCTTTCATTCTTCTCTCTCTCTCTCTCTCTCTCTCTCTCTCTCTCTGTCTCCCTCCCTCCCTCCCTCCCTTCCTCCTCCCCTCTTCCTCTTTCTCTGTCTGTCTGTCTCTCAATAGAATGTCCCTGTGTAGCCCTAGCTGCCCTAGAATTCACTCTGTAGACCAGGCTAGCCTTGAACTCAGAGATCCACCGGCATCTGCTTCCCGAATGCTGGGATTAAAGATGTGTGCCACTATACCATCATTACTTTTCATAATGAGAGTTCACAGTAATGGGTTTCATTGTACCATTTTTGTACATACTTTGCTTTTGTTGAGCTTCCCCACCCCCACTCCAGGCCTCTGCCTCCCCCATCCCTCCTTCCAGTATCCCCCTCTACTTTTATAGCACATATATTCTACCTTTTTTTCTTTCCTGCCCATCCCAAGGTCCATTTTCCTCTTCCCGTGGCCCCCTTTCTAGTTTCATGACCTAAACCCCATATGCAAATATACACACATATAAATATTGGAATATAAACTCTGTCTATTTATAGAGAATGTGGTGTTTGAGTGAATCTGGGTTGCTTTGTTTAACATAATTTCTAGTTCCTGCATCCATTTTCCTGCAAATGTCATGATATCAGTTTTCTTTGTAGCTGAATAAAATTTCACTGTGTGTGCACCGTGTTTTCTTCATCCATTCACCTGTTCTATTTCCTGGCTGTTCAGGGTAGTGAAGTAGTAACAAGGATGTGCAGGTATCGCTGCCATAGGACTTAAAATACTTAGGGTGTGTGTGTGTGTGTGTGTGTTTCCAGAGGTAGGAGAACTGGGCCACTCGATATTTCTAATTTTAGTTTGTGGAGAAACTTTCACACTGTGCACAGCGTGGTATCCATGTGAACATTAGATGATAACTTGCAGGGATCTGTTATCTCCTTCCACTGTGTGGGTTCTGGGGATCAAACTGACGCTGTCAGGCTTGGTGCCAGTGCCTTACCCACTGAGCCGTCGTTTGGCCCCAGCAGCTGTTTTAATTCCACGCAATCACATTTCTCGGTTCTTAGGTTATTTCCTCTGCTGCTGGAGTCCTTTTCAGAAAGCTCTTGCTTTCCCTCTAGCATTTCCAGGTTTTATACTAAGGTCTTTGGACCGTTTTAAATAGATTTCTGCTCACACAGAGAGACATACATCTAATAATTTCTTAGTGATTAGCCAGCTTTCCATTACCATTTATCTAAGAAGTTTTTTTTTTTTGGTGTATATTTTTGGCACCTCATGGCTTTGTTTGTTTGTTATCTGCTATTGATCCATGGTATAATTGGATCCTTTGTTCTGTTCCGTTGGTCTACACGTCTGTTTTTGTGCTAATACCATGTTGTCTTCATCCCTCTGGCTCTGTAGTATACTTTGAGGTCAGGCATTGTGTACCTCCAGCACTTTTCTGTGTAGTAGTTCTTTTGTTATCCAAGATCTTTTCTGTTTCCTTATGAATAGTAGGAATGCTCTTTTGTACTGTGAGGAATGTTATTGGAATTTTGATAGGGTTGTATTGACTGTGTATACCACTTTTGACAATGTAACCATTTAACAATATTATCAATCTATGGCTATAAGAGGTCTTTCAATAGTCTAGTTTCTTCTTGAACACTTTTTTCAGTGTCTTAAAGTTTTCACTGTAGAAGTCTCTCATGTTTCCTCATCAATTTTATTTCTAGGTATCTTATTTTAATTTATTTAAGCTGTTATAAATAAGATATTTATATATTTTTGTCTAACTTCTTTCTTGCCAGGTTAATTATTAATAGATAGAGAAGCTGCTGATTTCTGTATGTTGACTTTGTATTCTGCAACTTTCCTGAAAATGTTTATCAGATCTAAGAGTTTTCTGGTGGAGTCCATAGGGTCTTTCATGTATAGAACCAAGTAATCTGCAGACAGGAATAGACTGACTTCTTCCTGTCTTGTTTGTGTCCATCATATTTTGTTTGTGACTTGTTTCAATGTTTTAGTTAAGAATTTGAGCACTCTGTTGACTGAGAGTGGAGAGAGTAGGCTTCCTGTCTTACTCCAGATTGTAGGTGAAAAGCTCTCAGCTTTCCCCACTCAGAAAATGCTTGTGGCCTCTTAATGCTGAGGTGTCTTCCATTAGTCTCTAGTTTCTTCTGAATTTTATCATGTTCAACTTTATCAAATACAATCTCTGTGTCTATTGAGATAGTCATGTGTCTTCTGCCACTAAATCCATTTATATGGTACTTTTAAAAAATTTTATTTTTGGTATTTTTGTACAATGAACCAATGTTACATTTCTAGATTGAAACCAACTTGACCTTGATGTATTATTTTTGTATCTTTAAATTGTTTTATCACGTGTGTGAACATGTGTGTGCAGTAGCACAACTGAGTATATGTATGTGTGTGCATGCCACAGTGTAGGCACAGAGGTCAGAGAACAACTCATGGGAGTTGGCTCTTTCCATTATGGGACCTAGGACTCAAACTCAGGACATTAGTCTTCATGGCAGGCACTTTTGTCAGCTAAGCCATCTTGCCAGCCCCTCTTAATGTATTCTTGAATTTAGTTTATAAGTATTTTGTTGAGAATTTTTGCATCTAATATCTATCAGTGAAATAGGTCTAAAGTTTTCCCTTTTTTGTGTTCTTACCTGGTATGGCTATCTAGTTTTGTATAATAGAGAAAATTTTTAGCAACCCTTTCCTTCCCATTTTTGTGAGTTTTGCAAGTATTGATTTCAGGTCTTTCTTAAAATCTTTATAGAATTCACCAGTGACTCCATCTGGTCCTTGTTTTTCTTTCTAATTATACTTAATTACTGCTTCAATCATGTTGCTTGTTATGAGTCTGTTTACAATATTTATATCTTTTTATTTAATTTTAGCTGGCCATATGTTCATTTAGAAATTTGTTCGTTTTTCTAGATTTTTAGCTTTTTAGAGTAAAGATTTCAAAATATTCTCTAATGGTTCCTGGCTATCGTTAGAGCCTCTTGTCACGACTACCTTTTCATCTCTACTTTTGTTGTTTGAGGTCATCTATTTCTTCTGCTTAGTGTTTTTCAAAAAGGCGAGTTTTAAATTTATGGTTCTATGTACTATTCTTTTAGTCTCTATTTTTTAAATTTCTATCCTAATCTTTATTCTTCCCAGAATTAGGCTATTTACTTGAGACCTAGCTAATGGTTTTTTGTCTGTTTGTTTGTAACATCAGGACTTTAGCTCCATGCATTACTCTCAGCTATCTTAGCTGTGTCTCTCTGAGCTTTTAGCAGCTGTGCTCTCATTTTCGTTTGATTCTAGGAAGTCTTAAGTTTCTTCTATGATTGCTTCAGTGAGCCAATATTCATTCCGAAGTGCATTGTTCATTTGCCATGTAATGGTTGATTTCTCTTGCTTTTGATTTTTAGTTTTATTCCACTTTAGTCTGATAAGAAATAAGGAATTCTTTCATTTTTGTTTGTTTCTGTTAAGGATTGCTTTAGTGGCCTCTGTGGGCTTTATTTGAGAGGTTTCATGGGCTCTGAGGGTCGGACTTATCTGCTGATGGACTATTCTGTAGATATCTGTTAAGTGCTATTGATCCATAGTATAATTTAGCTTTAGAGAATATTGACTCATTTCTGATCTGGGTAGTGGATATAGGAAAGGATAGCACACTGAACCAACTTGGTTCCTATCACTAGCTAGGAACCAAAATTCCTAGACTTTTAAAAATCTCATATCTGTTTTGACTAAATATGCAGTCACAGACATAGTCTTCTGAGTCTTATTCTCCTTATCTGTAAAGCTGGACAACATTCTACCTTCAGTCCTAGAGGCTGGGTGGGGTTAGTGAGATGCACTTCGGAAAGCATTTCACGCTGTTCAAGTGTGAGGGTTATTGTCATTCCATTAGTTCACTCTGCATCGCCGTAAAGCTCTGAAAAACTGCCTGTGCTTGTGGGATTTTTAGTGTCTGGAGTTAGTTCATCAGGGAGGAAATACCTGGAAGCTGGCACCAGCACCCTCCACATAGTGCTGAGTGCCAAAGACACTGGCTCTGAGTGTCCATAGTAAAAGGGGATTTCTGTCCTCCCCCTGATTGGGTTATCAACTGAAGGCTGATAACTTAAGCAATAGAAATAGCTCTCTTTACCTAAGCCTGTCCAGTTGGTCCTCCTGACAACCCTGTGTTCATAGACAAGACAGCGTCAGAGAGGTAGTGTGACCTGTAGGTCACCCAGCCAGTCAAGGGCAAATCCAGATCCAGAAATCTGGTCACCCACCTCCTACGCAGCCAGGCCTAGTTGGTTCTATTTAAACTGTGAAGTGGTCGGATAGAACCACTTCATGGGTGAAGCACAACATAGCAAAAGTTGGTTCTTGGTATGCCAGTTATTTGATAGCTAAAGAAGCCCAAAGGGGAAACTGACTCATTCGGGTCAAACTGCTACTGTTCTAGAGACCCTCAGAGGGTAACCATTAAAGGAATGTCCAGGTAAAGATTGTGGAAGATACTCACGAGACCTAGTGGGATTCTATTCATGAAGTGTTCCGAGTCAGTCCAAATTGTAGACAGGCTACTAGCTGTATAAGGCAGAGTACCCCAAGACTTTGACATAGTTGCGGGCAAGTTTTGGCTTTCAACTCAGCTCAAATAGCTAAGGAAAAAGTAGATCGAGGATTCCCAGTAAGGTATAGGTAGTTTTGTAGGGGTTTAAAATAGAGCAAGAGCCCCTTTGGTTGAATAAATTGGGACAGGCTCCATGGAGCTGGAGCTATCTGAGATAGGCCTTTGTTGAGAGAATCACAGGCATCATAGGTGACTGTAGGCCCAACAAATAGACCCATTGGCTTCTCAGAGGAATTCTGGTAGGGGATGCAGGGGTGATCTGGTGATCTGCAGTTCTGGAATTCCTGTACTTTTCTGGTGTGGCTCACAGCCTGTGCTTTCCTGGTGGGGGCTTGTTTTAGGAGGACATCCATCTCAGGGAACTGGAAGACAAACACTGGCTCGGCGATGCTGGAGCAAATTGCCATGTCGGACCGGTGAGTAAGAGATCTTCCATCCTTTCATGTAGGAAGGCCTCTGCTGGTAAAGACGTATTAGAAATAAGCAACATCTGAAGCGAGGGAGGCTCTGTGTAGACAAGAAAAATAAAACACAGATGTTCTGACAGCCAGTAAACCAGATCAGACAGGGCCAAATCAAATGCTGTTATAGAGATAAAGGTTATGTACCATGGAAGCTCCCATAAAGAAATAATAGCAAGGGCTGGAAGGCCTTCTAGACAAGGTGAGGTCTAAGTCTGGGCTTAGAAATACTGATAGGAGCTGGAGAGATGGCTCCGCGGTTAAGAGCACTGACTGCTCTTCCAGAGGTCCTAAGTTCAATTCCCAGCAACCACATGGTGGCTCCCAACCATCTGTGATGGGATCTGATGCTCTCTTCTGGTCTGTCTGAAGACAGCTACAGTATACTCATATAAATAAAAGATTTATTTATAAAGGCCAGGCGGTGGTGATGCACGCCTTTAATCTCAGCACTTGGGAGGCAGAGGCAGGTGGATTTCTGAGTTCGAGGCCAGCCTGGTCTACAAACTGAGTTCCAGGAAAGCCAGTGCTACACAGAGAAACCCTGTCTCAAAAAATAAAAATAAAGAAATACTGATAGGTTCAGGGGAGGCAACATAAATAGGGACCAGACTTGGTGGAATAGAGGAAGGGGAAGATGAATGGAGGTGAGAGATGGGAAAGGTTGGACCAAAAGAATTTACCAAAAGTGTAGGTTTGATGGGAGCTTAATGTCTTAGACTCAGGACACCTTCCTATCCCCTCCAGGTACAAGCTCTGGGTAGATGCCTGCTCTGAAATGTTTGGTGGCCTGGACATCTGTGCAGTCAAAGCCGTGCATGGCAAAGATGGCAAAGACTACATTTTTGAGGTAACTCTGTCCCAAAGAACAGATCAATATGTAGGAACACCCAGGCTGAGAGCAGAATCTTGGTTCAAACATTGTGTGACCATCCCATACTATGTTTGAAGTCCTCTATGAAGGTCCAAGATGGCAGATCTGCATAGCAAGCTTCCTCTCCAAGTAGAGAACTGTGGGCCAAACCACACAATGAGCAACAGATCGCACACTTAGGTCCTGGTCCCAGCCTACCCTTTTATAGGTACATCGTAGTGACTGCATCATTTGTTTATTCTGAGAAAGCCATCTTTGAGAATTGTTCAGTCCAACCTAATCACTTTAGTAAGTGAGGAAATGGACCCTCTCTACTGTGAATGTGTGCTTATGGCCACAGGGTGAATCAGTGTCAACTTGGGCACCTGGATGCAGGTGGTTCTTTTTAACATCTCTTAGTCTTGGAGATACTGTACTCTGCCTGATCCCCTAAGCAAGCTTGGCTAACTTTCTTTTCTCCTGTTAAAGAGAAAGTTATGGCAGTATGAACAGCACTCTGCTACCTCACTGAGCTCAGTCTTCCTTGCTCTAAAGGAATTGGTGTTTCAGAATACCAGGATCAGGAGGCCAAAGTGGGCTTTAGATTCAAAATTCACTCCATGGCCTGCTTAGCGTGGAGCTTTCTCAATAACCATATCACCCTCACCCTCTCTGGTAAGCCTGTTTATCCTCTGCAAATGAGAGTTGGACCCCAGAGTCTTTGAGTCTCCTAAAGTGGACATTTCCTAAAGGACACATTGCCCCAGATACAGGAAGAATCAAGATGATTGGCAAGCAGAGAAACTGTACTGGTCAGGAGCAAGGACAGGAGTCAGGCCGGTTAATGAGCAGAGCGTGTTTGGAGACAGACTGAAATATCAAAGGATGAAAACTACCTGCTCTTATGGCATTCCCTTCCTGCTCCTCTCCCTGTGAGATTTCAGCCCCAGGCCATACCCTCTCCTTGATTTTCTTCTTCTTCTTACTCCCAGTAGTTAGCATCTCAGAACCCTGGTCCAGGAGGAGAGAAAGGAAAATGGTCATGGCAGATGTTTGCAGCAGAAACAAACGGTTCCTGTCTCTGCTGAGGAACACCATTCTAGCTAACCAATACACTTTGCTGACTTAAAATGTACTTGTTCCCGTACTGCTAAGGGCCTTTATATTTCTAGACTTCTTCCTCACCTGGGTCACATCTTCCACTAGGTCATGGACTGCAGCATGCCATTGATTGGGGAACACCAAGTGGAGGACAGACAACTCATCACTGATCTAGTCATCAGCAAGATGAACCAGCTATTGTCCAGGACTCCTGCCCTGTCTCCACAGAGACCTTTAACCACCCAACAGCCACAGGTAAGGAACTGCAAAGAGACCCAGCAGTCATGAACCTCTGCTCCAGACACTGTGGCTGTAGGAGGAAGCAGAGGTCAGATACGTGCTGGGATCCACAGTTCTATTTCTTCCTTCTCTCTGGTTCCATCCCCTCTGGGTTATCTTCAAGTATTCCCTTTAAAGCCCCTCTCCCCCGCCCTTCAGCAATCTGCACTATTAGCTTCAGAACCATGCAGACACAGGGTAGTAGATCTTCACCCTGAACTCAAAGACTCCAGGGAGCTACATCCCATTTCTCCTATGACTCAGGGTGTCTTGTTTTGAACTAGGGGATCTCTGTGGGACATCCAGGTGTGGGGTAGAATTTTTCTGAGAAGAAGAAGGGAAAAGTCAGTCCCCTGTTGTGGGGGGAGACTGACAGGTAAAATTCAAAGTAGAAATCGCTTTTTGTTCCTGTGGGAGAGAAGTTGACTGTTCTCAGTTGGTGTGATACATGACTCCCATCAGTCAGGTACAGCTTTACAGGAAAATCTACACAAACCTCTGTAGAACATTAGGCCTAGGAGCTCTGTAACAATCCAAAGGATAGATAAGACCTCAGACTTGAAGTTCTGAGTCCATGAGGGAGATATCTCATTTTCCATCAATATCTCCATGATTCTCTCCACTAAGCTTTTATATAGTAGGGTAGTAAGAATGTTAACAGTGAATCAAAGAACTGAGTCTCAGCAAACTTCTTCCGTAAGCACCTGTGTAGCTTTGTGAGGAATCACTTTCCTTTAATGAAGCGTAGGCATTGCCATTTTTGTTAGAATTCTCTTAGAAACTTATCCTTCAAAATCTAACTTGAAAGAGTTATAGGGATAGAAATAGAAATAGACTAGTGTAGAGCGTCCAGTTTGAAATGAACATCAAGTGTGAATTGTAAACCTGAATCTGTTGGCTTTATGACCTTGGACAAGGTTCATAGCAATAGTTAAGAGAAGGTAACCATGGCCTATATCCCTAGAGTTTTATGAGAATGAACAGAAGAAGAAAAAGCCCTAAAATAAGACAGAACAACATGAAGCACCCGGGAAGGATAACATAGGCAAGAAGTACAGTCTGGATTTGGATCCTACAGTCTGAGGCTTGGAGAAGCATCGGCATGTTGTGTGGAGATGAGCGAGTACCATCCAAGACTGCACTGCACTCACGAGCAAGCCAGCAGCCTTCTAGAAATCCCTCAGTGAGAACGAATAAAGGGCTGAAAGTTTATACCTGGCAGGGAAAATCAGGCTGGGTTATTTAGGGTAGAGGCTAATTACCCTAAACACTTGAGCATTGCAGAATTGTAGATAGAAACATTGATATTCAGGGGAATGAACCTGAATTGCCAAGAGATTTGTTATTTTTAGTCAGTAGTACATATACCTTTTAAGGTAGGTAGAAACATGATGTACAATAAATATTTTCACCAAACTTTTCACCAAAATTGATTAAATTGAAACAATGTGGCAGTTGATAAGTTAAACCCCTTTCTGGGTCTGTTTATTCCTCACTTGTGGGCAATCCAATCTAAGTATCTTTTGTGCTCTAAAATTTTCTCTGGAGCCAGGCCCAGTAGCATATGCCTTTAATCACAGCAATGGAGAGGCAGAGGCAGGCAGATCTCTGCTAGTCTATAAATTGAATGCCAGACCAACCAGATCTCTACAGTGAGACATAAATAATTTGGGGGGAAGGAGTAGAATATTTCCATCCTCATTGATTGTACAGAAAATGGGAACTTCTGGGTGACAGAGGTTGGCTCTCACTCTCTGGGATGGCCAAGCTGAGGGTGGCATTGTGCAGTGTCACACCATCTATTACTCCTGCTGAGCATTTCCCTTTTTCTGACATCTGGCTCTGGCAAATTACTTAGTGGTTAAATTTTATAATTTTGTAAATGTAATGAAATCAAGATGTTTGTGTCCCAGTATTCCTTCCAGATCCTAGAATGCCTCCGTAAATAGTTAATGATAACCAGTTAAACACATTGCAGACTTAATTTCAGCACAGGAACCCTAAGGGGACAACACCCAAATCATACCCAAACCATAATATTCCCCCCTTTAAAAACAAACAATAAATATTTTCAGTGTAAGCATCTCAGCAGACCACACTGGAAACCAGGATACTCTGGGGTGATTCCCTCCCCTGTTATGACACACCCTCCCTCCCAGCCTCTCCAGACTGTTTCCTCACTTGTAAAATGGAGTTAAATGGGTGATTTCTGGATCCCATCCTATACCAGGGTCACCTGCAGTTAGCCAGACCACAAAGTCTGAGGGCATAGTCCTGCATAATGTCTCACCAAGGCCTAGTTAACTTTAATAGAGGACAGTACTCAGCAAGACCATCTTCCCTTCTGGCATCAACTGAGAGTTCTGGAATTCTAATAGAGCTCTGCAGGCATCAGGGAACTCACTGAAAATTATACTCACAGTCACTGCAGTGGAAAACAATTCTGATCAAAACCAAGCCACAGGAAAATGCATAGTGAAGAATCTGTGAAGGTCTAAAAGCAAGCTTCTGTTGCCCTTGGAGTCTATCTCTTTCCCTGTATCCATTGGTAATATCTCAGGGATATCACCAATCAGAAAGGTCACCTGAGCATCACTGTTCAGAGTCATGGCTGGGACTTCATTACCTAAGCCTAACTGATCTGATTGAGCTACCCACACATCCCTCCCACCCTAGATGGCAGACTGATACATGTGGTCTAAGGGGTGCACTGTGAATCGCACAGTTCTTGCTTTTCCACCAACACCCTTTGCCTAAATTTCCCCAGGCTGTTTACATAGGTTCTCACTTACCTTTCGCCCATGTGCCCTCTTACATTTTGTGTCCCGTGTCGTAGCAATGCCGATCTCAATGGCCTATGCCTCTCTTGTAGCCTCTCCATAAAATGATTTCCCTCTTTTGTTTTTGGCACGGCTCACTGTTTTGGTAAAGAAACTTTCACCACAGTATAACTAATATTCTTCAATCATCCAAAGATGCCACCTGCTCAGCAGCTGCTGCCTCTCCTCCTGGAGTTGTGGTTTTCCACTTTCTATCAGGCAAGATTGTTCTTCCCTCTTTTTTTGTTCTTCACTCCTGCCAGGATGCAAGCTCTTTGTAAACAGGAATCTGCTCATCATTTCATCTTAGAAAGCATCCAGAATCTAGCAGCCATTGACTACAGTCACACAGGGCTCTACAGGTGGGACCTTATGTGACTTCATCAGTACAGTGCAGGCCTATACAAACTAAGAGGCCATCACTAGGCGATGTGATTTCATGAGCCCACCAGCATATATGTGGCCAATCATTGACCTAAATATTGTTATGCAGCCCATGACTGGACATCACAGGTGCTCTAAAAAAGGTGGTTGAGAGCAGTTTGCCCAAGTTGCACTCTGTTGTCTGTAGAAAAGGTAACCTACACTAACAAATATAAATCTAATTTTAATACCTCTGCATTTAGGAAGAGTTTACCTTTGTCATTTATAACTACCTGTTACTGAATTCCTAACCTAACCTGCTTTTCTTATGCTACCTCTGCCCCTGTAGGTGACACAGAATATGACTAATGATGTGTCCCCATTTGTAATCAGCACCTTTGATGGCCCTCTCATCCTATTTGGGGTTAATGTCAGGATCCTAAGGGACCCTTGGTAGCATGCAAACAGAAGAGCAATCAATCAAGAATCATTGCCTGGGTCCCAGCCTACATGTCACATCTCCTGCCAAGCCCCTGCATGTGTCATGTATGCCACTCCTCACCCAAGCCACTCTTGTTAGCTTCATTTGTGACCATGCAACCACAGGCTGAATGAGAAAGAACTTACAGCTTGAGTCACATAGCTCCATGATTTGCTCTTTGCCCAGTAAAATAGACTTGTGACTTGGAAAACATAAGTTCGATAACCGCTGTGCATCCTCCCAAGAGTCAGGGAGGCATTGACCACATCACCAAAAGCAGAGCAAGCGGCCAACAACAAAGCTCCATTTGGCTGTCAATGACTAGGTCTCAGCCTGGCTGGAATATTAACCTCCAGGCTGTCCCATGCAATGAAACCTCTACAGTGGTATGCTGTTCTCAGGGTGGCAGTGACACCTTGTGGCCAATGATTGCAGAGCCTCTGTGGTTCATACTTAAGCCTTTTTCCTGGTACCCCTGCTGTCCCATCCCCCAAACATATTCTGTCATTTAGGGTAGAAACTTGCTTACTGCTTCATCTCTAGGGCTTAGGAAAAATCTAGTACCCAGGGCCACTGAATATGTCAAGAACAGCTTGACAATTGAGAAACCCCTGAGAAGTGTGAGATGAATCACCAGGATCTGAGACAGGCCTGAAGCTGGGGCTGCGGAGAGCTGAGAGCTGCTTCTTCGACTCCCAGAAAGAAGGGAGAGACCTTCAGGTGGCCAGAATTTCAGATTTCAGGTGCTGATTCAGTGAGTCTGGGCCTGGTCTTTCTCTGGCACCCCATTGTTATATATTTTGCCAGCTCCCTGTTTGGCTTGTGGATGAGGTCCATAGAGACCAAGTTTAAGACCAGGCCTTGGGAAGCATTGACCTGCATTGATGTGCATCTGGGATAAAATGAAGCTCTCTCTCTCTCTCTCTCTCTCTCTCTCTCTCTCTCTCTCTCTCTCACTACCTGAACTGATCAGAAAACACACTGAATGTTGCTTCTAGTCCAAGGATGGTAGTATGACAGAATGGATTCCAGCTGAGAAGAGAGGCCAGGATAGGATCTTGGGGCTTGGGGCTCACCTACTTTATGGACAAAAGTAAGAGAGCCGTGGCAGCAGAGGTAGTAGTTCAGCTGGCAGAGTACTTGTATACCATGACTCAAGCGTGCATGCCTTGGGATCAGTCCCCAGCATAGGCATAAGCCAGGTGTGGTGGCTCGCCTGTAATCTCAGCCTTCTTACGGTGGAGGTATACGAATCAAAAGCTCTGGGTCATCCTTCACCATACAGCAGATTTGATGTTAGCTTAGTATACATGGACCTCTGTCTCAGACCAAACAACATAAGCTAAAGGAGCTTCAGTTGACTACCAGCTGTTTCCAGAAGGCTATGACTCAATGTCTTTAGCTTTCTGATGCTGTCACGGATTAGAAATGGTCCCAGAGGCAAATCTGCGGGAAGACAGGCTTTGACCTTGTATTAAGGAATCAACTCGCCGATACTGAGAGCAGCAACTGCTGCTCAGGACCATGTGACTGTCACATTAATGTTCAGATTTCAGCAGGATAAGCTACTTACTGGGTGGGGAGGTGGTGACAGGATGGGTGGGGGCTGATGAGGCAAGTAGCTCTCAGAACCTTCCAGAACTAGAGTGCTACACTCCAGGCTGCATGTAACCACCAGACCTGGGAGAGGTAGTGGGAAAAATTTAGAATAAAAGGACTGGGGTGGGGGGTGTTGGAGCAATGGCTCAGTGCTTAGGAGCACTGGCTGCTCTTGCAGAGGACCCCCTCCAGTTCCTAGCTCACAGCTATCTGCAAAGATTAAAGATACTTTTCTCTAACTTCTGTGGGCCCCAAGCATGCACACAGCACCCATACATACATGTAGGCAAACACTCATACATGTAAGATAAGATAAATAAATTTTTCTGTGAACTTGTACAAGGAGACCAAGATGAGAAGGGATCTCTTCACTCTGAGAACAGCCTCCAGGGCTGGACGATTAGGGAGAGGCACAACCATCCCTCCAATCCCATATCAGGACTGTTTCACTTGTTCTAAGAGGTAAAGTTAGGACAAACCAAGGCCTTCCTGCTTCCCACAGCAGGCCCGGCTTGAGAGAACGTGTTCCCCAGTGAGTAGAAGCTGAGAACTCCAGGAGATTGGGGGCAGGTTCAGATAAAGCCACCAGTGACTAGATCCCTTAACAAACTATTAAGAGAAACCGGTTATTTTGGGACTGTCTTTACTTTCATGGACATCTTTAATCACTCAAAACTGACATTCTGACCTAGGGTGACCTGATCCTCAGAGCCCCCATAGGACTTGTGGCCCCCACGGACCATTTCTGGTGTCCTCAGGTTATGGGAGGGCCACTATCCAGGCAGTGGTCTTTGCCCACAGAGTAATTCCCCTGGGAAGGAAGGGGGCATCATCTCATTCCTGGATACCTTTTATACCCTTGCAGTGGAAGGAAAGGGGCAGTGGCAACTGAGAGGTCTCAAGGTGCTGAAAACATACTGTCCCCTTTGCTCTACAACCTCCTGACCACATTCCTTCCTGCTGCTTCATTCTCCCTGGAGTACTGGACCGGGGAAGCAAGGCCTGGGGGAGCTGATCAGAATAGTTCTGTGGCGTGGCCAGCAAGGAGCTTGGCCTGGCCCCTTTCCTGGGGCCAGACCCTGGGACCCTTTCCCAATTTCCTGTCTCAGATATGCTGAGCAAGCACAGGCCTTCCTCCTGGTGGGGGCAGCTGGTGTTAAGCCAACAATTCTCAAAAGTTGAGTCACTCAATGTCTTTCCTTCCTCAGCTTTCCATCCTGTTGGGGCCTCACTTAGATAGGAGCTCCTCTGCCAGTCTGTCTAACAAAAGCCACAGGATGGGAAATTAGATGTACCTTCAGCAAAACCCCCATAGATCCTCATGGGCTACATTTCTCCCTCAGGCCAGTGATTTGTAATTGAGTGGATCTTGCCCAAACTAAGGCAGTGATGTACAGAGAGAAGGCATGGTCTAACCCAACCCCAAATCCCCCACACAAGAACTACCCACTGTGTGCACAAGATGACAGGAAACTGGTTAGCAGTATCTTTTCCATTGATACATGTAGTTCTCACACTGTAGATTTACTCTTATTTAAACAAAAACAATGGCGTTGCCTTATATTATTCACTGGCTAGGACTTTATAGTTTATAAAGCTCATTTGATGTTTTTAAGCCTCAAAACTCTTATGTGAGATAAGGAAGTTGTAATTCTTTATGCGTTAACATATCAGGAAAGACAATGAAGATGACCTACCCAGAGTCACCTGGCTGCTAAGGAGAGCTGGATGGTCTGACCCCCAGCTCAGAAGGGTCTGTGTAATACCTTGTACCGGGGCTTTTTGATGTGCCTGTGAGGGGGAAGGAAAGAAAGGGAAACCTGGGCACTCGTGGTGCCGTTGAGGAAACTTGCTCTCCTCCATTGATAGCCAGTTGCTTGACCTGTCACTTCACCAGCTGCTTCATGGGACATTCATCTCTTCTGCCCCCTGGCCCCTTTGATTGCTAAAGCCCCACAGACCCAGCAGAGCAGGATATTAATTAGCCTACCAAACCTCTATGGGTGGCAGCTTGCTCTCACCGAGGAGTCCCTCAAACCCTATGCCTGCAGGATATCTCTGTTCAGGCCCAGCAGCCTGGGGCTTTTCTTGCCTCAAGACTGCACTGCTCTCTGTTACCTCGGTCATCCAAAGAACTCAAAAATGCACAAAGAATTAGTGGAAGCCTAGAGTCGAAGGAGCCAGCAGAACTCATCTGCCTGTGGCAACTTGCATCCCCTATAGTATCTCTGGCCAGAGTTTTTCTAGGTGCTAGTTGAAGAGTTCTCACAGTGGGACAGTCACTGTTACCTAGGCTACCACTGACACGATTGACACTAACTCTGGTGCTGCCAGGGTCACATCATCGTTTAATCCTTGTAGTCTGACCATTTGGGGAAGCCAAGATGCAGAGATGTAACTTGTCAAATCTCATAAAGAAAGTGTTTCCAGTCTCTCAACCCCTAGCTCTTCACAGACCCTACCAATGGACCCCTCCAAAGAGGTGCCCAGTGTGGTGACTACTTTCTAAGGAGGCCTGACCAAGCAAGAAGGGAGGGCTCCCCTCCCCCATTAAGACACAAATGCACCTTCAGCCACATTAGTTTAGGCAGTGGTATCAGGCTGACAGCCACTTGCAGTCTTTCCATAAGCTCAGGGTTTCACGGGGCTTCGTCATAGGCAGTTAAAAGGCTCTTTTCCTTCTCCCTGCGTGTGTGCAGCTGGCCACGGGAGCTGGACTAAACATTCTTACCTGTTTGAGTCAACCAGCTTCCTGAGAGAAACTCTGCTACTCAGGCTGACCACGAGGTCCTGCCTTGGGCTGGCTATACGCCAAATTTTGGCAGTGACGCCAGAGTGGCCAGACTTCTGTGGAATTCAGCATCCCAGGAGGCTCTTGGTGACTGGAGACAGATCCCGTGGTAGCCAAACCCCACAGGGAATAAGCCCTCAGCCCCTAGCAGACAGCAGGCTTGTGGGAGGAGCCAGAGTGTCTCAGCCTGGCAAGGGACAGTCCTAGGGGACTCTCCTCCTGGCTTCCCTCAGCCTCTGAGAAGTCTTCCATCCCCAGCCTCAGTGGAACCAGGGACAGGAGAAACTCTTCAGGCGCCATCAAGGGTAGCCAAGGCACATTCCCAGGCTCTGGCCTCTCTCCCCAAAGCCTTGGGAAGGGCACTTTGGGGCTCATTTTATCCTTGAATGTCTCACATGTGTATTTCTGTGACTGAGGAGAGCCAGGGTCAGCCTGAATGGTGGGTGACTTCTGTGAGGCCTGAGGGAGAGCACTGGCAAGCACCAATCTAGATGCTTCACATGACCTAGGAAAGAGACTATCAATAAGGTTGTAACCAGAAGGCATGCGTTCTTTTAGGACATGTGGGGAACTGAAGGCTAGAAAGGTTAGTTCCACAGTGCTGAAGCAACTGGGAATCTTGGTATAACAGCATCTACTACATACAGCATTGTGAGGTGTAAAGGACAGGTCACATAAAGGCCCATTCATGTGGGACACAGTAAACACTCAGGAAATTTCCAGAGAATTGAGTGGCATGTCTAGGGAGAAGTTTTAAGAGGGTAACAGTGGCCATGGGGAACAAAGATTGGAGAGATGAGTCGGGAGGATTTGGAAACTAGTTTAAGCAAAAACTGATAAATGCTCAAACAAATATGATAATTAGAAGATGACGCCAGGAGAGAGGAACTGAGGGGCCCTGATGCATGAGTGGCGTAGGTGGCCACCAACTGGCTTAATGCTTAAGTGTGTATCTCAGTGTCAGAACTCAGAGCAGGTCTTCTGGAACCAGTTAGAGTCTTGGAAGAAAGGGATGTTTTGTTGTTGAAGGTGGCTGACAGGTAAGATGGGCTTCCCTGCTGTGGGGTACTAAGGATACTGCAAAGGCCAGGCCTGGTACTGTATAAACTTCTATACAGTTAGAGTCATGTCATCATTGAATGGCTGAGCACTGGGAAGAGAACACTTCTACTTCAAGGGTATTTGAGCTAAAGGTGGCCCTAGGGAGCAGGAGGAGAGACATGGCCAGCCTCAGCCACAGGGGCAGTGGGGGGCAGGGAGGAGAGACATGGCCAGCCTCAGCCACAGGGGCAGTGGGGGGCAGGGAGGAGATGGCACTGAGGTGGGAATAGGGCTTGGGGCCTTCTCCTGAGGGCAGAGGGCACTGAGAGGGAAATGGGAGGCCGACTGAAGGCACATTTAGCCCACTTTGCAGCCCAGCTTGTGAGGCACACTCTGACATCACCATCGGCCCACTTGGCACACTTTGGCTTTAGAGAATGTTTCCGGCACACTGAAGACAAACCCCTAACATGAACTGCCTGAAACACAAATGTGAGACAAACGAAGTCACATGCGTCTTTGATCCTGTCAGGACATAATCAGAATCCCAGCTGGGAGGAGAGGAAGCGTAGGAGTGGAGCCATGCCGTCAGGCAGACTATAATTCTGCGTTCTGAGACAGCAAAACAACTTGGCCTTGAGCACTTTACCAGTATCAGCACCTTACCCTCATTCAGGTCCCTCTCTTTCAGGCGGCACAGCCCAGCCCAAAGAGTAGATCAGACCCCCACTAGCTCCTGAACTGAACCCACCCTACAGGCACACACAAGCTCACACATCTACCCCACCCTACCCAGACCTCATAACCACCCCTCCCTGAGAGCCATGGGCAGCCCAGTTGCTCTCCTTTCAGAAGCTGGGAACAGAGTAAGTACAAATAGAACCTGGATGTCAGGGTGAGGGGTGACGACCAAGCACAGACTTAAAGTTCCAGATAGAGTAAGTCTACCGTGAGCAAAATGGAAGGGGCATGAGGAGGCTGTGGTGTCCATCAGTAATTCCAAGACCCACACTGCCAACTTAAGACCAGCAACAGACCAGAGGCTGGGGGTCCTTGGTGGTCTGCACATCAGGATTTCCTGAGCAGGCCCTGGGACCCTAGCATGGCCTTCCACTGCACTTGTCTCTGGCGTTTGCTTGGAGCTTTGGTTTTATCTCTTGTGGTATTTTTTTGTTGTTGTTATTTTTGTCTTCCAGAGTGGAACACTTAAGGAACCGGACTCCAGCAAGACCCCTCCTCAGCGGCCACCTCCCCAAGGTTGTTTACAGTATATTCTCGACTGTAATGGCATTGCAGTAGGTCCAAAACAAGTCCAAGCTTCTTAAAGCGATCAGTAGTTAATTTTCAAAACAGAAAACTTAAGCCAAAAATAAAAAGAAGAGAAAAGAAAGGAAGGCGGGGAGGGGAGCGGCAGATGCTCCGCGGTACACTGCTGTGTCCTCTCAGTGCTGACTGGACTGTTTCTCCTATGCAGTGTCAGCCCCCTGTCTGGTTGTTTACCTGTCCCTGTTTGTGCTTGTAATGCTTCTATGTTCTTCTGTATAATGTGTGGTTCCAGGGCTGTTTGTTAACAGTGTACAAAAGAATCGTGCCTCTCTTAAGTCCAGTGCAACTGTTTTCTGGGTGGTTTGATCGTGTTTTTAAAGCATTACATTATGAGAGGTGAGGTCCTAGCCCTGGGGTGGATGGGAGAAACAGCCACTACAAAGAGGGCCCAGCTTCTCTCCTCTTCCTTCAGGCTCAGCCTTACCTTCTCGCACTTACCTCCACGAGTGCTTGGGTCTTCATTGAACTGTGTTTAACTTCCTCCCTGCATGACTAGGGTAAATAGATAGCACTTCTAAGAGATTTCCAAGGTCTACTTTTCATAGTTCCACCCAGTGAACTTGAAGGCATCCATCTCTTTCTCTATTCGCTACAGTCTGGTGCAGTTCGAGTGTGTGTGAATAAGCTGGCAGTGCCTGTCGAGCTCTTGTGTTTTTAGTGACGAAATACAAAGAACCAGCTGCTTTCAGGAATGTGTTCTGTAATTTATACCCCGTGTACCCTTCGTTTTTACTATTAATTAGCTACAAGATTTAAAAAAAAAAGGGGCCGCCGATGTGCAATATCTAAGTGATCTCGTGTTTTCCTATGTTGATCTCAGTGCCTGCAGTTGTTTCTTTGTTGCTGTTTCTAAGTTGGCTGTGTGTGCTTCTGTGGAACTAGGCTGCCGTGTATTCCTCAAAGCTTGACTTATAGACAGAGCTGATTCTCCAGCAGTGTTGGACAGAGAACACAGGGAGTGCCCGATCTCAATAGTCTGAGAAGAAGGTGACCATTCCCCAGGCTTCCTAGCACGAGACCAGATCAAATCTATATGTCTCCTGCCACCTGAGGGGCTATTCTGCCTGTATAGCTCTGGGTCTGACCACCTTAGTTCTCAGCCTTCAACCTCTTTGGAGACCCCAAACCAGGGAGCTTTCTGGAAAAAAAAAAAAAAACCTGCTCGAGATGTAGGTGGCGTGTTGGACTGAGGCACGAGGCCTTGGAGAACCATTGCCAGTTTGTTTGTCCTTCCTTGTGACAAGGAGCCCTGGGCAGATGACCTAGTTGTTAATTAAGCCAGAACTTGAGAGTCAGTACCTCATCTTGCCATCTGTGGGCAAGGCTGGGAATGGTTCCGAGTCACCTTCTCTAGTCCCCAGCCCGTACAGAAGCTCACGTCATCAGTCTGTCTTTTAGAAGAAATGCTTCTGGCTCTACTGTTACATTCCCCACCTTTGAGGTGACATGGCTGGGTTCTGGACTACCAGGTCTGAGGAGTGAGCAGTATTGGTTAGATGTCATTGAGTCAAGGGGCACATGCCGTGGTTTCTCTTTGGTTTCTGGAAAATTCTGACAGTCTAGAGAAAGACATACAGTATAAGTGCCGTCATCTGTGACCCTTCCCTTAGCTGAAAATGGTATTCAGTCAGTTGTAAATATGCACACATTTGCATATGCACTTCCAGGACCTTAAACACCTCCTGGTCTAAAGAAATGTTAGAAGAGAATACAGGAATTTCCCAGGATGGAGGAATACATTTTTGTTTGTTTGTTTGTTTTTTAATTTTTTGTTCAAGTGGTGAGCTGATGGTGGTATTGCTTCTCTGCATGTTATCAGTGTGTTACATCCAGGTGCTTTTCATGTGACATTTGTGAGCCACTAATATAAAGTTGCCATTTGAATTCAGTCAGGCTACAGGGTGGTGTCAGCCAAGGCCTCTCAGGTGGGGGTTAGAAGCTGATTACAGCTCCCACTGCCACACGAAAGCAGATAGCAGCACCTGACTATCACGTGCCCTCAGGCAGCATGCTAAGGGACAACTCTGTGGCCTGGGGGACACTTTTGTCACAGTGTAGGGTTTCTGTTCAGGTGTTTCGTTCCCATTTCTTTTCCAGTGTTGTCCCCCTCTTTTGTACTGACCCGGCTGGGAGCCCCTCAGCCATGCTGGAGATGTGACAAAGCACCTCCCTTTTGTGATTCTCTTGTACAGCTCAATGTGCAATAAAGGAAAAGTTATATCTGTCTTCAGTGTTAAGTTGTAAAGTTTCTGGCTGTTCGATTACCTCTGTACAGGTGGGAAAGCACTCAGGTTTGTGATACAGGAGGCTGAGCTATCAACCTGAATTACTTGACCAGAAACGACCCAGTGGTAATACTAACGAAGTAATAGTCTTGGTGTCAGGCTTCAGGAGGCAGAAGCTGGTTAGCCGATTTGGCTTTGAACTCCTTAAATACGTAGAATTCCACATATTTTACATATGTACTTTAGTTCTGTGTAGTGTAACTTACTATTAATTGGTGACTGATGATAAAGGGGAGCTCATGCCACATAGAGGGGAAGTGAGCTGGTAACCCCGGGTGTAGCATAGACACACTTCTGCCTCTGCAGAGGACATAGGGGTGCTCTGCTGTCTACCAACCTAACAGAACCAGTCTTGGCTGCAGCAGGCCCATGAGCTTAAACTCTGGGATTGAGGTGAGAAACTGGATTTTCCATATCAATTTCCATATCAATTGGAGTCATTCCCACCAGTCAGTGTGTATCCATGGGGTCTTTTTGACTTCAGAGATGAGCAGAATCCCCTTCTGAAAAATATGAACTGATACCACACTTTCTGTCCTTCACCACCCCCGCCCCCCAGACAAAGGAGGGCTTTTTGTCTCAACAGGCCATCTATCTGATGGCTCTGTGTCTCATATTGGGTGAAAGGTGTGTGGTTATTAAGGGGCTGTTTGCCAGATGGTGCTCACAGCATCCCTGGGGGAGACTAAGATTTGGATGTCTGGAGAATTTCCCCACACACCTGAGTGGTTTGTCATGCCCGGGCCCCTGAGGATGGCACTCAGGCAAAGAGTGCCTGGGAAGAAAGGGCTGATCCCGGTCGTGGGAGTTAACCCTCCAGTGAAGCCCAGGTGGGGATGGCTGTGGCAATAAGGCACCTGCAGGCTTGGAGCAGGATGAAGGGCAGAGCCATGGAAACAGTGTCAGGCACTGGTGATCTGAAAGCCCAGAATCCTTTCTGAACAACTTTTTCATCTGTTATCATCTTTGGAACAACTGCTATCTTTAAAACACAATGGTAGGACTTTTAGGTGGTTTGTGGTCCCTAGAAGCTTGGTGTCTTGCTGAGGGAGGTGTTACTCATGTTTCTGAGGTGTTCTGATTCCTAGTCTCCTGTTTGTCCCCTGACCTCTCCTGCATTGTGTATGTGGAATCTGGGGTCCTTAGGAGGCCTCAGAGCAGGGTGGCCTCTTCTGAGTACGTCTGGGAAACAGAGCAGAGGCCCTTGGTCTGGAGACCTTCTGTGAGGGAGCTTATCTCTGTGGGGCTTCCCACTCCTCTGCCCTCATGCCTGCCCTTCTGACTTCCACTGTGACTAAGTTGCTGAGTCTCTGAGGAGGTACAGACAGTGAGGATGTCTTGTCTAAGGACTCCCTTCACAGCCCTCCAGAGCCTTGGGTAGCTACGTTACAATATCAAATATCCTTTTAACAATGATCTAGCCACACCATTTGAGACATAGATTCTACTAAAGGAACCCTTTGATATGGTTAAATTATGAAGTTTTTCTTGTACTGAACCTAGGGGGCCCTGGGCAACCCCAAGGAATGCAGCCCCCAGGCAAGGTGCTGCCTCCACGCCGGCTCCCCTCGGGACCATCACTGCCATCTTCTTCCTCTTCCTCCTCCTCTTCCTCCTCTTCTTCCTCGGCTCCTCAGAGGCCGGGCGGCCCCACCACCACCCACGGTGATGCATCCTCCAGCAGCAACTCCCTGGCAGAGGCCCAGGCACCTCAGGCTGCTCCAGCACAGAAGCCCCAGCCTCACCCACAGCTCAAGTAAGATAACCCAGCAGTTCCTTCCCCCTCTCCTGTCCCCCCTCATGGGCTGTGGGCCTCTGACCTGCAGTAGAACCACCTTCAGGTTGCCACAGATGTATGAGGATTTGGGGGATTGATGGTGGTGGCGATGATTTGTGGGTGTGTGTTTGTTTTCTGGTGTGTGTGAGAAGAATGACTAGATTGACTTGGGAGGGGAAATTAAATTTTGCCTCAGGCTAAGATGGATGCTTACATCCAGGGCTTTCTTCATGAGGAATTTCAGCGGTTACTGATCCTTTCTGTCTAGCTTTGAACAAACTTGGGGCTCCCACTCCTTTTTTCCATATGCATGTCTCCTAAACTTATAAACAAACAAAAACAAAAAAGCCTTCAAGTCTTTCTTCTTTCTGATCCAAGAGTATGTAATCAGCTGCCCAGAGGAAAGGGGGGGGGCAGTAGTTAACTCCATCTCAGTTTTTACTTTCAGCTCTGTCTGGGCAAGTGTGGGTAACAAAGGTGGCACCTAGTGGAAGTTTAAAAGTGATCCGTCCTCCCAGGCACCCTCATTCTCACTGTTCTACCCAGAGGCCTCTCCACAGTGCGGTGCTACACCGAGAACTGTAGGGAGCCCTTAGGAAGCAGGAGTTCTGTCCTGGGAGGGTGGCCCCAACTCCTCAGGGCCACACATGCTGGTTTTAGTATCCCTGTGAGACTCTGTCACCACTCTTGGCATAGATAGCAGCAGCTCCAGGAACATGGGGGTGACCCACCCTGCTCATAGGTCTAAAGCAGGGATTATTAATCTGTGGGGCTTGACCCCTTCAATGACCCTTTCATGGAGTTCACCTAAGACCACCAGAAGGACACAGATTTTAGGATTCATAACAGTAGCAAAATTACAATTATGAAGTAGCAAGAAAATTAATGGTATGGTTGGGGGTCACCACAGCATGAGGAACTGTATTAAAGGGTCACAGCATTAGGAAGGCTGGGAACCACTGCTTTAAAGTGATGTACAATAGTGAATCTTCAGGGAGCAAGAGAGAGGCCATGGACTTCCAGAGCCTTGGTGAGCACCCTCAAGTTGTGCACAAAGAAGACTTTGCTCAGAGCCACCCATCTAAATCAGTGGCAGAGTCAGGGTTGGGCTTGGGTGTCCAGATGGTCACTTCTCCAGGTCTTCTAGTCACACACGATGGACGAGACATGGTTATTCTTACTCTTCAGAGCGAGCCACTAGCACTGCTTACATCCAACTTGCTGTGTCACCTCCTCAGTTCAACAGTTTCTGCTTGCTGATTGGGATCACCATACCTGCTCTGGCCCCAGAATCAAAGCAAATCTTTGGATTGTCATTGCCTCTGGGCTGAAGCTGATGAACAGAGCCAGCCTCTGCTGATGAGCTGTACCGGGTGCCCTCTGCTTGTGAGTGCAGAGGTATTCCCAAGAGGCCAGCATGCTAGGGCTTGTCACCAGTCCTAATGAAAGGCAGGACGTCTGTCCACAGCCCCTGTGGGAGGAGAGAATGACACACAGGTGTGATTTTTCTTGGATGCACCCAGCATTCAAGAGAGGGATGGAGGTCCCCAGAGGAGTCCTAGAGCCAGAAAGACCCAGTGGGAGTCAAGAGACAAGCTAGACCACCAGGGAAGCCAAACCTCATGTTTCATTGTGGTGTTGACTTTCCCCCAGCCCAGCCTTCACAGGTTTTGTTTTTGAATCACTTGCTTTGGAAAAATAAGTTCCTAAAGTGTGTGTGTCTGTGTGTGTGTGTGTGTGTGTGTGTGTGTGTGTGTGTGTGTGTGTGTGTGTGTCTGTGTGTCTGTGTGTCTGTGTGTATGTGTGGTGGTTGGGTTTCTTTCATTATAATATTGCTTAACAATCTGATAAAGTGTCTCTTTTACTCTTATGTACCCTGAACTCCACAAACCTCATATTAAGGTTCCTCTGAGAAAGACTATAGAGTTGACTGTGATCACATTAAAAACAGGGACAAGAAGCTAGAGATGTCAGAGTCCTGGGTTTAAGCCCCAGCACTGAATAAAACAAGGTGTCATGGTACATGCCTATCATCAAGCATTGTAGGAAGCACCCAAGGGTTTCCATCAACTACACAGGGAGTTTCAGGTCAGCCTGAGCAACATAAGATTCTATCTTTAAAAAAAAAAAAAAAAAAGAATGCAAGACCAGGGAAATGGAGGCATTAGACTTTGGGGATCAAGCTGAAGGTTCCTTTGAAATAAGAGAGAAACAGAAGGAACCAAGAGGACCCAGAGGTCATTTTATGAAAATCTTCATGCCACTCATGAAAAGTCCAGGGCCAGAGTGACACATGGCTTGCCGAAAGCCAGACATGACTTTGTGACAGAACCAAGACTCTGAAGTTGAGTCCATCTTGGCAGTAGATAAAAAGAGAGGTCAGGAGTCCACAGTGCTGGTGTCTGTTTCATCACAGGAAAAAGGTGTGAGATACCCAGATCTGTACTTAGGAGCTGGGGACTTTTAACCTCAAACAAAAGACACAGCCTTTGAATTACCCATTCATCCTCTTTCCCCCTCTCTCTTGCCCTTCTCTCTGATCCCTACACTGCTCCCACCCCTTCCTGTTTCATCCACACTGAAGGTGAGGAAGGAGGAAGTAGTGAAGGACTTCCCAGTGCCTAGTGCAGCCCTCCCCACCATCTCCTGCTACCCTGTTCTCCCTGGGGAGGGGATGGGGAGTACTTGTTGTAATACCCTCATGTCACAGCCCTTCACTGCCTCACTAGGAACACCCTCCTCACCTTCTCTCTGGTTTTTATCTTCAAGCAAGTCGCAGTCCCTGACAAATGCGTTCAGCTTCTCTGAGTCCTCCTTCTTCCGGTCTTCAGCCAATGAAGATGAAGCCAAAGCGGAGACCATCCGGAGCTTGAGGAAGTCCTTTGCCAGCCTCTTTTCAGATTAGCTCTTCAGATACACGAGGGCATCCGGCCCAACCAGGAAAGGCATCTAAGACATTCACCAACAGCAGTCTGCCATGTTTGGTGGCGATGTCCCATGACTTGACATGTGTGGCCCCTTCCTCTGTTCCTTTGTGCTCAGTAATTTGTGCAGCCCAGAAATGACCATGTGATAGTCTCAGGGTAGGTACCTACCCTGAGAAAGGCCTGACAGGAGAGGAAAGGGCTGTTTCCCTGTAGTCGTTAGCTTTATTCTGAAGTCATCATTGCTGTGAATTTAGTGGCCTTATTGTGACAGAGCCATCGTGTCTTACTCTTCCCTGTGAAGCCAGGATCTCTGTAACGTAGGACTCCTGGCAGCTTAGCCCAGCTCGGAAACAGAGCTCAGCATGTCCTAGTAGTCAGTGCCACCTGTGGGAAGTATGTCCTTACCTTACAAGTACTGTTGGCTCTAAGTTTTAGGAACTTCTCCCAAAGCTGGATCTACTGTGGTCCCTGTTGAAAGCACACTCGCCTGACCCTGCACTCCCCTAGACTGCTGTGGAGGTGAAGTTCCTTGTGTCTGTTGAAACAAGAGAACAAGGCCTCGCAGTGTCTCCTCTCTCCCCTCTGGAGAGCAGTTCTGTTGTGTGAGCAGCAGTTACCTTTACCTTTCAGAGCTGTACTGTAGAGGAGAATGCATGCCGCTATAACAGCAGTCCACCAACCTTTGTGTTCCTCACCTTATGAATGTCAAGACCTTGGTGTAATAAAAGCAGCAGCTTTAACCAGCATTTGATTCAGCCCTGAGGTTCCCCCATCTAGGATGAGCGCATACGTGGGCATGCAGTTGCGTTTGTGACTAGGTAGTTAAAAGTCCAGGAGGGTAAAAGTTGCCGATGCCGTGTGTGTGCATGTGATGGCAGGTGCGCACGTCTGTGTTAAGAATGTGTCTGTACCTTGAATATCATATCCTGACGCCCCCGACAAGCTCCCCAGTGGATCCGTCTCTTCTAGAATTGTTTGACTGCCAACAGCTTGGCATTTCTACCCATTTGATTCAATTCACAGACTCCAATATTCACAACACCCCTGCCTGTATATCAACCAAGTTAAACCCATCTTCCCATCTTTCATCAAGATTCTCAGCTAAAGTCCACAAGGTACAGCCAACAAAACAGAAGCAACCTGCTCTGATGATTTGGTCCCACAGCTGTCGTAGCTCAGGCATCTTAAAGTCCTTCGGCTGGGTGGGCTCTGAGGGATTTTACTCCAACAACTTCTTCATGGTTCTCTGAGGATAAGTTCCACATTTGCATATGTTTGAGGAAAAACAGTCAGTGTGTAAACATCTTAGCTATGTAATTCCCTGCGTGTGATAGATATGTGATACAAACTCAACAACTCAACACCCCTTGAAATGTCACTGTCTGACACCAATTTCTGTCTCTGCCCATGGTCATGAGCAGGGATTCCAGGAGGGCAGAGAATGAATTTCTCTGGTACCAGGTCTCTTTTCTGAGCCACATTCATGCTGTGTTTTTAGGGTCTAAGGACTGAGACAGGGAAGAGGAGAAGTAGGATCTCCACAATCTCCCATGGAATGGCACCTGATGAGTGATGTCACTCCATCCTTCCTTGCACAGTACACACACCTACAGAGAGCTAAACGAAGGGCAGTAGGGAGAATCAGTCAATCTTCCTCCCCTCTCTTTCTGCTGAGGTTGGAACCCAGGGTCTCAGAGTCTCACTCATGCTAGGCAAACACTATACCTCTGCCTGCCCAGGCCTGCATATGCATTCTGTTTTGATACCTACTTGTGTGTCTTTATAAGGAAAGTGAAGATTCGAAGAATGACAACTTGAGGATGTGACACTACAAAGGGGGCTGGTGTAAAGCTAGTGAACTGTGGGAAAGGAATTAGGATGCACATGGGGAAATGGTGAAGGAGAAGGTCACAAATCTTAAGATTTTGTTTGTATAAACGCATTTCCATGTTAATCTCTAGTCTCTGGTAGTAAAAATGTTCTTATTGTATAGGTTGATGAGGGAACATCTTCTTCATGAGAGTTTTAGGTCCTGTTTCAGGCACAAAGGGAGAGCAGAGAACTCCCCCTGTACCTCTCAATGCCCACTGCCTTTGGCTCAAAATAATCAGCGTGCCCAACGTGGCATATTTTGAGGTAGCCTGTTCTGAAGCTCTTTACTGACAAGAATCTTCCACTTATCCATGCTTCTCTCCCTCTGGTTCCAAATACACCGCAACACAACATGCTTCTTTAGTGACATAGATTGAGCATTTACCCTATGGGTAGACATTGTGATGGAGTCAAAGACATGTTTACTAACATATCCAGAGCTTACTAAGCATAATTCTAAGCACTTAAAACAACTTATTGATCTCCTATGGGATAAGTACTATTATAATTTTACACATGAAGAAATTGAAGAAAAACCCAATTACTTGTTTAAGGTTATCCAGTTGGTCAAGTTGTACAAGTAAGATTTAAACCCAAATAATTGGGGGTCAGAATATGGTTCCTCAGGTAAAGTACCTGCTGCACAAGTATGAAGACCAACGTTTGGATCCTCAGACTCACCGAGAAAACAGCCAGGTGGGTATGGGAGCCTGTCTGTAATCCTAGTGTGTGGGAGGCACAGACAGGGAGTCTCTGGAGCAACCTACTAGCTTAGACAGTGAGTTCTACATTCAGCCAGAGACCCGGTCTCAAACTAAAAGGTGGTGAGCAATCAAGGAAGACATCTAGAGTCAACCTCAGACTTCCACGTGTGTTCACACACATGCGAATGCACACTACAGTGAGCAAGCCAAGCCACAGGACAGTAGAACACATGCCCCTCATCACTTTGCTGTATTTTATTTCATCTTGCATGGTCTATAAGAAATCATTTTCTCAAATTTTCATAGTGTGATCACATAATACGGTGTACACAGACTTGGCTGGATGAGAGCTTGGGGGACAAATTACCAGTGTTGACCCCTTGGCTTAAAACTCCCTTAGGAGTAACATGCACCGTGTGTCTTATTCTGATCAAATATCATTCTGACTCCTAAAATGTTACTCATTCTTCCACATGTGATGTCAAACCCAAACCACAAGTAGCTTATTTAGAAAATGAGTCACCCGGGAGGGACTGTTGGGGTGACAGAAAGGGAAGGCGTTTACCATAGTCATGCAGTATCCTAGTCCAAGGAACGCAGGGATTCTACCTAGACTCTAGTAATCTGTACCGGGGGTGGGGGTGGGGCATTGAGAAGCAAACCTCTTGGTACTTAATTAAGATGGTTCCAGAGACTTGGAAAGTAGTATACCTCACAATAGTCAAAACACCCAGTGAGTAGTGTGAAAAAACTTGGGCCAAAAGTTGGGCCAAAAGCTTTTGGTCTGTAGGCCAACTCTGCCTGTCTTGCAGATCAGATCTACTCTAGCTTATGGAGTTTCCTCTGACAGTTCTCAGCCCAGATAAGTAAACAGAAAGATTCATCCGTCTTCACGGGGCTTCCCATCTCCTGGATCAAAGTGAATAAATTCTGTCCATTATGTAATTGTTGATAATTCTTTATTGTGTATTTACTAAGCTCAACAAATTTCATGGGAAGAACATAAAACTGAGCTAATGAAGGTTTCTGCACTCACAAAGTCCACAGCCGATAGGAGAGATGTGTACGGTCTTCAGGAATGCAGTCACCGCGTCAGCTTGGGAAACTCAGCTTGATGGTTCTCAATGAGAATGTAGGAAACTCTACACATACACATCGCTGGTGGGAGCCTGTGTGGGCACTACCACTGTGGGGGATCATTTCCAACATCCAGTGCCTAGCTGAGCTTCGGGAATCTCATTTCTGGATACTTCTATAGAGACTTCATATCCACAAGGAAACAAGCAAAAGAATATTGGTTGCAACACGGGGGTGGGGGAACCCAACATGGAGCCAATCAGACATGGAAACAAACTACTGTCTCTCATGGAGGAATTAAATTATATGTTCTCTCTCATTCATAAATAGGAATTCTCTGAGTTTAAATATGTTAGGGATTCAGATGAGGTCCGATAAGGTATGGAAAGAGGATGAATAAGATGAGTTAAGCGAGTGTAAGACAGACAGCAAGCTGTACGTGTCTCAGTGGAGCGTATGTCTAGCTCCGGGTCAGAAAAGTCTCCATCACAGGTAAGGGAGAGCTGGGATGAGTCCACAAGACCCGGAGGCCTGTAGGTGAGGGAGGGGGGCAAAGAATTCATTTACAGTTTCATAGTTGAAAGCAACAATTAGTCTTATTGCCTGTTTACAGATGAGAAAACTGAGGCCCAGGCACCTTGGACATTTACCACAGTCATGAAGGGAGTTAGTGACATAGACAAATGAATGAGCCTTAATACTGTCTTTAGGGTCTTTAGGGTTACTCAGGACTTGTCCTTCCTGAAACAAACAGAATGGGTTTCATTTCTAAGGAGAGGTGTATAGAGGCAGGTGATAGGCCAGGAGGAAGTGGGAAGATATTGTTAGCCAATGGAAAGAGCCTGAATCAAGTCTGAGTTTGCATCCAGGCTCTGCTAATTATTGACTGATTTGACCTTGCAAGCGATTAGTTTTTCAGTCTCAAAATGCCCTTTTCTGGGTGAGTTTAAGGATTTGATGAGGTAAATGTCCACTCCTAACAATGGCTATTTCTGAGGTCACCACAATAAATCCCACCTCTGTCTCAAAGATCCCCTCGTTGCCTTCCATGTGACTCCTCCCAAAGTAGCCAAGTGCCTTTCTCCACCTCCCAGACCAGTGCTCCTCTAGGGCGATTTAAACCCAACTGAAATGACCTAAGGCTATAGCTGGTGAAGAATTAGAGTTAAGGGTGGACACCTGGAGAAACAGATGCAGCTGCCAGGCTTCCCACTGGCAATGATATACTGTGAGTGCAGATGTTCGAGCACACACGTGAGCTGGTGAGCTTGCAAGTGAGCATGTGTGCGCTAGTGACACACACACATACACACACACACACACACATATAGAGTAACCTTTGCAGGTATAGAATGAAAACTCGTGTTATACTCTTGTGAACTTTTAAATTTTAATGTAATTTAATTTTGTTAAGAGAGACTCTCTGCAGCCTTGGTTGGCCTGGAAGCTACCCTATAGACCAGGTTAGCCTTAACTCAGATTCACTTGCCGCCTCCTCTCAAGTCCAGTCTTTTTTTTTTTAATTTTTAAAGTTAAATTTTACTTTTATTATTTTTAACGGGGGGAGGCGGCGTGGGTATATGTGAGTGCAGATGACCAGAGAAGCTAAAAGCCTGAGATCTCCCTGGAGCTGGAGTTGTAGGTAGTTGTGAACCAAATTCCTAGCCTAACTGAGAATTACACTCAGGCGCTCTGCGAGAGCAAGCAGGTGCTTTGCATCTGAGCCATCTTTCCATCCAACCACGGACCCATTCTTAAACATGCCTCCTACACTATCGCCCACCATGGTTTGGATTCCTCCGAAGTCGTGCTTCTGGGCGACTAAACATGAATTCTAGCCAGACTACTGCTTAGGCACCGAACATAATTGCCTTCAGATCTGTTGTAAGTACATTACTTGAATTTCTGTGACTTTAGGAGGCTCAGGAATTTTAAACCTAGGAATCCAGAGATTCC
The DNA here is from genome assembly GCF_978045245.1 of Mus caroli. Classification (NCBI taxonomy): domain Eukaryota; kingdom Metazoa; phylum Chordata; class Mammalia; order Rodentia; family Muridae; genus Mus; species Mus caroli. The sequence continues at coordinate 33,385,563 of NW_028227262.1, read as the reverse complement.
TGCACAAACGTCTCTGTGCATTCTCTGTGTATTTTAGCAGAGTTTGGACATACACAGAGAATAATTAAAGATTGTTGTTTTAGGGATTAAGTTGGAATTTAAAGGAAACGTTCTCTTTGGGAATCAAACTGAAGGTTTTACTCTACATTATGTGTGAAGTCCAAATCATGATGTGACTATAAACATGTGAGACTTTTTTTTAAGATAGGATCTCATATTTGAATGTATTGTTCCCTCTCATAAGTCCCCATGGGCTCCCAGTCTGTCGACTGTAAACATGTAGAAAAGATACTGCAATTAGTCATTCCCTATGGTTTATCTTCTTCTCGCTCAACACCACATCAGCCTGAGAATTCGCTGTTTCCCTTAAGATCACACTTGTGCGTGTCTGGATTTTCATGTCTCTTTTCTACTCTGACTTTGTGGACCCCTGCTCCCCTCGCTTTTATCAGGGTGATAACCTGACAGACAGGGTGGGAAGGACCCTGGGAGACCGGTTACAGGGGCCTCACCCCATTTGCACACGAATGCTCCCTAAGGAATACCCCCCTGGTCATTTCCAGCCACTTCCATATCCATCTCTCCCGATAAGAATTTCCTCTAAGTCAGTCAAGTCCTCCAGGCAGCTCTCAGCAGAGAGCCGAAGCTTAAAGCTCGAAGACCCTGTTAAAAAGAAAAGGAAGAAACAGCGTCTGGTTCTAAATCGAGTTTTCAGGGGAAGGTTGGCTCCATAGGATTAATTCTGGGACAACGAAGGTTTGACTTGTTGATTCTCTCTGGAGGCCTGTGGTAATGACAGGAAATCATAAGATTAGGTCCATAGAAAACTCCAAAACAGGATGAACTACCAAATTGACGATCTCAAATCACCCTGGTCCCTGATTAGGTTGGGCACTGGGCTGGAATAAATTCAGGCTGCTTCTTTTGCCTTTGGAGGTTCACTAGGCTGACGCACCATAACCCTTGGAGTCTAAAGACTTTTTGGGTTTCCCCGTGTTCAGTCCAACACTGTGTCTGGACATGGTAGCACAAGTTCTAACACTCAGCACTTGGGTGGTGAGGGTAGGCTGGTCAAGAGCTCAAGGTCATCTTTAGCTATAGAGATTGAGGGCATCCCAGGCTACATGAGGCTACATGTCTCTAAAACAAACAAACCAACATTATTGCAAATAATTATCCCAATATAATTCACATATTATCAGAAGAAGGAGGACAGTTGGTTGTTTTCCTTAAGGATCATTCTTTTGTGTGAATTATTCCGTATTAGAGCCTCAGTTCACACAGCCACTGATGGCCTTTCCACCTGACTTCCTGTTGTACTCTTGTACCCATTTCTACCAGACACATTGTTTAAAATATCCGACCCTGACATTTTCCTGATCAGAATCTTTTTAGTGAACCCCCAGGCTTAGAAAGCAGAGTTCAAACTCCTGAACTTGGTCTTGAAGGCCCTCTGGAGAGTAATCTCTGTTTCCCAAGGAGACAGTATGTCCAGTGGTTAAGTTTAAAGGTCATAGGTTGGCGTCGGTATGGAGTCTACCACTCAATAGCTGTGAAACCTCAGCAGATAACTAAATTCTGAACCTCGGCTTCCTCGTTAGCCACAGCGGTGCCAGTAATGACACCTAGCTTGCAAAGACTAAATGAGATAGTATATTCCAAGCAGCACAGGCTAGTCCCTCACACAAAAAAGGAAGAGCTTAGAGCTATCCAGTTCTCACCAGTGCTGCTTTACCCATTTATCTCCCCCCTTCAGTTGCGACCTCATTGGTAGAAACCTCAAGGTCTTTTTTGTCTTCTTGCTCTGCCCATGGGCTCAGACCACCACTCTGCCCTGTTGTTAGCCCCCTTGAAATTTGTGTGTGTGTGTGTGTTTACATATATGCCACAGAATTCATGTGCAGGTCAGAGAACAACTTACCAAAATCATTTCTACCATGTGAGTCCTGGGGCTCAAACTCAGGTCAGGCTTAGAAGCAAGCACCTTGATCCACGGAGCTATCTTGCCAAGCCCAAAATTGCTTTTCTTGTCCTCACTGCCTCAAAAGTATAGATATCCTTCAAGGCCTAACTATAGCATTACCTATTTCATGAAATACTTTCAGCCCAGTTAACTGGTCCTCCATGATGTCTCCCCTTCTCTAATTTCTTCGAAAATACCCATTATTTCTAATCCTTTTTTGCTGTTGTTGTTGTTTGTTTGCTTGTTTTTTGAGACAGGGTTTCTCTGTGTAGCCCTGGCTGTCCTGGAACTCACTTTGTAGACCAGGCTGGCCTTGAACTCAGAAATCCGCCTGCCTCTGCATCCTGAGTGCTGGGATTAAATCCTTATAAATGATATATTTTGAAAGCTCCATTTTGTTAAAAAAAAATGCACTGTCTACTTTATCCCCTCTTTCATAATCTAACCACTGATGCTGATTGGTTTTTAGTTGTGTATGTGGTATATGTGTGTGTACATGCGTGTGTGTGTATGTGTGTGTGTGTGTGTGTGGCAGATGTGCTCACTCATGTGTGCACATACAGAGGTCAGAGGACAACTTTTGGGAGTTATTTCTCTCCTTCTGCCATGTGGGACTGGAGGATTGAACTCAAGGTGTCAGACTTGGCGGCAAGCACCTTTACCCCTGGAGCATCCCTCTCAGTAAACCTCAAGCTTACCTTTTCAGCTAGGGGATCCCCCGTCTCCTCCCACACAGTGGCAGATGCATACCCCAGTGTCCAGATGTCACAGAAGTGCCCAGGATCTGAACTGGGGTCCTCACACTTGTGTAACAGTTTACTCACTGAGCTATAGCCACAGCCCCATTACGATTTATTTTTAGTGTTAGATATGCACACGTGTATGTGTGGGTGTGCGCATGCCTATGCCAATGAGCCTATAGGCCAGAGGTCAATCTTGGGCATGGTTCCTCAGGTATTACCCACCTTTTTTTTTTTTTTTTTTTTTTTTTGGAGACAGGGTCTCTCACCAAGACCTAGTTAGGCATAGAGGGCTGGTCAGAGCCTCATGGATCTTGTAATCTCTCACACTGGTATCACAAGCATGTGCTACCCTGCCTGGCTTTTTATATAAGTGCTGAGGGCCAAGTTCAGGTCCTTCTTCTTGCCCAGCACAAACTTTGCCACCTAAGCCCCAGCTCTGTTACTGATTTTTAATATTAAATTGTTTCATCAGCTTTTCTCCCAAAGACCTTGTTTTAAGCTATTCTGAAACCCTTATGTTTGCCACAGATTTTTATTACAAAGGTTTTCAGAGAGTTGAACTGAACAGTGGCCATATTGTGCCCACTGCCTATATGCACAGCTAATATGTCCTGTCCATGCTTTTCCCACATGTAAACTTCACTCTGCATCTGACAGTCTGGTTTATTTGTATATAGTCTGTAGTCAACTACAGGTGATCAGTCAGCTTCAGGAATCCTTCATACAAAGCAGTTTGATCTGCTAAGAACTTTGAAGATTATCTGATTTATCCAACTATGCACATTTAAAAAAAGACCCTAGTATTCTAAGACATCAGGCAATTTGTTTAACATTGCTTAACCATAGACTTCAGACTGATCATCTTCTATTCTGCCCAGGTCCCAGAAACAAAACAGGTAAAGGCTCTGCCCTTGGGGAACATGCAGCTTAGAGTAGGGAAGACCGATGTTGGGTGGGTTGTTATAAAGAGGAAAATAATAATGAAGAATCCAACCAAGTTTGGGGTTAGAAAAGGACTCTAGAAAGGAGTTATTCAAAAGTACACAGACATCGGAAAAGGTGAGCACAGAGCCTTTGGTGCCGATCTCCGCATACTCTCAGGTGTCAGTCATCTCTTTATCTTCCACGAGGCCTGGTGATGAGACTACAGAATTGCTGTAATCGCAACACATGCCTCACACATCCCTGGGGAAGATAGCATGTGCTCTGAGAGAGATGTGGAAGTGCAGCCCGGGCAGGAAGCTCTGGGGCTGTCCAGTACTCAGCAGCTAAAGCAGTGACTAGAAACACCAGTCTGTAGGGAGCTAGAGAAGGGAGACTGAGATTAGACTCAAGGAGGGCTGGGAACTCTCAGGCAAAAGAGACTTCAAACTCAGGGAGTATGATTAGGGCAGAAGCAAGGAATTACAGAGGTAAGGATTTAACTACAAAGCCCCACCCCCGAATATCCCCCCCCCCCAAGCTGGGCTTTAATTTCCTAACATACTGAGAACATATGAAGGAAACATGACTTTTCCTTATAACTGTCTGAATGTTTTGTTCCTAGTGAATCATTTGCACCACTGGGTTCTCTCTTCCCTCTATAAGTTAAAGAAATGGATCCATGTCTGGTCTGAAAGTCAGACCCAGGGCTGTCTAGCTCAGTGGCAGCGTACTTGTCTACCATGTGTGAAGCCTTGGGTTTGGCCCCTCCTCCCAGCACCAGAAAAGCAAGAGGAAGTCAGAGACTGTTACATCCCTAAAGTCAGTCTATACTTCTTGCATCAATTTAGCCAAGATGAAAGGAAGTGAATGGCTGAACACATCCTCGGTGGGATGCTTTCTCAGACTGCCATGTCCAAAGGCACTGGTGTAGCCAGACAGGCAAGCTTCCTTGTCCCCCCTCCCTTTTTTTCTTACATTTATTTTGTATTTTATAAATACACCAGTTAAGATGGTCTTCAGAGTGACCAACGAGAAGACTGAGTGGCAGGGCCTTCCTTGCCTTGGGTACTTCACTGTCCTTGGAAGTTGTTGATCTACTGCCATCAGTGCCAAGTGACTTTCCTTCCTCTCTCTCCCTGACCTGGAGAGGGACTTGGAAGGCAACACACTTAACTCCACACTTGTCACGACTCACTGAGCTCTTCCAGTACCACGGGTATGCATGCGCATGTGCAAATGCACACGTGAGCACACACACAACAAAAAAAAAAAAAACACCCACAAACAAACAAACAGCAAAAGCAGTCCCACTGGGCCTTAGAAAGGGTGGGCAGGTGTAACACAACCCCCACCAGTTCATAGCTGCCGCCATCTGGCTGATAAATACATGCCTATGTTGTAAGAAATCAGTATTTCATACCACAGCTGAGAGATAAATATCAACAAAAAAATGTATTAAGAATAGGCCTCCCCTGGTGTTTTGCCTTAAGTGGCTGAGATTTCTCAAAAAGCTAGTTTTTGCGCTGGTAATTGCAACGTGACGCTGTGATCAGATGGCTTGGGAATGGGACAGGCTAATTTGAGTAGATGGGTGGGTAGTCTTAGAGGTGTAAGCCAGACTTCCAGGGCGATGGCGTGTATGGGAATTCCATGTCTATGTGTTAGTTTGTTGTCTTCTTTTAAATCTTGGAACTTGGCTTCTCTCAGATCAGTGGCCTTTTGAAATAACAAAAAATTATTGAAAGAGGGGATTGTTTTTAATATTTGATGTTCTTTCAAACACCCTACCACAAGATGAACCTTCTCAGAGAACGGTCCAGTGCCACAAACAGTGCAGGCTTTCGTGTTCAGTTTTTTGGTTTGTTTTGTGTTGGTGATCCAACCCAGAGCCTGGATATGTTCGGTGCATGCTTTACCTCTGAGCTAAACCCCTCCCCAGGCTGTCCTGAGGTTTTTGTCTGAAAATACTGTTATAGATGTTCATGTGTTAAAACTGAACATGGAGCAAACCTAGAGAACCTTTCCATCCAGAGGGGTAGCCATGTCTTCTTCACAATCTCCTGAACCTTGAGGGGGTAGGCAGGCTCCAGGAATGAATCTATTCTTGCCAAACCAGACAACCTGCATCTCCAACTGCTCACTAATTAGGCCACCATTTTGGACTTTGATGTGACAGTTTTCAAAAGGGAACGCTGCCTTTGTTCAAAACCCCAAATTATGGCCTCACCATGTGTTCTCTACTCTCAGAATCAGCTTCCCCCATCCTTTGTCAAATGCTAGGCCAGATAAAGCCTGGAGCTCTACTTTCGTCATCGTGCATCCCTGACTCACATGCCCAGAATAATTCCCCACTGCCTAGAGCACAAGCTCCGATCTGGAGCTTATCATCAAGGCCTTCAGCAAACAGAAACCAAACCCACCCGGAGCTTGCTGCCCCGAAAGTCCCCTGCTCCAGATTAACGCACTCTGAACTGTCCTGTCCCCATGACAACTTGTGTGTTCCCTTGTCTGCTCACATCTTGGCGGCAAGATGGGCTCTCTTTCCCTTATGCTTGGCCACATAGTCCCCACCTTTATAGCCCCACCCCCATCTCACAGTTTACTACTGAGCTAGCTCTGATGACCCAGGGACCAGGGATCCAAGCCTTATCACTGCTACAGTGACCACGAGACTGCAGAGACCTTTCAGAGACCATTCTGTCTGCCTGGAAGACGTCAGAGTCAAACGGGAGAGACAGCCCAGCTGTTAAAGGCTAGATTCCAACCAAAAAGAAGCCAAGACAACAAACAAACAAACCTCCTGTAATTTATGTGTTTGAATCCTTAGGGGATACCTAGCTCAATGCTAATGTAAAAGGATACTCGTGACCCTCCAGCCTTCTCTGTAGGGCCAGATTCAGCTCTCTGAGTGCTACGCTACTGTTCATTTATTTAGAACTGGGACAACTACAAACACCCAAATCACCTCTTTAAAGCACTGATGTCTGCTCAAGCCATCCTTCCAGAACCTGGAACCCCATTCAAAGTCCTGGGTTCTCAGGACTTGTGGAAAAGAAGTCCTGTAAGACAGGGCATGTGCTAGAAAATCCATAACCCATAAATAGCATCTTTAAAATCCAGTAGCTGTTAAAGTTTCTTCCTTTGGGTCTCGAATGCTATTTCCTAAATAGGTTTTGACATGGAACTTCAATGTTCCCAACAGACTGTAATGAATTTATTCTGACTATTCAGGGATGTGGGTCACATACATCCTTAAGTGGTGTTTTGTCTCTCCATAGTCCCCATATCACACCCTAAGGTGGTTCTTGTTCCCTGCCATGGAGATCTGAGTCTTTAAACACAGTTTATTACCAGCCTAGTCCCCACTAGAGCCAGCCCTGCCACCCACTGTATATGGCAGAGCACTCCCTAGCTGGTCTTCAGATACCAGGCAGACAGCTGCAGCTAAGCACAGGGCCATTATCAACAGGAAGAGGAAGGTGCTTTTTGATACAGACTCCTCTGGGGATGCACAGGGCCTGACCCCTTCAGTGGAGAAGAGCAGGTGCCTTGCGTGTGTACCCAGTGGTGCATCTGCAGTGGTGGGAGAGGCTGAGTCACATCTGGATCTGTGCCCACAGCCTCCAGCCCAGAGGAGGCAGGCCAGCAGCAGGAGGTGCTCCCTAGAGAGCAAGTACCTTGGAAAATAGGATTGGGCTCTCTGGCAGTATCTTATCCTTACCACCGCTTCAAGCCTGGGGCTGCTGACTGATTGAAATACCATTTTAATTAAAACATTTGCCCTACGTGACAGGAACAATTTAATGAAAGATTACCAAAGTAAGCACAATATTAAAAAATGTGTCCAGGCACTGCTGTTTTGTGATGTTAGTCTTCCTTCTGTAAGGAGGGCTAAGATTTCAGTAGATTACACCAGGGGCTCAATGGTTAACAGCACAGACTGTTCTTACAAAGGCCCCAGGTTTCTCCCAAACCCATGTGAGAGTTCAAAACTCCCTGTAACACCAGGTCTAAGGGATCTCATCTCCTCTGACCATACATACAGATAAAACAGCAAAACAACATAAAACATATAAATCTAAAACAAAAAGGCCAAACCAACCAGATTAGATATCCACAATCAGGAAATACATACATTAATTCTTGCTAAGTAGATGAGGTCTGGTCAGCTGGGTGTGATGGTGTACATCTTTAATCCCAGCATGCAGGAAGCATGTAGGAGGATCTCTGAGTTCTGGGCCAGCCTGGTCTACAGAGCTAGTTCCAGGATAGCCTGGGATACACAGAGGAACCATGTCTTGGTGGAGTGAAACAATGAAGACAATAGGATTTGGAACAGATGTTCACGTGAAAGGCATTATGGGAAGAGAGAGTCCATGTGCAGAGGAACTGGGCAAGGGGACTGCTTTGACATGGAGGATCACAGTGGGAAACTAAGCTCTCATGGTTTTCCAGAGCCTCTCTGTGTAACCCCAGGCAGGGCAAAACCAGAGCCCCTCTCAGCTCTGACGTAAGTGTTCTTGCCTTCCAAGGAGCCCTGGGCCATCAGAGGCCTGAGGGCTTGGAGACAGAGAGCAAGAGAAGGCATCGCTTTACGTGCAGGAAGTGACTCGCTTAAAAATCCAATTGACTCTCCTTATCCTTATTCTGGGCTTCACATCAGTGGATCAGACCTGTGCTGGGCTCTGGCTGGCATGTACTATTAACCTGGGATGGAGGCATCAGTACTGACCACGTACAGAGCATGTGCCATTATTTCCTAAACAATTCAAAGCACCTATTCCTATAGTGTTTCCATGGCATCAGGAAGCCAGAGACAATCTCAAGTATGGAGGAGGCTGTGCCAGGTCCTAGGCAAATACAACACCATCTTGTAGAGGGGACTTGAGCATTTATGGGTTTTGGTAACCATGGGAATTCTGGAGTCAATCTTTTAGATACTAGTGTGTTTTAAAGGCAGTCTGAAAGTTCACTCTGTGGTAAGGGTGTGGCTTCTGGAGCCAAATTAGGGAAAAGAAAGATGGCCAAGGTTAGATTTTTATAGTTATGTACTAGTCCATGGGTCAAACGCCACTAAGAACCAGATGGGAACAAGGATATCAGAAAACATGAACAAAAGCAACATTTCTGAGAGGGGAAGAAGCTTGCAAATCCTCGGAGTTCAAGCCGTCATGTGGAAGCAGGAAGTACACCGTTCTCCATCAAATGACTTCATGGTGTCTGCTGCAAATAGCAGCAGTGCCCCAGCTACAGACCAAGGCACTGGCCAGGGCACCTCCACAGTACCAGTGCAGGAGTGATGCTGATTGACAGCCCTTGCTGAACAGTTGGATAGATATATGATATCTGCTCCTAACAGAACATAACACGACCCACCTGTGGTAGGATAGAGTGGCACCAGGCAGGAGCCCTGGAACCAGTTGGCTGTGCTTGGTGGTGGCTAGAATCTGGGTTGGAGTCCCCAACTCTTGCCACCTGTCCTTTGTCTTAACTCCCCTCCTGTAAGAAGTTTTGCATGAATTGAAGTCGCTCCAGTTCTGCCCTGCAGCCAGGCGAGGTGTGAGTCAGGGTTTGGAGACACTGGTTTTCTCAGCAAGCGTAAAATCTTCCTAAAGGGAGAAGCCATCATTAAAGCAGGTTTCTCCCCGATCTGTATGTGCATGAAGGTAATAGACATTTAGAACTGGAAGGGATATCAGAGGACATCCAACTCCAGGAGATCCATCACGAACTTGGCACGGAGCTGTGCAAATCAAGCTTGCAAGGGCCCACAGATCAGCAGTAAAGCTTCATGCTTTCAAATCCTGTTATTTCCACTTTTGCAATAATGCAAAAGGGATGGAGAAAGATAAAAGAAAAGAGGACGCTTCTTTCCTTGAAAATATATTATCAAAGAGCTCTGGGATCAAAGGGAAAACATGAAGTAATTCTTTAAATATACTAGAAAACAGGTATTTTAGAGTCTCAGCAGTACCGTTAAACAGAGCCCAAAGGAAACTGACGATGGTAAACGCCTGTGTTAACAAAAATTAAAATAAGTTAAGTATGTGACTAATAAGTCACAATCATCAACGGGAAGAAAACAAAAGCAAAATTGGTAAGGATAAAAGCAAAAGTGGATAAGATTGAAAACGGAAATTAATAAATTTTAAAAGCTGGGTCAATTGAAAGAATTAGCTAATTTTTTTTTAAATGAGAAACACAAAGACACCATGGAAGAAAGGTAGCTTGGCGGTCAGAATAAACAATATATGACGCTTATATGGTAAACTGGTGGAGTATTGATTCCCAAGCTTTTGGGGCTCCTGAGATATTATGAGCTGGAGTGTAGCATGGGGCAAAGGGAGGCCATTTCTCACCCGAGGCCCGGGCTCCATCACTGAACTAATTCTTAAGATCAGTTTGGGAAGAACCGCCACGTTTGAAATGCTGAGTTTACAAGTCTGTGTACATGGTATGTTTCGTTTATCCAAGGTGTTAATTTCTTGAACTGATATGCTGGGGTTTCTCTGTACACCTCGGTCACTTCTTTTGCCAGCTTTCTGTTCTTTGAGATTTGTTTCTTTCCTATTGTGAAGGTGTAGTTTTAAAATCTGTATTTTCTTAGCCGAGCCTGGTGATCTTAGTTGGCAATCTCAGCTACTTGGGGGGTTGAGGCCAACTTCATGGCCTTTTTGTCTACGGAGAGATTTGAAGGCCAGTCTGGGCAACTTAGTGAAATTCTGTCTTAAGCTTGAATGTAAGAAGAGGCCTGGGATATATATAGATAGCTAGTTTAATGGTAGGGGAATTGCCTAACATACATGACACCTTAGGTTCAGTCTCCAGTACTGATAAAAAAATAAATTGTATTCTCTTATTTATGTCTATTGCATAGAGTACCACAGATGCTTTTGTGGCTTAACCTGTACCCAGTAACCCAAGCTCACACATGTTAGTGGTTGGATTATCTTGGATTTTACAGGCTGCCATCTACCATATGTGGGCAATGGGCTTTCCTTTTTTTTTCTTTTTTTTTTTTTTTTTTTTGTCTCTCTCTCTCTCTCTGAACTTGTTACAGTGCCTGGAACTTCTAGCATAATTCTGCCTAAGGTAGATAAAGCAGATATCCTTGTAAACAGAACATTTTCAATATTTTACCATTAAATACAATTTGCTGAATTTATTTTTCTTCTTCAATACAGCCTTTAGGAGATTAAGGAAGTGTCCCTAAATTTAAACTGTGGGTAGATTTTATCAAATGGTGTCTGTCTGTCTATTAGGTAATCAAATGGATTTTCATCTTTGTACTGTTTGTTTGTGAATTGGATTATTTAGCTTTCAAGTTGCAAATCAACCTTTTAGTTCCTGGGGTTAACAAGACTTGGGAATCAGCGATGGTCGGGTAAGTGGGTGGGTGGGTGGGGACTACAAAACTGGCTCAAATACTGGCTGCTCTTGCAGAGGAGCAGGGTTCTGTTCCCAGCCCTCATATGGTGGTGGCTCACAATTGTCGGTAACTCTAGTTTGGGGGATCTGATGCCCTCTTCTGGGTTGCATGCACATGGTGCGCATACACACATGCAGGCAAACACTCAACCACATAAAATAAAAATAAGTTCATCTTTAAAAAAAACCAACCAAACACGACTTGATTATAATGCATTATCCTTTTAACTCCACACTGGATTTTGTTGGCCAATGTTCTGTTTGTTTTCTATGTGATTCATGACTTCCTTACCAAGCTTTAGTGTCATCACTATGTTGGCCCAATGAAACCAGTGGGGATTGGATCTCTTCTCTACTTGTCTCTGAGAAAGACTTTCATTAGAATGGTTGACTTCCTGCAAAGCTTACTGTTGAAACATTCTGACCTGGAATTTTCTTAAGTTTTTCATCATGATTTAGTTTTATAATCAATACAACCTAATTTACATTCCCTGTGCCTTTGTAAGTTATTAATGGAAGGATGTGTTCTAAAAGAAAATTCTCCATTTTTTAAAAATATTTTTATTAGGTATTTTACTCATTTACATTTCCAATGCTATCCCAAAAGTCCCCCATACCCTCCCCCCACTCCCCTACCCCCCCCTCCCACTTTTTGGCCCTGGCATTACCTTGGACTGAGGCATATAAAGTTTGCATGCATGACCAATGGGCCTCTCCACTGATGGCCGACTAGGCCATCTTTTGATACGTATGCAGCTAGAGACAAGAGCTCTGGGGTACTGGTTAGTTCATATTGTTGTTCTACCTATAGGGTTGCAGATCCCTATAGCTCCTTGGGTACTTTCTCTAGTTCCTCCATTGGGGGCCCTGTGATCCATCCAATAACTTATTGTGAGCATCCACTTCTGTGTTTGCCAGGCCCCGGGATAGTCTCACAAGAGACAACTATGTCAGGGTCCTTTCAGCAAAATCTTGCTAGTGTATGCAATGGTGTCAGGGTTTTGAGGCTGATTATGGGATGGATCCCTGGATATGGCAGTCTCTAGATGGTCCATCCTTTTGTCTAAGCTCCAAACTTTGTCTCTGTAACTCCTTCCATGGGTGTTTTGTTCCCAATTCTAAGAAGGGGCAAAGTGTCCACACTTTGGTCTTCATTCTTCTTGAGTTTCATGTGTTTCGTAAATTGTATCTTGTATCTTGGGTATTCTAAGTTTCTGGGCTAATATCCACTTATCAGTGAGTACATATCATTTGAGTTCTTTTGTGATTGGGTTACCTCACTCAGGATGATGCCCTCCAGGTCCAACCATTTGCCTAGGAATTTCATAAATTCATTGTTTTTAATAGCTGATTTTTTTGTATCCATTCCTCTGTTGAGGGGCATCTGGGTCCTTTCCAGCTTCTGGCTATTATAAACAAGGCTGCTATGAACATAGTGGAGCATGTGTCTTTCTTACTAGTTGGAACATCTTCTGGATATATGCCCAGGAGAGGTATTGCGGGACCCTCTGGTAGTACTATGTCCAATTTTCTGAGAAACGGCCAGACTTATTTCCAGAGTGGTTGTACAAGCTTGCAATCCCACCAACAATGGAGGAGTGTTCCTCTTTCTCCACATCCTTGCCAGCATCTGCTGTCACCTGAATTTTTGATCTTAGCCATTCTGACTAGTGTGAGATGGAATCTCAGGGTTGTTTTGATTTGCATTTCCCTGATGATTAATGATGCTGAACATTTTTTCAGGTGCTTCTTAGCCATTCGGTATTCCTCAGGTGAGAATTTGTTTAGCTTTGAGCCCCATTTTTTTAATGGGGTTATTTGATTTTCTGGAGTCCACCTTCTTGAGCTCTTTATATATATTAGATATTAGTCCCTTATCTGATTTAGGATAGGTAAAGATCCTTTCCCAATCTGTTGGTGGCCTTGTTGTCTTATTGACGGTGTCTTTTGCCTTACAAAAGCTTTGCAGTTTTATGAGGTCTGATTTGTCGATTCTCGATCTTGCAGCACAAGCCATTGGTGTTCTATTCAGGAATTTTTCCCCTGTGCCCATATCTTCGAGGCTTTTCCCCACTTTCTCCTCTATAAGTTTCAGTGTCTCTGGTTTTATGTGGAGTTCCTTGATCCACTTAGATTTGACCTTAGTACAAGGAGATAGGAATGGATCAATTCACATTCTTCTACATGATAACCACCAGTTATGCCAGCACCATTTGTTGAAAATGCTGTCTTTTTTCCACTGGATGGTTTTAGCTCCCTTGACAAAGATCAAGTGACCATAGGTGTGTGGGTTCATTTCTAGGTCTTCAATTCTATTCCATTGGTCTACTTGTCTGTCGCTATACCAGTACCATGCAGTTTTTATCACAATTGCTCTGTAGTACAGCTTTAGGTCAGGCATGGTGATTCCTCCAGAGGTTCTTTTATCTTTGAGAAGAGTTTTTGCTATCCTAGGTTTTTTGTTATTCCAGAAGAATTTGCAGATTGCTCTTTCCAATTCATTGAAGAATTGAGTTGGAATTTTGATGGGGATTGCATTGAATCTGTAGATTGCTTTTGGCAAGATAGCCATTTTTACTATATTGATCCTGCCAATCCATGAGCCTGGGAGATCTTTCCATCTTCTGAGATCTTCTTTAATTTCTTTCTTCAGAGACTTGAAGTTCTTATCATACAGATCTTTCACTTCCTTAGTTAGAGTCACGTCAAGGTATTTTATATTATTTGTGACTACTGAGAAGGGTGTTGTTTCTCTAATTTCTTTCTCAACCTGTTTATTCTTTGTGTAGAGAAAGGCCATTGACTTGTTTGAGTTAATTTTATATCCAGCTACTTCACTGAAGCTGTTTATCAGGTTTAGGAGTTCTCTGGTAGAACTTTAAGGGTCACTTATATATACTATCATATCATCTGCAAAAAGTGATGTTTTGACTTCTTCCTTTCCAATTTGTATCCCCTTGATCTCCTTTTGTTGTTGAATTGCTCTGGCTAGGACTTCAAGTACAATGTTGAATAGGTAGGGAGAAAGTGGGCAGCCTTGTCTAGTCCCTGATTTTAGTGGGATTGCTTCCAGCTTCTCACCATTTACTTTGATGCTGGCTACTGGTTTGCTGTAGATTGATTTTATCATGTTTAGGTATGGGCCTTGAATTCCTGATCTTTCCAAGACTTTTATCATGAATGGGTGTTGGATTTTGTCGAATGCTTTCTCCGCATCTAAGGAGATGATCATGTGGTTTTTGTCTTTGAGTTTGTTTATATAATGGATTATGTTGATGGATTTCTGTATATTAAACCATCCCTGCATCCCTGGAATAAAACCTACTTGGTCAGGATGGATGATTGTTTTAACGTGTTCTTGGATTCAATTAGCGGGAATTTTATTGAGTATTTTTGCATCGATATTCATAAGGAAAATTGGTCTGAAGTTCTCTATCTTTGTTGGGTCTTTCTGTGGTTTAGGTATCAGAGTAATTGTGGCTTCATAGAATGAGTTGGGTAGAGTACCTTCTACTTGTATTTTGTGGAATAGTTTGTGCAGAACTGGAATTAGATCTTCTTTGAATGTCTGATAGAACTCTGCACTAAACCCATCTGGTCCTGCGCTATTTTTTGGTTGGGAGACTATTAATGACTGCTTCTATTTTTTTAGGGGATATCGGACTGTTTAGATCGTTAAGTTGATCCTGATTTAACTTTGGTACCTGGTATCTGTCTAGAAATTTGTCCATGTCATCCAGGTTTTCCAGTTTTGTCGCGTATAGCCTTTTGTAGAAGGATCTGATGGTGTTTTTGATTTCTTCAGGATCTGTGGTTATGGCTCCCTTTTCATTTCTGATTTTGTTAATTAGGATACTGTCCCTGTGCCCTCTGTGAGTCTGGCTAAGGGTTTATCTATCTTGTTGATTTTCTCAAAGAACCAGCTCCTCGTTTGGTTGATTCTTTGAATAGTTCTTCTTTTTTCCACTTGGTTGATTTCACCCCTGAGTTTGATATTTCCTGCCGTCTACTCCTCTTGGGTGAATTTGCTTCCTTTTGTTCTAGAGCTTTTAGGTGTGTTGACAAGCTGCTAGTGTGTGCTCTCTCTAGTTTCTTTTTGGAGGCACTCAGAGGTATGAGTTTCCCTCTTAGAAATGCTTTCATTGTGTCCCATAAGTTTGGGTATGTTGTGGCTTCATTTTCATTAAACTCTAAAAGTATTTAATATCTTTCTTTATTCCTTCCTTGACCAAGGTATCATTGAGAAGAGTGTTGTTCAGTTTCCACGTGAATGTTGGCTTTCCATTATTTATGTTGTTATTGAAGATTAGCCTTAGTTCATGGTGGTCTGATAGGATGCATCGGACAATTTCAATATTTTTGTATCTGTTGAGGCCTGTTTTTTGACAAATTATATGGTCAATTTTGGAGAAGGTGCCATGAGGTGCTGAGAAGAAGGTATATCCTTTTGTTTTAGGATAAAATGTTCTGTAGATATCTGTTAAGTCCATTTGTTAGTTTCACTGTGTCCCTGTTTAGTTTCTGTTTCCACAATCTGTCCATTGATGAAAGTGGTATGTTGAAGTCTCCCACTATTATTGTGTGAGGTGCAATGTGTGCTTTGAGCTTTACTAAAGTTTCTTTAATGAATGTGGCTGCCGTTGCGCATTTGGAGCATAGATATTCAGAATTGAGAGTTCCTCTTGGAGGATTTTACCTTTGATGAGTATGAAGTGCCCTTCCTTGTCTTTTTTGATAACTTTGGGTTGGAAGTCGATTTTATTCAATATTAGAATGGCTACTCCAGCTTGTTTCTTCAGACCATTTGCTTGGAAAATTGTTTTCCAGCCTTTCACTCTGAGGTAGTGTCTGTCTTTTTCTCTGAGATGGGTTTCCTGTAAGCAGCAAAATTTTGGGTCCTGTTTGTGTAGCCAGTCTGTTAGTCTATGTCTTTTTATTGGGGAATTGAGTCCATTGATATTAAGAGATATAAAGGAAAAGTAATTGTTGCTTCCTATTATTTTTGTTGTTAGAGTTGGCATTCTGTTCTTGTGGCTGTCTTCTTTTTGGTTTGTTGAAGGATTACTTTCTTGCTTTTTCTAGGGCGTAGTTTCCTTCCTTGTATTGGTTTTTTTTCTGTTATTATCCTTTGAATGGCTGGATTCATGGAAAGATAATGTGTGAATTTGGTTTTGTCGTGGAATACTTTGGTTTCTCCATCTATGGTAATTGAGAGTTTGGCTGGGTATAGTAGTAGCCTGGGCTGGCATTTGTGTTCTCTTAGTGTCTGTATAACATCTGTCCAGGATCTTCTGGCTTTCATAGTCTCTGGTGAAAAGTCTGGTGTAATTCTGATAGGCCTGCCTTTATATGTTACTTGACCTTTTCCCCTTACTGCTTTTAATATTCTATCTTTATTTGGTACATTTGTTGTTCTGATTATTATGTGTTGGGAGGAATTTCTTTTCTGGTCCAGTGTATTTGGAGTTCTGTAGACTTCTTGTATGATCATGGGCATGTCTTTCTTTAAGTTTGGGAAGTTTTCTTCTATAATTTTGTTGAAGATATTTGCTGGCCCTTTAAGTTGAAAATCTTCATTCTCATCTACTCCTATTATCCATAGGTTTGGTCTTCTCATTGTGTCCTGGATTTCCTGGATGTTTTGAGTTAGGATCTTTTTGCATTTTCCATTTTCTTTGATTGTTGTGCCGATGTTCTCTATGGAATCTTCTGCACCTGAGATTCTCTCTTCCATCTCTTGTTTTCTGTTGCTGATGCTTGCATCTATGGTTCCAGATTTCTTTCCTAGGGTTTCTATCTCCAGTGTCGCCTCACTTTGGGTTTTCTTTATTGTGTCTACTTCTCTTTTTTAGGTCTTGGATGGTATTATTCAATTCCATCACCTGTTTGGTCGTGTTTTCCTGTAATTCTTTAAGGGATTTTTGTGCTTCCTCTTTAAGGTCTTCTACCTGTTTAGCAGTGTTCTCCTGTATTTCTTTAAGTGAGTTATTAAAGTCCTTCTTGATGTCCTCTATCATCATCATGAGATATGCTTTTAAATCCAGGTCTAGTTTTTCGGGTGTGTTGGGGTGCCCAGGACTGGGTGGGGTGAGAGTGCTGCGTTCTGGTGATGGTGAGTGGTCTTGGTTTCTGTTAGTAAGATTCTTATGTTTGCCTTTCACCATCTGGTAATCTCTGGAGTAAGTTGTTATAGTTGTCTCTTGTTAGAGCTTGTTCCTCAGGTGATTATGTTAGCCTCTATCAGCAGACATGGGAGACTAGCTATCTCCTGAGTTTCAATGGTCAGAGTACTCTCTGCAGGCAAACTCTCCTCTTGCAGGGAAGGTGCCCAGATATCTGGCGTTCGAACCTGCCTCCTGGCAGAAGTTGTGTTCCACTCACCAGAGGTCCTAAGATCCCGTGGAGAGTCCTGTGGGGACCTTGGGGGTGTCTGTAGACTCTGTGCCTAAGGTGTCCTGGTGCTGGTGCCAACCAGAAGGGACTTGTGACCCTGGTCAGGCCGGGTTTTCTGCTTCCCTAATTAATGCAGTCTCAGGTCCGCTTGATTGGATTGGATCAGAAGTTGTGTTCCACTCACCAGAGGTCCCAAGATCTCGTGGAGAGTCCTGTGGGGACCTTGGGGGGTGTCCGCAGACTCCGCACCCAAGGTGCCCTGGTGCTGGTGCTGACCAGAAGGGCTCCATTTTTTTAAGATTTCAGTTTTATTAGAATAAAAATTTCCTACAATGTCTTGCCTCAGATACCATCTGTGTGTCTGTCTCTTTGTCACTGGTGAGTCTTCTCTCTGTGGTGTCATTAAACCCACAACAGTTCCCTTCTATTGGAATTCCTGAGGTCTTAGAAGCCACAAATAATTGGATTAATATCCATTTTCTTTATTAGTCTCTCTTTTACCTTTTGGGGGAAGGGAGTGTGTCATGGCACAATGTACGATATCATAGGATAAGTTGAGGGGCCTGTGCTGTCCCTCCACTGTGTTAGTCCCAAGATTGAGTCCACCATCAGCTTTGTCAGCAAACACCTTTCCCCAATGAGTCATCTCCCTGGGGAGCAATCCATCTTAAACAGAGATGCTAATCGAATTAGTCTTCACTGTAATTGGGCTGTTCACATGATATTAGGGCTCAATCTACCATCTTTTTTTCTTCTTTGTCCAACATGTCCTTTCCCCTCTTTGTATGTTTGCTTTTGAGCCATTCACAAAATATTTGTCACCTCATTATGTTCTTTCTCTCAGCATGTATGTTTGATTTTTAAAATTTTTCAATGCTAGTGTATTACTTACAGGATGCATTCATAATGGGCTTTATTGACACATACAAGTTATGTGCAAGTCACCTGCTCCAAGTATCTGATTCAGTACTTTTCAATATATTCACAGGTTTGTACTCTGTAGTTTACCAATTCTTGTCACTCTGGAAGGAAAGTGTGGATATACCACTAACTGTTTCCCACTCCTCCTTAGCTTCAGATGAATAATATACCTTATGTGTTTATGAATTTGCATGTGATAGGCATTTTGTTTAAGTGGAGTTGACAAGATAGCCTTTTCTTTGTGGGTGTGTATGCACGTGTGTGCATGTGAATGTAGAGAGTCAGGGGTAGACACTGGGTGTCTTCTTCAACTGTTCTTCTCTTTATTCTTTTAAGCCAGGGCTTTTAGTGAACTTGGATCTCACTTGGTGGGCATGCCTGCACTGGCTGATGGGCAAGCCTTCTGTCTCTGCCTCCCAGTGCTTCTTCGATCACAGCTGACTTTCCAGTGTCTCATTTCCCATGGCTTTCTATCTGGGTCCTGGGGATTCTGACTCGAGTCCTGATGCTTACAGAGCAAGCATCTTGCCAACTGATCCAGCGTATGTTTTGTTTTATTTGGCAGGGTTTGTTTGTTAGTTTGTTTGTTGTTTGAGACAGGCTCTTGCTGCCTCGAGCTTGTAGCCCAAGCTGGCCTTGAACTCCTGATCCTCCCACCTTCCCCTCCCAAGTGCATGCCACCATATCAAGCATCAATATATGTTTTCTTTTGTCACTGACTTATATATTGTACTATTTTAAAGATGCCATCCATGTTGCAGCAGGTATCAGTACCTGACTGTCTGCCCTTATCTGCATTAGGTCTCTGTGCCCATAGCCCCCTCACACACACATCGATCTCCTCTTCTAATTGATGCATTCATTTACTCTTAAGGGATTGGTTCCAGGAACCCATACAGATAACCAAACCTGTAGAGGCTCAGTTCCCTTAAACATATCCTCCTGTGTATTTTAAATTCTCTCCAGATCAATTTTACATAACAGTAAACATTTCATATAAATACTTGGCTATACTGTATTTTTAGGGAACAGTGGCAAGAGAAAAGTCTGTGTGCTCAGTTCTGAGGATATTTTTAAAAGGCTTTTGGGCCACCATCAGGTGACTGTAATGATGCAGGATCTGTGAGTGCTGATGGTGGCTATGTGTGCCCTGTTGTTTCCGTTTCTGGAGAGGACACTGGTGAAGAATGGAAAGTGTGTCAGAGAGTGGACATTCATTAAAAGGATTTCAGAGAGAAATGGAGATGATTCACAATACCACAGGGGATGCCATCCTGTACAGTCAGTCTCCACTGATAAATAATTGATATTCCTGACTGCAAAATATCGATCTTAGGACCTGGCTGGCAAAGAGTGTGGGTTTAAGTGAAAAACCTTAAATGACTGCTAAAAATTGATAAAGGTAACGTGTCTATTCAGAAGTCATTCCCAGACTTTTTGGTGTGCTAGAATGATCTAGATCCCAGGGCTGTGGCACCAGTCAGAGATTCTAGACACAGTAAACTCTATCTGTGACCCAGAAACCTTTGTTTCACAGGTAACTCTACTGAGTATAGCTCTTTTTTTTTTTTTTTTTTTTACAGAATCTCACTATGTAGTCTTGGCTAACCTAGAACTTACTATATAGACCAAGTTGGCCTCAAACTTATAGAGATGTGCCTGCCTCTCTCTGTCAAATATTGGGATTAAAGTTATGTACTAACACGTCCTAAAAGAGTAGCTGGAAACTAGTAATTTAAAGCACTTCTAACAGTTTGACTTTCTCATTAATGAATTAATTTCATTTATTGCAGTATTGGAGGTTGAACTCAGGCTACACACGTTAGGGAGGCACAGTGCCTCTGAGCTACATCAATTTTATATAAAAGCCATCACTAGCTCTACTTCATGGTTGAATACATTTATCATAGTCATCAGAACTAAGCTTTCTTGTTTGGAGGGGGGGCTTGTATGTAATTCTCTCATTTGATCCCCACAAAGTTCTATATTGTGTACATGTTGTTAGGTAAGTCTAAAATAAAAGGGGGGGGGGAGAAACCTAGTATTTATCTTATTATTTTTAAATGCTCTGCTAAGTCATTTTAGCTTGGGTTATCTTATTTCATCTCAGCCCTCTTTAAATTATTCTTGCCTTCCAGTCTTTTGCTAGAGGCTCTGAGATCTTGTTACTTGCCCAAGGACATTGCAGCTGAAAAAATACCAAGCTGTAACTTGAAGCAGGAAAAGAGTTTAAAAGCAGGGCTCTGGAACCAGAATATTTCCTGTATTATTATTTTTTAGATTATTAACTGTATAAGCATGGTGAAAGTTGTCCACCCTTCCAAGCCTTCAGTTTCCTCATCTGTAGTGGGTGACAAGAGAGACAGTACACATGTCGCTGACCCACCATGAGGGGTTGACAATGCAAGGAAAAGCAATAGTGTTCGGCATCTTGCTGCCAGGAGCCTGGTTGACCCTCATAACCAGTGGCTGCTGTTATTATTATAATTCTTGGGTTTGACGCCACATTTGCTCCGTCATGTCAGCTTATCTCCAGAGTGGACTGTAAGTAGGTGAAGAGTAGGTGCCATCCATTCTTCATCATTAATGGATGTTAACTCCGGAGACCTGAATTGTACAACATCCTCTCTTTGGACAGAATTTCCTAAATGTGCTTTCCTTTTGGTTGCACAGTTAACAACCACTGGTTTCAGGCTGGCATACGTCTGACTGTTTTGTTGTTTACTTATGGAATATTTATTTATTAGCCATCATCTCCAAGTTCTATCAACATGCCAGTGCTGTAGTCTTGCTTGCTATAGCTTCATAGGATGTCTTCAGGTCAGGTAATATAAGTGCTTTGATTTGTCCTCTGTCTCAAATCTGCCTTAGCCAGTCCAGGTCTTTTTGCCCTATGATTTTTAGAATCAACTTATCAGTTTCCTTTTTTAAATAAATAAAAAGACTGGTAAGATTTTGCTTTGTACTATGATCTGTAATTTAATCTGTGGACTGAGTTTCTTGATTTATGAACATGATTTAATGCTTCCTTTAATTTGATCTTCCCTTGGCCATGTTTCCAGTTTTCCCTGTATAGGTAAAACTTGAACATATTTTTAAAATTTTTTTGTCTAAATAATTCATGGTCTGAGGATGTTGATATAAGTATACTTAAAGCTATACTTTTCCACCATACCCTGATAGGTATATGTCTTTGTCAGTGTTCTATTGCAGTGAAGAGACATCATGACCATGGCAACTTAAAAAAAAAAAAGGCATTTAAATGGGGCTTGCTTATGGCTTCTGAGGTTTAGTTTATTGTCATCATGGCTGGGAGCATGGTGTCATACAGGCAGACATGGTACTGGAGAGGTACCTGAGAGTTCTGCATCCAGATCATCAGGCAGCAGGAAGAGAAAAACACTGGGCTTTGCCTTATCTTTTGAAACCTCAAAGCTCACCCAAATGACACACTTTCTCCAACAAGGCCACGCCTCCTAATCCCTCTCAAGTAGTGCCTCTCCCTTAAGACCAAGCATTCAAATATATAAGCTTATGGAGGCCATTCTTACTCAAAGCACCACAGTGTACGTTAATAGCATACTATTTTACTTGGCTGATTTTACTTTGGATTATATGAAGGGTTCACTGTCACTTGGAATTATCTGTCCTTTTGTTCACAGCCATGCTCAGTGAATGTGTATTTCATTGGTGACTGAAGATCCTAAGCACCTTTTTTATCCTTCCTGACAATGTCAATCAGCTTTCTGTCACTGAGGCAAAATAGCCAAGAAAACAAAAGGAGAAAAGGTTTATGTTGGGTTCATGGTCACTTGGTCCATCACTTTGGACCTGTGCATCACTTTGGGGGGGGGCACATAGTGGGGGCACACAGAGAGGCTGCTGAGAAATACATCTTCAAGGGCATGCTTCACTGATAAACTTCCTCCAACTAGGCACTACCTCATAAAGTTTCCAGTATCTCCCCAAGCTGAGGATCAAGCCTTCAACAAATGACCTATATGAAGAAGGAGAAGGACAATGAAAACTTAAACTATATTGGTGGTTACTTTTTTCTTTTGGAAAAGTATCCAGTCAGATGCTTGCCCACTTTTAATTGGGTTATTTTTTTATTACTTAACTATTAGTGCCTCTTTTAATTTCTTTGTTATACTTGTTTATCTGTATGGTTGGGGCAGGGGTATGCATATACCATAGCACAGTTGTGGAAGTCCAAGGACTACTTATGAGTGTTGGTTCTCTCCTTCCACCATGTGGGTCCTAGAGATTTGGTTAAGGTCTTTAGGTTTGGTAACAGGCACCTTTACCCCCTGACCCATCTTGCCAGTCCAAGTTATTATATATAATATATGTGGTGACGTACTTACATTTCTCTGTGTTTTCATATTTAAAATGTGCTTTTTGTAAAGCACATACACCTGGGATTTTGTCATTATTGAATATGTTAATTACACAGATTAGTGAGATGTAATACAATGTTCCCATACTTGCATCCATCTACTTTCTCCACCATTCCCCTACTCTGATCCCCCCTTTCCCCTACCACTGTTCCAGTCAATTAATGTTTTATCTTAATATGTTTTTGTCCTTCCTCCCTGCTACCTGGAATTTTTAAAAATTGTTGCCCTTTGATTAGAATGTTTAAACCATTTACATTTAATATAATTAGATGCAGTCACATTCAGATGATATTGTCTTGCTAGCTGTTTCTTTGTTGCTGTTGTTGTTGTTGTTGTTGTTGTTGTTGTTTTGATTATTTAATCAATTAGAAATGAGGGTTTCACTAAGCTGCCCAGGGAGCTTGAACTCTCACTCTTCCTGCCTCTGGTTCCTGAGTAGCTGAAATTAGTCATACATCACTACAACCGGTTTCTTGTTTTCATTTTTCCCATCTGCTCTCTGTTCCTTTTTCCCCCCTCCTTTGGGTTAACTTAACATTTTTAGAATACGAGTTTTATCAGCAACTGGCAAATTGATTGGCATATGGCCCACCACTCAATGTGTTGATTTGTGAGTCTGTAGTGTGCATCTTTGTGTTAGCACAGACCAGTGATCTTCTCACACAGAGTCTACACAATATGCATTTAATGGTAAGAGAAAGAATGAGATTGGTAGCCCCAGGACTCAGCTGTCCACATAAACAAGCATTAAACTGAAAACCACAGTGATCAGAATGGACTCCTTCAGAGCTCTGGAGCCTGATCTGATATTTATATGAGAGCAGGATGAGCCATGAGAGCACTCCTAGAGGAAGGAGGCTGCTGGACCTTAGTTAGAGAATGTGTGTAGCTCCAGCTACTCTCTTCTGTCCTTCACACCCACACTGCGGTTGGCATCTGTATTGCTAGGGTGCCTTGTTGGAAACTGTAAGTGTAAAGACTTTATCTCCCCTCAAACGCTGGTGGTACATTTTGGCTGACATGGTGTTTCTCTGAAGGACTGGGTGTAGACATTCTGTTTCAGCCCCCTTAGGCTATATATGCTTCCTGTGTATATCTGAAGGCTTAAGGAGACAACTGTCCTCCCTTTCAATCTGTGGTCCAGCGACTAAGTATGTGCCGGTGTAGTTGTGAACGTGGCCCAACACATTTGTAAATCACAGTGTCATGTTACACTGTCAAAGGCTTGGTCATCCTTGTGTTAGGTTCCAGGCTAACCTTATAGATATCAGAAAAGAAATGACAGTCATCTATAGCCTTCCCTAAAGAGACGGAGGGTCTGACTTCCAAGTACCCACATTGTGATACTCAAAACAACTTGATCTAAATAAAAACCGGAAGTCTAGATACTGCATTGAATACTAGAACACATTAAGTTGTCTGTGGTAAATACACTTGATCTGCTCAGAGGAACCATCAACCAAACCACTAATGGATATTTGATGGTATAATAAGAGAATAAAAGTAAATAAAGATACAGAATTCATAAAAATAAAATTCCAGAACGAAGCCCAATACCCTAGAGGATGAGGGACAGAGGGAAGGAGGGAGAGAGAGAGGGAGGGAGGGAGAGAGAGAGAGAGAGAGAGAGAAACAGAACAGAAGATACAAACTACAAACAAGCAGTAGCCAACAAGGTAAGACAGCTGTAGTCACCAGTGTACAGACTAGAAATAAAAAACAGTGAGGAGAAAAACATTAATAGGTGAGGAAGAACCTCAGATGTAACAGCACATAGGAAAAGAGAAAGAGGAAGGGATATTAAGAAGAGATGGCTCAAACTTCTCTAATTGGATGAAAGACATGAACCTTACAGTTCCCAGGATTCTCAAACCCTGAGCTGAATAAACTCAAAGCCACAGGGCAGCAGTGAGAAAGAAGAGGCTGTTCCCAGGGCTTTCAGGAAGATCACCTGACTTCTCATCAGAAGCTCCAGGAGCCAGGAGGCATGGGGAAGACAGACAGACCTAAAGTTCTAAAAGAAAAAAGGGAGGAAAAAAAGGAAGAAGAAAAGAAAACCTAACCCCACACCCCATTTCTAGAAAATCATGTTTTAAAATGAAGAGAAAGTAGCACCTCATCAAATAAATGATTTTCTACGTTTCACAGATCCCAAAGAAATGTCCGACAGCCTCCTTCATGTGGAGAGGAAATGACACCAGACACAACCCAAAGCGACATGGAAAACAGGATAAAGGTGACTTCACAGATGAGATAACATCCCTGGTGGTGGTTCTTTTGTAATGGAATTGCTCTATTTTCTATGTAGTTTAAAAGGCAGGTACATGAAGCCACTGTTTAAATCAACCTACAGACACACCAGGTCTAAAGACATAATGTGTGGCTTTAACTACCAAAGGGGATAAGGGAAGAAAATGTGGAGGGACCAGATGTGTCTATACTTGGAAAACCAAGTTGGCTATATGCAAATGAGGTTGTTACAAGCATCAGATGTTAACAGAAAATTCCAGGTTACAGGAAAGAGCAACTTAAAGATGCACAACATTGAAAGATGGGGGAATCAAACAGTGTTGTGCTGCCAAGAGCAAATCAATCTTGAAGAGCCGATAGCAGAAAGACAGAAAACACAAGACAGACACAGAGCAGGGAACAGAAGTCTTTCCTCCTCTGTGATTGCTTTGAGGAAGGGAACAAAACTGAAAAGGCAGAGATTAGCTGAATGCCTTTAAACTCAGATCATCTCTACATGTCTGCAGAAAATCACAGGTAAAAACATGGAGTGTTTCAGAGTAAACAGACTGAAGATCATATGACATGGAAAGAGTAGAGAGAATTGGAAGGCTTTCTTACCAGATAATGTCGGTTTTGTAAAGATCAAAGTTTATAGCACACATGCCAGTGCATTTTGATAAAAAGCTCAACCCAAGTGGGGTGGGTGGAGGGGATAATGATTCTAGACATTTATATGACTACAGTGGAGACCCAAGACATGGAAAGCAAAATGGACAGAATAAAAGGCAACAATCAAAGGACTGTGAGAGTCCTTGGAGACTTCAGCAGCGTGCTTTTCAATAACAGTTAAAACAGACAGAAAAACCAATAAGGAAACGGGAGACCCGAACAGCCCTATAAACCAATTAACTCTAACAGACAGGCATAGAGCACTCCATCCAATGACGGTGGAGTACACACTTCAAAGAGTTTAAAAAAGAAATGCTCTCAAGGGTATAGCATGCTCAAGATCAGAAAACAAGTCTCAATAAATCCAAAAGGAAAGCAGAAACATTGGAGGTAATTAACATGCCATTAAATAACCAAGGGGCCAAACAGGGGTGGTGCTGAAGTTTATGAATGTAGTAGAAGCTGTATAAGATGGGGATTTCTAGGCAAAACCTGTATTGAAAAAGAGGAAAGACCTAGGTCAATAACCTAAGCGCATACGTTAGGGGTTTAGGAAAAGACGGACCAAGTGAACCTGAGCTAACAGAAGAAAGAGATCTAAGAAAAAGTCAAAGCTTTGTGTTTAAGATTGGCCTTGTATTTATGATCCTCCTGCCTCGACCTCCTGAGTGCTGTGACTTTTATTGGTTTGCACCTTGTATCTGGTATCCTTTATTCATATCACTTCTGTCCTTTTAAAAAGAACATTAGGCCATATACCATTAGATGTGTTAATATTTATGTTAGGCTAATTAATATTCTTGGCAGTCTACTTGATATTCATGTTAGAGTACTTAATATTCATGTAAGGCCACTTTGTATTGTCACATAAGACCCAAAGTCTTTCCTTATTTTTTTTTCATGTTTTTCTTCTGGGTTTCCATTTATTTACTTGTTTGTTTATCTGTGGTTTGGAAGAGAGGGGCTCATGCATGCTAGGGGTGTGCTCTTCCACACAGGTACATCCCTAGCCCCCTTCTTTGCTGTTCATAAATTCTGTAACTATGGCATTGAGTTTTCTGGTCTTATGTTGTATCATCTAAAGCATTATTAACCCCACCCGGCAGATTTTCCACATTATGTGTTTTGTTCTTTAGCTGGAAAATGCTCGCTCAGTTCTTTCCCGTGTCTTCAGTGTCATTGAAAGGCCTGACATGCATTTACAATGACTTACAGCTCTTGCCTGGTAGTCTTACAGACTACCATGTTTAAGGCTGTAGCTGTTGCCTTTCATTGTATTTTTAGGTCCTGCTTCTTCAAGTCTAGTAATGTTTTATGGGATACTGGATATCATGATGTTTTGTCTTAAGTGTTGAGTAGCTTCCTCTAGAATGTTGTGAGGGCTAGGACGGAAGCTATTAAAATATTTTATGGTCAGTTTGATCCTCTACAGAACTTTAAAACATTTTTTCTTATGTAGCTATAGAATAATAGTAACTATGGTTCATTTAGTTCAGTGTGTGTGTGTGTGTGTGTCTGTCTGTCTGTCTATGGGTGTACATTTTCAGCCATTGTCACAGCCATGTGTGGGGGTCAGAACACAACTTTTGGGAGTTGGTTCTCTTACTCCAGCTTGTGGTTTCTTTGGCTCAGACTCGGGTGGCCAAGCTTAGCAGCAAACACCTTTAACCACTGAGCTCTCTGGCTGGCCCCAAGTTAGCTCTAGTTTTAAGGCTTGATCTTTCTGAAGTCTCTAATTGAATACCCTAGATGTTTGAAGAGGACTGTCCTTAGCCAGGCATGGTGATATATGCCTGCAAAGCCAACATTCTGGGGAGTAGAAACAGGAGGATCAGCATTCAAAGCCAGCCTTAGAGCTACATCGGGAGTTCAAGACCAGCCTTTGCCAATTTTCTCAAAAGGCAGACAAACAAACAAAGCCATCTCCTAGTGTTTGAGCTCTGTGGATTGCCTATCTGGGACTCCTGAGAGCTATGCTCTTCCCAGTGAATTTGCCTTGGGTAGGGTCATCCTATGGCTGCTCGGTTTACCATCCAGCCACAAACTAAAGAACTCAGACAATAGTTCGGAGCTGTTTTTCCTCATGAAAAACTGTATCTCAT
Organism: Mus caroli; assembly: GCF_978045245.1. Taxonomy (NCBI): domain Eukaryota; kingdom Metazoa; phylum Chordata; class Mammalia; order Rodentia; family Muridae; genus Mus; species Mus caroli. The sequence goes on along the minus strand of NW_028227262.1, from coordinate 33,357,788 downwards.
CAGCCTCTCAGAACTCGAATCTCTATCTCCTTGTTCAGGAAGACTGGCATACTCTTTGTGAGTTCCTCCATCCCAGACAGCAGTCCTGACAGCCAAGGTAACCTACAGGGTTTCTTTACTTGCGGCTTCTCCTGAAGGTCTCAGTCTTGTGGTCTGTATGTGCCAATGTTGTTTCATAGATTTTCATCCAGCAGGGGGGTTAGATCTGGTACCAGTAATGCCACCATCCCTGAAAACAGAACTATACTGCATTGCCAGGTCTCATGGACAATGATTGTTGATGGCTGGGTTCCCACGTTAGGTAAAAATAGGTGTGTGTGTGTGTGTGTGTGTGTGTGTGTATGTGTGTGTGTGCATGTGTGTGTGTGCATGTGTGTGTGTGCGTGAGGGAATGAGATATGGTCAAAGAAATTGCCTCTGAATCTCCCAGAGCTCGGAGAAACTTCAACAGCTCACCTGAAACACGTCCATCACGTGGGTAGTTAAATGAAGAGCCATTCTTCCCTGAAGCCAGGCATACTTCCAAAACTATCCCTTCACTTCTAAGTAATCATTAACACCACCAACATGCTGCCTTCAACGGCTTTGCCGTATTCCTCCCAGCATTTAAAGGGTTACAACTGTGGAGTAAGTCCCACTTCTGCCTGATTCACTGAAGAGCTCAGTCCACTCACTGGGCTTGTTCAACCCCAGCCCATGTCTCTTTATCATTTCACAGAGGGGAGAAATCATACAATTTCTTTATAAAAATCTAAGATTCTGCTTCGGGGGACTAGGGGCCAACTGCCTCTCTTGACTTACCGTTCAGCCTTTGGGTTTTGTTCATCATGGGGAGGCCGTGGTTACTATTTTGGCTGTCCCCGTGTTTTCATTATGTTTTCTGGTAGACGGCTTCCTCTCTGAGGTCTCTCACAGATTTTATGCTTTATCCAAGGGGGAAAAGATCAACCATGAAGTTGACTCTTTGAATCTGCTTCTGTGTCTGCCGAGTGCCCTGTGAGAAATGATGCGGGGTGGGGGTGGGGGTGGGGGGAGCGTTTTCGCTGTTCATCTGTCCGCAGTGTGCCTCAGCACTCTGAGGACAGACGGACAGCACTATTGCTGGAGCTTTTGGAGGAACTTAGTTAGCAGAAGTTGTCCAGGTTCTGGATCAGGCAGCTCACACCTGCCACTCCAGCTCCAGAAAGATGGACTTTTTAGCACTAGCCCGTGTGCGCATGCGTGCACATGTACAAAAGCAAAAAAAAAAAAAAAAAAAAAAAAAAACCAACACAAAAGTTGATCTTTTTAAAAAGAAGACTATGAACATTTTAAGCTTAAAAAAATTAAGTCCAGTCCTTAATTTCAGTACCTCCTAGTTCTTTGACTTTATGAATGGAAACGGGTGGCAAGTATCCACTGGCTTAATCTAAGGTGTCAACAGTCCCTCTCTGAAGCTATTGAAATAAGGGGAGTGCCCGCAATTACTAAAGATCTTCCGGAGATAAAAGAGCAATTGCATAAGCTTCTGGCTCCATGCATCCCAGTGAGTCAGCATTTCACAAAAAGCTCAATCCCATTGGCGCTCCCTCTCCACACATTTTGAGGAATAATTTATCCTCACATGCAGGTGAGTCACTGGAAAGGCACAGATGTGCACTCGGGCCGCCCAGAGATCTGTCTGCACCCCGGGAAGGGCTCCCTTTACCTGCTTCTTACTGGATATTTGCTTTGACCAGAGATGGTGGCCAAGGCAGAATTCTCTCTCCTGGCAGTGAGATGAGCAACGGACAGATGGTACGGCCGAGAGGCAAAGAGCTACCTCAAATTCCCTGTTACCGAACTAAGGCACTCACGTGCTGCGAAGCTTTGGCAGCCTGAGTTCCTTCCCAGAACCCACCTGGTGGAAGGAGACTACTGATTCCCCAGAGTTTTCCTTTGACTTTGCACATGTGGCATGCACAGACATGCATTACACACTCGCGATAGATAGATAGATAGATAGATAGATAGATAGATAGATAGATAGATAGATAGATAGACAAATGTTTAAATAAAACTCAACTTGTCCTTGTCATCTAATTCACCTAGGAGATTATGTACCTGGTCCTATGCTTATCTGCCGTGCGCCCTAGGGGGCCTGATAAGGAAGGGAAGAAATGTGATATAGAGGCACATTGCTACCAGGTCACCCTGCAAAGAGCTGCGTACTAAAGCGTTTGCTGAAGCGGTGCCCATTAACCTCTGCCTTCCCTGTTTACACGGAGTATAGCTTGGCCCCACAGCACCCTCAGAGGAGGAGTGCAGCCTGGGTAGCCTGCTGGTTTCCTGGATGGCCATGGAAAAGTAGCCAAGCTTATAAAATCAGATCCTGGGCGGGCTGTGACTCAGTGGTAGAATGTGTGTTTAGCCTGCTGGAAGCTCCGAGTTCCATCCCTAGCACCATAACATAAACTATCCAGGAAGGAAATCTTCCTGACATTTGGTTTTTTCCCTTATAAATAAAACACGTAGCTTACTATTTTCTTAAAGACACACTATAAATTATCAGTCACAGGGAGCCACAGTGCAATAGGACCCTTAAACATAGCGAGGCACTTAGACGTTTTCCCCAGCACTAAATATTGGTTGTAGACTTCTATTCTCTGTGGTTATGATGTTTTCCCTCCCTCACAATGTTCTCTTTGGTCCTTTCCTCACAGATATATTGAGACAGATCACATCTTCCTATTAGGAAATGAATATTAAACTGAACTAACTTGAATTTTTTTCTTTTTTTATTACATATTTTCTTCATTTACATTTCAGATGCTATCCCCAAAGCCCCCTATACCCTCCCCCTGCCCTGTTCCCCAACCCACCCATTCCCACTTCCTGGCTCTGGCATTCCCCTGAACTGGGGCATATGATTTTCACAAGACCAAGGGCTTCTCCTCCCATTGATGGCCGACTAGGCCATCCTCTGCTACATATGCAACTAGAGACACAGCTCTGGGAGGTACTGGTTAGTTCATATTGTTGTTCTTCCTATAGGGTCACAGACCCCTTTAGCTCCTTGGTTACTTTCTCTAGCCCCTTCATTAGGGACCTTGAAAAAATTTTTTTAAATCCAATTTAATTTGAATACATAGAAACTATTATTTCTGAATTTTGTGTACAGATTTTCTTACAAATAATGTCCATTACATTGGGAACACAGACTTCATGACACTCATTGTCCACTCAACTATATTTTTTATTTGCTTTCTTTGGGGAACAGAGGCTATGTTCCAAATAGGTAGGGTTATCTCAGAGCTGAATTATTGTCAGCCGTCATGTTGAAGAGGTGCCTCCCTCACCATCCATAAAAGGATGTATAGAGCCCCAAGTTCCCTGATAATATATAAACACATATGTATGCTTGTATGAAAATGTCATGTTGAAACCTATTACCATATATAATTCATGTATGCTAATAAAATATTTTCAAAATTGGTGTTTCCAGGGTATTCCTCCAATGTACACACACACACACACACACACACACACACACGCACACTCATACACTACAAGAACCCCAATTAATATTCTAAGCCTTATCCATAAAGGATTTTTTGGCTGTACATGCCTACAACAAAGCTTAGTTTATAAATTAATATGAAGCTATTAGCACAGGAAGAAATTAACAATAATAAATAATAAAATAAGGAATTATATAGTATGACAAAAGTCACAGGAATGTAGTATCTCTTTCTCCCTCCTTCCCTCACCCCTCCCCTTCTATCTTTCTATTCTTTCTTTGATGTGGGGGTCTCATGGAACTCAGGCTAGCCTCAAATTCACTTGTAGCTGAGGATACCCTCGACCTTTTGACCCTCCGGCATTAGCTTCCCAAGTGCTGCCTTTACAAGTGTACCCCTCCACACCTGTCCCTTACACCACTTTCACCGTCTCACTCCACTGAAGCACTTTACAGCTTCCCTACAACGCATCTGAATTGCCAGTGTTGAGTCTCTTGGACTTTGGGGCCCTTACGTAAAACAAGCACTGTGATAGTGTGTAACATTCAGGCTGATAACCGAGGTGAGTGCTAAGTGAGTAATGGGTGGGTAGCACACACAGTGTGGATGTGGTAGACAAGGAGATGACTCAGCTCTGGAGTGCGACAGACAGGGTGGGACTGGGAGATTGCATCATGCTACTCAGAACAGTACAATTTAAAGCTGCATAATTATTTACTTCTGGAACGTTCTTTTTTATTGCCAGAATAGGTCTTCCTATGTCACTCAAGTTGGCCTTGGACACCACATTCCCCTACCTCAGCCTCCAGTGTGTTGAGATTACAGGTGTGTGCCTTCATACCTGGCCCCATCTAATATTTGGAGGTCACAATGGGCATTACATGTGTCTGAGACCAGAAAGCAAAACCGTGGCTAAATCAGACCACTGTGCCAGCTACTGTATACAAAGAGCCAGCCTTTACTGAAGTGGTCTCTGTCTGTTTATGGCCATGAGGTGTCAAGGCTGTTTTTATGTTCTATGACCGTATTTCTTCAGCATTAGAAATGTTCATTTTTATTATCCTATTTTCTTTATTTTTTTAAACCAAAGATTTGTTTTAAAATTATGAATATATATCTTCTCATTTCTTGGTATTCCAATTCCCTAGCTAGACTGAGCCTATATGTTCATTTTTTTTTTCTTTGAATCCAGTATCTCTCCCACTATTTTGACAGTTGGCTCTGATAACCACCCCTGGCATTAACTTCAACTAGGGGTTTTTACTTTGAAACTATTTAAGTAGCCTGGTTAACCAAGTTGAATATAGGGATTAGAAAAGCCACTGAAAAAAATCCCAAGCATTCTAATGCAGTACAAATTTTAATTTAGTTAAACACTTATAAACAAAAAATTCATCACCGCCCCAAGCCAACACGCCACAGGCAACTATAACCTGTTTCACAGATTAACAGTCACGGAAGGGGCCTTGGACACCAGCCAACCCAGCATCTCATTCTATGTACAGAGCCCAGAAGTGAGTTCCCTAGAGGCTCACACACACAGCGTGGTTACAATAGTCATGAGAGCTGGACCGCCCCACCAAGATCTCTTGATATTCTTACCACGTGACCGTGGAATTCTTTCTACTTTCTCTCCGAATCACTCCATGAACCCGGAGTATTTTCTTGACTTCATTCTTTGGTGACCACAGTTATTCTGACTCTGTTGCTTTTTCAACCTCAAGTGGGTTTCTGGCATTTCTAGTTCCTAATTCAGTTCTGCAAACCATCAGCATAATTTAACCGACATGAGTTAGCGGGGGTGAGAAACTATGGAGACACTTTTATCAATATCAGCTTTTTTTTTTTTTAAGAATAGCCTGATAGAAGACGTTTTTATGATTTCTAGTTGAAGCCAGTGTAGTGAGCTAATAATCAGAAAGTGCACACGCTCCTTTCAGAAAGAGCAGCACGAGCCACAGCACACTCCTTCCAGTGAGTTGTTCTATGGCCTGCAATGGATTGAATCCCTTCCTAAATGCAAGGGTAATCACAAGTAAATGCAAGCAGGTAATCTTTCTGTGGGATGGGCTCCACCTGAATAAGCTGGTTCTTTGATGGAGAATGAAAAGAGCATCCAGTTATACACACAGCGACCATGGAAAGGTGTGGGCTAAGCTCTCAACTTGAACAAGTCTGAGAATTTCTCAAGGAAGACAAAGGGTGGTGCTGAGAAGAGGGAGCAGGGACTCTGATTCGCTTTTGCAAATATTTTCTTTTCCTATCTCTGCTCTTTGTCAGTCTCTCTGGGGTCACCGAGGCAGTCGAGAAATGGACAGTTTCTCTGAGCAAATCATTTTTGCCTAGAAATCCTGCAGGACAGGTATGGCCTGACTTAGCTGCAAATGATAACCTAACAATGTTGTTATGCGAGTTTACATGGAACCTGAAGGAGTATAAAGCTATGTGTGGTCATAGTATTAAGCTATGTGAAAGTGATAAAGAACTTTGGTGTGATGGGGAGTGGGGTGGGGAGGGGCTAGGATGGCCGTGTTTCCTTTGACCGCTGGCATGGCACAGAAGGCTAGCATTCTCCAGGGTTCGCCATTTGGGTTAAACCACCCAGAGGAACCCAAGTCTTGCCTTGAGCTGACTTATAACTGCAATTTCTAGCCACATCTCCAAAGATAATCTCAAAACTACAAAGGTCTGAGTTGCAGCAATGTCTCCCTGGCTTCTTAGGCAATCTCTTCAACTGACTTCTTAAAGAGCATTTCTCATGCCTGAAGTGGGTGAATCCCACCCTGTTTCTTCCATCTACCAGAGGTAGGATAGCCTGCTTCAGGAGTGACCATGTTCCCTACCCTGGGCTTTCCAGGTCCTGACAGCTGTCACTTAGACATGTCCACATTATGTTGTTTCCCTGGAACCAGGCAGTCTCATTGAGAAATCCTTGAGCATCCTTCTATGCCAGCCTCCCACCTACCCCAGCATCGGAGCCACCAGTGCTAACCTCCTGGCATCTTCTTCTTGGACACCGACACTCAGGCTGAGACCTGCTTCCTGACAAAGGTGTTTCCTTCCTATCTGGCACATCCCAGGCAGAAATCACGTTTCATAATGTCTCTCTCCTTTTGTTCTCAGATGGCTTCTTGCAGCTCATGTCCCTGTTAGCACACCTGGGCCAGAACTGGCTCCTGGAACAACAGGAGAGACTTGCCAGCAAACTTGCCTAGGATGTATCTGCAGGAGAAATCATGGGACTAAGGCCTGTTTAGAAATACCAGAGATAAAGTGGGAAAAGAAATGCCAACACCTCCTATCCGAACAAGCCAGATAGTCACATTGATCCTTATAACGATGCAAGGCTTAAGGGGTGGCAGGCACCTCTTCTTGGTAAGAGGACCTTGCTCTGTGTGTCTCGTCCAGATTTGAGCAGATTGTCTCTGACCTTCTCAGGACATTCACAACATATCTGGGGCCAGCACTTGAGGGATGTGAAAAGGCTACCAAATGCTTGTAGCATGAGAAGTTCCCTCCCTATGGTCTATCTTTTTAATCGTTAAGAATGTTGATTTATTAAAGTCTAAACTTTTGCTGGCACCATCTTGGCCTCCCATGCCCTGCCTTGGCCTCCCATGGTCACCTCCATAAAAGCTACAGATGAGTCAGCAAGATGAGGAAAAAAGGAAAGAGGTGTGTTTCTGGCTCCCATACACATGACTCTGAGCAAGGAAGGACTGCAAACAAAGACTTCCCGCTGAAACTCAAGGGTGTGGGAAGCTTTGGTGCACGGGGTGAGTGAGGCTGAAGCGGCGTGCTCGGCAGACCAGGCATGTGTACGTTCCTTCCATTTAATAATTAGGAAGAAATTAAGTCCCTGCTGAACTTCGGGGGCAGCGTCTCATGGTTCTCGTGGAAAATGCCACTGAGACCATGCCAGGCTTTGAAATGCTTACGTGTCCTGACGAGAGAGCGAGAGCCCCCTCCTCCCCTTAGTTACTCATGGTCTAGAACATGTGTCCCTCATGTGTGGCCCTCCAGTTGGCTTTATAGAAAGTTGATTATGAACTGAAGCAGCTGAATACCGCAGTGGCATCTCCCTAACAGCTGACAGCCGAGGACACAAGTTCCTTTTGACACAGCACGTTCCTTTGACCCCCCCTCCTCCCCTCCAGTGTGTTTGTGGCCTCAAAGCACTGCTCTCCAGGGCAATTAAAGTTCTATGCAACTAGAAGTTTTCTGTATTGGCCCAAGACAATGTTAGCCTTCTCATCTCTCCATAGAATAGTCCTAGATCAAAGGTGAAGGCACCACCCCAAACCTGGAGTTCTCAGTGTCCCCTCACGGACCAGCAAATACTTTGGAAGAATCTTGACTTGTTATTCTTCATACGAAGCTTGAGCATCCAGCAAGACATTATGAAATCTGATTTCTATCTTTCTGGCGTCGGGGACAGTGTGGCATTTGGTTGTAAAAGTACATTCACACAACACTGTAGAGACAGGTTCCAGCCTGTTCCTGCAACTTAGAACCTTGTTAAATCATAGGAGACAGAAGTGCTAAGCAGGCCTGCCCTGGTTCAAATCCCAGCTCCGTCAGTGATTAAGTATGAGCCCATGGGCAAACTACTTGATCTTCTTGTGCTTGGCCCCCATCCTGTTCAATGTGAATGATAGTAACCTCTACCTCCCACAGCCATTGTAAGGATTAAATTTTATTTGTAAAATGTTTAGAAGAATGTACATCATAAAGTGTTTATTGAGAGGCTGGGGAGAGAGCCCAACGGGTAAAGTGCTTGCTGTGCAAGCTCCAGGTCCTGAGTTTGAATCCCCAACACCCATGTGAAAAGTCAGGCATGGCACTGTATATCTATGACCCAAATGCTGAGAAGCAGAGGCAGGCAGACCCCAGAAACTTGCCACCTGGCCAGTCTAACTGAAATGGTTAGCTCTAGATTTGGCGAGAGACCCTGCCTCGAAAAATAAGGTAGAGATACAATTGAGGAAAATACCCATGGTGGCCTCTGGCCTCCAGTGTCTGTGTGGATGCATGCACATCCCACTTCAAACATTGCTGAGTAAAGTAAAGGTATATGAATAAATTAAAAGGCGATGTATTCATTTGTGACAGTCGCTGTAACAAAATACCACAGGCTTAAACAGCAATAATTCATTATCCCATAGTCCGGAGGCTAGAACTCTGAGAGTAAGATATTGGCTAGATAGGGTCTATCTAAGGATTCTCCTCAGGATCTGTAGATGGTCTCTTCTCTCTGTATCAAATTTTTATCATGTTTTTTCTTTCTTTTTTTGTTTTTTTGTTTTGTTTTGTTTTGTTTTTGTAAGTACCATGGTTTTTCTATTTGTGCCCATGTCCAAAGTTTCTCTTCAGGTAAAGACACCAGAAATACTGGATTAAGTTGGCCTTAATGACCTCATTTCATTTGTTTTAAGATTTATTTTTCTTAATGTACATAGATCTGTGAGTGTATTGCTGAGTGTGTGTGTGTATGTGTGTGTGTGCTTGCGAGCACATCTCTTATTTAACTTAATTTAATGGAATCACTCATAAAAACCCCATTAAACACTGTCACATTTTGAAGTACTGGGGGTTACAAAGCCACATGTCCAAGCAGCCACTTGGGCACACAGAAGGGAGCAAGTTGCATTTCTTTTATATCTGTCTCCTTTATTTATAGCTTAGATACAGTCTTATCCCACACTCAGTTAAAACTGCCCTCACAAGCTGTGTATCTTCCAAGGACTGTATAAGCAAGAACATTTCTTTTTCTTTGCTATTCATTGTACAAAAGATACATAATATCCACCATTTTAACCCTTTTCAAATGTGCAACTTCATGGCAGTGAGCACATTATTGTGTAATGATCATCACCATCCATCGGGCTCTGGAGCCTTCTTGCCGTCCCTAGGTGAGACTCTGCACTCATTAAACACTAGCCATAAAGAGGAATGAGGCTCTGACCCATGCTGCACCGTGGGTGAACCTGGAAAACATTGTGTTGATGTCACCAGAGGGCAGGTGCTGGATGGTTCTACCCACAGGAAGTTCCTAGAATTGTCAAGTTGGTTTCATAGAGATATAAAGTCAGTGGGCTGAGGACTGGGGGCCTGGGGAGAGAGGAACTTAGTATTTCATGAGGACAGAGTTTCAGTTTTGTAACATGTTACCAGAAGTGAATAATAATGGGAAGATCCGCTGTCTTGAAGGAGGTTTCTTCCCCTTGCTTGGCTGCAGGCGTCCTGGCATAGCTCTGATCACCCAGAGGCTCTCACTGCACTGGAAGCAGAGTCACCATCCATCTCTCTGGGTCTCTGCCCTCACTTTGGAGAACATCCTCTGCTTGGTCCCTGCATCAGCATCTCCTTGTGCCATCCAACCTTCCTTGGGCATGTCGCTCTCACCCCTACATGCTGTTCAAAGTTGCTTTTAGGTGACTGTCATGCTAAAAAAAAAAAAAAAAAATAGAACAGGAGTTCTGCTATAGGGGTGGGTACGTGTTCCACACTCAGAGGATATTTGCATCTTAGCAAGTGACAACTCAGGCCAATCTTAGCCAAGAGGTGGGTGGAGAAGGGAGGCCTTGGGAAGGTGACTCCAGAACATTGGAGGGGCTGGGAGGTGCCAGCACAAGACACCATTCTGCATGTTTCTTATTTCCTGTTTCCAAGCCAGATCCACGGCTGATCCTACAGTTTGAGCATCCCTGACTGACCTCCCTGACAGCTGCCTCAGTCTCTGTGCAGTGTAGCTGTATTGAAAGAGAACACTTGAGATGCGCATAGTTTACAGTCCCTATTTACAGCGATGCTGAGCTCGAAATAGCTGTTTGCCGTGTGTCAACTCTAAGAGCATTTGTGCTCTCTCTCTCTCTCTCTCTCTCTCTCTCTCTCTCTCTCTCTCTCACACACACACACACACACACACACACACACTGGCCTGTTTTACTGGAAATGCTAAATATTTCACTGAAAGTGACTTAACAGAACCTTCCTTTTGCATGTTTAATATGAATGCTGGAGGTAAACCTTTGAAAGTCAGTTCTCGACCAAAAAGCATCGGCATCAATAGCACATAGATCCTTCAGTATTGCCAGAGTTCAAGCCCTGGGGTCAGTCCCCGGCTGGCATTAGAGCTGAGAAGATTTAGTAGCTGCTCTGGATACAGGAGTATAAACGTGTCAGCTCCACACAAGCATGGTAGCTCATCTATTGTTCTCAAATGAGACACTCAGAGGGCTGAGTGGCAGTCTCCATCCTCATGAATGGGCTTTCTGTTCTCCGGCACCTTGAATTATGTGAAGAAAAGATCTGATCTCGTTAATACGTTGTTTTTAATTGCACTTGGCCTAAGGGATCAGCCAACCCCCATCTTTCTCTTGCTGTTTTCTTGAGGTGTCAAGCCAAGGAAAGCAAGACTCTTTCCTTTTGAATACTTAAAGCCGCCCCAGTTAAAGTACTGACATGTAGCAGGAGAAAGTTGAAAGTGAGAATTTGTTGTTTTAGGGAAAATAGCACAGAGAAATCTCAAACTACAATCAGGCAAGTAACAGCAATTGCAAACACCAATAAAACAGGGGATTATAGGCCACACCAGCTATTGTAAGAGGTGGCCAGAGCTCCAGAAGATAAACCGAGCCTCACGGCAGAAAGAGTTGGACAAACTCTATGGAGCAGTCCAGCAGTGTGTCTGATTCTGATTTTTTTTTTCTTTTTTGTCAGGCATCTTTCTTTTTCTCCTCACTTGTCATTTGTAATAGTGACTCATGTTCAATGTTGAGTGAGTCACCTTCGGCCCTCCAACTTCCATGTTAACTGTAAGACATTACCGCACATTTTGAATACTAGTGAACTCATTGTGGCAAATCCCAGAGCCATAAGCCTAAATAAGATTCATTCTTGTTTTTAGAAACAAGGTCTTGCTATGTAGCCCTGGCTAGCCTGGAACTTGATATGTACTTCAGGGTAGTCCGGAATTGAGGCAATCCTCCTGCCTCTGCCTCCTAAAGGGCTGGAATTACAAGCATTCATCACCATGCCAACGTCAATCTAAGGAAGTTTTATAAACAAGTGTTCTTTTATTTCTTTTTAAAAAAAATTCTTTGTGAGTGTGTGTATGGGGGGTGGGTTACACCTCCTATGGTGCTCATGAAAAGATAGGTAGAAAACTTTACAAAGTTGATTTTCTCTTTCTACCTTTGTATAGGTTCTGGGGATCAAACTCAGGTCAACAGGCTTCCAAAGCATGTACTTTTGCCCACTGAGCCATCTTGTTGGCCATTGTTTGTTTGTTTGTTTTGTTGATTGGTGTTGTTTGATTGTTTCAAACACACCAAAAATAAATAATATATTCCATTTTCCTGGGAAGCTAAAACCTTAGCTTCTATTCCAACTCTTTCTTAACTTGAATTTCAGTATACTTTGAGTAGACCAAGCACAACCTGAATGTGACAGGCTAGGAGAGGAAGGTGTTTTTCTTTGGATTCTCTTAAAGCTCATGAATTAATGTTTCTACCAGAGAGTGATTCTGGTGAGATCTAATTTATCTTCTTTTGCCAAAGCCAACATTTTAGCACTGATCCTGAGAAACCATTTCTGAGGGTCAGGCATTCGGATATCTGTGTCTGTGGTACATTTTACAGTTACTGCCTTCACATTGAAAAATCCCTATTAAGACAATATAACTCAGTGGTACTGTGGTACTGTGTAAGGAGAACTCCACAAATGCAATACTCATTCCAGTGGGTGCCAAAGGGAAGCTGATGTAGAGGCACGATGTGGCAGATATAGGTGTGCTCCAGTGGAGAGGGGATTAGGAGTCTAAGAAGAACAGGGCTGCCTGTGAGTTCTTCAGTGGTAGAGCAGGTACTTAGCTTACACAAGGGTTCAGTCATTAGCACCAAAAAGGAGAGAGATTGAAGAGGGGTTCTTGTTTGATATCATAAACGAATTCATTTAAAAACAAAAGAATCAGCCAGTCCTCGTGGCCATCACACTATTTTGCCTTCATGCTTTTTAAATACAGCCGTAAGATATATATATACTCTCAGCCAAGATCCCAACTTTTCTTAAGGTTAACAGTTGAAGGATTTATTTGAGCCAGGCATGGTGGGGTACTACTTTAGTCCCAGTACTGGTAAGGCAGAGGCAGGCAGATCTCTGAGTTCTAGGACAGCCTGGTCTACAGAATGAGTTTCAGGACAATCAGGACTACACAGGGAAATTCTGTCTCAAAAACAAACTAACAACAACAAAAACCCAAAAAACAACAAAAACGATTTGTTTAAGAAGACAAAAGATAAAAATGAGAGGCAAGAGGAAAGTAAGTCTGGGAGAGAGAGAGGAAGTGAGGGGAGAGAGAGGGGGGAGAGAGAGGGGGAAGACATAGAGAGGAAGAGAGAGAGAGAGAGAGAGGGAGAGAGAGAGAAAGAAAGAGATGAAGAGAGAAAAGGAGAGAGAGAGAGAGAGAGAGAGAGAGAGAGAGAGAGAGAGAATGAGAGAGAGAGAGGCTAAGTGGGAGTGGGGTTAGGCTGCCATCCTCCAGAGAGAAGCACAGGGAGCCGCTGAGAGCAGGCAATTGGCTGAATGTCTCTTACTGTAAGACCAGGCTGGCTACGTCAGCCTTCTGCCCTTGGATTCTCTGCAGATCCAGCTGGAGCCTCCTTCCTGCCCTGTTCTTTGCTCTCTATCTATCCCCCCAGCACAGAAAAGCTGGTCAGTTCCTAAATAAGGACCTGGGGTATCATGGAAGACTAAATAAGCTCCCTACAAGGTCGTGTTGCAGCCTAGGACCCAGAAGATGTCTCCTCTGCTATAACCTCAGCAGCCTGACAGCAGGAAGGGCCTTGTCTCCACCTTCTGAACTCTGGTCACTTGTGTTAGAACTGTGGGAGGCAAAATCTTTGCTACTGGGTTGTAGGCCACTCCAAGGCATGTCAAACATATATGTAAATACAACTATTGCAAAGAGACTCCTTCCTCCCTGCCCTTCCCCTCCCTTCTCCTCCTCCCTTCTTTTCTATCTTCTTCTCCCTCTCTCCTCTCCCCTGTCCCTTCCCTTCCCTTCCCCTCCCTTTCCTTCCTTTTCCCCCTCTTCTTTCCCATTCCCTTCCTTTCCTCCTTCCCTCTTCTCCTTCCTTCCTTCCTTCCTTCCTTCCTTCCTTCCTTCCTTCCTTCCTTCCTTCCTTCCTTCCTTCCTCCCTCCCTCCCTCCCTTCCTCATCCCTTCTTCTCTCATTTGGTTAAATTCTCTTCCCCGTCTAGTCTAATCTCTACATATAGGGTAATAGTTAAACTATGAGAATGGCTATCTCATATGGACAAACAGACAAAGCTGCCTCTGGCTGTTACCTCTTCATGACATCTGTGATTCCAGATGTGTTCCAGCCCAAACTTGCATTGGGCTGAGATTTTTATTTTTTATTTTTAATGACAATTAGGACATCCTGATTGGCTGTTTTCTATTGCATTAAAAAATGCCCCCTCCCCAAAAAGCCCCAAACCTTCTCCTGGGTGTTCATTAGAGACAAAACTGACTACTATAAACTGAACAAGTTCCTGATTTGGCTTGGAAGCCCTGGGCTGCAAATCTTTCTGTTTTCTGTCCATGGAAAACACAATGAACCAATAAAATATATGCATATAACCATGAAGGCAAGAGTCCTAGTCATGACCCCTGTCCTAACCTAACTTGAAACAGATTAAAACAAAGCCCCACGCTCTGGGTAGCCAGTTTCTTGAGGTCTGAGACAAGGTGGGTAAGCATTCAGTCTAACCATTCTCAATATGTAGAAAAATCTGCAAGGCTCTGTGTGTTGGAGGTTCCTGTGTGAATGTTTTGTCTCTGAGTCACTGAACAGGTAGAAGTTTAAACATCAGATGACAGTCTTTGTTTTTGTTTTGTTGAGACATTCCCCAATCCAATTGGAAACATTTCCAATTAATAATTGACACCAATAGCCTTCAAGAAAGCACCAGCCTTGGTTTACTCCGAGTGAAGACAAGAGAGGAAAGGACTGAGAGATTGTGAGGAGTCTGTGTTCACTTTCTGTTTGCAGGAATTAAGGAGTGAAGAACTGTAAGCCGGGGAGGAATTCTGAGACCCTAAAACTTTGTTGGTTGTTTTTAGAATGTTCCTACTCCTTGTGTTTTCTGTCTTTTCTTTTCTTTTCCTTTTGTTAACATTAAAATCTGTTCTTTGACCTATTGGAATGATGAAGTAAGCTCAAACTGAACTGCCTGTTTTTGGCATACTCAGTCCCTGTGCTTAGAAAGTGGATAGAGAAATCACTGGTACTCTTAGGACTGGATGGTTCTTGTTGTTTTAGTTTTGGTTTTTTGTTTTTGTTTTTGTTTTGTTTTTGACAAAGAAAATTCAGCATATTTCTACTTAGCTTTCGGATTCTACCACCAGACAGGGGACTGTACACCAATTACTCTCTCCTCCTTGGGAGTCTCCAACTCCCCAGGGAAATCTTAGCTGGAAGAGAACCTCTTGTTTGATAGCACCTGTCGTGTTGTGTTTTCCCCTTTATAGCCTATCTTATGTTCAGAGACCAGAGATAGCAGCTTTTTTTTTTTCCTTTTCAAATGCTAACATCTGTCTTTGGTTCCCCCATCACACCCCATGTTCCATTTCTTCTTTTCAGACATTCTACTGTGCTGGGGCCATGACATTCTTGCACAAGAGTATATTATGGAGCAAATCCTGGACACAGATTTCTTTTTTAGCTCTGTAAAGGACAGCTGAATCCAACCCCAAACCGTCCTTTTCCTCTCAAAACCAGTGCCACACATCCTCACCGCTCCTTGCTGCACTTTTCAGAAGTTAGCATCATTGGTCTGTTTGGTTACATCTGTAAAATACCTGAAACAAGGAAATTGGTAGAGAAAAAACTCTCAGCAGAGAGTAGTGTAACCTCAGGAGTCTGGAAATTGAGGTATTCAATCAATTAGTTTGAGGCTAGCTTGGACTACAAAGTGAGAGGCTCATCTCAAAAATAAAACAAGATGATTGAGTGGGAAGTTATCATCCACCATTCCTGAGGCTCGATCCAGACACAGCCAGCAGGCCAGGCTTGCCTTAACAGCAACCTACTGAGCAGTGATCCTTCCCAAAGGGATGACAAGACTCAATTGAAGGAGTCAGAACCCTCAAGACCTGGTCACTTCTTACAGGCCTCACTTTGCATTGGGAATTCTTTGGGTCACATGAAACTAAACTAAATCTTGAATATAACCAAAATTTTCTATGGAGCTGTCACCTTCGCTTTAGTTGAATTTTGGTTGCATATGAAGAAATGGAAACACAGGGCTGGTGGTGTATCGAGCTCAGTGGTGGTTGTTTGTCCAGCATGCATGTGGCCCCAGGTTCTATCCTCAGTACCGCAAAACACCACTAACAACCGAAATACAAAAGGAACATATCTTGTTGGCAGTAATTATAGCAAGCAGAATCGGGAGTTTAAAAATGTTTATCCAAACAATACACACATGTGTACAAGCCAAACAAAATAACCCTAAGGAACTATGATTCAAGAGGGGACAGGACTGTAAGATCAAGAGGTTAAGGAAGACCTGAGCAAAACTAACTCCTAAACACAACAGGACTGATGCAGTCCTCAGCTCACAGCTGCTGCAGCTGTTGCACAAGACCGGTATAAGATCAAGCCAGTCAACATTCCAGCATAGAGGGAGGAGGGGCTCATGGGCTCTCACCCCTAACTGAGGAACAGATGTAGACAGCAATGAATTGTGGAGGAGGGAAGAGTCAGTAGACCAACCAGGTTCTAGTGGGCGGCACCATGGGCAGGAAAATTTGAGATAAGGATGGATCTCAGGAAATTAGTTTGAATATGATCAAAATATATTATATGAAACTCTCAAAGAGTTAATATAAGTTTTTTAAAGAAACCATAATTCACTACACCACCAACCCAAAATTCTGTTTCTCAGCCGCTCCTCCCCGACCTTCACTCTTTTCTGCTTCATCCACCCTCTCTCCTAATGCCTCCCTGATCTTTCTAGCTGATATTCTCATGCAGCCTTTTCTCTGTCCCTCAGCTTTGGCACCCTCACAATCCTCTCCCTTTCTTTCATTCTCTCAATGTAATTTTATCATAACTTGGGGGGGGGATAAATGCATTATTATTACTGTGTAAACACTAGTCACAGTTGAGCCAAGTGTGTCCATCATGAGCATGGCAATCATCACCTCCTCCTCTAGTACCAACAGCGCTTCCCACCTTCTCCAAAGGAAATATAAAATTCCTTCCAGCATAGATACATCAAGCAATTGATATATAGATATCTTCCAGAGGGTCGGAGAGACACCTCTTTGGCAGTTCTTCCAACCACCCCAGGCAGGATTAGCTGTTCTTGCTGTCTGTCTGTTCAATGTCAATCGGGCCTTCAGTCATCTGCAGAATGGCTCTTCCTTTCTCCAGGGCTGATTCTTCTGTTTCCTGGATTCTTGTTGCCTGTGTAATTAGTCCACGCCACCCTTTTATTAGAGCACATCCTCCAGTAGTGGCTTAAGAAAAGATGAGCGGGAAGCAATTCAAGAAAAGGTCTTTGGAAAGAACTAATTTGGGGGAAAAGGCTACAAGTAGAGTTGTACACCAAGTCGTCGCCTCTCTCCTGTTCCTGACACTTTGCCCATTTTGCTATTACTTGCCTTTATCCATACAAGCAGAAGAGAGAGAGGCAGAGAGGAAGGGTCAGGAGAAAGAATGAGAAGAGTGCAGTTATAGTAAGCAAAACCATTCTGAGCCATTTGGAGCTAACTTGTATTCCCTTTATCCTTAATTATCTATATAGTCCACATGACTACAAGTATTATTTTACATATCAGCAACTTTGGTAGATGTAATACTGATATAATCCTTTTATCAAGTCTTCCCTTCCTCACTCTAATCTCAACTGATCCAGAAATGTTGTATGTATGTATGTGTATATATATATATATATATATATATATATATATATATATATATATATATATTTCTCAGGATCTGTGTTGTGTTTCCTTCCATGTTATAGTTAGCTATCCTGAGTCTTCAGTCTCTTTTCATCTGAAACATTGCTGTAGCCTAACTTTGTCTTCTATGAATTTAAAAATAAATAAAGGCCCTCCCTTATATTTTATAGGATGCTTCTCCTTTGGAAGAGTGTTTAGTTTAGGTAACACATTCTGGGTCAAAACAGCAACCAGAAACCCTGTGTCCTGCCCCAGGCATCAGATCTGAGAGACACTCAAGGCCCATCTGCCCCTCCTTAGTGATGTTGAGTTTGGTCATCTGGTTAAGATACTGGTTTTTGTTGATGATGTTGTTTGGGTTTTTTGTTGTTGTTTTGTATAGCTTCTTTTCTCTCTCTTGCACTAGGTGGTATGGGAAGACCCTTCAGAATGCTGACATCCTTTTAAATATCAAAGTGTCTCCTGGCTTTGCATCAATTAGTGATTTCTGCTGGAATCAATATTTACTAATACAGTAAATGATTTATGACTGCACTCCCGTCACCTAGATCACTAAATCCTCCACACACTGTCAAAAGCAATAGTCCCGAAGCTTGCCTCGTGGACATCCATCCCCAAAGGCCTATATGCTACGTTAGGACCCAGCCTGCTGCCCAATCAGTGGGGCCTCCTAGTGAGTTTTGGGTGATCAAAGGAGATTGTAGGCTCTCTTGATTTGCTACCAGATGAACAGGTTTGCTCCACTAACCTCACTTGTCCTAATGTAACTAGCCCACACCAGAGGTCTAAAAGCAGTGGCTCCAGTCAACTGTGAACTGAAACAATCACAGTAGGAGCCTTAATAAATCATTCCTCTTTTAAGAGGTTGATTATTTGGGGTGTTTTGAAACAGAAAGCTGGAGACTCCCTTTCTGTCCATTCATCTGTCCACATCTGACTACATCTACATAGCGTGAGTTTACTGTTCATCCTTGGTGTGGATTCTTAGAGTCTTTCCTCTCAGTGATTTTTAATTAGTTGCCTTCTGTGCCTCTAGAATTCTTGTTTCCAAAACACGTGCATGATCCTCCAATTTCCTTAACTTTTCTTGCCTTTTTTATGCCTGGGTCTTCTAGTTCTTTCTGAGACAGCTCCTTAGCTTTAAGCTCTAACCTTTGTGTCAACAATTTCATCTTTAGTTGTGATATTTTAATTTTTAAGAGCTCTTGGTCTTTATTTCTCTTATTCCATGGATACAGTAGGACCCCCCCCCATATTATTGGCCCTGGTTTTTTCGAATCTCTCTCTCAATATCCCTCCCTCCCTATCTATCTATCTATCTATCTATCTATCTATCTATCTATCTATCTACCTACCTACCTACCTACCTACCTATCACTCTTCTTTGTGTGACCACGTTGGCCACGTTACTCAAAAGGGCCAGTTATATCTCAGATGAAGCATGGGCAGGATCTCTTAAGTTTCTTTAGAGAACACAAGACGTTTAGATGTTGGTCTCATGGTAGTTCCACCAGGAGAGAGTCATCTGATCCTATAATTCGGGGAAAGTCGGGGAGGGTAAGGCAAGGTTTGGACAAATAGTTAAGGGAAATAAGCTAATAGTAAATGAAATAAACTGGGATGCCGGGCAAAGGCAGAGCCTTGTCACCTCTAAGCACACCCTCCATCTTGCTTACAGCCTCGTGCCTAGAACCTCTGCCTCTTTTAGTCTCTCCAAGCAATGTCTCCTTTCTTCTTCAGGCCAGTGAGCAGCATTACTCAGCTGGGTGGAAGGAGGAGGAGTGAGAGGAACTAAGTGTTCTGGAAACAGTTTTAACCAGTCTTCAATTCTCCTGGTCTAGTTTCACTTCTGTTGCTGTGAGGGGGGCGGGGGCTGACAAAAACCAGCCTAGGGGAGGAAAGGGTTCCCTTGGCTTGCACTTCCAAGTCACAGTCTATCATTTTGGGGAAGTCAAGGCAGAAACTCAAAAGCCAGTCACATTCCATTCACAAGCAAGAACAGAGAGGGAGCACACACATCCGTACGCTCTTTCTCTCAGCTAGTCCTCTCCTCTTCTACTGTTCAGGAGCCCCTGGGTGGGGAATGCTACCACCCACAATGGCCTGAATCTTCCTGCATCGATTAGCAACCAAGCCCCTGCTCCCCAATACACAGACACAACTACAGGCCAACCTGACCTAAATAATTCCTCATTAAAACTCTCTTCCCAGATGATTCTAGCTTGTATCAAACCAGCACACTTTGCTTCCCAAGGATCGCCTGATGCACCAATTCCTGAACTTTCAGGGACTCTGCAGAATGAGTGGCCGCCACCCTCTGCCACTTGAAGACCTCAGTCTTCAGCTTCTGTACTCTACTGTCAGTCCCCCACGGGTCCCAGTTCTGTACTCTTTCCTCGTCTTCTTTCAAATTGCCTTTATTCTAGTGCTTTTCTGGGGATGTGGAGTTCCTACCCTGTCACTTTGATGGTGTCTCAAAGGGGAACAGAGGAGAGGGAATGTGTTTGAGCGACTCTGTTGCTCTGGAATGGGAATCCAAACCTGGATCCAGATGAAAGAAGTGAAGTAACTTTGGTTACTGTCAGCAATGGCAGCGTCACACACTCCTTTCCAGACAGCGCCTGCTCTGGAGTTTTACGTTTGTTTTCTGGTTAGAAGGATAGGTATGCCCCTAAAAGTCCCATTTGGGGTAAGATGTGATACAGCTGCTCTGTGGAGGGTGTGAGAATGTGAGAGTATATTATGTTTCTCCATAGATGATTGATATTTCACTGTGTGCAGTGATAATCAGAGGCTGGGGAGATGGCTCCCTGGGTAAAAGGCGTGGATGATCACACATGAACACCTGAGTGTGTTTTGTAAAATGCCCAGGGGTGGTGGTGCACACCTGCCTTCCTAGCACTGGAAGGCAGAGACAGGAGGATTCTGGGACTTACTGGTCAGCCAGTCTATCCAGTCAGTAAACTCCAGGACCAATCAGATGCTCTATCTTAACTCCAGGATCAACCAGATGCTCTACCTCAAAAAATAAGGTGGAGGGCTGGAGAGATGACTCAACAGGCAAGGATGATTGCTGCCAAATCCTGAGTTTGATCCCTAGAACCCACATGGTGGAAGTCCCACAAATTTGTTCTCTAGCTTCCACACAGGTTCCATGTGTGTTCCGTGCATGCACACACACACACACACACACACACACACACACACACACACACTAAATACATAAATATTAAACATTTTTAAAAACAATAAGGTATAGTGCAGTAGAGGAAGGGGTCAACCATTGTCCTTGACTATGCATGGCAGGCATGTGCCTCTCATATATACACCACCCCAAATAATGCAAATGCAAAACTAGAAGATAGGAGTTTTGGGGGGAAGGTACACGCCTGTAATCCTAGCACCTGGGAGGCTGAGGCAAGTGGATCTCTGTGAGTTCGAGGCCAGCCTGGTCTACAGAGTAAATTCCAGGACAGCCAGGGCTATATGGAGAAACCCTGTCTTGAAAATTAAACAAACAAACAAACAAATAAATAAATAAAACAAACTCTAAAACATAGGAAGAGAGTTGGTAGGAAATTCCACCAAAAAGAGGTCAACAAATACATACTGGATGCCTCTTCTATTTGATTGCTGCTAGCAGCTCATTTCCTGGGCTTTTCTTGCTAGGTTACCATTAACATCTGCAGCAGGTGTTTGACAGAGACTGGACTAACTTAAGACACGGTGTGGCCCTAGGTTGTGGAGCAATTAGGCAGAGTAAACTCCCGGGGGTGCAGTTTGCCTTGCCTCACAGGACTCGAGAGTTAGGTCATAAAATATAGCCTGGATGTCTGTCCATTTTATGATTCCATAGCTTACTAGAAATTCTGAAATTTGACTGAATTAATGGCAGATTTGTAAGCATTGACTGGGGTGTCTGAAACCACAGCTAGCATACTTGTACTCATTTCTCTAGTGGGTGATGCCAAGCAGCAAAGGGCAAATCTATTATATATGACTCACCACATGGGAGAACAGGGGGAGGCTGTGTATCATCCAGTAAAACTTAACTAAATCCAAGTTAACACTTACCACCAAGGCAGAAAGGATAGTGTCTGGGACAATTCCTTCCCAGGGTTTATGGGCCTTGGTGTAATGTATAACTCCTGAGACAAGAAGTTGCTGCTTGGGTTCGTGAGGAGCACTGTCTTAAAGGAGATCTGCCCATTTTTGATTGACTTACACAGCAATAAACGGAGCATTATCAGAGAGGAAAAAAGAGAGCTCTACAAATCCCTCTGAAAATACCATCAGGGAAGCTCAGCTGCACAGGCAATGCAGTTCAGCCAGAGAAAACTTGCCTGACAGGTTCCATCCATGGTCAAGTAAGATTTACCCCTCAGGAGCTAAAAGAGATGGCTCAGCGTCAATTGTTCAGTTCCCAGCATTCTCCTGGGCAGCCCACAACCATCTGTAACTCCAGTTTAATAGTATCTGATGTCCTCTCTGGCCTCCTGTGGCACTCAGCATGCCACACATGTAGGCAAACACATACAATAAAAGCAAATGTAATTTTTACAAGAAAGTGTGCTGCCGGAGCGCAAGGGTGTCTCAACAGATGCTGACCACTGAGTGTGCTAAGCTGTATTTGCCAAATGAACGGTAACAGCATGTGATCAATCGATGGCACCAGAAGAAGCATTTGGCAAAATGTATGTGGAGCTAAAAGCTTCTGCCACGTAGAGGTGGAGATGATCAACAGGGGAGTCAGCCAATGGAATGGGAGGTGATATTCGCAAATCATAGCTCTGAGGAGCGCTTACTATCCAAATTAGGCTAGAAACCAGTGTCACTCCATAGCCAAACACAAACAAATATAATCTGACTGAAGAGCAGGAAAAAGACCAAAAGAAGATGTGTAAACAGCTCCGAGGTTCATGAGGAAAATGTTCAATACCACGCAAGTCATCAGAGAAGCACAGCTCAAAATTACCACATCATCTCATCCCTGTCAGAGTGTCTGCTAGAACAAAAAGGATGAATGTTGAGAAACCGGGACATGTGCACACCATGTGAGAATGTGCAGTTTTATGGAGGATGTACAGAGTCCCCAGGAAACTAAAATTTGAGCCACATATAATCCAGGTTCTAGTCTATATTTAAAAAGGTTTGAAATCATTCTGTCCAAGACACATGTGCATGCTCATGTCTGCACCAGCTGGACAAGACGCAGGCTCCGTGTGCATGAGTGGGTGAAACGAATGTGGTATGTGTATACCACAGAGTTCTCACTATGAGGTCTATACAAAGAAGGAGTCTGTCGTTTTGGTGACGAGTCCAGTATACTGAGAGATAAACTGGAAGTTGGGGAGAGCCAGACCAATTGTCCTGTATGATCTCACTCATGCGTAGAGCCTAAAATAGCCAACTCATAGATGTGAAGTGCAGAATAGTGGTTTCCAGGGGCTGTCGGGGAGTCTGATGGGGGAAGCGCAGATGTTGGCAGAAGGATTCCAGTTGAATGGAATTAAGTTTTACCAATCTGTTGTACTGTGTGGTGACTGTAGTTACTGATGTGTGTGTATTTTAAAGTTGCTAGAAATATTTGTCATTCCTTTCCACAAAAATCAAGTTGTGCTCTATGTGGTGGCAATACCTTTTATTCCAGCATTCAGGAGGCTGAGGCAAGAGGATCTCTGAGAGTTCTGGAACAGCCTAGTCTACGTAGTGAGCTCCAGAGCTACATACATCGTGAGAGTGTGTCTCAAAATGAAAAGAAAGAAAAGAAAAGGAAAAGAAAGGAAGCTTTGAGGTGATATACATGTTCGTTAGCCTGATTTTTCTCTTCCTATACCCCATGCCTATACCAACCGAAAGATTGTGCTCTAAACACACAATTATTTTTCAGTGAAAAGTTAAATAAAATAGACAAAAGATATTGTTTGCTCAACAAGTGGCAGAGGTGAACCAAGCTTAATTCTAGCTGTTGAAGAGATGGCACAGTGGGTGACTTCCATATAAGATAAAAGCAGCCTTTAGAGCTGTGGTTCTCAACCTATGGGTCATGGACCCCTTGGGGTTGTCACAGGGGTCACTGATGACCACTGGAAAACACAGATATTTACATTAAGATTCATAGCAGTAGTAAAATTACAGTTATGAAGTAGCAACAAAAATAATTTTATGGCTGGGGGGGGGGTCACCACAACTCAAGGAACACAACTAAAGGAAGGGTGCAGCATAAGGAAGGGGGAGGACCACTGCCCTGCCCCCTAGGGTGTAACTTGAGAAGACAGAATGTTTCACTCTTTGAGCTGACCTTTCACAGTCAGGAACCCATTCACAAGGGACAATCAAAGCAGGATGTGAGGAATAGACAGGAGAACAGTCATTATACTTCTAGAATTTGAAAACTCCGAAGAACCTATTGTCACTGAACCAAAGGCATTCCCTGCAGAAACAGTGGAGCCTGAACATTATGCAGCTTTGTGCTCCGGGAGGATTGCATGCACGTGAAAAGAAAAGGTGACTGGAAAGCTTAGTAATCAGAGCAGGTCGCTCTACTCAGGTTAAGTAATGAACTGTCAGAAAATGATCTGAGGAGCCTCGTGGTGTAGCTCTATGGTAAAGCACTCGCCTAGGATGTCTGAGGCCCCGGGATCTTCCCTACCACCAGACCAATCATAAGAATAAATAGGTAATATTTTTTATTCTTCAAGTATTCTATTATACACTGTTTATTTGCTTGCTTGCTTGCTTGCTTGCTTCCTTATTGACAAGATTTCATTATGTGGCTTTGGTGGGCCCTGGAGCTTTCTGTGTATATAGACCAGGTCTTAAACTCACCAAGATCTGATGCCTTTGGCTCTGGAGTATTGGGAATAATGGGGGCAACCACCACACCCAGCTTGTTTTGTTTTTAAATTAGGTTAAGTATCGTGTTTTTTTCCCCAGTCAGGCAAGAGCACATCCAAGGCCCGTTTGGCGATACACGGCCATCTATGATGTATTCCCCTCTTGCCTCTCAGGTTGGATCCCCCTTCCTGGGTTTTCCCATTTCTTTTCAGTTCTGCTGAACTCAGTATCCCCAGGCATGCTATGTTTGTCACCGCCACAGGTCTTATCTCTTCACAAGTTGGGTGTTTTGTGTTGCTTTCTCTTCCCAGAAAGCCCTTGCCAGGGTGTCAGGAGCCGAGAAGCTCATTCCTTCAGACAAAAGAGTACTAAGAACAAGACAGGGCCTCTGTTCCAGGGATCATTCAAAGCAGGAGTGGGGGGTGGGGGTGGGGGTGGGCAGGGGGCGGGGCAACACATGAAAGAGCCCCACTTAGGAGAACACATTGAAATGAGAGGCAGAGCCCCTTGATGCTGTACTGACACCCTCCCATGGTCACTTTCTAAACATACTGGGGATGCCTCAATTAATCTGGAAAGCCAAACCAGATTCTGAAACTAAATTCAAAGAAAGCAATGGCTTGCAGTGACCATATTGGGCATCTTTCTTTGTGAATTCGTCAACTTCTCCATCCTCACTGAATGAAGCCTGGCACCTAGGTGCCCTCTCTGTTGAGCAGGATGTAAACAGAAGCTTCCCCATCTTTTTCACCTGGTGTAGCTCCTGAAAAATGGCTTTCATTTATGGTAAACAGGGGTTTATCTCCAGGCCTGTGTAGACAAAGATGATGAGCCTTGGGTCTCTGTGGGCCCCGGCCCTGGCTGGCTTCCCTTGGGGCTGAAGTGATCGCTATCACAGCCCACCTGGTCTGTGCAGCCGAAAATCTAGCCTGCTGCTTGTAAATGTCCTCAGGGGGTGGGGGAAGCCAGAGCATCCTGCCTCTCCTCCTCAGCTACATTTACTATTTAGGTTTTTCTCCTTGCCGATCAGGACAGCAGCCTGAGCTTTTATATCAAGCCACATATTCGAATGTCAAGGCTACAGCTGTCCTTTTGTTACTTCTGTGACACTGCATGGAACCCAGGCTTCAGGCATGTGGGGCAAGTGCTCTGCCACGGAGCTATATTCCCCAGCCCCATGCTTACATTCCTAAAAGAGTGCTATGACATCCTAATGTGACAGAGACCTTACCTAGAGCCACCCAACTCTGACTGCCATCTGCAGAGATCTCTTTGTAAAAGTATCTCTCTCAGGAGTCAGCAAAACTCTAGTAGCTGGAGATGTAGCTTAGTTAGCAATCTTCCAGTGTGTGTGTGTGTGTGTGTGTGTAGGTGTGTGTGTGTGTGTGTGTGTGTTGGGGTGGGAGAGCTGCAATAGAACCTTCTAGAAGAACAAGAGAATGGGAAGGGATGACAAGGGTACCCCACCACAATTTCCTGTTTTTGTTCATTCAGAGTAGACCAAGGTCTGCCATTTTTACTCTCTGCTAAAAGATCTAGTCCTAAAATTGGCTGGATCTGTGAGGCAGTGGTGGCACATGCCTTTAATCCCAGCACTTGGGAGGCAGAGGCAGATGGATTTCTATGGGTTCAAGATCAGCCTGATCTATAAAGTGAGTTTCATGACAGCAAGAGCTATGCAAAGAAACCCTGTCTCAAAAAACAAAAACCAAACCAAACCAAACCAAACAACAACAACAAATGACTTGCTTGACTTTGGTCAACATATTTCAAAGGAATAAAGGGTATGGAAAAGGTATATACCCAGTACTTGCTTTAAAGCCTTATTATTTATTTGTCTGTGTGTATGTCTGCTTGAGTTTCTGTGTACCATGCGAACACAGGAGCCCATGGAAGCCAGATTTTCTTCTCTTTTCCTCTTTCTGTGAGACAGGGTTTCCCTGTGTAGTCCTGGCTGCCTTGGAACTTGCTATATAGACTAGGCTGGCTTCAGGCCCACCTTCCTCAGCCTTCCAATGCTAGGATTAAAGGTACTTGCCACCATCTAATGCTAGTTCTTGCTTTGAAGGGAGTACTTTTAAATGCTATCCACAAACCACACGTTTTCCAATTTCTTTTTACCAAAAATAGAAAAGGATCACATATTTAAAATTTTTAATTAACTAATTAAAAAGTTTCACTTCCTTTAACATTTCTGGATTGCTTTGAATTTTCAGAGCAATTTCTCTACTACTACCAAAAGTGGCTATCCTAGGAGGTGTGCCCCCCTCCCCCACTCTCTGCACTCTCACCAACCTGTGTTAGCTCTTGAATTTTGTAATAGTCAATCTAACCCATTTGGTACATACAGACAGTGGAATATTACTCAGCCACTTAAAAAGATAGAAGCATTCACTACAACCCACATGTGAAGGTCAGAAGACAGCTTTCAGCAGGAGATTCCTCTTTCTGTCACATGAGTTCTGGGGCTTGAGCTCAGGTCTTCGGGCTGGTCAGCCAGAGTCTTTACCTGCTAAGCCATCTTGTCAGCCCATCAAATATGTTTTTGACTCTTGAGGTGGAGTGGTACACATCTATAATCCCAGCGATTTTAGAAGTGGAGGCAAAAGATCCAAAGTTAAAGGTCAGCACAAGGAACAAATATAAACAAACAGACAAAAACAAAGGTGACTTGGTTCTTTAAACTTGCTGCTCATGTGGACTATCCTGAGCAGTTAATGGGAAGGAGATGTTAGACTCCTTGTCTTTTTGCCCTCACTTTCTCCAGGGTACACAGGGTAGAGGTAAAGACTGTGTATTACTGCATAGTGCTAAAGACTATACAACCCATCATAGTTTTACTCTTATGTGTTCCTAAAGTGAGACTCCTACTCTGCCCCACCCCTGGCCCCTACTACCACCACATTAGGAAGCAATAGTTTCTGGCCTTCCTCGCTCCTGTTTTCTTTGTAAATAGTCCCAGTAGTGAGAGCAACAACCTCAGAGGCGGTTTGGAAAGGGGACTTTGGCTCCAAAAAGAATTTGTCAAACAAAGACTGAAAACATGCAAAGTGCTCAGCAAGGCATTTTTATGTGTATATGCCTTGTGGAATAGTTACCACAATCAAGTCAATTAGCAGGCCAGCTGACACGACATCTGTAACCCCAGTGCCTCTAGAGTTCAGAGAATTGAGAGGTTGAGGCCAGCCTGGCCATCTTGGTGAGATGTCATCGCAAACAAAACGAGACCCAACACAACATGATGCATCTATCACTGCTCTTAGAGTTGCTCATTAGAGTTCCTAGACTTATTTTATAACCAAATTTGTATTCAACATATCTCTGTAAGCTCTCTACATCTGCCAATCATCCCAACCCCTGACTTCTTTCAGACCCTACTTATACATGAGGTCATGCAGTACTTTTCTTTCTATGTTTATTTTGCTTAATATCACACCCTCCACATTATATCCTTGTCCAAAAAATGGGCTTTCTTCTCTTTTAGCGGCCGAGTATGTACCACTGTCCGTATGTACCAAATGGGTTAGATTAACCATTACCAAATTCAAGAGATAACCTGGGTTGGTGAGAGTGCAGAGAAGGGGGTAGAACTGTTGCACACTCCTAGGATGGACACTTTTGGAAGCAGAAATTGCTCTGAAAATTCAAAGCAATCCAGAAATACCAAAGGAAGTGAAATCAGTATGTTGGAAGCAACTATACTCATATGTCTATTGGTACAACACTTATAGTAGCCAAGATATAATCTCAACACACACGGGATAAAGAAATGTGGTATACGCAGCTTAATCCTTATGATTTATTTTTAAGAACATCCAAACTCTAGACAAACATAAATTTTCCATTACATCCTCTTAACCCAGATTAGTAATATTTGGGATATATTTTTTCTCTGGTGCATACAAACTGTTATGTGCTTGATGTTTATACAGTGAGATGTGTAGGCAGATTTTATAAAGCTGTTTAGTCAGTGTGCTTGCAGTTTGCATACCTTCTAGCAGATCAAAAGTAGGACCCATGTAATGGCTTTATGTGGGGCAATCATCTTGGTTGTGGATAACCAGAGACAGGGAAAGTCCACAGCTCAGTCAGACATGTTTGTCTTATTGCGAAATAGCTCCATTATATCTAAGAAGTCTACACCTAGGTATTTAGCCAGGAGAAATGAAAACACATCTTTACATAAAAGTTCATACCAACATATTCACAGAAGCTGAACAGTGGAAACAATCCAACATGTCATCAGCTAAGTTATGGTGTACCACTCAACTTTGCACTTACCATAAAGAAGAAAGCAACCTCTGTATAACTCACAAAGAGAACACTGTTCTGGCTCACATCCTTGGAGGATTCAGTCTCATATCGGTTGTCCACACCATTTTTAGGGACTGTGGCAGGCAGTTTATCATAAGCCAGAGAGCGTGTTGGATCAAAGCTGTTTACTTTGGGGCCAGAAAATGTGAGTGGAAAGCAGGGAAGGACTGAGTCCCACCTTCCACTGCAAGCTCATCTCCTCAGTGGCTGGAAGACCGCTGTCCTAAGACATGGAACACCCAGTTTAATCAGAATTTTACATCTTAAGTACTTCATGGGATATACTCACATTAAACAATCACTAGATGTCTGTCTGAAATTGAAAGTTAAATCTAATTATGCATCTGCCTTAGGGTTCCTATTGCTGTTTTGAAACACCATGACCAAATGCAACTTGATGAAGAAATGGTCCATATCATCTAATACTTCCACATCACAGTCCATCACTGAGGGATGCCAGGGCAGGAACACAAGACAGGAACCTGGAGGCAGGAACTGAAGCAGAGGCCATGGAGGAAAGCTGCTTGTTGGCTTGTTCCTTGTGACTTGCTCAGCTTATTCTCTTATAGCACAGGGGTGGCACCTCCCAGAGTAACCCGGGGCCTTTCCACCTCAAGAAAATGTAGAACTTGGAACTATTGTATGCAAAGGTAGCCATTGTAGAAAACAGAGAGGCCATTAATCTCAGCATTGGGGTGCTCCATCCTGAGTCAGCTCAGAGCCCTGCTAAAAACTGGGTGAAATTAAACCAAAGGGCAAATGTGAGGTGTACCACATTCCCTGCCGTGAAGAACACACTGCCTTGGGCTAAGATGGAGCATTTATTAGAAAAGAGGGGAGGGAGAGAGCAAGGAGGAAGAGCTTAGCTTTTTCCTTACTTATATCTAATTATTTACTAAGTGAGAGACTTTTTTAAATTATAGACCGTCTTTAGTTAGGCTTGGGGTCTTCCCTGTGATTAATCTCTGCATGGGACCGCTGTGAGTTCACTTTTTTCTCAGCATCCTTAAACCTAGTGAAGTAGCAAAGGTAAGGTGGAGTTAAGTTCCAAAGACAAAGTAAAATATCTGTGAAGCATGAAGGTTCTGCCAAATGTTAAATCGAAAGGTGCAGAGCTTAAGAAAAGATTTGTGAACCATTTTTTTTCCCCTGGGTGATTCAAAAAAAAGAAAAAGAAGGGACTGGGAGGGAAGCCCAGTGGCAGAGTGTTTATCTGGCACACATGGGGCCATTGGCTCAGGCTTCTGCACATGTTCGTCAAATCGTCACAGTGGATAAAGAAATAAGCAAACAAAAATGACATCTTACAATCAAGGGTAAGAACATTAATTTCTGTTTCGTGTATCTATTTTTCATTGTGTTTGAATGTTTGCCTGTGTGTGTGTGTGTGTGTGTGTGTGTGTGTGTGTGTGTGTGTGACATGTGTGCAGTGCATGAAGATGCCAAAAGATGGCATCAGATCCTCTGGGACTAGAGCCACAGATATTTGTGAGCTTCCATGTGGGTACTGGGAGTTGAACCCTCATCCTCTGTAAGAGCAACTAGTGCTCTTAACCACTGAGCCACCCCTCCAGTCCCTCATGTAGCTATTTTTAAACCAATGACTATAAACATTTCAGAGGACAAAGTCCTTATGTAGTAATAAAAATAACTTCTAAATGTCTTAACTGAGGTGCGCATGTATTCAAATTCCATCGTCCACATGCCCGGTTATCTGAGAAGTGTTGCAAATGACGAAGCACGAATGGTGAGAAGCCTGGGTAGGGTCATTGAATTTAGAACGAGGTCTGGAAAGGAGCCAATAAAGTTCTTGGCTTTAAATAAGATCCTGGTGACATGTTTCATTTTGATTTCTGAGATTAATTAATTATGGGAAAAGTCTTAGCATTTATTTAAAGGGTCACATGGGAAAAGTTATCCACTAAGAAAGGCCTGGCCTGAGACTGAGGGGGCATTTCCAAAATGAGATGATTGACCTGTGGAAAGTTACTAGGAAAGAAATAATGTCTAACATTCGTGGTTTCCAAATTAGAAGGGAAAACTTATTTTTGATGCCACTGTTGTGTTTGAACCTTTATACACTTTTCTGAAGGGAAGATCATGGAGAGCTCTGGAAATGAAAACTTTTCTGAGTTGTTTGTTATCTAGCAAGATGCTGGACTCATGCATGTAATTGGATTGTTATGTATTATAACGCGTATGGAAAGGTAGTAGGTTATACCCTCAGACATGTAAATGGAAAAGAGAACATTCAGGACAGGCTCAGGCAGTGATACACATGCAAATGAAAGACTGAGAATAAAACTGAATAAAGAAAAAAGAAAAGCAAAACACTTTACCATGTGGGAACTGGTTCCAACAAGGCCTTGAAACATTTGTTAAGACCCCTGCAGAAGGGGGCAAAACCCTACTTGCTGCTCTTGCAGAAGACGGAGTTTAGTTCCCAGTACCCATAGTCTCGGCACTGCACACATGCAGTGAGCGTACATGCATTCATGCAGTGAGCACACACACATAAAAGAACAGTAAATAGATCTTTTTTAGTTCTGTTTTATTGTTTTTAAGTGTGTGTGTGTGTGTGTGTGTGTATACATCTGAATGGTGTCCATGGAGGACAGAGGTACTATGTCTCCTGAAACTGGAGTTACAGGCAGTTGTGGACTGCTGGATGTAGGTGCTGGGACTGGAACTCTGGTCCTTTGCAAGGGCAGTACATGCTCTTAACGGCTGAGCCATTGCTCCAGCTTTCAATTTGTTCTTTAAGATCCCTGAAAAACGAAAAGTCTTTTTTACTTATTTGTTCTTTGGGGATAGGCTCTCACCATGTAGCATGAGATGGCTTCAGCGTCATCCTCCTCTTCCCTATGTGCTAATAAAAAAGAAGTTGTAAGGCCTAGCCACCTATTTTTGATCATCGCACGTTGTTAGATGTGTGTTCATTATCTCAATAAATCCCACACACATGGATAACTCACAACAATGCAGCAATGATAATTTTTAAAAAGAAGTTTAAAATGCAAGGTCAAGACTAAGTCTTGGTTTCTCTTCTATCTAAAAACCTGGAAAGACTTTTATATGCTTTATTTCCCTCTTTTTTTTCCCCCCAAGCTGAAGAACGTTTGAGCAATTTTTCTACCATGACATATACCTAACAAATTATCTCAGGGGTTGGGAGATACACAAGCAAAAGATCTCTTCAGGGAACCAAACTCCAACTTGTCTTCCCTTCACTTCTCTCTCCTCTTTCCTCTGAGGTTTGAAGAAAATAAACATAATGACCAAGTCACATGTCTGTCACATCCCCAGATTCTCTGTCAGCTTCCCTTTTTATCCTTTGCCTTCCTCCCCTGTCAGAATTCTTTTACAACTTCTGAATCATTTGTAAAGGTCATAGTCACAGTTTGTCCCACATTAGCAACTTTTGCTTAAAAATTGCTTTAGTCATAATTTGACACCCGCACTTAATTTTTTTTTTTAAACACTAAGTATCTCTTTGGCCCTCTGCTTGCAATTTCAAATTTTGCAGCTCTCCTCAGAGATCACCTCACACTTTCCTATGAAAAAGACTCTCCCCACCTTGTCAGACCCAGCCTCCCGTTGTGTTCTGCAAAACTTTCTCCCTGCTTAAAAGTTAGCAGTGAAATAAAAACCTATGGGGAAGACGACTGACCCGCAGATTCTAGCAGATTTGTGCCAAGAACAAAACTTTCACTTTTATGCACAGTGGGGAACTGACTTCCCTGCCTTTCCCTAATTTAGGGCCTTTAGAGTATTTATTCAGTGGCTGCATTTTGTTGGCGGTGCATGGGGATGCAGGTGCAGTTCCTTTCTAGATTTCGCATTGTCTGGAATGTTCCACGCTGTGGTCCAAAATATACTTCGCGTTCCCCAAATGAGAGGAAGAGCTTGGAGGACTGGGTGATTTTTCACCAAAACTGGTGCTGAGTTTGGGCTTCTCTAACGCGGGTCAGTCAGTGTCTGCCATGTAACCAATGTGATGGGCTCACCCAGCTTAGACATTTGCTGGTTTATAAACTCTAGAACTAAAAGCTGAATTTCTCCAAAATTCAAAAACTGTCAAGAAAAAAAAAAATCACCTGGACTCTGTGGCCCAGAGTGAAGAGCTTTTATACAATGAGGCTTTGTTTGGCTTGAGTTTCTAGTGCATTGAAAATCCGATAAAAGTTCCGTGTGCTGCTTGTGACTGTTGTCCTACAGGGCCTCTGTTCGAGTGCTGGCTGGCGGGGCGGGGCGGGGACAAGGGTGGGGGAAGGTTGTGAGATTCTATTTCCCCCTCACAAGCTGCCCAGGATTTGCTTATGTAAAATCCAATGGGTAGAGGACACTTCAGGAATAAAAGTAGATGGTCTGAGCGTGACAATGGTTTGTGCAGAGTGACAGTGCACAAGCGGATGGATGGCTTGGCGCAGCGAGTTCAAGTTGATTGAACAGATCTTTGAAAGGAATTAATCATCCCACTTGTTCCTATGAATCCTCAGGAGGATTTTTTACATTTTAATCTCAAAGGTTAGTTATTGGTGGACAAGCACTCAGAAAAGTATCAAGAGTGTTGAGAAATGGTCCCCGGTGGGTTTAAATCACGAGCGCTATTTCTTATCTTCCAATACCCGCTAGGTTTCAGTAAGATGGTAACAAAGTCTTTCCATCGAAATGTTACCAGGATATAATAGTGACCGATGCCTGAGGTATCACAAGTGTATTGGCTCTCTTTCAGACAACGCACTCAGCTTCTAGGCTGTCATATCTCCAGTCTTTGGTATCAGCTATTCCAGGAAAGCAGATCCGCTCATATCTTCTAAGACAGACAACTTACTTTGTGGAGATATTGAACTTCATTCCTGACTTCCATTGAAGTGGAAATTGGTAGATGTTTTTAGTCTTTTTTTCTTCTTCTTTTCTTTTGATGCTGACTCCCTGCCTGTATGGATGGTCATGAAGGACTACCTTCAACTTGAGCATTTTCTTCACAATTTTCAATCAGATTTATCAAAAATGACATCACATGTTGCCCTTTGCCCTCCATTCTTTGCCCACCCCTACATATCAGCTAATTCTGTAAGCTGGGAATTTTTTTTTTTTGCATTGGTCTAGAAAAAGAACACAGAGACACTGTTGCCAACTATCAAGGAATACATGGAGGTGGTATTTTTGTAAGTGTCCTGCAGATGTGGAGGGCAGTTCCCACATGAATATCGTTTGGTTTCTCAGGCAGTTTGTGGCAGAAATTAACACGATCTCCCTCCCATAATACAAAAAATAATGTCACAAAGGTGAATCTAAGATACATATTGACAATAAAGAGCTGAAAGGACATGGTGGGCGAAAGTCCTAACTAACTTGAAAAATATTTAACTGAACAATAATGGAACCGTGCCAGGTGCTAAAAGTCACCAGAGATAATTTTAATTGTTGTAGGCATAATGGTGTTCAATGACAGCTGTTTTGGAACAAAAAGGTTACTTCCTGCAAATTTCAGTAGGTTTTCTCCTAAAATAAACTCTCATTGATTGTTAAAAATTACCAATTGTCCTTAATGGTTGTGGGCATTGACGTCGGCTTTAAGCATGGAGTCGCTTCTCCCTCTGTGTTCACTTGTAAACATTATCTGGAGGAAAAATTAAAGTCATAATGTGGCCCTGCGTTATTTCTCCCTATGGAGAAATTATATGGCTCTTATGTAAGAGAAGCCATTGAAAAAAGAAAAAAAAAAAAAACAAAAAACAAAAACAGAACCAAAAACTCCTTGCGCCAGGTGGTGGTGGTGGCACACACCTTTAATCCCAGCACTTGGGAGGCAGAGGCAGGCGGATTTCTGAGTTTGAGGCCACTTGGTCTACAAAGTGAGTTCCAGGTCAGCCAGAGCTATACAGAGAAACCCTGTCTCAAAAACAACAACAACAACAACAAAAACAACAACAACAAAAAACTCCTTGCAAGCTGTTGCAGCTTCCCCACTGAGCCCAGCCTCCCTCATGTTTTCCCTGTTTTTTTTTGTTTTGTTTTGTTTTGTTTTTAAATCAAAATGATAATAAGGATTTTAAAATTACAATTGAAAAAGTATTCATGGTAA
This sequence comes from Mus caroli, assembly GCF_978045245.1. NCBI lineage: Eukaryota > Metazoa > Chordata > Mammalia > Rodentia > Muridae > Mus > Mus caroli. The sequence continues at coordinate 33,323,090 of NW_028227262.1, read as the reverse complement.
TTAAGTAAATTGGCAAATAAATGTATGAGTATTAGTAGTAATTTAGCAAATTGGCAAATAAATGTATGAGTTGTGTGTTGGCACAGTGCTGCTAAAGGAAACCACTTTAGATGTTGAATTTTTCTACATGTTAAAAATGTATCTTTATGTCCCTTGACCTAAGACTATAATTGCGTGTACTGTTCTTAAATGACCAAAGTAATTTATTTACTTATTTTCTTTCAGTGCTGGGCATGGAGCCCAGGGTTTGTATTTCTGTGCATGGCGCATTCTGAGCATTGAGCTGTGCGCTCAGCCTGCTCTTGTGTCCTTAGGACTATTGAAGGTATGTCTTGATAGTTATTTAAGTAAAAGGAGTTTAGGGAAATGCAAACAGGTAGAGGTTCCATTATTCAAGTTTTTGATTTGAGACTCAAACCAAGTAGTTCATGTACCCTAGCCCTGGGCTATACATACAATCTTACTATGCTATATAGTCATATCCCTATACCAATTAAATATGTGTAAAGAATTCAGAGAAAGTTGAACACTTTCAACATAGAGAAACAAGAAATTTTTTAACTAAATAGAAATATGAATCACCCTGGCATGATATAGATGTATATGTGTGTGTGTGTATACATATAAAATTTGACACTGTACTCCATATATATAATTTTGTGTCAATTAAAAATTTATAAATGAATGAGCATGTGGCACTAGCTACTTAGGAGACTGAAGTCAGAGAGTCCTGAGTTCTAAGCCAGCGTGAACATTATAGGGAGATGACATCTTAAATAAATAAAGGCAATTTTTTAAAAGCTAAACATACACAGAATTTACCAAGTATAGGTTTATATGTTCTGAATGAAAAGGCACCTTTTAAGTGAAAAATTCACAAAATGATGTACTTTAAATAATCTATGCTAAACCCAGATAAAGGTGTGCATGTGATCAACCATGCATGCGTGGAAGCACAGTCTTAGAAAAATGGGCGGACAGGGGACTTGGAAAAAATGTCTTATTCGGGCAATGAAGTTAAGCTGCGGTGGTGTGAGGGACAGAGAAAATTTGTTCTACCTATTTCTGTCTTTTTTTTCAACAAGAACATAGCCATGCAATAGATAAAAATTATTTTGAAATGGAAGAAGTGAAATAACCCAACAGGGCCGGCAGTAACTCTGAATTCTAGGTGTGTTTTGCTTTTCTGTGCTGGGAACCAAATGAGGACCCCGCGCATGCTCAGTGAGCACCTTACCGCTTGCTACGTGTCCCAGCCTCCGGCCGTGTCTGGGACAATTTAATCTCTGTTAAGAAGGTCAAAATTTTCGGAACTGAACAAAACTATCACCAGAAGTGGTCAACCAATAGGTCTGGGTACGGATATGCTTGTATGTACTAGCGATAAGAACACAAACAAAATCTGGAATGAAACCCTTCTCGGGTGTGATTATGGGACTTTGATTTAAATATGCTTGGCATCTTAGGGATAAACTCAGGGGTCAGGATGCTAATCACTTTCGGGAGCACAGCAGGGTACAGTGAGAAGGCACCTCCCTGGGCACCAAGGAGGTCTGAGAACCTCCGTCTGACCTCAGGACAGTGGAAAGGGGAAGAGTGGAAAGGGGAAGCAGGTTACAATGCCCTGCCGGGAAGACGGTTATCGCTCAACCAGGAGCCTGGTGTGTACATCAAAAAAGTTCTGGGATGTTAACAAGAGTGAAGTACCCTCTCTCTAAATTACACTGATTTTGTCAATCAATTCCACATTTCCATGCAAGATTTTAATCCTTAGAATTTGAACCCAGGCGGGGGTGGGGTGGGGGGGGGGGGAGAGGCATGGTGGCGCAAGCCTTTAATTCCAGCACTCGGGAGGCAGAGGCAGGCGGATTTCTGAGTTCGAGGCCAGCCTGATCTACAAAGTGAGTTCCAGGACAGCCAAGACTATACAGAGAAACCCTGTCTTGAAAACAAAACAAAACAAAAAGAATTTGAACCCAGAATTTTGTACTTGGGCTACTGATGAGCTGTATCCCTCATCAATCCCTCACCTCTTCTGCTTTATCTGCACTTTCTCCTTAGCATAGGATATCTTCCTATTAAAGACAAAGATAAAAAGATGCCCTGTTAAAAGCAGGAGCTGTATATGACTCTACTACCTGCCTGCCTTTGGAGCCCTTTCCCCTTAACCACAATAGATGAGCCTCGTCCTATGGCAACATGATTTGCCAAAGTGGATTGATTTCCATGGGAGGTGTCCCTTTTTCTGAGGAGAAAGGAGGATGACAGGGAGGTGAGATGAGAGAGGAGGGACTGGGAAGAGAGGGGGTGGAGAAGCTAGAATCTGGATGCAAAACAAATAAATAAATAGGAAAAAACCCTCAAAACTCTTGGGGGGGGGGAAGACATCAAGAATTAGTATTCCACTGCCAGGACTCAGAACAGTTCCTGTATCTGTGCTTTCTCATGACCATGGTGGGCCAGCAAAGGCCAAAAGCGCCCCTCAAAAGTGAGATGAACTCACCTGAGCCCACCTCTTGGTAGACTTGTGTCACAAGTCGAAAATACAATAATAATTAACTTACAAAAAGAAAGAAAGAAAGGAAGGAAGGAAGGAAGGAAGGAAGGGAGGGAGGAAGAGAGAGAGAGAGAGAGAAAGAGAGAGAATAAACAAAACAAAAACCCATAAAGAAATCTAGGTGGAGCCTAGCCATGGTGGCTGAGGCTGTAATCCTAGCACTTATGATGCTGAGGCAGGGGAATTGCTAAGAATTTGAAACCAGCCCAAGCTACAACTGTAGTCGAGGTCTTTCTATGTCTCTGTTTCCTCATCTGTAGTTCTAGGACAATGTTTTAATACTAATAAAGACTAAAGTTAAAAACTGATAGTCAAATGGCTCGTCTGACAGTGTCTGCAGTAGGTGTTCAGTAAACTGCTCTGAACTATCTAGCCTCTCACCAAAGCCACCAGTTGCCCTCACTGTCACATGACAGTGCTCTCTTACTCCCTCTCCCCCTCCCTCTCGGACCCTCCCTCCCTTTTCTGCCATCACTGTTTCCTCCCCTTCTCCCTTTTTCCTCCCCCCACATCTGCCTTCTCCTCTTCCTCCTATTGCTCCACCATTTCCTCTGGAGACAGATTTCCTTAAATCACCCAGGCTACCACTGAACTTGAGAGCCTCCTCCAGTGGCCTCACAACTGAGAGTACAGGCCTTCCCCACAGTGCCTGGGCCACGCCTATTTTTCTTTCTTTCTATCTTTTCTTCCTCAAGCTCACCCTCCTCCTACATTGGACTCTTTGAGGGTAGCTTCTGTCTTTCATGCTAACAGAACACAGGACAGAGGACACACTCTGGAGAGTTGGACAGCCAGCCCTGGCCCAGCCCACCATTCAGCTCAAGTAACCACGTGGCTGTCTTAGTCATACTCCTGTGAGCCTAGAATTTAGCCTGATGATGTTGAGATGGCTCAATAACATTCCAAAGAATTTACCAAATAGTCAATTTGCTCTGAGGTAATTAAGAGTTAACTATATACTAGAGTCCAAGGGAATCTAGCCAAGTCAATAAATTACTTGCTGTTTACCGAATACCAACTGTTTCCTCCACACATTGAATATGTTTACAGTTTCCACAGCTTGCCTTTCTTACCGAAAGCTATTGGGATTAAACATTTTTTTTTCCGTGAGAAGGAAAAGATTCTTTGTGTGAGATAGCATCTTAAGTGACAGCTCTCAGATGGTTGGGAAGGCAATTCTGGACTGGAGCTCAGACTGTGTAGTTCACACAATAAAACAAGCATTGGATATCCAGCCTGAACCTTGGTTGGACTCTGGGATGTTTTTGGGTTTTCCATCACAGAGATGGCCCAAAACTTTCTTGTGTATAAGAAGTGCTGAATCATGGAAGGAGGAACAGCAACTGGATTAGAAATGAGTTTTTTTTTTATTAGATATTTTCTTTATTTACATTTCAAATGCTATCCCGAAAGTTCCCTGTACCCTCCCCCCGGCCCTGCTCCCCTACCCACCCACTCCCACTTCTTGGCCCTGGCGTTCCACTGTACTGGGGCATATAAAGTTTGCAAGACCAAGGGGCCTCTCTTCCCAATGATGGCCGACTAGGCCATCTTCTGATACATATGCAGCTAGAGACACGAGCTCTGGGGGTACTGGTTAGTTCATATTGTTGTTCCACCTATAGGGTTGCAGACCCCTTTAGCTCCTTGGGTACTTTCTCTAGCTCCTCCATTGGGGGCCCTGTGTTCCATCCAATAGATGACTGTGAGCATCCACTTCTGTATTTGCCAGGCACTGGCATAGCCTCACACGAGTCAGCTATATCAGGGTCCTTTAGTTCCAATTAAAAAAAAGAAAAGAAAAAAGAAAGAAATGAGATTTTGACTATTGAAGCCTTCCCATTCAAGAAGGCTTACAGAGGTAAGAGTCTACCTTGCAGTTGTTAGAGGACCTGAGTTCAATTCCCAGCACCCAGATTGGATGGCTCACAACTGCCTGCAGTTTTAGCTCCAGGGGTATCTGACACCTCTGGCCTCTGCTGACATCTGCACAATGCACACGCATACACCTTATTTCTAAAGGGTAAAAATAAATCTTAAGAATACTTCCAGTTTAGGGGTGGGGGAAAAAGAAAAAAAAAAAAACAAGAATACTTCCAGTTTAAAATTATGGCTGTCCAACACTACAGAGTGTGTCCTTCTGGCCCATATTCTGTTAGCATGAAAGACAGAAGCTACTTGCAAAGAGTCCAATGTAGGAGGAGGGTGAGTTTGGGAAGGAAGGAAGGAAGGAAGGAAGGAAGGAAGGAAGGAAGGAAGGAAGAAAGAAAGAAAGAAAGAAAGAAAGAAAGAAAGAAGGAAGGAAGGAAGGAAGGAAGGAAGGAAGGAAGGAAGGAAGGAAGGAAAGAGAGAGAGAGAGAAAGAAAGAAAGAAAGAAAGAAAGAAAGAAAGAAAGAAAGAAAGAAAGAGAAAGAAAGAAAGAAAGAGAAAGAAGGAAGGAAGGAAAGAAAGAAAGAAAAAGAAAGAAAGAAAGAAAGAAAGAAAGAAAGAAAGAAAGAAAGAAAGAAAGAGAAAGAAAGAAAGAGAGAAAGAAGGAAGGAAAGAAAGAAAAAGAAAGAAAGGAAGGAAGGAAGGAAAGAAAGAAAGAAAGAAAGAAAGAAAGAAAGAAAGAAAGGAAAAGAAGGAAAGGAAGGAAAGGAAGGAAAGGAAAGAAAGGAAGGAAGGAAGGAAAGAAAGGAAAGAAAGGAAGGAAGGAAGGAAATAAAGAAAAAGAAAGAAAGAAAGAAAGGAAAGAAGGAAGGAAGGAAAGAAAGAAGGAAAGAAAGAAAGAAAGGAAGGAAGGAAGGAAGGAAGGAAGGAAGGAAGGAAGGAAAAGAAGGGAAGGAAGGGAAGGAAGGAAAGGAAGGAAAGGAAGGAAAGGAAGGAAAGGAAGGAAAGGAAGGAAAGGAAGGAAAAGAAGGAAAAGAAGGAAGGAAGGAAAGAAAGGAAGGAAGGAAGGAAGGAAAGAGGGCATGGCCCAGGCACTGTGAGGAAAGCCTGTAATCTCAGAAAATTTTAAACTGGAACATAACATTAAAATATTATGCTTATTTGTTTGTTGTATATATAGGTTTCTATTCTCCAGTGTTAGATGAGTTAAGGACGTATTAAGTTCAGTGGGTATTAGGTATTGCCTAATCTTCAGGCACCACAAAATAAACAACATTGGTCTCTATGTATTGATTCATCTACAAACATTACTAAGCTCCAGGCCTACAAACATTTGATATGTAAAGTTCTAGGATTTGAGGCTCTTCCTGTTTGGAAGAGTGTGTTATTTTGAACATAATAGTAATTCAATAAATGTGTGCTGCGTCACTGATTAAATTTAGTGTAGAAAATACAATTATTTGGGCTCTTTTGAAATTGACAGAGAAATGCTGTCAGAAAAGTGTCACAGAACAGTGATGTTAGAAACCCTCTGGGTCTCAGCTCATGTAAGTTCCAACCCTGGACCACAGTGCGAAACTGAACGAGTCTCTGAATGCCTTTTGAGCGAAAGAGAACGCTATAGAAAGGAGCTGAACACACAGGCCAGACGCCTGTTCTTCGGATTACTCAGACAGCTGAGCCTTTGACCCCAATACTGGGGAAAGCAATGGTAAGCAAGGTCTCCAGTGGCTTAAGACCAGCCTGTTCTATAGAGAAGATCCTGTCTCAAAAACAAAACAAAACAAAACAAACAAACAAACAAACAAAACAGGAAAAAAAACCCAAACTAACAAACGATGACAACAAAACACACACACACACACCCAAACCCCAAAGAATTTGCTAAAAATAAAAGGTCGGGGATGCACCATACAGGAGAATGATTTATGAGTGTAAATCATGATGATATCATAGTATTATGAAGCACCTGATTTCATATTCAAGATGGAAGACTTGAGTAAAGCCATGCTCTTACCTACACTCCCTGTCCCAAATGCTCTTGAAAAGATCAAGGCCACTGCTGGACACTTTTCTGTGAACTAAAGAGAGGCAGGCCCTTCTTTCAGGAGGATGAACAAAGGCCTTGGATTTCAGCCCCTTTTTGTGCTTGATTGGTTACTTTCCTGCAGAGTCATAATGTACCTAATACAGGATGATGGAACATGGCAGAGAAATGGAGAAGGCTAAAGTGAAGACAGGCAAGCTTCTACCTGATAGGGGGAGGGTTACAGAGAGAGGCTGTTTCTCAGCTTTCTTGTTAAATAGATTTTTATTGAGATACAATTCATATATAATAAAATCATCTTTCTCATTAAGTAGTTAATATATTTATTTTATCTTACTATGTAGCCCAGGCTAACCTTGTTTTCCCAGTCCTCCCTAAGGCTGTGATCCACCATGCCCAGGTTAAATGCACGATTTAAGGTTTTCATATAAATCGTCGCTGTCACTCTCATCGTAGAGCAGGGGTTCTCAACTTTCCTAATGATGCAACCCTTAGATACAGTTCCTTATGTTGTAGTGACCACAAAATTATTTTTATTGCTATTTTCAAACTTTAGTTTTGCTACTGTTATGAATCATAATGTATATCTGTGTTTTCTGACTGTCTTGGGCAACCCCTGTGAAAGGGTCATTCAACTCCCAAAGGGGTCCCAACCACTGTTCTAGAATATGCCATCACCCTCAGAGACACTCCGTGTCTGTTATCTGCCATTCAGTTTCTTTCCTGCTGTCCCTGGGAGCCACTCATCCACTTCCATCTCCGTGCATTTGCCTGCTGTGGTCATTGCCTTGTAAAAGGAATTTTATACTCTTTGAGGCCTTTGTGTCTGGCTTCTTACACGCCGTATGTTTGAGGATCATCCATATTGAAGCACCTGTTAGTGCTTCATGCCCAGGGCTGTGACCAAGGGTGTAAGGATGGTACCTGGGGCCCTGAGGATACGAGCTTAGCACTTTACCGCCACTCCTTCCTCCCTTTTCTGGCTGGATGATGACCTATCCTGAGTTAGCCATGTCGTCTGCTCGCCTGCCAACAGACATCAGTGTTTCCACTCTGCCATGATTGTGGATAACGCTGCTGCTGTGAGTTCTCACATACAAGCTGTTAGACTTCTACGGAGGTTTGTGCAACCTCTGGCATTCAAAGGCACCTATACATACATGGCGCATATAAAAACTTATGCACACATACATGTAAATATTCACAAATAGATTTTAAAAAAGGCACATAAGTAAATTTATGTGCACTTGGGGGGACTGTAAAAGCAATATTACTAAGAGAATAAGTGGAGTTTTATAAGAGATTAATATCAAAAAAAATAATTTTGGAAGAGAAAAATATATCCATGCAAGAAAGGGCACTGCCAAAATGTTTTGTCAATAAAGTATCACCCACCCCCAGTACATCATTCCACATCCCTCCCCTCCCCCACTTCACACTGCTCTACAAATTTGTCTAAATATATAAATGTGATGCGTGACGAACCTACTAGTCCCCTGAACATCAAAAAAAATCCAGCAAAAATGCAAAACAGAGCTCTTGTCTCCACCAAGTCATCACACCCTAAAAACAAATCCCAAATTTCACATCCTCCATGTATGAAAAATGCCGCTTTGGCTGTGGATGCCAGGACTGTCACCCCAAAAATGGCCACCATAGCAGCAAGAAATATGGAAGCCACTCACCTCACAGGTCTCAGCTTCTGGTGTCAGAAGCAGGCACCCAGGTTTGGGAGTGGGGGCTGAGAGGTAAGGAATGAGGGTGGAGGGGGAATCTTTCCTGGAAAAGAGGGGATTCTGCTATTTAAAAGCAAAGTAGAAGGAAGCTGAAGCCATACCCTAAGAAAGTCCAGGTCTGAACAATGCAAAACGGAGGTTAGTAGTTCCTCAAGAGTAGCTGGGCAGCTGGGTCCACGTGCTCCTAAGAAACAAATATATAAGTAAGGTTCAGATCAACAGCTGAGTCTGAGAACTTTCATACATAAATGCCAATAATAGATATGAAAGATAAGTGTGTGGCTTTTTAAATTTTTTTAATTCTTTGAAAACATCACACATTTATACACTATAATTTGACCAATTTTGACCACAGCTACCTACCAAGACCTCCTTCTAACTCCTCCTTCTGCCCTCACCCTGCCTTCCTTCCAACTTCACTTCTCTTTATTATCATCATTATTCTTGTTGTTGTTGTTGTTTGAGACAGTCTCTCTATGTTGCCCTGGCTGCCCTTAAACTCACTATGTAGACCAGGCTGGTCTCAAACTCAGAGAGATTCCTGTGCCTCGGCCTTCTAATTCTGAGATTAGACTCAAGAGCTACCATTCCCGCCCCTCTCTTTTTTTAATTGTTACTAATAAACCCCTAAATATAATTGGTGCTGCCCATACATGCACAGGGGTATCCACCAGGGGTTGGACAACTTACCAGTGGGCATACAGAGATAAATAAAGCTTGATCTCTGCTCTCTAGATGCCTGAATCTCAGTAAGAAAAACAGATCATTTCAGAAAACCTATACCAAAATATCATGCATCAGACCAGAGGACTGCAGTCCACACAGAGTACATGTTTACATCTCTACCTCTTCTAGAAGGCACAGCACACATACAGCAAATGTCAAAGCAATGAGCACAGTTTGTAACACAAGAGTGATGGACATTAGCCCTGAACTATTTTTCTAGAAAAAAACAATAAACCCTGAAGTGTGTGTGTGTGTGTGAGAGAGAGAGAGACAAAAAGAGACAGAGAGAGGAACAGTGTTTTGTGTGCATTATGTGTATGAAGTGCCCAAGGAGGCCAAAAGAGGGCGTTGGATCTCCTGGCACTGAAGCTACACTAAGTTGGAATCTGCCTGATGTACGGACTTGGATCCTGGTCTTCTGCAAAAACTTAAGCTTTCTTAACTACTGAACATTTTTACCATATTGTACTGTATAATTATAATCTAGTATCTATTATATATCTTTTAGAAATATGTACATTAGAAAAATATACATATGCATATACTTAGTTTTATAGTATAGCTCAGGATTTAAATTCACACACACACACACACACACACACACAACACATGAAAAATGCTTCCATAAAGAAATCTTCAATGTCTAGCTTTTTCAAGACTGATTTATTAGACTAGATTTGTTTGGCTTTTAAATATCAGAAAGAAAACGATCCAGAGGTAAGATGGAAAGTTCAGTAGGTGGCTGGAAAGCTGGAAGAGAAGCAACATGGAAAAGCTGTCCCTTTATGCACTGACATTCATGAGTAACTTTCAGAGAAAGATCCACAACGCTTTCCTGAGCTCGATGAGGAACAGTAGTTTTTCCGATCCTACTGGGAGCCTGATGGGCTGTTTTCTCATGTTATCTCACTGGTGGAACTTTGAGACTATATTCTAATTCCATTGTATAAGTGCGGAGACTAAACTTCAAAAAGACGAATTGGGGTCACAGTGAACAAAAATGAAAGCCAAGTACTAAAAACAAAATTCTTGTTAACTTCAACAATATATACATGGAGTCAGGGCAGGGGCGTCCTGTGTGCTTGTTCTAAAACCAGATCTCACTGTGTAGCACTGCCTGACTCAAACCTCAATCTTCCTGCCTCAGCCCTCTGAGTACTGGGAGTACAGGTGGCCTTTTGTTGTTTGTTTTGTTTGTTTTTGAGATGGGAGGCTGGGTGTCAATGTCAAATTGGGAAGTGCAGGTAAAATTTCATAGATAAATTTAAAAACAAAAAACAAAAAACCACAATCAAACCTCACATGTGGGAACATGTTGAGAATTATTCAAATGGTAGATGTGTTTGTGGAAGTGTGTGTGTGTGTGTGTGTATACAGAGAGAGAAAGAGAGAGAGAGAGAGAGAGAGAGAGAGAGAGAGAGAGAGAGAGAGAGAGAGAAAGAATAACTTGTTTATCCCGCTAAGCTGGTTTTGATGTTTCATTTTTTTATATATTTTTATTAGGTATTTTCCTCATTTACATTTCCAATGCTATCCCAAAAGTCCCCCATACCCTCCCACCCACCCACTCCCATTTTTTGGCCCTGGCGTTCCCCTGTACTGGGGCATATAAAGTTTGCGTGTCCAATGGGCCTCTCTTTCCAGTGATGGCTGACTAGGCCATCTTCTGATACATACGCAGCTAGAGACAAGAGCTCCGGGATACTGGTTAGTTCATAATGTTGTTCCACCTATAGGGTTGCAGATCTCTTTAGCTCCTTGGATACTTTCTCTAGCTCCTCCACTGGGGGCTCTGTGATCCATCCAATAGCTGACTGTGAGCATCCACTTATGTGTTTGCTAGGCCCCGGAATAGTCTCACAAGAGACAGCTATATCTGGGTCCTTTCAGCAAAATCTTGCTAGGGTATGCAATGGTGTCATCGTTTGGAAGCTGATTATGGGATGGATCCCTGGATATGGCAGTCTCTAGATGGTCCATCCTTTCGTCACAGCTCCAAACTTTGTCTCTGTAACTCCTTCCATGGGTGTTTTGTTCCCAATTCTAAGAAGGGGCACAGTGTCCACACTTTGGTCTTCGTTCTTCTTGAGTTTCATGTGTTTAGCAAATTGTATCTTATATCTTGGGTGATGTTTCATTTTGAATGAAGATCTTCTAAGTCTCTCTGGAACTGATACTGGCTGGAGATTGGTCAGGGTTGTCTGAGATAGAGACATGCCAGAGCCATTTTACAGGACCCCTGGAAAAGAGAGAAAAATAATTTGTTATTTTTAACCGCCACCTCCCCCCGGTAAAAAGTAATGTAACATTATTTTTAAATTCTTAGGGACTGTCCCATTTAAATATAGTCAAAGTAAATGGAGATCAACTGCCACTACTCAACCTGGACCCTTCCCAATATAGTAAACACAGTGTGCAAGTGTGGGCCTGCGGACAAAGTGCCACTCTTTAGACAAAAGTTAATATGTTATAAACTTCAATGGGGAAAAAAATCAAAACAAACAATAAAAAACATGAGCATTCTTTTTAATGCTCTGGGGAGTCAGCACCAGTATTTGGAAGGAATTCTTGTGGTTGGGAAACGAAATCAGGGACACGCTCTTGACTCTAGAACCTCCGTATGGACCGTTTTTTTTTTCCAGTGTGTGTTACTGCTGCAGGGTGGGGACTCTGCGCTGCTTGCCATACCATCCCCCACACTTAGCACAGGGCCTGGCACAAAATAAGCTCTCAATAAATGTTTGTGGAATGAAAGAATCCTCCAAGTACAGTTTATACAGTGTTTTCCCACCTTTTAAAAATGTCATCTATGGTTAAGAAAGTCCATGTGGCACCAACTCATGCTCCACACAAACGTACACAGACAAAGGCTCGAAAGCCACACTCTCTTTCATATGAGAGCCACATTCTGGGAGTTTGTGTTTTCTATTCTGTCCTTTTTATTTGATTTGAAAAGTATGGGCTTTAAGCCACTAAATTGATTTCATAACCCACTAATGGCGAGACCAGAGGTTTGAAAGTTTAGACTGTTTTTTCTCCATTGTTTACTCACTGTCTTCGTAAGTCTTACTAGCCACAGACACTTTGAAAATAAGCAGTTTTGATTCAGGAGACAAATTGTTTAGAAACAATTCAAATCAGCTCTAAACTTTTGCACCTTTTATGAGTTCTCTGTGGTGGAATTTCTCCTTCATGGCTGTTAGTGAATTATGGAAATTTCTGTCGCTAAAAGCTGATTGTCCCTTACCTTATTATTATATATAAAACTTATCTCAGAATGGATTACAGACCTATATTAAAGGGCCACCCCCCCAAAAAAAAACCTCAGAATTAAACCAAATAATGAATTTTTTACAGTTATCTTTAATATGACACCAAAATAAAACAAAATTAAAACTAAAATAGATCAAAGTTTTTTAAAAAAAAAAAAAGCTTATGCTTTTCATTAAGAAAACAAACGGACAGACATCCTGGGCATGGTGACTCACACCAGTAACCACCAGGACTCGGAAAGCTGAGACAGGAGGATCTCTAGTTGGAGACTAGCCTGGGCTACATGGCGACAAGCGCTTATCATTCGTGTGTGTGTGTGTGTGTGTGTATACACATACACACTCACATACACAAAATGGATTTAAAGAAAAAGACACCTTATAGATGGGTAAAAACATTTGGAAATTGTATATCTCAAAAGAGACTTGTATACATAACATATAAATAACTGTTCCATATACAATTGAAAAAAAACAAAGTGATCTTAAAATGGACAAAAAACATGAATAGTTTTCTCTTCAGTGAGGTTCATAAATGGCCGATGGCTACATGAAAAGACGTTCAATGTAATTAGTCATTAGGGATAGGCAAATCAAAACAGTAAAGATGCACTCGCTCCTACTAGATCAGCTAAAAATATTAAAAAGTGCTAACAAGTATGTGGAGAAATTAGATCCCCCATGCATTGCTAGTGGAAAAATAAAACACTGTTTCTCATTTCTACAGGCAATGTCTACATCTCTTAAAGACATATTGTTATCACATATATGAAATGAAGTGAAAACACACACACAAATAGTATTGCCCATCACTATTCATAGTAGCATGATTTATAATGCCCAAGATCTAGGAGCAGGACTGGGGTTATGGCTCAGTTGGTAAAGTGTTTGATTTGAAAGTTTGATCCCCAAGACCTACATAAAAAGGTTGGGGGATGGGTGCACAAGCTTGTAATTCAGTATTGGGAGGATAGAGACAGGAGGATTCCCAGAGCCTTACTGCCAGATAGTCTAGACAAGGAGCTCCAGGTTCAGTGAGAGACTCTGCCATAAAAATAAGATGGGATTCAAGAGATGGCTCAACCACTAAGAACACTTAAGGATTCATAGTACTCTTGCAGAGGACCCAGCCCAGTTCCTAGCATTCATGTGGCAACTCATATTGCCCATAACACCAGTGCCAGAGAATAGATGCCCTCTTCTGATATGTGCAGACTCAGCTACACATGTGGTGCACATAAATACACAAACAATAAAATATAAGGTGAAGAGCAATTGAGAAAGACATCTGGTATCAACCTCTGGTCTCTACATGTACCTACACATACACATGTGCACACACAATCATGTGAATATAAAAAAAAAGCCAGCCTAAATAGTTGTATGAACAAACATTTATTTTGTTATATAATAGGATATTATTTTGTAATATAAAAAATAAAATACTGTCAGGCATGCTTCTAATTCTAACCCACTGAAGGCAGTAGAATTACAAATTCTAGTCTGGGCTTTATAAAGAGACACTGTCACAAACAAACAGACAAAGGAAGGAAATAATGCCAGCTACAACCCAGGTGGGCTTTGACAATATCATGCTAAGCAAAGGAAACCAATCATACAAAACATCGTATTGTATGAGTCCATTTATAGAAAATATCTAGGATAGAAAAGTCTATCCAGACAGAAAGTACATGGATGGTGAACCAAGGGCCAATGAGAATGATTGTTTATGAGGAGGAAGTTTCTCTATAGGGTGATAAAAATGTTCTAAAATTAGGTTATGGTGATAATGACACAATTTTGTAAAGAGGCCAAGACTCAATGTGAGGATTTTGAAGATATGGTATTTGAATTTTAGATTATATGAATTATATCTCAATAAAGATGTTAAACTGACACAGGGGTGGGCTGGCCTCAGGAGATTAACAATAAGTTCAAGGCCAGCCAGGGCGATATAGCAAAACCTTTTCAAAAAGTTTAATCAAAAGCACAAAAACAAAAACCAAACAAAAGTAGATTGAAACTCCTGGGTGAGCAAGAAGTTGGCTACTTACTACATACATACTACATACATACTTCATACATACATACTTCTCGCTGAGTGTGGGATGCTGACCCAAGTCAACATGGCCACTTAATGACAGGCATGGAAATGGAGTCTTTGCATGGTTAGTAACATGGCCTTTAGAGTCCCTATATGAACCTGACCTGTGTCTTATTATTTGAGGACTTAAGAATGGAAGGATGCTGGGCAGTGGTGGCACACGCCTTTAATTTCAGCCCTTGGGAGGCAGAGGCAGGAGGATTTCTGAGTTTGAGGCCAGCCTGGTCTACAAAGTGAGTTCCAGGACAACCAGGGCTACACAGAGAAGCCCTGTCTCGAAAAACAAAAAAACAAAAAAACAAAAACCAAAAAACAAAACAAAACAAAACAAAAGAGTGGAAGGACATGAATCTGTTGATTCAAGCTCTGAACTTTCTTTATAACGTCATACTCACAAATGTCTGGTGAGGATGGTTTGTACCAGAAGAATAAAGAATTCTCTACCTCCCAACAGATAAGGATGCTAAAACTGGGAGAAGCATCGTGAGCAAGAAGCACAATTATAAATTTCCAGAGGTCAGTGCCTCCTAAAGGAGAGCCAAACATAGAGCAAGATCTTCATCATTACGATTGGAAAAGGATAAAAGAAAGGCCTCTGGTGTCCTGGATACTGCAAGCTTCTGAATGTCAATCTTTAGGACAGCATGACAGCGAGAGCTGAAAGAGTGCAAGAAAAGGAACTGTCTATCATGTGGGCTTCAGGCTCCTGGGGCAAGAAGCTCCAATATTCTAACTTAAAAACAAGAGATTCTCAGGCCCTCTCCACCCTATGTGTAAGGTCTCCTATGGAAAATGGTGCTAAAGAATTTTAAAAAGCCAGTGAACAAGGTTAACAAATAGTTTGAGGGCAGGAGAGATTGCTCAGCGGTTAGGAACACTTAGTGTTCATCCAGAGGACCCTTGTTCAGTTCCCAGCACCAACCACCTGTAACTCCAGCTCCAGGGGAGCCCACACCTCTCCCATCGTTCACGTGCATGCACACACAATTGTTTTTATAAAGGAAATTAAATGATTAACATTAAAGTCTGTTGATTAAGGCGTTCACCTTCACAGCATTCTGAGATTAAAAATAAAAATAAAACTAAGATTAAAAAGAAAAAGAAAAAAAGAGAGATCCTAAGTATACTTAAGTCATATAAATATAAATGGTGTGCATATATTATATATATCATACATATGATATATAAAAATATATATTATGTATGATATATATATGGTATATATAAATATATATATATATGATGAAAAGCACATCTAGGAAAAAACCAAACTTCCCCACGACAGTCAGGACATGGACATCGGTCTGAGGGACACGGGACCTTCCTGGGTCGCCTCCCAGTGGCTGTGAGGAGCAAGGCGGCCAGGTAACCAGCGCGCGGCGCCGGGCGCGGGAGGGCCACGCGGGCCTCGTGGACGCCGGCCTCCGGGTGCGGGCGCGGGGCCTCCGGCCTCTCCCTGGCTCCCTGGGCACCGCCCCCGGTCCGGCCGGGTGGCTCGGCTCCGCTCCTCTCGTCCACGGCCGGCCAGGCGGGGCCCGTCGCACTCGGAGCGGCAGCCGCCTGGGGCGCTCGGGTCCGGTCGGCCTCACCGACGCACAGCACCCGCCAAGCCGCCGCCTCAGGTCAGAGTCGCCCCGGGCCACGCGGCCCGCCGGAGGGACGCGGAAGAAGAGACCTGGGGCGCTGCGCTGGGGTATTGGGTCGCGCGCAGCCTGAGGGGACCGAGTGTGACGACAAGGTGACCGGGCTGAGGGGACGGGCTGAGGAGAAGTCACACTCTGACAGGAGCCTGTGAGACCGACAGCCTGACGGGTCTCGGTTGAGGGGACGCGGGCTGAGAAGTCACGTTCTGACAGGACTGTGTGACAGACAAGGTGAGGAGGGTCTCAGCCTGTGGGGTCTGGATCTGACTGGCTAGGTGACTGGGTCTCGGCTGAGGGGAATGAGAAGTCACATTCTGACAGGGCTGTGTAACTGACAGCCTAACCCTGTCTCTACTAGAGGGGATACGGGCTGGAAAGCCACACTCTGACAGGACGGAGAGTGGCCAAGTGACAGAATCTTGACTCAAGGGACCCCGCTGAGGAGAAGTCATACTCTTGACAGGACCGAATGTGACAAACAAGGTGACAGAGTCTGGGTCTGAGGGGATCGCGAGGGCTGAGGAGAAGTCACATAAGAGAAGAGCGAGAGAGTGATAGCGGGGCGGGGTCGCGGACTCAGGGACAGAGTGAGGGGTCTCGGCTGAGGACCGGTCACCCTCCTAGAGAGCCGAGTGTGACTGACAGGGTGACTGTCCTCGCGAGGGGCACCCGCATGGTGCGGAGGGCCACAGTGGCTCCCTGAGAGGGTGCGCAGGCAGGCGCGTGTGTGAGCGCGGAACAGGGTGTCCCCGGCCGCCAAACCCTGACAGGAAAGCCAGGTCTCCAGAACTCCCGCGGGGGGGACCACATTGTGCGGATCCTGGTGACAGACTTAGAGAGGGGCTCGCCAGCAGCCACCGGTCGCCCTGAGGCTCTGGAGGTCGGGGGTGGGGTGGGGAGGAGGATGCGTCCGTGATCACGGAGGCGATTTGGCCCACGGCTCCCTGCCCGGGGCTCGCCAGGTGTGAGGAAAGCGGGGGTCACTGTCGCCAAGGCCCCGCCCCACCAGTGCCCCTCTTCAGTCTAAGGAGGGGGCAAGCACAGGGCCCGGCTCACTGGAGTAGGCAGCCCTCGTGCTGGGGGCGGAAGGTGGGTGTGTGGCTCCCGGTGCTTTATGGCTTGGGATTGGGGAGGAGCCTAAGGTGAGGAGGCAGAAACTGGGAGTAGCCTGGGCTGCTTTTATATAAGGGACGCGAGGAGGTCAAGAAGGGGCCTGGACCTCTGCTGGGGATCCGAAGGCTGCAGCGCTAAATTCTTCTTAACTCCCATTGAGTAGGTGAGTGGCCCCATCGTCATCACGTTTTTTTGTTGGAGGGTGTTGTGAAGTGGCCAAACTGCCCCCAAGTTCTTACACATCAGGATGGTGCGGCTGTGTTCTTGTACTGTTAAGAATCTGCTTTGCTTCTGATGCTAACAGGGGGAAGGTCGTGCCATTTATTTCAGAAGGGAAAAAAGAAAAGTTAAGTTTTCTGTCAGGAAGAGGCTAAAAGTTGTTCCTCTTTAGCAGGATGAAGGACAAAATTTAAAATTAAATGATCATTTGAAAACAAAACCAGATGAACCAAGTTACAGGATAGCTAACAGTTGGAAAGCCTCTTGATTTGGAGTTCATTATTGTAATGTCAACTCTTTATTATCATGCACGAAGCAAATTGTTAACCGGAGTTATTAAATGAATAACTTAGTCTTGGACTTGGGCAGGTCTTCCAAAGATATCAGGTGCTCTGTGGGAGTCTTCCTGTCCATAGCTAAGTGATCAATTGCTGACTAAAAATGTAACTAACTCCAGGTGCTCTATGATTTAAAACCTGGCTAGGGTAGGAACGGATATACGCTATGACTACTCAAAGAGATAGTTCTCTTGCAAGTTTGACAGAAGCGCTCATAGATACTACGAGCATTTGGAGCGGTATTTCAGAAGATTGGGTTTCAACTTTAAAATAAGTTCTCTTATTTATCTTCAACCACATTTGCTCTAAAGTAAATGTCCGAAATATTAATTTTAATATATGAACATTTTAACTCAGTGTCATGCCTTATTTGGAGTGAAGCATATTATAAAGCCCTCGATTTTTATTTTACTGTGTGTTTTGTGTAAATTTGCTCACTCCAGTGCTACTTCATATTTAATTTGCTGAGAACTGTATCTTCAGTGAGAAGATCTAGGGAGCAACTGATGGTCACCTCAAGCTTTTGCAGCTCACTAGGAGGAAAAAGATTGTTGACAGTTTTCTTTTTAAGGAAAAAAAATCTTTTTCATATGTAAAAGTTTCAAACTCTTCAAACTGTTGAAGAACAATGGCGCCGGTGAAGTCTGAAGTTCTTGATGCCTCTAGGCCGAAGAGTTTTTAAATGTTGTTTCCTCGGTTTTTTATATTTAAAAGATTATAAGTTCTTCTAAACACATTAGAACTAAAAGACCTGGAAACATCATACACATCAATATTTAAGACTACTTTGACATTTTTTGTGATAACTATTTTTAATAATTAAGTATATTTCCTTTAAAGGAGCTGGTTTTCCTAACACTCATGTCACTACATCTTTCAGAATCACTTTAACAGAAAAGGGCAAATTACACTTTAAAAAAATCGTATCTTTAGTTTCAAAATCCCTGTGACATTTAAAATTCATATATGAAAAGCATGACTTTAAATTTTTGACGTAGAAATGGATTACTGAGTATGCAAGTGACTGATTTCAGTTAGTAAGTTTTACATATTTAAATAAATGATATTTTTTCACTTTTATGTCTCTGAAAAGAATATGCCATCAGTCTTGTCAAGATCCTTCTGTGTGGGGAAGCTATGTAGAGGCACTGTAAAAACATGTATAAGGATTAGCAATGTATTTAACTTTTTAGATTATGAAGTGGTTGCTAATAGAAGGAAACTTTCATAAAAATTTTGTTAAAGTAATTTTCCCAAAAGTCTGAATATTTTCACAGCTTTCACAGGATCTGTAGGTGCCCGGTGCGTATGGCAAGATATGTTGGCCATTCTAATTTGTGTCTTTCTGCTAAATTTATTGTAATGTGGACTTGAAAATATTCTCTGTGTCATAAAGTGAGGCAAAAATACTGGAAGAATTTTTTTTGCTTTCATAGGATTCCACTAAGTAAATATTGGTAGAAGATTAAAAAAATACTACACTAGTCAAGACAATTTGATTTAAGTCAATAGTATGTAATTTTAAACATATGCACAACCCACAAATTGTCAAAGTGAATTTCTTTCTTGTTTTTCTTATTTTTGTGGCAAATTTCCCTGTTATCCATTACTTAACTTCACTTTCTTAACGCCTAAATACAGCAAAAAGGGCAGCGGCATGATTGCTTACAAAGGTCACTAGAAACGGAATTAAGTTGACCAAAAAAATAGCAAGGCCAATTAAATATTGGTCTCGATACCAAGGGAGCCTCAAATACTATATATTAGTTTCATAGTATATGAGGTTTTTTTTTTTAATTTTTAATTTTTTCCCCTAAGGTTGTTTTTGTCCATTTCTTGTAGTTTTCTCACAATACAGGGGGAGGTCTTGGAGAGTTATACATTATATATTTTAAACTATTATTTAATAAATTATCCAACACAACTGCATTTATAAGGAGATCTCAAACACAATAGGCCATACTTTGGCGAAATGTACGGTTCATGTTAAGATAATATCTACCACTGGTATGGTATATCCTTAAATCATTATCTTAAGACCTAGCTTTATTCTTACTACTTCTCTTCAGTTATACATACATATCAATATTTTAATCAAATATTCTGTTTAGAACATGGATGCATATGCTGCTTAACTACTCCAATTATTATGTTCTTTCTAAGTATGGAAAGTTAGGGAAGCTTAAAGTTATGAGTCTTTGTTTCTATTTGCTTGTCTTGGGTATGGTTTTAAGACTTTTATCAGCAAGCCTGGATTTCCTAAACGATAAGAGCTGGGCCCTGAATTTACCCGAGCTGAGACCTAAAGACAGCCTACCCAGCTATCTAGGTCAGCGCTGACTCGCTCACAAGGCTCACTAGTTTGCTCTCTTACCGCCTCCGAGATAACTGTGAAGAAAGATAAAAATGCCTGTTGTTTTATAGCCAACTCAAGAAAAAAAATTATAGAAATATTCTGTTTTCAGCTTCAAATTATATTCTTTACTGCTGATGATTTGGGACAAAAACAAGCATAACATATTTTTTTCTTCTGTTTTTGTGAGTCCTTCACAGACAAGGGGTCTTTGTGCTTGTACTGAGTTTCCAGGGCGGCAGGCTAGTGCGTTTGTTTGATAAAGCTCTGCTCTTTATGGATTTTTATGGCATACTTTTGAGAGAGTTGAATATGCTATCCAGGGGAAGTTTATTTTTCCAAGCATAGTAGTCTCCTTCAGCTCCATAGTTTACTACCAACACCTAAAAGACTAAATAATCCCTTGTGCTAGTCATTAAAACTGCTTGTTTGTTGCAACAAACAGTAACCCAAATCAGCCTTCTAAAAAGCTTGACAAGTCACTTGTGACTCTTAATAGGCCACTTACTTATTGGCAGACAGCAACTGGACAAGTATATGAATGACACCGCATTTGAAGCCCTCTGTGGATTAACTAATACAGATTATTGTAAGAGACTTCCCTATGTAAGAAATGAACTGGGACTGGATATGGTAACCTGGGCCGATCCCAAGCAGCATCTTGGTGAGCTGCGTGCTCGCCTGATGAGTGGGACGGAAAAAGGCTTATGTATGCACAAGTGATTGTTGGGGAAAATTGCCGTGGGGCTTGAACTGCACGTCCCTGGCAAAACAAACAAACAAATAAAAAACTCAAGACCTGGAATTACCAGGCTCTATCTTGTAGAGGCAGAGATGCAAGGTTGGGCCTATGGAGGCAACGGAAGGCTCAAGCTGGTGCTTATAAGTAGGGGTAAGTGTCTTCGTGGGTTTCCCTTTGGGAGTGGGAGCCCAGATTCTCATTAACTTCTACCCTCTTATTAGCAAGTACTATTGGGGCTTCCTAAGAGTCTTGGCTCTGGTTTCAAGCACCCCCTGAGACCAGGACAGTGACTGAGAAATCTTTTTTGATAGCGTAGAATGGATTTTTCTCCACTGCACTGTTCCGGACACAAAAGAAAGATGTCATCAATCTTTATAACTTGCATTGGTTACAGTAAATTTAAACCTTTCAGGCAGAATTTAAACTAGATAATAGAATAAGGCTTTGTTGCAGTTAATCATTTTTATTTATTTAGGTTTTGGAAGTCAAACCCTGGCCCCTCACATGCAAAGTAGTACTGTTGTACTACTTTGTACAGTAATGCCCCCAGGCTCCTCTTTATTGATTCCGTGCCATATGTTTTGCTTTGAGATACTGGTAATTGAATGCCGATGGCCTTGCATGTGCTGGACAAGTGCTGTATCACCCTTCAACAATTACTGTTTATAAACGTTAGACATGTGTGGTTATTTTGCCTGCATGTTCGTCTGTGTACCACTTTGTCTGGATTCCTAGAGAGGCTGGAAAAGCATTTCCAACCCCCTGGAACTGGCATTACCGATGGCTGTGAGTCATTATGTAGATGCTGGGAATTGAACCTGGGTCCTCTGAAAGAGCAGCAAGTGTTCTTGACTCCTGAGCCATTTCTCTAGCCCTATCTTATTCTCTTTAGAAAATAAGTTCAATGCTATATTTAACTACTTAAAAAAAAAAACCTATAGACTTATCTGGAATTCTAATATGGAGATAAAATGAATTGAAACAAATTGTCTGACCCCTTGGAAGAGTTCAGATTGGCATGGACCTGGGAGTGAGGAGTCCTTTTCAGTTTGCGGCAGATAAGGGCAAGAGTAATGTGAGGGAAGTAGAGAAAAGGGAAACACCCTGAGTAGGAGGGTGTAGGAGTAGAACATACAGATCCCAGTCTTCTCTGCTCTCAGGCACAGGTTGTGTGCTTACCATGTCCTAGGATGTAAGATTAGGTTGGAAGAATCCACTCCTCTCAGGCTCCTAGAATCACTGAAATTCTCAGGTTGCCTCTCACTGCTGTTAGTCTCTCTGACCCTCAAGTAACTTGTAGGGAGAATCTAGCAAAGGGAATAGAGACAAGTTATTCTTTTATCCTGTGTGTTTGAGCAATACATTCTCCTTTATAGGGAGGGCAATAGGGAAACACAGAACTGTGAGACTGAGTGCTGGGGTGAAGAACTGGAAAGAACTCCTTAACCTTGACCCCACCCCTGCAGCTGTCATTCCACCACTAAAAGTGCTGTTGTCATACGAAGGTCTGGAGTCCACTTTAAAGAGCCAGTGTTCTGGGCAGAATTAACTGACCACGTCACTATCAGGACAAAAAAAAGTTTGCTTCCTTGATTTCTTGTTGCCTGAAAACACAGGTCACATTCATGTGGAGTTGGAAAGAGAGAGTAGAAATTACATTTGGTGAATGCCTATAACCACTGCCCTTAGGAGGAGGAAGGACAGGATTGGGGAAGGGAGAGTTGCTCACGCGTGGAGTCGGATAAAGGGGGTTGGTTAAAAGAGGGGAGGGGAAATAAGGTAATATGTGGCCCTTGGCAGCAAAATATACATGAAACCAACCATGTGGACCAGCAGTGAGAAGAAAAGACAAATGAGTTATTCACCATGCATACATATTTTTTCTCATAAAAATCAAGACAAGGACCTAAGAGATGGCTCAGTCGGTCAAAGCTGAACAATCTGAGTTTGGTCCCTAGGACCCACATGGTGGGAGGAAAGAATGGACTCCCGAGGGTCGTCATCTGAACACACACAATAAGTAAATGTAATTTAAAAAACTTAAATCAAGACAGGTTTCGGATGGTCCTCGAACTATTTTTCAGCTCAAAAGAAAACAAACAGTTGTTGTGCAATAGCATTTTACCTAGGAAATGTCATCAAAGCTCAGCGCTGTGAGCTGGCAGTAGTCAAGCACTATGCTATCACCCTACCTCAGGTCCTCTGCTTCCTCCACGATGTCACACGAATCCCCTGCTGTCTTCATGAGTTAGTTCCAGCAGACAGCTAAAGCACCTGCCTAATAGATCACAATGGAGTTTTCAATCACTTCAGTGAGAAAAGAAAATGCCTAAGAAGAAGAAATGATTCTTAATGCTTCATTATGCATTATGTGGCAGATCCACTTCACACATACTCTGCTTTCTTCTCTTTAGACTTAAAATGGTTACAGCAACTCAACGAAGCTCTGCTAGAAACCGAAGCTTGATGGCCTTACTAGTTCTGAGAATCAGATAATTGGTGGGATTTGTTAAGAGTGGCCACCCTCACACCCAGTACTAAGCATACTGCTTACCTGTCATTAGTGTTTACACAACTTTTCAGTTTATGAACCTAACTCTGAGAATCCTGAAACCCCACCCTACTATATATTGTCTCTTTCTTACAGTTGATAATTACCCATGTAAACAAACTTTTGAGTGTGTGGGAAAGTGTATCCATATGCATGTTTTTCTTGTTCTATATACTGGATAAGGTTTATAAAGAGAGAAAACAAACATGTGAATGATATAAATATAAGTGAAGTTGAAACTTCAAAAAATTATTTGCATATGTCAGAATAATTCAGAAAAGTAGAGTACACCCAGGCAAGCATTTGGCAATGGAAGATTGCTACATGTTTCCTTGAAGCATTTGGAATGACTTAGTAACATCCTGATTTTATTTAAAGGCAGTATAATATTTTAAATTTTGGGTTCAGCAGTGTTCAAATTTGCTGGCTGTTAGGACTTTGAAAGTAATAGATGTGAAGTTTCTTGAAGGAAGGTACCAGTGGGCTTTTATTAATCTTCCCATCTCCAGCATATAGCACAGTGATTAGTAGGTATTCAGTAAATTTTTTCTGAAAGAGTAGGGAGGGCTAGGAATGTCGCTCAGTTGGTGGAGTGCTTGCCTAGCATGCTGAACACTCTAGATTCTATTCCAAACACTAACAACTTGGAATCTTAACATCAGGAGGTAGAGGCTGGAAGATCAGAGAGCTTCACCATAGTCCTCAGTACTACACAATGGATCGAGCCAGCCTGCATTTATTAGGCTATACTCTTGTCTGTAGCCTATGTGAAGTTCCTGGCCATATTGCACCTTATTCATAGAATCTCTGGGAACTGTCCTGTAAAACTCGCCATAGCTGGCTTGCTAGATTACTTAGAAAAACTCTGTGCTGTTGTCTGTAAGTTCCTGTCATGGTAGGCCAACTGTTGCTGTAAGGCTAACTGGATCTCTTAGACAGGGTCTCACTGGTTCTTTTTGTCTTTGAGTAGCAGTTAGGAGCCCTGAGTCTCAAAGACTGGATTTTATACAACTACAGATCTAGCCCTGGAAAACAGTTCTATGTTAAGTAAATAAAGCTATTTTCCAATTCCAGTTTTATAAAGGTTGACAATAAGCCCTTCCTAGTGATTTCTAGTAAGAGTTTTGTTTCTTACTCTAAAATTCTGCGATTTGGCCTTTGCAGCCAGGGGTGTGGCTCAGTGCTAGAGGGGTTGTCTAGCATGCAAAGTCCTGCAGACAACACACTATGATTTAGAAGCTGAAGAAATTTGTATTTACGTATCTCTGATGTCACTGTAATTTACTTCAGGCAGCTTAGACAGCAGTTGGGCAATATGTTGCACACGGTAATGCTATACCATCACTTCTGAGGCTTTTTCTGGAGCACCAGAAGATATAGGAAAAGCCAGATACAAGAACTCCATAAAAGCTTTGTTATAAGAACCCATATTTGAACTGGGAATGTTGGTGTACACCTGTAATCCCAGCACTTGAGAGACTGCGGCAGGAGCATTGCATGTTTGAAGCTATCCTGGGCCACAGAGTAAGATCCTATCTAAAAGCCATCCTTGGAGGTGCGGATATTTAGCAACAGAGAAAATAGTTATCTTCTTCGTTTCACTGTGATCCTGATGAGCAAAGATCAAGGCAAAGCATGAGAGTCCTCTAGCTGGACTTCTGAGTTTTTCTCTCTTATACCCAAACTTTGTTTCACACTTAGTTTTGTGTAACATATTAGATTTACCTGTGCAGGTTTCTTTTCATGATTTATTTATTTAGGAAGGAGAAAAAAAATCTTAAAATCCATCTTTTTTTTTAAAAACAGCCTCATCATGTTCAATTATATAAGGTTCAATTTTGCAGATGGCCTGTGACCTTTTTGATCTTTAGTTTGTGCTGTCAAAGACAGCTTCGAAGACAGTTTCTGAAATTACTTTCTCTTAAAGCTCTCCTCTTTTAATTTTTTTCCTTAAAAATATATGTGTGTGCTCTTTGTTTTCTTTCTCTCTCTAAAATGGAGTGACCTCATGTAAGAGTTATTTGGCTTTCTAACTCCTGGCAGAATGTTGAACATGTAATAATAACTAGTCACTGATATAGAAGAAGCCTGTTAAGGTAAGCTTCCCTTATCAAGGAGACCTTGGTGTGAAATATGGTAGAAATTCTGAAGAAAGTGGTGTGAAAATAGCAAGTAGTATGTTTCCCCAAATCCCTGTGAACAATGCAAAAATCACATATATTTACACTTATGAGTGCATACATGCAAAGTACATGCATACATGCAAAGTACAGTAATAGCCCTTGGACTTTTCTTTTTTCCCCCCTGTTCTAGAAGTTCCAGAAGGAATTGACCTAGGTTATATATTGTTCCTGTTACTTTCTTTGTGAATATATATGTATATATATATATGCACATATATATATGTGTGTGTGTGTATTTCAGATATATATCTGAATTCATAATCAATATATATGTGTGTGTTGTGTATTACATACATATGTACATGTATGTATGTATGTATCTTGTATTGGTCTTGTGGCTCAAAATACCCCTTCCATCTTAAAGTATTAAAATGTCTTCTAGAAGTTTTATGTCGGTGATACTAAATCTTTTTTTCTTCCCTCTCAAGTTCCTGCTGATTTAGTCCTTAATGTCAGCCAATATGAACTATAGCTAACAAGACTTCAATTTCTAGGTCTTAGAATCTTGTGGTAGGACAGCCTTAAAGTGCTGACACTTCAAAGAGTAAACCCACCAAAGGATTTTCTGTGGAGGGATGCAGTATGAGACATCAAATCCTGAGCATCAAACATGCTAGGTAAACTGTTCACCACTGAGCCACCACCTTAGCCCCCTAGCCTGTGTAGAATGACCATTCCCTAACCAAGTTATTATAACTATTCCATATTTCTGGATTCATAAATTGCCCTTACCAATTTTCTTTGGTATTTAAAATGACATAAATGTTTCATTGACTACTTAGAAATAAATTCTGAACATGAATAAGGGCAGTACGCAAGGAAAACACATTTAAAAGGCACTTATGTGAAATCAAATAGAATATATTCTTGCCCACACAAAGTGCTGTAGAATATTGAGGGAACATCAATTTAGGCATAAACAAAACTTCCAGAGTTGGCAGATGTGGCCAGTGTATTTACTGTATCCTGCAAACTGCACCCTTGTTGAGTGACCACTGACTTTACAAACCCTGTATCTTTGCATTGAGATTAAAACCTGTTTTCTGAAAACACAGCCACATGAATGGTGAAGCTGGGGTTTAGGAGGTAAAGATCACAATGTACCAACTACAAACCTGGATCTAGCACTGGGCAGTTAAAGACCCTGTTTTTGTCAGAGATGTGAAGTAACAGTGATTGAACATATAGCATATTGGCATGACCAGCCACATAACCTATTCCATGTGTTCTCTGTGCTTCTCAGAACAGTCTCCAACCTAGCAAATATGTACAGATGACTCATTTGGTTTTGATATGGCTATAAAGCTTTAAAAAGCGGCATGCATAGACAGGATTTACCCCGACCACCAGCTTTTGAGCTTTTGAATTCAGAGTATTCAAACTGTTCTTAATCTTCGCCTAAAGGACAGAAGTGAAAGACCCACTTACTCTGAAACATAATCTGATAGTCTATCTTCTGTATCACAAATTACGTTTGCTGATTTTGGGGGGGGGGTGTCATTTCTCTTTATTTTCATGTTTCTGTCATGTATTATTAGAGTATAGTGATATGTATTATAGCTCTTGACCTTTTTTTTTTTTAACCTATCTATGCAATGTATACCTTCCTTAGTCCCGGCCTGCAGCAGGGGACTGGTGCATCCTAAGTATTTTATATGTACTTTTAAATTTGACTTTAAGAACAAGTATGTGCATTTTCAGCATAATTTATACATGATTCTTAATATTACTACTCCCCAAATTTTTAGGAGAATCCCTAAAATTTTGGTTTATTTAATATTAACACATTCTGTGTAACATTTTTAGGACATATGGAATTAACATCAGAAGAAAATTTTATTCTGCTCACCCTGATACTCTAGAGCAGGTAAAGTGAGACATGAGAAAAGGAGAAATGATAATTATAGACTTTGGCATTTTGCATTAGCTCATTCAGTAGTCCTGGTCAGAGGAACAGGCTCCATAATGGCCTGGGGGCCTGAGCCCTGTTTTTACATTCCTCTTTGTCGACTCTCAACAGCAACTGTGACAAATTCTGTGCAGTACTACAGCTGGAAATGGTTTGTAACAAAGCACAACACAAATGTTGCTGAGACTTCTATCCATGCATCATGTAAGACTGATTCCCTTTCATGCATTTGCCAGGTTAGATAAAGCACCATCAGATTTTTTTACCTACCCACTGGTTTATAATAGTTCTTTTCTCAACAGGGTTTCTCTGTGTAACCCTGGCTTGGAATTCACTCTGTACACTATGCTGACTTCAAACTCAAAGATCTGCCTGCATCTGCTTCCTGAGTAAAGGGCTCAAAGCTGTATGCCAACGTGCCCATCTTTTAATAGATGGTACTTTAATTGCTCAGCTATTTCATGTATTAGCCACAAGTATTACCATCATGGTTATTTAATAGTTAATATTTTCCAAGAAAGATCTGTATTTATGAACAACTTCAAAGTATCAGAATGAGAAACTGATTTGCATATAAAAGCAAATACAAAAGATGAGCCTCTTTAAAAGATGCTTTGTGACATCTCTGGACACCCAATTCTTCCTGGTAGGCCTTCATCTGTAGATGTTGAATGAAGGTAGGAGTCTGTTTGCTAAAGATGAATACAGGGAACCTGCACCTTCTCTGCCCTTGGGCAACCTGCCATTTTCCTCCCATTCTCACACCTGCTCAGCTACTAGGGCAAAGAAACACTGGCTAGACATGCGCAGACCCTTTGCTTCCTGAGAAAGAGCACACCGGGAAGGATAACGAGCTCAAGGAGGTTTGAGATGTGCTCTCATTGAATATCCAAACCTCAGTTTCATTTTAGTACTCTTTCATGTCTTGCTGCACACAGGGAATTAAACCCCTCCACACAAACAATTAAATTGTTTGGCTAGGCTCTTGACTCAGAGAAAGATAGAATACCTTAGCTAGGAGCCTTGAATCCACCTAAGTCCAAAAAGGGTACAGTTGAAATGGTTAACCAACAACCCATCGCAACATGATGATTCAAGGCTGAAAATGAGTGTAACTGAAATCAAAGGAGGGAGGGAGTAGCTGGGGAAAGCCCTGCAGAGGAGAGTTCAGAAGTTCAAGAATTAAGAGGGTAGCCTGATTGAAAACCAATACAAACAGGTACAGAGAAAGAATCAACAAAGGAGCCAAACAGAGTAAGTCATTTTACAAAGAACTAGGTTTCCTTTGGTGAAACTTCAGTTTTGGAGCTAGGTAGAGGGAGATTTAGAGCTGCTTTTCTTTCTTTTGGATGCAGTATTGAGACTCAAACCCAGGCCCAGGCCTATGCTAGGCAAGCAGCTGACTGCCAAGCTACGAGGCCATCCCTGACTGCACGGCTTTTCCAGTGTTCTGGTCTGACCACTGCACATTGTATACATGTATTGGAAATATTACTCTGTACCCTACACTGTATACAACCATTATGTATTGACTGAAAACAAAATATAAAAGTATATACTACACATTATATAGTATTATATGATATATAACAATATTACATGTATTAATAGTATCATATACCCTGAAATGGATAATTTTATGTCTCCTCAAAAATTAATGTTCATGATTTGAGATAGTCAAAGAGAAAAAGAAAAGAATCTCCAGTGTAAGAAAACCAAGTCTTGAATAGTGACTAAACACAACCCCAGGGGCCTCCACATGAACCAACTGGAGACAGAGAATACAGCACCAGAGAATGAACAGTCAGAAACAGGGATGGAAATTTAGATTTCAGACTGATGATAAATGTCTGGACTGCAGAGGCAGGAGTATGGGCTTTGTCTTAGCAGTGAGGAGATTCCAGATCTTAAGAAGTTAGAGATGATTTAGTCAGAAGATTAACCTGGCAGCTGCGTGCAGAGAAAGCCACCAGGTAGCTGTTAGGAGAACTGGACATATGTGTGGCACATCTGTAGGAATGAAGACAAAACCCCACTGAGCTCTTAGGCAAAGTCATAGTCTACACACCAATACACACTGACCTGGATCAAGGGGAGGAGAGCTTTGAGGTGACGTTGTCATAAAATTCAAGCGTATGATTTGACCTTTCATAAACGTAGCTATAGTATACTGCAGAGAAAATGCCCTTCACCTCAAATTCGGTGCACACTGTCTTGAAGAAAAAACTATTCTGGGACTTGCCATAGATTTTAGGGTACCCTCTCTGTATATCACTTTATATATTGGACACAGAGCTATAATAGTAAGCAAGGCAGAGCTAGCCCCTTTCTTTATGGAACTGTCACATAGCCTTTATTTATCAAATGGTAGCGAGACATTAAAGAGAGTCATAGTTTAACTCAGTGTAAGTAAAGAATTGTAATACCTATAGCTGTCCAGCAGTGGCAAAGGCTGCCACAGGCAGAAAATGCTCTGTCATTAGAGCCCAGGAGAGTCTTTAAGATGGCTTCCCTTACTGAGGAGAAATGAACTAGGCAACTTGTAAGTTCCCACCTAAACCTGAGGTGCCAAGGTTTTCTTTCTGTGCTGGTAAGCTAGTAGAACATACTTCCTTCATAATTAGCTACTTTGGAACATTAGCATACGCTAAATTTTTAGCTTTTTCATCAGTACTTGTAAATAAGCTTATGTAAATATATGTGCAAATTAGATTTTTTTTAAAATGTATTCTATACTTAGTTTCACAATTAGATTATGTGTGTGTGTGTGTTTTGCTGGGAACTGAAACCAGGCCCTCCTATACGCTAAGCACATGCTATACCAATGAGCCACACACACCCACACTCTGTAGTTCTCCAATTCTTTTTAAGGAAACTATTATTTTCCAATGCTTTCTCAGCCGTTCATTTATTTCCAATTTTAATATTTATAGTAAGTTCCTCTTTCACGTGATGTTTTTCACAAGTAATGCAAATTTCTACAGAAGTGAGTTACGTAAATCTAAGTCAAGATGCTGACCTTTAAATCATTTGTTTTTAACTCCTGTGATGTAATGTCATGATTGAATAAGACCTTATGTGACTACCCACTTGGAGATAACTTTGGGGTGCCATTTTTTTTCATTTAAAAAAAAAACAGTCAGTTCTTTGGGCATTTCATACAATGAGTTTTGATCATATTCACTCCCTAGCTCTTCCCAGATCCACTTCTCCTTTGCTACCCACCCAACTCTGTGTCTTTTTTTTTTTATTTTTAACACATCAAGTCCCGTTTGTACTGCCTATATCCTCCTACTGGAGCTTGGTAGACCTACCAGGGACCATACTCTTAAAAAGAAACTGACCCTTCCTCTCCCAGCTTCAACAGGTCCTTAGCTAAGGGTAGGACTTTGTGCCTATCTCCCTTTTCCATGCTGGAGTGGGATGCTATTTTGATGCATGAAAATAGATAGCTTCATTATTTAGCCTATTTGACTTAGTTATGATAAACATCAAACTATTTCTGTCAACACCTAGTAACTAGTCTTAGTACTGATTAGTTGCATTTCATAGCTTTATAACCTTTAGACTCATATGTAGGGGTGATATCTTTAGTGTATTGTCTTAAATGCTGGAATGTCTGAACCCAGATGAGGGCCATTCTTTTCATAGGGATGATTTTAGTGCTTTTAATAACAAATAACAGGTTATCTGAAGAAGAAAAAAGTAATTTCATTTCTTCTCTAGTAAAATACCTTGTTAAAAGTTGGCCCCTCCCCCTTTATGGTGTATGAATAAAACAGATCATGCTTTTCACCAAAATGCATATAAAATTTTTGACATGTACCTAGAATATTACCTAATATATAGTAAGCACTCAGATATTTATTGAACGTTATTTAGCTATATTAAATGATGTATATCAGACATCTCAAGTAAAAAATTCATGTCTGAATGGGCATAGTGGTGGGGAGTTCCAGTTTTGAGAAAAGCTAAGGCACTTTCCTTAGGTGATAGTTAGGTATAATTACCAATGTGAAAGTTCAAGTTAAATAGTTTTGGTAGCATATTTAATTTCTATGTGATATTTAATATGCCAGTGACAACTAATTCTGGTGGCTAAGTACAAAGTGAATAGCTTAACCTGAACATGCGCATCATTACCACGGAATGGCCAGAGCCTCTGGGCCTGTTCTCCCTGTCTGTTGCCTTCCCTTCTGCCCGCTTTCCTTCCTTCCTTTGTTCCCTTTCTTTCTACTTTGTATCCCTCTCTTATTCCCCTCCTCCCTCCTTCCTTCTCTTTTCCTCTCACTTCTTACAGTAGCTCTGGCTATTAGTTTCCTGCCCTGAGGTTTACATTCCTGATGCTTCTTATCTTTTCTTTTCTGGGGTTTTACAACTACTTCTCTTCTGAACATTCTCCCTTTGCACTTCAGTTTCTCAGTGCCTATTATTAGCTCTTCCCTTGGTCGAGACCCTGACTAGTGCATGAAAGCAATGTGTGCTTTTAATCTACTAAACAAAAGATAAAAATTGGGATACCTTTATTCTGAAATTCTTGCTGCTCTTTCTGACAGAATGTGGTTTCCAGCGATTGGTTTCCAAATGGGATTTTTAAGTGTCAAATCACTAATTCTCAAACTACCTGAAAGAGATCAATATGCCTAGACTGATGTCTTAGGGTTTTTATTGCTGTGATGAAACACCATGACCAAAAAGCAAGTTGGGAGAAGAAAGGGTTTATTTAGCTAACACTTCCACAGCACTGTTCATTGAAGGAAGCCAGGACTGGATTCTGGAGGCAGGAACTGATGCAGAGGCCATGGAGGGGTACTGCTTACTAACTTGCTTCCCCTGGCTTTCTCAACCTCCTTTCTTACAGGACTTAGGACCACCAGCCTATGGAAGGTACTACCCACCATGAGCTAGACCCTCCCACATTGATCACTAATTGAGAAATGCCTTATAGTTGGATCTTATGGAAACATTTTCTCCCTTGAGGCTCCTTCCTCTCTGATGACTCTAGATTGTGACAAGTTGACATAAAACAAGCCAGTACACCTGCATATGCTTATAAGTACAGTAGCTTGTTGAGGTAACTCCCGACTGTCTCTAACAACATTCATTTCTAACCTCTTTTTCCAAATAGCATCTGTGCTGTTCTCAAGCCATTGATTTCTGGTTGTGTCTTCCTTTACATGTGCAGTTACACAAGAGAGTCTGTCATGTTCATCCTGTAGCTCCTTGTGTAGAGTGCTAGTAATAAATAGCAGATGCTTAGTAGATAACTGCTACTTTACTATTTCACACTCACAGTCTGATTCTATCCCCCAGTCCTCAATGGCTCTCATAACTTTCTTGTGTAAAATTACTCATTAGGGCAACTTAGTTTGTAAATTATTTATGAATGAAAGTCTGTGATTTCCTGTTTAGAACATGGTTTGTTTGGTTTTTTTTAACCATTCATCATCATGCTTAGTCTATCACGTAGCTTAAATCCTTAGTCAAAATGTCACTTAACAGCTTGGCGTGGTGGCACACGCCTTTAATCCCAGCACTTGGGAGGCAGAGGCAGGTGGATTTCTGAGTTCGAGGCCAGCCTGGTCTACAAAGTGAGTTCATGGACAGCCAGGGCTATACAGAGAAACCCTGTCTCAAAAAACAAAAAAAAAATGTCACTTAACCATCTTGCTTAAGGACTTTTTCTTAAGTAACTTAAGCACCAAAAAGATAAGCTAGTTACTGAGAGTTATTATTAATATTTATTGATCAATAAATTTTGTTTCAGGCTCTGTTTAAGCACATTGATACACTATCTTATTTTATTCTTCCAACATTCATATATTGTATATAATTCTAAGGCTATACACTGGGATGGGATGTAGTTCAGTTGACAGAATACTTGTCTAGCATGCAGAACACCATGGGTTCCATCCCCAGAACTGCATACATTAAGAATAGTGGCACATGTCTATATCTTAGTCCTTGGGAAAACTAGAAACCCAAGGTTACCCTGGGCTACACAGTGAGTTTAAGGTTAATCTGACCTACAGGAGACCCTGTCTCAAAAGAAGGTGGGTGCATGTTGTATATTTCATGAATTATTCAGGTCAGTGAAGAAATAAAAACAGAGACAACCTAATCTGCCAAATAAGAAAAGTAGCATTTGAACCCAAGCAATTTTAACCAGCCACCAATTCCTGCACAAGAGCCTAGTTTTATAGTATCTGTGTTACCAGAGAATGAAATATCTATAGCCACACACCCCCAACTACCATGCCTGTGTAACAATTAGATGTGTACAGGTATATCCACATTCAGATGTTATGTGGGCTAGTTGTTCTTCATGGTAAATCAATTTAGTGTGTGGCAGTGACTTAAAAATACATTGTCTTTGTGCTGTTTGTGACAAGGCAAATGAGATCACTAAATCTTTGATGTTTATTCAGAAGTTCTACTATTTATTAAAAGCAATCACTGGGGCAAGACAACCAACCGCTGTTAAAAAGGCTTTCTCTGCTTGGCATTGATGTTGTATGCCTTTAATCCCAGTACTCAGAGGCAGAGACAGGTGAATGTCTGCATTGAAGACCAGCCTGGTCTACAGAGTGAATTCTAGGGCAGTCAGGGCCACACAGAGAAACCCTGTCTCAAGAAAAGAAAAGAAAAGAAAAGAAAAGAAAAGAAAAGAAAAGAAAAGAAAAGAAAAGAAAAGAAAAGAAAAGAAAAGAAAAAAAAGAAGAAGCAAAAGCCTCTCCCCCTCACCCTTTCCCCTCTGCTCTTTAATACAAATAAAATAATTTTATTTGCTTATCTGAGGATATAACAGCCAGATAAATAGTACATTTTATAAGTTTTCTATAAAAATCTAAGGAAGATTTTTTAACTGACATTGGTTGAGCTACCACTCTAATAGAATCAGTCTTCATGGTCAGAGGGGATAGGGCATGGAAAAGCTCAGTGAGTTTGTATCCATAGGAACTGGCTCCAAGATCTATATGAAATGTATTGTTTGCATATAACCTAGCCATTTTGCTTCAAGTTGCCTTCAGATGACTTATTATACCTAATACAGCATAAATGCCAGAGAAATTGTTATACTGTGTTGTTTGGGGACTAATAACAAGACAAGGTTGTTACCTGCTCAGTATAGCCAGAGTACTTTTAGAATATTTATTTGTGATTATCGTGGCTACATATGACACATTGAGTTTGGGCAACAAATGACACAGCAGGGGTGTGGACCTCAGAGGATGGCTTGTAGAGTTGGTCTCTCTTTCTACCTTTACGTGAACTACAAGGGCTGAATTCAAGTCATCAAATACTTTACATGCTGAGCAACAGTACCTTCCTGTTAATGTAGGTTTTAAAAAAATATTTTTACTGTGTAGTTGGATACATCCTCAGACATGGAGGAATGGCTACATTTTAGTTTGGAATAAAAATTACTAATTTGTGTATATTTGCCTACTTCCTACCTCTCCCCAGTAGACTGTGATAGACATTGTATGATGAAATAAGAGCACTCTCCATACCTTTAAGAAAAGATACAGCTCAGCTTGCAATTCATGCATGAACTCCTAGGGTCACACACACACATTCATACAAACATGCATGCACACGCACACACAGACACTCACACACACAATCTTCCCATGTCAGGAGCTATGGCTGAAGAATTAGAAACTACATATTAGTAGACATTCCACATTCAAGAATAGAAAGAAGGAAGCCAATAAACCTGTAGAGGGCAATAGTAGAAAATCTCAGAAAGAACAGGTGTAAGAGGCTAAGAAGTATCTGGAAGGCAGGAGAGGGCAGTAGTATGCAGGAGCCCACTCAGATCAGCTTGTAGCTCCTTAATTGTAAAATCTCAGGGGTTTACAATTGTTAGAGATGATTAGTAAGTATTCAATTATGTGAACTTATAAGCAGACAGGATATGCTAAATACAAGAGCAACAGACACACAAAAAAGTATATTTCCTAGCTCTTACATTGCTGAGATTTGTTGTCTCATTGTGTGTCTGTGTGGTGGACATCCTACCTCAGAGGCATCATCTTTGGAACTTGAAATCCTTGTCTCATAAATCCAGAAACCAGAGCATTTTCTTCATGTCAGAGGGACTAATTAAGCATTTTTTTAGCACATCAGTGGAAAACAGAAATCAAGAAGTCTAATGAAGCTGCTGGTAACTAGTTTCGGTAGAAAGATGTGTGTCATCACTCCAGTACAATGTACAGAGGAACAGAAAAATGGCAAGTGATGAATCCAGTGTTCAGTGAAGTTGCTGTTTATAATATTGTTATTGAATTGTAAAGCTTGCAGAGTATTTACATCTTAATGTCTTCTATAAACCTCCAATACACACTAAACACACACATACACACACACACACACACACAAACACACAAACACACATTTATTTTCTAGTGAAACCTTTCCTGTTGGAAAAGGAACTGGTTATTTATAGACTGTACCTCAGGAAATGCACTGTCATATTTCATAATTAGGACCATATTAGTTGTAAGTTTAAGACAGATTGTTGCTATTAAACTTTCTTAGTTTTAAAAAGAAATGTCACAAACAGGTCCTTGAGCATACTAGGCAAGTATTGTACCACTAAGCTACAACCCAAGCCCAAAGGTAGAACTATGTAGAGTACTGGTTTTTGTATGTTCTGGAATAATCATATGGCTTGTTTTAAAATTTTTTCTAATGCCTTATATGTATTTATCAAATTTTGGCATTAAATTGCCTTTCCTTTTCTGAGATAAGTTCTATTTGATCACAGTAGTTTATTTTTCAAGCATATGATTTAATTAATTAGTTTTACTTATAGTTTTAATTTTATATTAATAAATAGGACTGACATTTTTCAATATATGTGTGTGTATGTGTATCTGTGTGTGTGTGTGTGTGTGTGTGTGTGTGTGTGTGTGTGTGTGTGTGTGGCACATGCACATGGTAAAGGTTAGAGGACAACTTGTGGAATCTGGCTCTCTCTTTTCACCATAGGATTCTGATAGCACAGGCCATCAGTCTTACCAGAAAACTCTCCCATTCAGCCATTTCAGTAGCCCACCCACTCCTTTTTTAAATGTTTTCTTTTGTGGAGGAGGAAAAGGGTCACATTTTTGTATCAATATTATACTTAAATAATTAGTTTTGTCATAGGTTGTCTTTTTTTTTATAAGACATCTCTTTCTGCAGCATTTTAAAAGAACTCTTACAAAATTACCTTTGGGGAGCAGTTTTGTTTTGTTCAGCAATGATGGACATTGAACCCAAGGTCTTTTTGGTGGCAGGCAACTGGTCTATCAATGCATTATACTTGGAATCCTTTGGGGATATAATTCCTAGATAAGTTCTCAATGATTTCCTTTTTTACCCCAATCCCCATCTCTTGGGTCAATTTTCACTGTTCGTTCCATTTCAGGCAAATTAATCTGAATAAATTGCTGTTGGAATGCATTAATATCTACTGTGGTGTGTAGAAAGTCCTATTTCAGGACTTCTTATGTAAAGTAGTTGAATAAGTAGGCAAATATAGCCTGGTCTACTGTGAACTTTGTGTCTCTGGGTTTTAGAGATTGTAAATAGATTGATCATCCAATGAACATAAAATAAACATAGAATATGAGTAGCTAGATACACTATCCTCAGACTGTCTCTGTCCTGGGACATCTTGTGTCTGTAGACTATGTCTTGAAGACACAGAACAGCCTGAGTGAATCCAGGGAGTGGGATAGGGTATGCATGATGTTAGGAATTCTGCCTGCCTCCAGAAATAATATTAGCTGACTTTTTTTAAAAAGTCATAGTAGTGATCTCTTATAGATAAAGCAGTTTCCCATACATTAAACATGCAAGATATAGTAAGCAGTTTGGCTGTGGATGCTGCTTTCACTGTTGACTAGCAACTTTGAATGTTTATGTAAATCATTATGATGGAGGTCAACAGTCACAACCAAAGCATACAGGCAGAAAGTGCTGACAAATTAGCTCTTCCTGTAGAG
Source organism: Mus caroli (assembly GCF_978045245.1). NCBI lineage: Eukaryota > Metazoa > Chordata > Mammalia > Rodentia > Muridae > Mus > Mus caroli. The sequence goes on along the minus strand of NW_028227262.1, from coordinate 33,285,730 downwards.
ACTGCCCTGTTCTGAGAACAGAACTACAGTTTACTATTGGTACTGAGATGGCATTAAAACTCTCCATTTCCAAGCAGCAGTATTGCACAGTGATGGGGGATACCAACAAGCAAAGCTCACTGGCTGTAGCTCATGTTCTTTCATGTTAGAAATAACAGAATGAGAAAACCGATCATCTTCATGATGTAACATTTTACACCATGCACCATGTAGCAGTTTCTGTCAGTTCCAAGAAGTCAAAAGAGTGAGTGTTGGAGTTTTGTGTGTGTCAGACTGTGCAGAATGTTGGGTCTGCATGCTCTCTGGCCCTCCTGATAAAAGCTTTTGGCACCGGATGCTGTTTTGTCTTTACAGAATGTCCTATTCTGGGCTCCCTGAGCCCTTTTAAGAGACAAGGATGTGAATCATTATTTAGACAATCTGCTCCCTGGACCTTCCTCTGAAAAGTTTGCTTAGTCTGTTGTGTACTGCATCTCCCATGCCCAATCAGGCTGCGGGCTCTACTGTATCTTAGAATTCCCCAGTATGTAGCTTCCAGATGAACTGAAATTTCAGTAAACATCAACTTCCCAATGTATAACTCTCATCAAACTGGCATCAGACACCCTCTGACTGGAGATGGATAGCAGGCCTTCTGATGTGTAAGCCACACCCAGATCTCTCAGCTCCCTATCTTTTGAGGTTGCTAATCCCTTTAAAGATCTAGGTTTTCCTAAGTCTGAATGCTGATATAATTATTATTAACCTTATACTAAAAATGGGTATAATAGAGTTTTGCATCAAGTCAGTGACCCTACAGGTAAAACAAGAGAAGTGGATCAAACAGCTATCTGTTTCTTTTATGCAACTATTCTGATGAGAGTTTTGGGAACTGTGTGATCCATGATTAGCCATTTAATGGTGTGTTGGTTATTTCTAGAGAATATAAAGTTTTATATGCTCAGGGAAAGCAAATAATGGGGATGAAAATTAATGTGTATATTTGCATTTTGGCAGATTGGAATGTCTGAGAATTTAGAAAATCAACAAATTTTCAAAATATTTTTCTCTTTAATTATTCAGATTTGAAAGAAGCGGTGAACCACTGATATCCAAGGACATTTTTAAAAACAAGACTACCCTTTACTGGTATGTACAGCAGAATAAATTATATTAATATAATTAATCAGTTATATTAAAATGTATTTTTAATTTTTTTAACTGCTGCAACACTTTCTCCTACATAATTTGCCAGTTAGTTGGGTTCATAATAACATACTTGACTAAGACAAAACAAAGATAGGAAAATGGCCTAGTAGTTGCATTATAATACAAATCTTTAAAAATAACCTTCTTATTTTCATACCCAAGTAATGACTCCAAGTGCATTCTTTCAGATTCTTATACTTATGACTGAAGGTAGATAAATATATCTTTTTTTTTTTTTTTTTTTTTTTTTTTTTTGGTTTTTCGAGACAGGGTTTCTCTGTGTAGCCCTGGCTGTCCTGGAACTCACTTTGTAGACCAGGCTGGCCTCGAACTCAGAAATCCGCCTGCCTCTGCCTCCCGAGTGCTGGGATTAAAGGCGTGCGCCACCACGCCCGGCTTTGTTTTTTTTTTTTTTTTTTTTTTTTTTTTTTTTTTTTTTTTTGGTAGATAAATATATCTTATCTGGTTCTCATAGGCTATACAGCCCTAATCTCTAGTCAGACAGAATTAGGTTCATATATACCAAACATGTTCTTTTCAAGGAGAATTGCTGATACCTACATGATAGTAGTTCCTCCTTGGGACTGACTAACATGGAGTATGGCTTCAGGGTCCATGAATAAAGTTGTGTGAAATCCATCCTCTCTCAGAACCTGATCCTAAATGTGTTGAGGTGGTTTTCAGTCCCTAAGTGTGTCTTTTTCCCTGGAGACATAAGTTACTCTGAAGCTTTATGTAGTTTTAGGACTATTAAAGTTTTAGGACAAGGAAGGTCACAGTATGATCCATGTTTTTGAAACCTGCAAATGCATTTTAAAAAAACTGTAAGATAAATTATTCACAAATTAATGCAGACTGCATTAGCATGTATGTCAGTGCATATTCTCTAGTTGTCTTCTGAGAGCACCTAGATAAGAGCCTCCCCAGTAGCAAACCAAACGGTGGTGTGCAAATGCCATTTTCTCTCAAAAGAAAATTGAGCTCTTTGTAGAAGAGGCTGATTCCAAAGCTGAGACAAAGGAAGTTCAACATAAGCCTGGAGAGCCATGCAGTACCAGAAGCCAGGCAGGGTGAGCTCCAGGAGAGTTCCAGGGTGGAAAGGAGAGCCCAGCAGTCAACGCTGAGACAATCTGAGCAATAAACACACGAACTGTGCGACTGCATTATAGCTCTTAACGTGAAATACATGTAAGAGTTCTGTTCGGTATGAATAATTCCAGGGAAAATGAGTAAGTGAAGGTGGAGCAAGTGATGACTCTTCTTTACAGAAGAGCTTAGGAAGGAGTGAAGGCAAGACGAAGTTGTCATAGCAACTGTTGCTGCAGGCTGGATCCACCAGTGAGCACTGACCTTAGTGGGTGGGTAAGAATGGAAGAAAAAACAGAATAATTGTACAGTTTCCAAGTATTTTCCCAACTCGTGTTAATTACAAATGGAAATGAAGAGACTTATAGTACAGAGTCCTGGCAAACACCAACCATAGTCGAGCAGCCAAGGTCTGTATCAACAGTAGTAAGACTCAGTGAGCTGTCTACCCTGTGAGCTGTCCTGACAGGGACACAGGGACATATTTGGTATTCTTCCCAAAACTCCATGACCTCAGCTAAATTATGAGGAACCATTAGGTATACCCTGAAAAGAGACAGCTTAAAAATACCTGAGCATCATGCTTCAACAGCCTCAGAAGCATAAAAGACAAGCAGAGTTGGAAACCATCGCCCACCTAAAGGAAAGCAAGGAGACTCAGCACCTGACACTGATGAAGGACTAATACTAGCAGGAAAACTGGAGAAATCCAAATACAGGGGAGAATATTCTTGTGTCAGTATATTATTTTTGATAATTGTGCTAGGGTTTGAATCTGTGAACTGTGGGGAAAGATGTTGCCTTTTTATATTTTATGTAAGCCTTAAGTTAAATAATTTCCCAGCTATAAAATGTTTTGGTTGTGGTTTCATTTATTATTTATTTAATTTATTTCAGTTTTGGGGATTGAACTCAGGGCTTTGCGAATTCTGGGTGAGCATCCTACCACTGTTACATCCGTAGTCATTAAGTATGAAGCTTTAAAAAGTCACATGGAAATTGCCAAATAATTGTTCCCTTTGGTTTTCACTGATTTATATGAATAGAGTTTCTGCTGGTAATTCGTACACAAGCAGAGGTATGAGGCAGGTGCCTTCCCTTTCCCTAGAGTGGCTGGTTGTTATTTATGCCACGGGCTAACTCCAGCTAAATGCAAGCTAAACGGATTTCCCCCACTGAGATGCATCCCACCCCTTTATTCCCTTTCTATACATGTCCACCCCTTTCTCTACAAACCTGCCTCTGTTTAATCTACTTCAGGTAGCAGCCAGTGACTTGCAGCCTCTTAGAAAACCCTGAAAACTCCACAGGAGTATATAGGACAGCCAAGTGCTAGAATATCTGCCTAGGAGGTGTGTGTGCTACTCAGCACCCGTAGCTGGGGGTAGGAGGAAAACAGATCCCAACTGCACACATCAGTACCTCTCTGGGAACTTTTAGCAAATTGTTTAATGAAACTGTAGGCAGAATAGGATTTGAATGTTCAAACAAGAATTGCACCGTTTTTGTGTTTTTGTTTGTTTGTTTGTTTGTTTGTTTGTTTTTAATCTCATCCATGTGCTCCTGGTCCCCAATCTTTATTACCTAGAATCTTATATTTGAATAGCAAGATGAGGAAAGACTACTTGGCATCGGTCAGAAATTCAGGGAGCACAGTGAGAACAAGTAACACTAAGAGAGCTTAGCTGCTTAAGGGAAGCCAAGAGCAGCATTAAGTTTGCTTTCAAAATTGCTTTACCTTAGGAAAACCTGAAGTGACTTTAAAAAGAGAGGCCAAACCCTTCAAAATGAGGTAAATATGCAGTTTGGCATCAGAAGGAGTGGTCTAAATTCAGTTTTTTTGGCGTGAGAATTAAATGCTAAGTATTTGGAATTTGACCCTGAATTTTTCTTTTCTTAACTTGCTTGCATGTTTAACTAACTTAGTAAACTACATCAGTTAATAGTTTTTAGGTGGGAGGAAGAATGGCAGATGTACCTAAAGCAGTTAGACCCATAGAAAATGGAGCGAGGACTACTGAGGTTGGGGTCAGGAGTCAGGCAAGAAAGTAAACCGGGGACAATTGGCATTTGCAAGCTGAAAAAGTTCTGGCGATGGCTGCTCACCACTTAACACCACTGAACTGACATTTTAAAGTAACTTAAAGCAAGTGAAAATAGTTAACATGGTAAATTTATGTATTGTTACCATAATAGAAAAAGGAAATTATAGGCATCTTCAATAGTCACATTCCAAGAAAGGCTATGGTGCCTTTTACCCTTGGGAAGGTTTCATTTTTAAACCTAGGGATGATTTTCTGAACATAACTTGCTAGCTGACGGTTTAAATGGCCCCTGTGCCATAAATTATGAAGTTCAAAGAAAAACCCACTGAGTTGCTTGTAGGTTAATTTACAACTAAAGCAGATGAATCTAAACACAGAAGAAAAACCCCTGTAAGAAATATGTTAACTGGTGGTAAGGAAGAAAAGAGTGTCTGTTGATTAAAGATATCTGAACTTGTTCGGTTCCAGGGATTTTATGACAGCCATTCAACTCTAGTTATACTGGGTAGAGCAGACCACAGTTCTGTAAATTGCTAATAGGACAAAGCAATCTTCATAGGTTTCTTTATGCGATATAGGCAGTATAGGGGCCTGTCTTGGTACACAGCTCTGCCTAGCTGACCTCAGGGTTGAAATACAGATCATATATGACATTGAAATCTTAAGAGTGAACAATTGGTATGTTCACAACAGTATGTAAAGCTAAAACAAATTACTTTGGATTTTAGCTAATGAGTGTGTTTTGTTTTATTTTTTTCTTCTTTTTCTTAACTTGATTGTGCTGGGGATTAGACCCAGGGCTTTCCAGACTCTTAAGTCTACACAGAGCTGCAGTAAAGACTTACAGTCTTCTCTTTTCTCATTTGTATTTTTTAAGACTAATTTTTATTAACTTTAATTACATATAGGTATGCATGTGGAAACCAGAGTTGTTGGGTCCCCTGGAGCTTGACAGCTGTGACCTGCTTGGGTGCTGGGGTCTGAACTTAGGTGTTCTGGAAGAGCAGCAAATGTCTGTACCATTAACCATATCTCTAGCTCTTTTTGGTTTTGTGAGACATGATTCCATGTACTCTATACAAGTCTAGAACTTACTATATAGTTCAAGCTGTCTTTATACTTGTGGTAATCCTCTTGCCTCACAACCAAAGTTCTGGAATTTCAGGCCTGTGTACCACCTTCCCCCCGTCAAGAATGAGTGTCATCACAGGGCTTTCAAACACAAATACAATGTACATTCATTCATTTGTCTCCTTTGTTCCTCTTATCAGTTCCTTCTAAACCACTTTTATTCTTAAAAGGCTGTGAAATATGTTTAAAATAAACTATCACCATCACACTAACACTTTTCTCCCATAGTTTTCCTAGTTCTTATAAGGCATCCGCTTGCACGTCCTGTGTGACTGGTCTTACAGTTGCTCAAACATTTCCATTTTCTCTAGTCACTGCCTGACTTTCCATGTATTGCCATGGTAACAAGACTCTTCATTGTAGTGACCTTAGTGACATTACCTAATTTACTAAGCCAGGTTTTAAGTGCTATCCAATTTGTTTGTGTGTTTGTTTTGATTTTATTTTTTTTGATGATATAACTGCTTATGCTATTATATATCATATATGTTCTGGCACCTATTTATTTATTTTCAAGGTTGTCTTCTTCAGTTAAGAATTTGTTAGTGGAAGTACTTGAGTAATTATATTGTTCTTGCTTTGTTAAGGTACTCTAGTAACAAATGAACAAAAAAGTTCAAATGACTTCCCTTTTCTTTGTTCTTCACCGTATCAATACTAGGACTACAGGCCCATATGTCACCATAACCAGCTTGTGTAAATGAATTAGCATTTACCTGCGTAACCTGTGATTTGGGGGTAGTGGAGAATGAACGGAGTACAGAGTTTGCCCGGTATTTAGGAATAATATAACACAAGTGATTTTGTTGTTCTTATTGTTTTTCTTTTTTAAAAACATCAGGCATGGAGATGTTGCTGAAGTGGTAGAGTAGTGTGTTGTCCTGGTAGGTACAGCACTGGGGCCCCATTCTTACAGTCAAACAAACAACCCTACCAACCAATAAAACCAATAGTCTACTTTATAGCAAAGACTGTTTCCTGTGACTATACAAACTTAAATAAATTATAGCACTGCTATATGTGCTGATGACTAAGTTCATGTACTGTTGACTAAGAAGAATGAATAGCAGCTTCCGAAAATGTAGGTCTAACAAAGTAGAATACAACCCAACTTTGACATTATATTTATTTTAGTGAAACGTGATAATACAGGTCTGTAATCCTAGCACTTAGCAGGCTGAGACAGTAAGATCTCAAGTTCAAGGCCATCTTGAGCTACATAGGGAGATGATGTCTCAAAAAAATTTTTTTTGTCAATGAAAAAATTATTATTGGGGACTGGAGAGATTGCTCAATGGTTAAGAGTTCAATTCTAGCACCCACATGGTGCCTTACATAGTCTCCAACTCCAGTTCCAGGGAATCCAATGCCCTCTTCTGGCCTTGTTAGGTACTAGGCACATACACAGTACACATACATACATACAGGCAAAACACTTAAACACATAAAATAAAAAATAAATAAATCTTTAAAATATTATTAGCTATTTTAAGGGGATAAGGATCCTGGTACCTTAAAGAATCAACTATTTTCAATTTATGATTTTAATATTTGAAAGAATAATTTTAGGGTTAAGAAAAGATATGAGGAAATTTTAAGACAAAAACATTTATAGTTTAAATGTATTAAAATGAACAGGAAAAATTAGATTATGGATGAAATTCCCTTTTATTGTTAACTCTTTTAAGGGATAAGTCTTTTCACTATCCTCTGTCCCTTATTTTATTTATCTTTAAAAAATAAAAATGAGTATGTATGTATGTGCATGCCTGTCCTTTGGTTCCTGCCAAATGACACACAGTTGTATGTAAGAGCTACTGTTATTCCATGGGACTAAGGGGAAACAGCAGTGACATCTTTCATTTTATTTTAGTTATTTTTTTCCTTTAAGCTTATGAACTCCTTGTTCTCTGGTTCTTATGATCTGAAATCGTTTAAATTATTTGATGTTTTTAACCTTTTATACTCCTTGGCAGGACAGAGGAGATTAAGTGACGTAAACATCTTTAATAAACCTTAAAAGTCACAAGGCTTAGTAGCCAGGACAAGAAACAATTAGGAATAAATTTCGGGGAAATACCATAATGGCATGAGTTTTGTTTTCTTTTGTTAGCAAGCCACATGACTTTTTCCTTTCAAATCCAAGAACATGTAGTGTGGGCTCCTTTTAAGATTTCATTTTCATCTGCATCACAATAATATAGATTTCCCTGAGTTTACTCACTATAATTTGTGATTGCTTATCTGCGAAGGAAGTACAACAGCTCCCACTGGGGAAATACCATGTTAACTTGATCCTAAAATAAGAAATCTAAGGGAAAGGTCACATCCTAATAACTTGTGCAAATCTAAATTCCCATGGAGCTTTGAAATCATTTAGTATGAGTCGAGTATTAACAATGTGTTATTGAATTTCTTCCAGAGAGCATGGTAAAAATGAAGCACTTCTGTATCCAGAAGTGACTGCTGAGGTTTAAATTCAATTGACAAGATCTAGTTTTGCTAGTTTTCTACAATAAATATCCAGAGAAATTTAGCATGGCTAATAAACCACAAGATCTGTTTTGGTTACTTTCACTGGAACTATAAGGATTGTTACTGGGGAGTAGTGTAATTACATGCAGTGAGAATGCCTTTCCTTGTACCATGGATATGCCTTATACTCAGCTTTTTAACTAACTGACCTCTAGAACCTACTATATAATTCCAGAAAAAAATGCATTGCCTGAGGAATCAACAACTATGGTCTTTTCAGAAAATTGGCTAGTTCTCAAAGACTTCAGGCCTCAGTTTCTTTATCTGTTGAGTAGGAAGGTGTCTATTTAGAGACTCAAGTAAGGACAAATTTATGGAAAACTTAAAAACTATAACCGGATTGTTCTTAGAGTATTACCATAATCATGACTTTCACTCCTCCCACCCCCAGAGAAATAAAAACAGAAATAAGCAATTCATTCTATACTGTTAACACCATAGCCTCCTACACACCCCAGTTGACCCTACTGATAAGTCAAGCCATTCTTGAAAACAGTAGGATTTTCATGAAAGTTGATACATTATCCCAAGTTCAGAGGAATTCTGTTTACAACAAGAATTCTTTTCTAGAACATACCTTTTTTCTGAACACTTATTGTTTAAAAACTCTTAGAAATTTATTTACTTAGAAGAAGATGCATTCTTATTCTTGAGTCTCTCCTTAAGTATTATAAATTAAAGCCAAGCACTTTTGTGCCTTTTGTCTCCTTTTGGTTTTGTGGGCCTTGTTCTTTAAAATATTGTTATCTATTTGATAATGACAGTTTGCAGTAATTAAAAATTTATAGGCTTATATCTGGGTGCCTTGCCTTTGGGACTCAGTCTGTGGCAAGAGCAAGATGTTTGTTAAGATTATTTACATATATCTGCATTTGACTTTCAACCTTGGACCTCATAGTGAAATAATACCACACAATAAGAAACACACACAGTTTATTTAGGGACTTGGGATACATGTGCTGTTCAGTGGTAGAATCCATGCTTAGCATGCATGAGGTTCAGTCCCTAAGCACCAAAACCAAAATAAAACTAACCCCCCTCAAGCGACTTATTTGTTTAACTGTTTATCTGCATGATAGGAGTTCAAAGAATTCATGAAGCTCTTCAGTATCTCTTTAATAATCATTACTCAGGAAAAAAAAATATTAACTTCATTTTTCATGCTAATTATTGTTACACACCAACATGGAAAGACGGGAGATGTAGGAGGTCTTGGCACTACTGTACATTACCAGAGTAAAATGCCTTGTACTCACTCACCTTGTACTCTTTTACAAATGAGAGTCCCTGAGCCTGACACAGCACTCAGCCCTGAGATTCACATCTTGCTGAAGAACAATCAGCCTGGGAGAGTGGCAACTAGTATGTGCTAAACTAAGGTGACAATTCTCCTTAAGTCATAGATGTGGGGTAGTTTTACAATCATCTTGCCAAGCCATACTATCATGTAAACCCACTGTTTTATCTTCCAGGCTTGGGATGAAAGCAATAGCAAGCATCTCAGAATACATATTTTCATATATTTCTGTTCCTGGGTGCTAAATTCTACTGGGGGGGTGGAGGGGAAGGAGTCTTTCTTGCCTTTCACCCAGTTGATTACAAATATATCCCCAAATGAACAGTCAGTCCATCATCTCATTTCATCTTCACTGCAGAGCCACCTTCTGAGCTTCTCTAAAACTCCAAGGTGATGTTCTGTCCCCATCAAAGGGATGTCATAAGCATTGTAGCCAACTTCTCCATGTACTGTGATGTGGTTACCACTGATAGTTCCCACACTAAACTTTCAACAGCATCAAGTTCTTGACTGGACTGGACCAACTATATCCTGTCACTGTTGGTATAAAAGTTAGTTTTTCTATAGTACACATCTTAAGAAAGGACCCTGATATACCTGTCTCATGTGAGGCTATGCCGGTGCCTGGCAAACACAGAAGTGGATGCTCACAGTCAGCTATTGGATGGAACACAGGGCCCCCAATGGAGGAGCTAGAGAAAGTACCCAAGGAGGTAAAGGGGTCTGCAACCCTATTGGTGGAACAACAATATGAACTAACCAGTACCTCCAGAGCTCGTGTCTCTATCTGCATATGTATCAGAAGATGGCCTAGTAGGCCATCATTGGGAAGAGAGGCCCCTTGGTCTTGCAAACTTTATATGCCTCAGTACAGGGGAACACCAGGGCCAAGAAGTGGGAGTGGGTGGGGAGGCAAGTGGCGGGGAAAGAGGGTATGGGGGACTTTTGGGATAGCATTTGAAATGTAAATTAAGAAAATACCTAAAAAAAAAAAAAAAGAACACAGACTATCTAGTACTTAACACATTTCCTTGTAAATATTCCAGTTATAAAATTATAATGCAACTAAAATTAAATTATTCAAACATTTTTGTTTCTAATAAATAAACATAGTATTATTAGCAGTCTTCATGGAGAAGTGTGTGTTTGTGTGTGTGTATGTGTGTGAAAGATGAATGAGAAAGTCAAAGGTCAACCTCAAGTGTCCTTATTCAGGAACCATTCATTTTTGTTGTTAATTTTTACTTATTATTACTGTGAGTAATTGTGAGTATATTCATAATAAGGAAGTCCTCCACGAAGGTCAGAGGACACTTTTGTGCAGTTGGCTCTCTCCATCCACCTTTATGTGGTTCTGGAGCTTAGACAGGTCACCAGGCTTGTGGGTGAGTGCCTTTACCCACTGAGCCCTCTCACCATGGGCACCTTGTTTTTGAGACAAGATCTTTCGTTGGCCTGGGACTCACTGAATAGGGTAAGCTGTCCAGCCAGTGAGCCCCAGGGATCATCCTATGTCTACCTCTCCAGTGCTGGGAGTATAAACATACACTGTCACACTTGGCCTTTTTATGTTGGTGCTAGGGATCCCAGCTCAGGTCTCATGGGTAACATGGCAGTACTTAACAACTGAACCATCTTGCCAGCCCTTAGAATTTATTTTTATATTACTAACCTGAGATATAAAGCATGCTATATAACTGCACTACTTTTTAAAATTCTGTGATTAACCATCCCTAATCTGAAAACTTGAGAGCTAACATGATAACACGATTAGAAAATTCCACACCTAACCTCATGTGACAGGTTGCTGTTAAAAGACAAGTATGCTATAGATACTGTATAAAACTACTTTCAGACCATGGATCTTAAAGGGCACATGAAGCATAAATGAACTTTGGGCATAGTCTTGAGTCTGTCATCCAAGATATCTCAACATATAAATACAAATATTAAAAAATCTGAAATTCAAAACATCCCTGTTTGATAAGATATATTTATCCTATATTTAATCTGTGATTATTTTATTTTATTTTATTTTATTTTTTATTTTATTTTCAGACAGGGTCTTGCTATGTTGTCTTGACTGGCATGGAACTTACTAAGTAGACCAGGCGGTCTCAAACTCATTGCTCCTCTGCCTCTCTGCCTCTCTGCCTCTCTGCCTCTCTGCCTCTCTGCCTCTCTGCCTCTCTGCCTCTCTGCCTCTCTGCCTCTCTGCCTCTCTGCCTCTCTGCCTCTCTGCCTCTCTGCCTCTCTGCCTCTCTGCCTCTCTGCCTCTCTGCCTCTCTGCCTCTCTGCCTCTCTGCCTCTCCCTCAGTAATGCTGAGGTTAAAGGCATTTGCCACCACACCTGGCCCAACAGGTTGCAGTTTTTTACTCTTTGTGACATTTTGTTGTTGCAAATATTGAAAATAAGTCCACAAAAAGTACACATAGATACTTTTCTAGTATTTTTCAGTCTCTATAACTAGGGGTAAGGAACAGTCAGGTCACAGATCAATTCTGACCTCTCAGCTTTCTATAGCAAGGCTTCTTAAACTAGGGCCAAATTGTTGTTAACTAGTTAGATTGTTGTTATTGTTATTGTTGTTCCTATTTCCCCCTTGGACTTCTTTTACATATCCAGTACTGTGCTAGACAAAATGGCATTATAATATATTCCTGGCTCATGGTTTTGTTTTAGAGACAGTCCCTAGAAAAGAAGAGAATTAAGCAATAGAGCTTGGTGTACGATTGGGGAACAGTGTGGTAAAATCCATAGCAGAAAGCATGCGTGCAGAGCCAAGATGCTCAGTGCCTGCCACCTGGGCTTGTTAACCATGAACCCTCCAGGAAAGATGTGAATACACAGTACGGAAGAAGTCAGACATTTCAATGATAAGGTAAGGAGGGTTGTAAGGTATCAGTATACCCAGAGGAAGAATTTGGACTTGATCCTGGATTCAGTGGGGAGCATCAGAGCTTGGGATAGGGGTGTAACAGGATCATAGCTGTGCTTAGCAGGGACCAGTGAAAGATATCTCAGTATCAGTGACACCATGTAGTGATTGAATACACAGAAAGAAGATAAGAAAAGGTTGAAATTACTTTTTTTTTAAAAAAAGACAAAATCCCACTATGTAGCTCTGGGTGGCCTAGAAGTCATCATATAGACCAGGGTGGCTTTGAATTCACAGAGATCTGCCTGCCTCTGCCGCCTGAGTGCAGGATTAAAGGTGTGCAGCATCATGCCCTGTAATTTTTGACTGATATAAGGGATAGAGGTATGAAAAGAAATGGGAATGGAGTTGTGTTGGAGGAGGAAGATGCTTCTGGATTTATTGAAACTTAAGTGAAAATACAACAGCTGATAGAAAGGCCCAGGGCAACACATATGTGAGGGTATATGACTGACCTTCATGTTGAAAGTCAGAAGTAGACGTATCAGTTTGCATGTGTTCAGTATCAGTTGAAGAAATCATTGACAATGAGCCCCTGAGATACAACTCAGAAGCTAGATGGAGCACACATACCTATAATCTCAGCACTTAAGAGGTCAAGATCTGAGCTACTCAGGGAATTCCTGACTAGCCTGAGTTACACAGTGAAACCTTGTCTCAAAGAAACTAAAAACAATGAAGCAAACAGTTACTCAGTAAATGTCTGTATTTTGCTAACTGTGAAATGTTTTTTGAAAGACAAAAAAAAAAAAAAAAAAAAACCACCAACATAGTCTCCATTATGCTTAGCATACACTATAGCATATGACACTTAGTAGCTAATCAGTAAATATTTGTTAGATGAATGAAAGCTGAACTACAAAGTAAAATGTCACCAACAAATAGGTTTTATGGTATTATTTCTTCTTTGCTCTCCTCTCAGTCCCTTTCTTGAAAATTTAGGGGCTTGTTAATCATATCTCCATAGTTGCTTGGTGTGACTAACTGGTTTTACATGATTTTAATCGAGTTTTTCACTTGGCTGCTATGTTAACTTTTGTTTAAAAGGAAATAAACTCAGGAATTGACTGAATTTAATGGAAATTAGGTTTTCAAAAATGCCCTGTGTAGTAACTTAAACGTTAATTTGATTCTTAGTATTTTCCACCTTTGGTTAATTTAAAATTTTCCATGTATGATTTTATTATAAGAAGAAGCTATACGTATATTGTCATAGAAAGATTTTCTAAGTAACAAGAAATCTATGTATTAACAAACCTAGTGATGCTGGTTTAAGAAAAACTAAAACCACAAGAAGCCACCTCAAATGTAGTAATGCTTCCCACTAACCCCATGATCTGAGTTGTCCTCTAGCTAGCCGAGGGTTTCCAGATATCACTGTAATATCTTATACTCCCTATGGATTCTTTCAACCCCACCAAACCCCAAATGTGGTGGACTGAATTGAAAAAAAAAAAAAAACAAAGTTGGACAATATAGTTTATTGCACTTACATTGAAAATATTTTGCCAAGATGAACTGAGACTAGAGGGAGTACATCTGAATTTACAGCAGCCTGGTGATACTGAATAACCTTCTCCAGGCCACTCCAGCACCAAGCCAGCCTGTAGCTTCTATACTCTGTACAATGGGAAAGTTATGGCTGCAATTAGAGGCCACTGATTCTTTCTATTTTATCTGATCAGAAATGAGTGGAGTCAAACATTTCACACGTAGCAGGCCAGCTCCAGCCATCTGGTGATTTCAAGACATCTTTGTCTCTTTTTCATTATGGAGTTTCAAGCTTGGCAGGTTGTCTCTGAAATTCCCTTTCCCCAAGGTAGAAATTTAGAGTATTTATTTGTATAAAGAAAAATGCAGACTTTCATAAATGGCTCTTTGGTTCTTGGGTAGAAACTAAAACCCCAAGCAAGACAGCCAGGCAGCTACAAACTGAAGGCTCATTGGGAGCTGCTGAGAAGGTAGGTAGAGGCGGCCAGCAAAAGTACTTGGTAATTGGCAATGTTGTGTTCCATTTTAGATATTAGCTTCTTTTTCAGCCTGGACTATCACATTATTTTAGAAGAGTGGCCAGTTTGCTGTGATATATACATAGAAATAACCTTGGAAGAACTTACTTTGCAATTTGAGGGATGAAGTGGGAAAAAACCAAAACAAAACAAACAAAAAAAACCATTGGCAGAAGAGGCAGAAACTCATTGTTTTAACCAAAGCTACATCTTCCTCCCTGGCCATGACATTTCAGTAGTTCATTTGACTCCCAAAGACAGAGAGCCATGGTGACCTTCCGTGTTAGGAGTCTGTACACCTATGAATCAGCAATCTAAGTGGAATCTTGGCAGATGAGACTTTACTCAGGAAACTAGCATTTTGTTTATATTTAGATAATTTTAGCACATGGCCTCCGGGCACGTGGTAAGAACAGAATACTTGCTGTGAGTGGTCAACTCCCCCTTTTCCACTCAGTTTAGTACCAAGTAGCCTCAGAGGTACAAGGGAGGAGAAGGGGGTGTCCAGCAGCTAGAGATGTGAACTCTTAAGTGAGGAGCCAGAACCCACAGAGAAGGAGGACCACAGAGTATTAGAAATGCGGCTGGTGGTTTTTCCAGCCCTGGTGAGAGCAGCATCCCTTCTCCACAGCCAGGAGATAATGGTGAATGTCCTGTGCTGTGGTTGACTTAGATGTGGGCAAGTCCTTCAGACATACAGTCTTATCACAACTGAGGTGTCAATCCCAGATCAAAGTTGAAACCAGAATCAAACCTGTAAGGATGATTCATGATTTGCCTGAGCACAGAATGAAGGTGTGGGCCGCTTTGGGGGATGAACTCACTCTGCGACCCCTGATCCTTAGCCAGATCAGCAGGTGGCAGGTGGTTAGTCAATGCTTACCCTGTGAGTTCTTCTGTTTATGGTGCTGATATGGACCAACGTGTGCTAGTATGCATGCTCTGCCACGGAGTTGCACCTGACCCCACTCTTGATTCCTAAGTGCTTTATGATTCTTCTAGATCAGGATTCACTCAGAGTTTAAATGGTCAGTCAGTAAACAAGCTATTCATCTCTCCTTTCTTATTGTAGAAAAATATATCAAACAAAAAATTTCATTTTAACTAAACTCAAGGGCATTAATGATATTTAAAGTATTGCACAGCTGTCTCTTATATCTATTTCTAAAACTTCTTTGTCATGGATACTAAGCTCTGTACCCCTCATTGCTCATTCCTAGCTTTGAGGCTATCTCTCTTCTGATTTCTGCCTTTTTAAATATTGCCTATCCCAATTATTTCATATCAGTAGGAATCACACAATATCTGTGGTTTTACTCACGGTTTGTTTTCTTTGCACAATGTCTTTAAGGTTCATTCACGTGTCATAGCAGGCATCAGACTGCCATTCCTTTTTGTGTCTGAATAATGCTGTTTTATGTGTGCATCACATCTTATTCATACATCTGTTGCATGAACATTTATGTTGTTTAACCTTTTCCTTTGCCAATTACACTGCAATGACTTTTTATTTTCACACGTATGTTGGAGTTTCTGCTTTCATTCCTTTGAGATACTTAGGAGTAAAGCCACTCAATCACATGGTGAATTAATAATCCATTTTTTAATTGATGTAACAAAATAGACAAGGTTGAATACTTTGAAAAGAAAATAGACTTTAGCTCGCAGCCCTAAAGACTTCAGAGCATAGTTCTGGCCTTGACTGGGCTCTGGCAATGACCTTACATAGTAATATCACAATACAAGGGGTTAGGGCAGAGGTTGAGGGGAGTATCGGGGTTGCACAGAAGCCTGGGCAGGGTAAATCTTGCTTTTTGTGTAACAAAACTCTGGGGAAAACTAAGCAGGGTCCTAAGAGAAGTGCCACAGTCACTTCTGAAGCTGTATGCCACCATCTCTCACCTTAATATAGTCCCACCACCATTTAATATCACAACACTGGGGAGCAGACTTCCAACACATAAACCTTTAGGGAGGAACAAGCCATATCTAACTACTTACATGTGGTGGTTCCATGGAAGTTTATTGTTTTGTGCCATTTGCCTTGAACTTGCTATCTTCCTGCCTCCGTCTTTCAATTGTTGTACTTAACAGGCATGATTGCCTTATGGTTTACTTTTTCGAGAACTGCCAAGCTGATTTCCACTACCATTTCAGCAATCTACATTCCAAACAGCAATACATTCCGATTCTAAGTTTCCATGTTCTTTGCAGCAATATAACAGCCATCTTGTCAGATGTGAAGTGTTATCCCACCATGGTTTTGCTTTTTTTTTTTTTTTTTTTTTTTAATCTTATGACTCTTGAGAGTCTTCTCATATCATTGGTTGTTTATACTTTTTTTTTCTTTTTTGGAAAAATATCCATTCAGGTCCTTGCTCACTTTTTAATTGCTTTGTTTCCCCCTTGCTGTGTCTTGTTCCCCTTTCACATTTAAGTTTGTTTTCTCTCATCCTTCTCCAGATGATAAAACTCCCATGCCCTCTAAACGCAGGTAGATGTTTTCATCAGCCTCCACTGGCCAACACAATGCAAAAGCTGAGTGCTTCCATGCTGTTGCCTAACAGCATTACCCAAGAGCCTGTTGCTCTTCAAATGCATTCCTTGGTGCAGTGGGATTGCTTGTGTTCTTTCTAAGATCTACCTTCACAAGCCCACATGTGGGTCTGAGTCACTGGGAAGAAATGTGGAAGATAAACATCTATTTTTCTCAGAACGTTGAAACTTTAGATCTTAAAGAGGCCATTGATGTCTTAAATGGGGACCCACAGATTCTTGCAGATCCACACATGAATGTAAAGATACTATGTCTTTGTGTCATAACAAGTCATTATAAAGGCTGAATCCCACAAGTTAAGAGCATGCCTTTAGGGCTGGAGATAGCTCAGTGGTTAAACATGCTTGCTGCTCTTCTAAAGGGCACAGATTAGGTTCCCAGCACCCACATGAGAGAGCTCACAGCTACCTGTAACTCCAGCTTCAGGGAATCCAGCACCCTCTTCTGGCCTCTGGGAGCATTGCTCACATGTGCCATTCACACACACACACACACACACACACACACACACAAATAAATAAAAAATAAAATAGGTAACTTGGTTAGGTAACTTGCCCAGCACAGCACAAGTAGATGTTTTCATCAGCCATCATTTGGAGACCGAAGGTCTGAGCTCAGAGCCTGCCTCCTAGAGAAAAGGCACTGACAAATTGATATGGAGTTACCTTAGGGAGCTGTGAGGACAACAAGGGCAAAGGGAAATGGGGACTCTGCAGTGGGAAAGCTGCTCTCTTAGTGACTTAAAAGGAAAGGAGTCAATTGAAGCTTCAGAAAAAAAATGGAAGTTTAGGTTTAAGATGGAAGTCAGCTTGAAGTTAAGGTAGGGTGGGGAGTGATGGTCTCTAATTGGCATCCTTGGAGGATCCCTCTGGCTACAGCAGAGGAATTAGCTGGAAGAAATAAGAGCAGATGGGATAGCTGAAGGGAAACCAAGGGGAGGTGTACATGAGAGGTGGGTGGTCTAAATTATAGGAGTAAGGAGGCAGAGAAGGGGCTGAATGTGACTACTTAACAAATCCAGTCCAAAGGATGTAGCTGTTGACACAGATATGCATGACCTTCCACAGATGACCAGCTGGGTGATGATGGGTCCAACCACTTAGAAAATAGGGATCAATGAAAGAGGAGGAATTTAGGGGAACTGATGCAACTTTAGTTTATGACCATTAACTTTGAGTTGCCTGTGAGAAATAGATATATATTTCTTATTTTTACTTTTTTACAGTCCAGTCATTACCCCCTCCCGGTCTGCCCTCCTACAGTTCCACCTCCCATTCCTCCTTCCCTCTGTCTCCAAGAGGATGTCCCCATACCCACACCCCACCCCATCAGGCCTCCTCCCTCCCTGGGGCCTCAAGTCTGTCTAGGGTTAGGCTCTCATCTTCCCTCACTCAGGCCAAACCAGGCAGTCCTCTGCTGTATAAGTGTTGCGGCCTCGAACCAGCTAGTGTATGCTGCCTGGTTGGTGGCTCATTGAGAGATCTCAGGGGTCCAGGTGAGTTGAGACTGCTGGTCTTCCTATGGGGTCTCCCTCCTCCTTAGCTTCTTCCAGCCTTTCCATAATTCAACCACAGGGGTCCCTGACTTCAGTCCATTGGGAAGGTGTAAGCATCTGCATCTGTCTCAATCAGCTGCTTGTTGGGCCTCTTGGAGAACAGCCACGCTAGGCTCCTGTCTGTAAGCACACCATAGACTCACTAATAGTGTCAGGCCTTGGAGCCTCCCTTTGAGATGGATCCCAAGTTGGGCTGGTCCCTGGATCTCCTTTCTCTCAGTCTCCATTTTTGCCCCTGCAGTTCTTTTAGACAGAAACAATTCTGGGTCAGGGTTTTTGACTGTGGGATGGCAACCCCATCCCTCCATTTGATGTCCTGTCTTTCTACTGGAGGTGGACTCTGTCAAATAAATATTTGTCTATGGGGCTGATCCTCAGAGAGAGTACTGACACAAAAACATAAATCTGTACCCACACATCTCTGATATTTTCAAATCTTACATGCCGGGGTAGTTTTATGCCGATGATTGTCAAGTTAAACAGTTTTCCAGTTCTTTTGATAGAGTCTTATAATATGAAGAATATGCATGCAAGGAATAGATTGTTTTTGGTAAAACAACTGTTTATTTGTTGTTTGTTTGTTTGTTTGTAGAGCAGCACTGGGCTTGAACCCAGGGCCTCAAACATGCTAATACAACACTCTGCCAATGTGCTACAACCCATCGGTCCCATTCTTGGTAAATTAAATTTCTGCTCAACTCAGTGACCTAGAACACTCTTTCCATTTCCAGTTGTGTAAAATCTTCCTTCAGCATAGTAAGCCATTTTTTTTTATTTTGGTAAATGTTATAGGACAAATTAAAATGTACATTAAATTTAGATAGCTCCAAATTGATGAGTTTGAAACTTTTGCTATCATAGTTTTATTTTAAGTAATGACATTTGACTGTAGGTATAAAAAAACATAAAAGGTTATTTCAGGAAACATTTTAGAAGCTGCTCTTTTAAAGAATTAGGTCACTTTTCAACCTTCATTCCCTCTTTAGCATCTATCCATTTTTTCTAAAGGTGTGGAAACAGCTCGCCGAAGCCATGCAGCTGTCCTGCTTGGCTATGTGGTCACCAGCCACCCAAACAATAAGTTTTGCAGAGGGGAAATAAATAGCTCATTCATAAGGCAGGCAAACATGAGGGCACAGAAGGCCTGAGCTCCGAGCCGGCCTCCTGGAGGGAAGGGCCTGGGGTACTTCTGGAAAGGCTTGGAGAAAGGAAGGTGAAACAGGCAGTGTAATTTGACTCCATGGCTCTTCCTAAACATGTGTTCAGAACATGGCAGCGTTATCGTACCTTGAAAGGGATTTAATTACATCACAGGGTCAACCAATGGACACTACTTGCACATACCTAAGTAGTGAGGCAATTTGTATCCTGGATGATGTGATAGAGATGTTGTGGACAGCAAAGCTAATAGTCGGGTATGGCTTAGCTACCAGAACTCTAAACTCGATAATATAAGCAAGTAAAGTCAGAGGGTTTATTCAAGTCTTCCCAGTGCTTCATAGCTTTCAGTACAAAGCAGTTAGATGTTGTTTTTTAATTTAATATATAGGTTTGATATAATTTCAGCCACTATGATTAAGTATGCAATGTTTCCTAGTATTATTGATTTTGTATAAAAACACATTTTTGATCAATGATTTAATATATAAGCCAGTTTTTTTCAAAATTATTTCACTAGCATTAAAAGTAAGCATATATATGTGTATGTATATATATGTGGTCATAATGTCTATATTATGCTTGAGTGAGCTAATTCATGGACAGACTATACCAGGGATCTTTCAAATGATGGTAATAACTTGTGTATATGGCTATACATATATGTTTATATATTCGAGCACATGTGAATATGAATGTTCATACATGGGTACATATGTGCATGGAGTGTATATCATTTATGACTACATTGTGTGTCTTCATTGCTTGCTTTCCACATTTTTTTTGAGACAGGAATTCTCACTGAACCTGGATCTCATGGATTTGGTGAGACTGACTGGCTTGTGAGATCCAAGGATCTGCCTGTCTCTACTCTCCCAAACACCTAGTACTGGGGTTTTGTATGCCTTCCTTTTTACTGTCCCACTTTTCTTTGTAAATGTGTGCTGGAGATTTGAACTCAGGTCTTCATGCTTGAGCTTATTGAATAAGCTATCTCCCCAGCCCTGAGTTTCCCTAATGTTTCCCTAATAAGGAAACATTTATACTTTCTGTGTGCCAAGCACTGTTCAATTCAGGCTTCTTTCTTTTCTTGTGTTTGGTTTGAGACAAGGTCCCATGACCTTGACTGGCTTGGAATGCACAGAGATCCACCTGCCTTGGCTTCCTGGCTACTTGTGTCCTACCATGCCTGGCTCTTGCTTGTTTGCTTGCTTTTCATATGCTTGCTTTCTTCCTCCCACCCCTCTCTGTTGCTGAGAGTTGAACCCAGAGATTCAAAGATTTTGAAGGCTTGAATCACAGCCCTAACCTCCATATTTTTTTTAACCTTCATAAGAATCACCTGCAACAGTGGCTCTTAACCCTCCTAATGCTGTGATGCTTAAATACGGTTCCCCATGCTGTAGTGACCCCCAAACATAAAGTTATTCTGCTTCTTCTTCATAACTATAATTTGCCACTACTATGAATCATAATGTAGTATTTGTGTTTCCTATGGTCTTAGATGACCCCTGTGAAAGAGTTGTTTGACTCTAAAGGGGTCACAACCCACAGGTAGAGATCCATTGGTCTACACTGATGAAACTTCAGACTTAGTTTACACACACAGTTACACCACTAATTGTAGAGGCAATGTTGGGAACTCAAACCATGATGCATTTCTTGAATCTATATCTTTATACCTCACTGAAAGTGTGGAGATCCATACTCTTAGTGCACACCTTGGCTAAACCATTTATCAGAAATTTAAAGCAAAATATTTTGTTTACCTGCATGGTCTCTCTCACCCTCGCCATACTTTACTTCTTCTTTCCAAACATTCCATCTTTCTTCTACACATGCCCATTCCTTCTGTTATTAATTGGTTCATTAGTCAGTCTTTATTCATACTAAATAATAAAACCATATCAAATAATGGAGATAGGAATGGGAAAATAAAAGCAGTGCACAGTCACCTTCCTCCAGAGGCTGTACTCCCAGAGTCTGTGTCCTGCTCTCATGCAAGCCTTCCCTGAAATCCCATGTCTTCCACTGGGAATTTTCCAGGAGCCATCCCACTTGACATGTTCCTCTGAATCCCTGTGAAATTTTTTAATCTTGGTATTAGCTTGGCAATTAGCCAGGTCTACCTTTTGACATCTCCTCTGGTGTTGGCTCAATTCTTATTCTAATCATAAGCCATTGCCTAACGTTTCACTGTACTGTCACTGGCTTCTCTGGCAAGATTACAGATACTTTAAGGGCAGACTTATACTCTTGTGTATTTCCCACAGTGTCTTGTAAATTGCAGTTTTAATTTGGTTGATTTTGAGACAAGGCATCTTTGTGTTTCCAAAGCTAGCCTTAAACTCCAGGGCTCCATCAATCTTCTTGCCTCAGTCTCTGATACTCAGAATTTTTGTTGTTTTGTTGTTTCTGTGTGTCTTATTTCAGGTTGATCTGACACATCGTTGATAAGTTGGGTTAAATATCTTTTTAATACAGATTTCACTTCCTGATTCAATGATTTAGGACAAGTTATTCAGCTTTTTTGAGTGTCATCTTTTGACAAAATGGGAATTATTTGAATTTCTCAAGATTAAATAGATACTATATACTAAAACATGTCTGTATTGCTAAAAGATTATATCATCATAATTAGTCATTTTGAACTTCATGGTCAGTTCTCTTGTCCTGAATCTCTAGTAAACTGTCATATCTCTCTTCTTACTTGAATTGCTCATATGATCTACTTTAATCTTTACCTACCAATCACCTCTTTACATCAAATGTTGTTATTGCTTTATTTATTTCTACTTCTTTATTTGTTTATTACCAAGTCTAACTCTTTTTTTCCTTTAGACAGTTTTGGTATGTAACCCATGGTGGATTTGAACCCCTAATCTTCCTGCACCAACCTTCTGAGTTCTGAGTTTATAAATGTACACTCACCCTGGCGTCCTAACTCTTAATCTTATTTATGACCTTGGATTAAAATGGTGTGAACTGTACTCAGCTAATGGGAAATTATGGCTCTTCTGTTGCACAGGTCTATCACTGAACAACAACAACAAAGAGCAGGAATCAAAATTGTTAGTTTTCTTTCAGGTAATTTTATCAATTTACCTTCAAGTTACCTGAAACTTGAAAGAGTACATCATTAGAAGTTAACTATTAAGGTTTACTTTGGACTATAATAGAGGGTTTGTTGTTGTCGTTGTTGTATTTGTGTGAAGTGTGTCTTTATGATTTGTTTTGTTTTGTTTTGGCTGGACAACAGGCTGGCCTCAATCTTGCTGCAGTCCTTCTGCCTCTGCTTCCTGGGTTCTGGGTTCTAGGCAGGCACCATACCTCATCCTTCCCCAACACCAGCACCCCATGTGTATAGTCTCTAGAGAATACATTAGACCAGTGCTTTTAAAGATGTGTATTGTCTTAGGTCATATTTACAGGTCCTTGGCAGAGTTGGTACTATCCCAGAACTAGTTGAAACATATGATTTAGACTCCCAAGGTGCTAAGAATTTACTAAGTTGAATTATCCTGGGTTTTGCTGATTAGGTTAATTGTAGTCATCAAACCCACTGTTAGGCTATTGACTTCCTTAAAATTGGCTATTTTACTCATTCTTGTTTTCACTAAGGTAAGTACTTCACCAAGTTTTTTTGTTTTTAGAAGTATGGTCTCTTTGTGGCTAATGTACCTCCTGTTTTGGAAGCCTTGAAATGCACAAATTGACTATTGTTATTGTTATTTATGTTGAAAGATATTAAAATGAGATTTGTAATCTAAGTGGGCATTAATTATTTCACATCTGGTGGCTTGAGAAGTGGCCAGATACAACACTCCTTAATGCAAGAGAGCCCAGGGCAAAAACTGTGCAATTCCCACCCTCCTTTGCAAAACAACTGCTCGTGTGAACCTTTAGTGTTTGATAGAGAAAGAAAGAGAAGAAGTTTTACAACACTACATTCTACTACAGGCTTCTTTAAAAGAAAAAGTGCTATATGTCCTGGATCAATGAGCTTAATGTCTGAAGGGGAAGGTTATAAGGGACAAACAAAAAACAACAAAGACAGCACTGACCTAGTTGCTAGTTGCGAAGGACCAAAGGCATCAGGACACCTATTCTCTCCTCATCTCCTGACCTTGCTTAATCTTAAAGTGATGATGACCTGGTTTGCCTATGACAGTTTCAGTTCATGCCCAAGGTCCTATATGCATTGGTAACAGTGCCTTGTTTCATTAATACATGTCCTGGCTAGGAGTTGATAAAGTATCTAATCATCTTAATGGAACCCCTTTATCTCAGAGACTTACTCAACAGGGCTAAGAGGAATGAATGATGAGAATGAATTCAAGGGAGAGAGCAACATTTAAGCTAGGACAGTGCAAGAAACAAAAACTGATCAACATTTTCAGTAAAATAAAGCCATAGGAGATGTCATTCCTTTTCTCAGCCTTGGCCACTCATGATGTCAAGGGAGAAAGATTTGAGCCAAGTAAAAGGCCAGCCTGGAGAACAAAACAGGGTCTCTTTTTAAAAAAGAAAAAAAAAATCTCAGTACTAGGATAAAGGCCAAGTTGGAAAGTGATTTATGTATACTCCGAACATCACAGGAGACAGCAGGAGCATTCTAGGGAGTTGGGGACAGGCAGAGAAGAATGGAAGCAATGAGTTCAGGAGCATGTGGTATCTGTAACGCAAGACTAACTTTAAGTTTCCTGTCTCTCTTCCAACGGTGTCTTTCACCTCTTCATACTTTCTGAAGACTAGCACTTCTGCTATCCAACAGAAACACTTCAGAGAAGAAAAACATGTAAGAGATAATAGTTCCATAGGAAAATGGAAAGACTTGTGTTCTTGATAAGTCTAGTCTTTGAAAAGTGTAACCAAACATCATTGCCACTTATCTACAGAAATTTAGTTTGAAGAACTCAGCTTACTGCACATGTGTGTGTTTTCTTCCTCAGAGAGCCTTCCAGGTTGGTGGCTGTTCTTTTTCTAGTAACTGTTGCACAGCATCTTTATTTCAAGTGAGTAGTGATTAAAGTAATAGCTGCTATTGCAAAGTCTACAGAAGCACACAAAGCAAAGAGTCCCTCGTAATGGATCCCATCACCCAGAAGTAGCTGCTGTTAGCATCATGGGTTCCAGCTCTCAGCGTGTGCGTTTTATTTACTTACCTGCTTGCGAATGCTAGGGTTCCACCACTAAGCTACATCCCTATCTTGCATGTATATTTTCATACTTATTCAATAAAGCTTTAAAATTATAATCTTAAGGGAAATGTTTTAGTGTTCTGGTCACAACAGAAGAAAATAGTATCTTATGTTCATATAGGAGTATTCTATTGCTTTGGTTTTTGTTTGTTTTCCCAGATAAGGCCTTTCCATGTTGTTCAGGCTAGACTCAAACTCTTCAGTTCAAGTGATCTTCTTGCCTTAGCCTCAAGAGTGTCTGAAGCCACAGAAGTACAACACTGCCCCTAACTACATAGAGCTTTAAATTTTATAAAGTTTTTCATACAGTAATATGTTTTCACTATAATGTTTTCTCTACAATAGGATAGTTGTTAGTTCTGGATTTTGTTGTTTTGGTTTTTGTTTTTTTTTTTTTTGCTTTGTTTTGTTTTTGGTTTTTTGTTTTTGTTTTTGTTTTTGTTTTTGTTTTTCGAGAGTTTCTCTGTGTATCCCTGGCTGTCCTGGAACTCAGTCTGTAGACCAGGTTGGCCTTGAACTCACAGAGATCTGCCTGCCTTTCCATTGGGATCAAAGGTTTGTACCACCACTACCTGGCCTACTTTCTGTTTTTTTGTAAGAAGAAGTCAAAGTCAAAGCACCCAGTGACTTGCCAAATGCATTTTAAACCCTTTGCCATCAATGTTCTTTCTGCGTATGACTCCAGACATTTGGTATAATAGAAGTTTCAAGTATCAGAACCCAAACTAAAGAACTTGATATGAGCAACCAGTTATTTTATTTGGTCAAGGAAGAATGTTGTTAATAACAGTCTTTAGGCTTGTTTGGGAAGTTTTTCAAAGAATGAAAACTGTCTTAGCACTGCTTCTGAAAGCATACACCAGGCAACGCTTCTTACAGACATTTTGAGACAAGTTTGAGTAGAAAGCTTTCCTAAGGCCTTGAGAGATAGTGCATTATCTTCGTGGGATTTAACCGTCACAATAAGCAATCCAGTCTTAAATACCTAATACTATATTAGTAATTATCATTAGTTAAGTGCACTTCACTTTCTTCTCTATCCTTTTTTTTTAATTAGGTATTTATTTCATTTACATTTCCAATGCTATCCCAAAGTCCCACACCCACTCCCCCACCCACCCACTCCCACTTCTTGGCCCTGGTGTTCCCCTGTACGGAGGCAGATAAAGTTTGCACAACCAATGGGCCTCTCTTCCCACTGATGGCCGACTAGGCCATCTTCTGATACATATGCAGCTAGAGACAAGAGCTCCGGGGTACTGGTTAGTTCATCATGTTGTTCCACCTATAGGGTTGCAGGTCCCTTTAGCTCCTTGGTTACTTTCTCTAGCTCCTCCATTGGGGGCCCTGTGATCCATCCAATAGCTGACTGTAGGCATCCACTTCTGTGTTTGCTAGGCCCTGGCATAGTCTCACAAGAGACAGCTATATCTGGGTCCTTTCAGCCAAATCTTGCTAGTGTATGCAATGGTGTCAGGGAGTTAACAGTATGCACTTAGAGAGGTAAAACAGACTTATGAAATAAATTAGGTCTAGGTTGTGTGACATCAACTCCATTCAGTGAGTGATTAATAAAGAGTAGGATATAATAAATGCTCATTTACTGGGTGTCAACCAAGAAAACATAGCAGTTAACTATTATAGTAGAAATAAGGCCATGAGTCCTGATGGATGACGTAAAACAGGAACACACGTGCATTCATTCATCTACTCAGTACTTACTAAGCATCTTCTGTGTACCAGAGGCTTGTGTGTGTGTGTGTGTGTGTGTGTGTTTATGTAGTCATAAGGATAATAATCTTATTTAAGGACAAGAACACATAACGTTTAAAATTTATCAAATAGAAGAGCTCAAAGAAAGGAATAGATGCCATCTCTTCTTTGTCCTTTCCCTAACTCTTCTTGAAAAATCAGGAATTGAGACCAGAGCTGTTGTGACTTACCTCAGTTCATAGACCTATTTAGTGACATAACTGAAGGTTGAGGCCAGCTTCTCACTTTCCCCCTTAAACTGTCCTGTCTCGCCCCCCCATCTCCTCCCACTCCCCCACCTCCTCCTCTTCTTTTGGTTTCTTTATGAAATGGGAGTCTCATTTTGTAGCCCAGGCTGGCCTCAAGCTTGTAGGCAATGCTCCTTCTTCAGCATCCCAAGTGCTGGGACCACAGGCACAAGCTACTTAATTCTTCAGTCTTGAAATCAACTAAAACACCTTTTTTTTTCTTTCCCCCTAGTACTATGAATGCCAGACTTCAGATTCTAGACTAAAGATTTGGGTTAAAATCATCATTTGACAATTAACAGAAAAAGTATGATTTAGAAAATTAACGTTTCACAACTCAATTCCAGGAGACATCTTGTTTGTAAAACCACAAAAGGTTTACTGAGATTAACACATACAACTTAAAATAAATTCTTATAACCATACCTCACATATATTCTAGATGCAACTCAGTCACAACTTGCTATGTGATTCTTCATAAACCATTGTCTTTCTTTTCTGTACGTAGGAAATGAGAGAGTTAGAGGCTAGAGAGTACCCATTTTGATTGGTTCACGACTGCCTATAAATCCAACTTCAGGAGGTCTAGTGTCCTCTTTGGGCCTCTGAGGGCAGCAGTACACACATGGCACACACTAACATAAGCACACAGGTACACACACACATGAAAGAAAGAAAAGAAAAAAAAGGAAGGAAGAAAGGAGGGAAGGAAGGGAGGGAAGGAGGGAGGAAGATCCAGTTGGTTTCAAGGATTTTATGACACTGTGTTGCACTATTTATTCAAGTACAGATTTCAAGAGAGGAATTTTTTATGATTCTTAGTGCCTACAACATTTTTTATATAATGTAGCAAGTATACATGTTTGTATTTTTAGAGCTGTTTTACAGCTATTAATATAAACTCTATAAATTATAGTTCCTGCGTATGTAAATAAATAAAATAACCAATTTAAAAGATTATCTTTGGAACTAAAGCAAGTTTAATGACAAGTTGTAAGTCCTTCAACATTTACAATAGAAGCACAGGTATAGAAATTCTCCTCCATGCCTCTACGTGTCACCTTTCTGCTACCATCGCTGTATACACAGTTACACTGTCCCTGCATCACCTTTCTGCTACCATTACTGCATACACAGTTACACTGTCCCTGGACTCTTCTGTTTTGGAACTCTGCATTCCTTTCTTTAACAACACCAGCTCTCATTTGACCTTCAATAAATGCAAAATAATAGTTTTCATATTAAAACTCTACCTTTGCCCTCTTCATAACCTTATGCAAAGAAAGTGGTAATACTGGGTACTGGAGAGTTTATAATCTATAGCATCAAAACATCTCAGAATTTAGTTCTGATATTATACAGATAATCTAAAAGATGAATTTTTATGTCAACACCATGAAACAAAATTAAAATTGTAGAATTGGACTGGTGGCTCAGTGCTTGCTTAGAATTCATGAGACCCTGAGTGCACCCCCAACACCAAAACAAAAAAGTCCCCCAAGAAACACAGATTTTGTTTCATAGAAAAATGCGCTTTTTTTTTTCTCAAAAATAAGAGTCAACCTATAAGTTGCACAGACAGTTACAATAAGCTATGTCCATGCACAGCCTACTAGAGGTTGATGTATACAAAGGCAGTATGCAAATCATTCTACTTCTACTACCTTGTCTGTGTCATCTGTAAATGAAGCACTTTGTGCCTCATTTTATCAAAAAGGTTTTATCAAAAAGGAGGTCAGAGTGAGTATATGTGTCTGGAATTTCTTGGACATGTGAGAAGTTCATCATGATATTTCTGTTACTTGTGAGATCCAACTAGTCTTTTACCTGCCCCATAAGCATTTCAGATCTCCTTTATTTAGCCTGACATTGACTCTTGGTCAGTCAGCACAGCTTCCTGGTTTTAATGCTTGGGCCTTTTAAGTGCACCGTTCCCAAAATGTTTATCTGAGAGCTCCCTCCTGAACTGAATGCCACATCTCTATTAATTTCCCAGAGGCTATGTTCTCATCATATGTAACTCTCTTATGGAAGGTCTCCCTTAGCTAACAATACACTTCCCCTTCAGGCAGTACATGGGAGAAACAATGGGCTATACAATGGAGTCGTCCTCTGTGATTACACAGAGTGAGAATCTGGCCCATTGTTTTCTCCAGCTGCCTAAGGAAGGAGCTGTACTCTTTGGATCCCCATAAAGATTTTGGCTTGTCCACCTTTTCAGACTCCCAAGTAACAAACAATTAAGCAATCTGGCCTCCTTCCCACTTCTCATTTCAATGTGTAGGATATTTGTCAACTTGCCCAGAGTGACTGTAGGCATTTGAGCTGTTCATCTGACTGTGTGCAATAGATAACAAAAACATAATTAGAGGGACTGAGTTAAGGCTCAATTTTATATTTGTTTGGGGGGGGGAGCAACCATTTCAGACTTGAGAAACTTGTTTCTTTCTGTCTTCCTATTTGGTCCCCTCCTTCTCTTTGTGTTTTAATAATTTTTTCTAAATATCTCAAATGACATTTACTCAAAATGAAACTCATGTTTGTGGACATATAAACAGAATATCCTACCTCCTAGATCTTATATCTGCAGAAACCTGGAAAGGGAAGCATAAAGTATATGGTTGGAATGTGGTTTAATTAGTCCACAAACTTGTCAGGAATCTTGGACCCACTTTTCAAAGCTATGCTGCCATTCTAGATAACTTTGGAAGCACCAGTTGAATTCATTTGCTAGCCCCACCACCCTCATTTAAGAAAACTACTTGCTAAAGACTGAAAATCCCTGTGGATGGAAACTTAGGTAAAACTGAAACACTGATACTGTTATTTGGGGGTTGGTAAATGGTTTGTGTGTGTGTGTATGTGTGATAAAAAGAACAGATTCGTTATTTGAGGAACCAAGGCATGCAAGTCTTACTTTTAACTGTTATAAGAGAAAAGTGAAGTGGAAATAAAAATTCTCTAAAATTAGCTTGAAAAAGAAAAAGCATGTTTTGTAACACGAATGTTCTATGAAGAGGAGAAATTGATATACCTAACCAAGAAAGTTAGGTATTAAAATTATCTAGCTTTTAATAAAAGAGAAAATTAAACATTTAGTCTTTCTTCCCAGTAGGAACTGCATTTCAGAGTGATTACACAACTTCACTTAAGGAACATTTTCTCCTATAGAGAAATGCCAACTGAGTGATCTATGAATGTCAGAATTAGGAAATCTTTGTGTTATAAACCCAAATTATTGATTTGGAGAAGAGATGATCAAGTGTTTAGAACCCTAAACAGAATGATTATTGAAGTTGAATGTCAGGGTGAGGGAGCTAGCTTAGCAGTTGGGAATACCCACTGTTCTTGAAGAGGACCTGAATCCAGTTCCTAGCACACACATTGGGTGGTTCACAAGTGTCCATAACTCTAGCCCTAAAGAATCTGATACCCTCTTCTGGACTCTGTGGACATCCATGCACATGTGGTACACATTCACAGAGATTCACGTACATACATGGAAGCTAATAAGTAAATCTTTTTAAAACTACATGTTCAAGAACATGAGTGCCACAATAACTGCACATGTTACTTTATAGCAGCAAGGAAGGAAAATATAGCCATGCAATGGAGAGATCAGATTATTGTCATTCCATGTTAGTGATTGATGGGCTCTTGCTACCTGCTCTGTAGCCCAGTGTCTCTTCTCCTCTTCCTCTCTCATAAGTTCATAAGGCTTGAGAATTGATCCCAGGTGTAACCATGATTTTACTTATGTTCATTTGATAATTTAACTGTGCTGCATGGTGTATGAGCTCCCATTTCTAATCCTACCACTGGCCATCTTCTCGCAGAGTAGAGCTGCCCCTCAAGCTCACAATTTTGATAAAGTCTAAACAGGAGTGTGTCTCTTAGGACAGCACAGCACCTGGCAGAGCAGGTTCTCAATAATACAGCATCTGAATTCTAGAGATACTTGTTGGTTTTGTTGTTGTTGTTGTTCCCAGCCTACTAGCTTCCAGAAACTGGTGTAGCTTTATTCTATAAATTCAAACTTAGGGAACTAAACTGTAACAAAATTCATAGTATAAACCTTTAGGTAATTGACCTAATAATATACTATTACCTGATCCATAGACCCAAAAAGAAAAATTGATATAAAAATACATTCTATGCAGTTTATTATTATTTTATTATCATCAAAATTAAGTTTCTTGTTAGCATGTTTTATAATTCTATATCATTCTCTATCAGATCTCTGTTTGCTATCATTAACAGAATGTGTCTAAGTAAATTTGTAAAATTCCCACTTGATCCTGAGGATTCCATGTTTCTTCCTGGTTAAATTATAGGATCAGTTGGTGTGTTGCTTGGTGATGGCTCTGTTTATTAACCAAGAATCAAACATAGGGATCATGGTTTTGATTATAAGAATTCATAATATAATATGGGAAGCCAATATAATAATTTGGGAAGCTTACTGCATTCTAGGCACTGGCTTATTTAAATCATTTAACAATTCTTTAGATGAGGGAACAAAGGTTTAACAAGACATAACAAAGTAAGGACTTTTGTGAGTTCCAGCACTGAAATGCAAACCCCGATCTCCTGCACTGAGTAAAAACACATACAAGCTTCTTTCCCCACTTTTCTGTATTGCTGAGGATTGTACCTAGACCCTCACACACGCTAGGCAAGTTCTCTACCTCTGCTCAACACCTCTACCCCCTCCCCAGGCTCCATACTGAAGCTCTGTTAAATAGTTGCTATTATGTTCTCATTTTGCTTTAAATAACCTCCTAGCTTCAAACTGGAAATAAAAATTCTGTGCAGCTCTAAGATATTTTTTTAAATAGAATTTTATTGCCACAAAGAAATTTTCTCATAGTAATATTATTATTCTCATAAGAACAAGGGGCTATGTCATGGTGGGGGTAGGGACTGTTAACACTAGAAAAGCCCTAGAAACTAGGTTTAAAATGTAAAATCTATAAATGAAGCAAGAAGACATTTGTCAGCAAAATGAATTCCCAAACTGCTTTCTGAATGGTAGCACATTCTGTTAAGACGGTCCTATGAAGTACTTTCTCTCCAAAGAGTACTGGGTCTGAACTCTGTTGTGAACTCTGATTTCCATAGCTAATTCATTCACATTAAGTGAGTCAGATAGGAAGATACATCCAGACTGATAGGCTGTGATTGGTAGACTTAAGGATAATTGATTGCAACATCTATTTTAATGTTTTATTGTCTTATCTTAATGAGATAAGGTACAGTTTGTAGCTTTGAACTGGGGATCAAGAAACTATTTGTAACTCAAACCCTGCTACTATCTGAGTAATGATGTAGGTGAATCACGTCATTCCTTTGAAACTTATTTTTCTTATAGGAAAAATTAAGAGTTTGAGTGTATTAATTGTCCTGGTACAAAGTTTTATCAGTCAGTGATTCTAATAGTCCATACATTTCTTTCAGTCATAGCACAATATTGGTCAATTGTGTTTTATAGAACTAAACTCAAATCTATTCCTGTGGCTCTGAATTGCTGTAGTATCTGTAGATTGCTAGTGTGGTTCCCCCATGACAGGATGTTGCCTAAGAAATATCCATATGACTGATCTTGAAAGAGTAATTGATAAAAATCAAATTGACAGAGAAACATGCTCTACAGGGCTAGGATTTCTCACATCAATGAATGTTGATAATATAGACCATTGTATTTTATCATGCTAAAAACCCAATTAGAACAAAATTTCAGGTGTTAGACATTACATGCAAAGACAAGTTAACATAATTTAGGTAGGATATCTTTGGTTCAGAGGCATAGTAACTTAAGTATTTAGTTGATCCCTACAAAGTGGTTAGACAGGTTAGGTTCTCTTTTAAATATTACAAAAGTCGGGCAGTAGTGATGCTGGCTTATATATGAATATAACAAGGAGAATTTCTGTTAAATTTTAAATAGTTTTATGCTATTCTATTATTCTATCATGTACCTTAGCATCAATACTAAAGGGACCTTAATTATTCTTCTGAGGAAAGACGATAACTTGACCTGGGTGTTTGAGTCCAGTCTGGACAGCACATGGAGACCCTGAGTAAGGCTCTATCTCACACCAACTGAACAAAAGCCCATTAACAAATTTAAGCCTTAGCATATTTTTTAATGCGTGTATGAGGGTAGGCCACAAAGCATATGCCTGAATTTCATTTTACAAATACTAGAATTATCTACTAGAAAACAGTAGTTACTACCTTACGATGGAAGGTTATAGGTAATTTTAACTTAAAAATTATTAATTTGTGTTTCTGTGTTTTGTCACCTCCTAACAAGTTCTGATTTTTGTTTTTAAAAAGAAATGTAAAGTTAGTTGAATCTTTTATTTTTAAAAGTGATTATTTACTTTGCAAAGCACTGCCCTTCTCACTCTAGAGAAGAGCATCCTAGCTCTAAGAATTGAGACAACAAATCTGTGAAAAAGCCAAGAGTCTGAAATCTAAGCTTTCTGGATCAATGTCTGTGCTCTTTGCTGCTGCATCACAGTTAATATCTTTTTTGAAATTATATATATGTGTATATATACATATATTACATATACATATATATACATATATATAAATATATTGACTGGACTCAAGTTAATATCATTTCACTGAGTTATTTTTCTTTAAAAGCATATATAATATAGTTTATGTAGCTTTGTTGTGTTAATTGCCTTAAAATTTTACTTTCTAAAACTATGAATGAAATTATAGTTTTTAATGAAAGAATGGGTTGTGTCTGTGAACATAATGGTATAAATGCCCTTCCTTGCTCTCTTCCTCTGTGAGTGTCAGGCTTGCAGAAATGGTATCTAGAATCAGGATTGTTTCTTCTCAAAGCCTGTGTTCCATTGACACATCACTCCTTGTGAGGTGAGGAAACCCTAAGTTGATACAACCAACCACTTGAAGATAAGTTCCAAGTCAGCTTCAACTGAGCTAAGAAGAAGGCAGATGTTCTGGTTAAGAGCAGGAGGGAGTGGACCGTCAGTCTGCCTGTTTCCCGGAGGCCTCACCATGAAGCTGAAGTCTTGTTAGGACAAGAAAAACAAATGATACTGCTACCCATTCATTAGGCTCTAAGCTCCTTGAATGATACATGAGACAGAAATGTGGTAAGCAACTGTTGTCTCATCATCCTCACCATCAACAAAACAACCTACTATATGTGAATGCCAACCAGAGGCATTGTGTTAGGCTCTGGAGAGCCCCAAATTGCTCCCAAACTTTTAGGAGCCAGAATATTAACTACACCAATAAAATTGAATAAGGCAACTTTTAAATGAGAATATTAAAAAATATTATTCATCAACATACAAACATGTTATTTTATACAAAATAAATCAATCAAAGAAATTCAAATCTAAATTTCATCTACATAATAAATTCAAATTTATTAAATATTAAATTATTAATTCTATATCATGGAAATTTTTTACATTAATTATTCTAACACCGAGTAATATTAGCAATGTTAATATTATAATTTTACTAATGAATTTTGGGTCTTTTATATTAAATTATTCATGTTTATGGATCTAATGACCTTTCTTTTTTATTATATATTTTCTTCATTTACATTTCAAATCTATCCCCAAAGCCCCCTATACCCCCCCCCACCCTGTTCCCCAACCCACCCACTCCTACTTCCTGGCCCTGGCATTCCCCTGTACTGGAGCATATAAAGTTTGCAAGACCAAGGGGCCTCTCTTCCCAGTGATGGCCAACTAGGCCATCCTCTGCTACATATGCAACTAGAGACAGTTCTGGGGGGTACTGGTTAGTTCATATTGTTGATCCTCGTATAGGGTTGCAGATCCCTTTAGCTCCTTGGGTACTTTCTCTAGCTCTTTCATTAGGGGTCCTGTGTTCCATCCAATAGATGACTGTGAGCATCCATTTCTGTATTTGCCAGGCACTGGCATAACCTCACAAGAGATAGCTATATCAGGGTCCTGTCAGCAAAATCTTGCTGGCATATGCAATAGTGTCTGGGTTTGGTGGTTGTATATGAGATGGATCCCTGAGTGGGACAGTTTCTGGATGGTCCTTTCTTCTGTCTCAGCTCCGAATTTTGTCTCTGTAACTCCTTCTACGGTTATTTTGTTCCCCATTCTAAGAAGGAATGAAGTATCTACTCGTTGGTCTTCCTTCTTGAGTTTCATGTGTTTTGCAAATTGTATCTTGGGTAGTCTAAATTTCTGTCTAATATCTGCTTATCAGTGAGTACATATCATGTGAGTTCTTTTGTGATTGGGTTACCTCACTCAGGATATCCTCCAGATCCATCCATTTGCCTAAGAATTTCATAAACTCATTGTACAAATGTACAAAAATTTGGGTTTTTTAAATCAAATTAGATATTCCATTATTAACACTCAAGATTACATATTAAAGAGTAGCCTCACCAGGGATACTCATACACTCCTGAAATCCTAACACTTGGGAAGTGGAGGCAGGATGATCAGGAATCCAAGATCATTCTCAACAACAAAGTGTGTTTGAGGCCAGCCTGTCTTTTAAAACAAACAAATAAACAAACAAACAAAAAAAACCACAAACTCTCTCAAATAGCAAACTCTCAGTGTGTTTTCAGGTATTGTAAACAAAGAAAGTAGTAAATCAACTATCTGTGCTCACTTTGGCAATGCATGTATTAAAATAGGCGTTCCATCTTCTTTCTTGAATAATTCGTTACCTACTTTCTTTCCCCTACCAATAATGAAATATTGAACCCACAACCAAATCCACACCCCTAATATTTCCAAAATCCAAGACAAGATATTCATCTCAATCTGCACTACAGAAAACCTACAATCCTCCACGCAAGTCAGGTACTCTCTGGTGCCAGCTGGTCCTTTTCTTGACTCTAAATTCACCCTTCCTGGCAGCTTTTCCACAGACCAGTGCTGACCAACTTCTCCACTGAGAACTGCAAAATTCTGATGACACATTGGTAATGTTATAATGTTAACACTATAGAGTCTTTTGTGAATCTCACCACAAATTTCAAGAGTAGGACACTAGAATTATTAAGGTTTTGAAGACACAGACATCCCCCTACTTGTCAGAATCCTTATGACCTTATGAATTTTCTAGTGTTAGAACTGTCCCCTGATAATAACAACTTTACTAAAGCAAATATATTTCTGGTATGAATGTATACTAACTGACCTTCAAATGTCAGTGGTAAACTAGATGATCACTCTTTTAGGTTTGCTTGGATAGTTTTGGTAAATGAAATTAAATGTGCACTCACTGAGGCTAAAAGCTGTGGCTTATTAGTGTGTCTATTGGGGGGTTTCTACAGTAATGCTTAGCATTTAATGGATGCATGGATAATGGCTAGTATGTAAAATAAAATTTGTAAGTCTCTCCAATATTTGAGAACAAAATAGATGGATACTTACAGGAAAATGAGATTGACCCCGTTCATTTTCACCTATCTAAATATCCATGGGAGCAAATTATTTCTTAAGCAACCTAGCACAACAAAATGATGGGACAACACATTGTAATAAACATTAGCTGTCTTAAGCAACCCACACCGTGTAGCTATTTTGTTTCACTTGTGTGTTTTATGTGTTATGTTGTTCAAATATGCCACCAGATATGTAAGCAACATTTATTGAACCTGCTCTGTGCCAGGCTCTGTGTTTATTTAAACTATGACTCATGTTTATTGGCTAGTTTTGAAGTCCATAAGAGTACACACATTTTATTCATTAGTACCCTAGCACCAAGCTTAAGGCTTGCCATCTCTTATATTGTCAATAAATATTTGTTGGCTGGGCAGTGGTGGTGCACACCTTTAATCCCAGCACTTGGGAGGCAGAGGCAGGTGGATTTCTGAGTTCGAGGCCAGCCTGGTTTACAGAGTGAGTTCTAGGACAGCCAGGGCTACACAGAGAAACCCTGTCTCAAAAAACCAAATAAACCAAATAGATAGATAGATAGATAGATAGATAGATAGATAGATAGATAGGTAAATATTTGTTGAAAAAATGAATGAAATAGAATGATCAAGAGGCTTTTGCATCAAATAAAGCATAGGGCAAAAGAAGGAAGATAAAACACAATCCTAGGAGGAGATGTTACCAGATTCAGGTACTGCTGAATTAACTGCTAAAATAATTTGTGTGATTGAATAACAAGCACACAATAGAAGTAGAGGTTCAGAAAACCTAGTTAACCAGTAGATACACAAGTTAAATGTTGTCTTTTGAAAGAAAGGGAAGGAGGAAGAGAATGAGGGAAAAGGAAGCAATAGGTAGAGTCCAAAATTCCATCCCTTGGAGGAAGGTTGGGAAGACTATATCTATGTGGAGCCCAACCCAGATAATAACAGAGACTAAAACAAAACCTGAGAACCAGGTGAAATTGTTGACCTTAGAAATCAAATGTAGAAGATCCACTCTGAGTCAAATGAAATGAGTGAGCTACATTGAGAGAATGAATAGACATGGGAAAGAAGGTATTGCTAGACCAGCCCCCACTTTCACCATAGTCATTGGTATTGAAAATACAATAATATAGGTACTCATTAATATCCCCCTTACGGAAGAAGCCTCCTCTTCCTCTATCCCTATGGTTCCTGAGCACTGGAGACAAGTTCTCGCCTGTTTTTTTTTGTTTGTTTGTTTGTTTGTTTGTTTTTAAATTTTGAAGACACAGTTATTATCAAGGGGCCTCCATTTCTCATCTTTTTACACTCCTTCTAAAATGGTATCATTCTGCCAAATGTTAGCATTTCAAATACCCATGCAAAATCTTAAGGAGGTTCTAATAAATGTTTCCCTTTTGAGGGTGGGATACTGAGAATCAAACCCAGGGCCTACACATGCCAAGCAAAAGCTCTACCACAAAGCCTACACCTCTCCCCCTCAACTATGTTTAAAAGGTTAAACCAGGATCTGGGGACAGGAATAAGGGAACCAAGTGATATATTGAATTTCCTAGGAAGTGAAGCTGAAGTTTTACATTCTAGACACAGATGCCAGGGATAGCACACAGGAATATCTATAGATAGAATAGGACTCCAGCTTTTGTTCTATTCTGTTAAAATTTGTTTCTGTTTGTTTCTGGTTTTGACTTTAATGATTAATTTAGTGATTGGTTTACTGATTGCTTTTGACCTGTGAGTTCCACCAAAAAATTTGGATTCCATTACATCCTTAAGTAGTGTATTCCGAATCTGTGATTGCATGCTATGCCTGATTACTTTGTAATATAAGGACGTTTTTAAGCATTGAGAAGAAAAGAGAAATTATTTTATTAAGAATTCAAGTTAAATAGAGATAAAACTAATCCAACACAGTGATCCCCCATCATTTGGACTACTGAAAAGCATACTTTAACTTGAATTACTTTAGTAATGTTTGTGGGGGAGTCATTAAATGATGTAATTGCCAACTTTTCAATTCACTGAGTGATATTTAGACCTAGTGAGCATTTTCCCATTGAGCTATTGTTTCATTATTGACAGAGGAACTCTTGCTAGTCCCCTTGAAGAATGAATAGTTACTCAACATAGATTAACTAGATATACGGTTATTCCATTTGGGGGTATCAGGATAAATATAATTCAGGGAATTATTGCCATCTGATACGCTGCCCTGTGTAAGGGCTCTTTTAAAGTCCACAAGTCACTGAATTATATTAGGTCACTTATGTGACAAGGGCTGCTCCCACGTTAGCAGTTTGGCACAGCTAGGTTTTTTTTCTGCCAAAAAGGGCAAAGGCCTTAAGCAAGAAGCCAGAGTTTTCCTGATTACAAAACTGACCACAATTCCTTGCCAACCTAGCAGGGTAATTTTTTTTAATTCTGGTAATACATTATTCTCAGGGAGGGCTCCAATTTTTTCATTGTGACATAGTACTTATCACTTAAACATCAACCATTGAAATACTACTACAGTTGCTATTGATAGATAAACAAATTTAAAACACAAACTTTGATATATAAAATTTAAATTTTACTAGCCTTTATTATGTCAACTATTCCTTTTTATAGAATTTGGAAAGCAGTAACATTTTGGACCTTTTATAGACTTGTTGAATAAATCACCTTAGAAATGTATTATCCAGTAGCCGTGTGGGTAACAAAATCTAAAATAAGAACGTGTATATGTTTGGATACAAGAGTACTCTTCAGATGTGTGATTAGGAGTTTCAACCAAAGATAAATACTTAAGAAAAACTTTGGCCAAATACGTTTATCTGGTGTTTCATAACTTAGAGATTAAAGTTTTCTATTTTAAAAGCCACTGGTGTGTATTTTACTGCAATTAAAAAAAAAACAATCAATATTGAACAATCTCTGCTCTGGTAATTCCAACTACTGTACAGTTCACGCCCCTCACAGAACAGTGAATGTGTGGGTCACTGGCGAGACAATGTAGCAACGTTTTCCTTGTAATGTACCAAGTCTTGCCAAAGCAGCAGACAGCATTATGACACACCATTTTGTCACAACTGGCTCTCAGTCAGGACAGTGCCAGCCAATTCAGGCCTGATTCTTTCTGTGTTTATTCCCACCTCTCCCAAATATTTGAAAACTGGTGTCTTGACTTATTAGCATATTCATAAGCTCGATGACCATAAGCCTTTTTCCTTTAACCAACCAATCTTTTGCAAGACATAGACAAAACACCAGTGTGAATTACAGCAAATCTCTGTTTTATGCTGTTATGGGTGAAACTCTGGGAGATTCTCCTGTTGACCCAGAGCAAGGTGCCTTCGCTGATGCACTGCCTATGAGCACTTCACAAGGTAAAGTCCATTCCTGATGCTGCTGCAAGGGATGCTTCGGGCACTCATGTGTGGGTGAAATTGCATGTTTGTTTTCCACATGTATTCATATAGTCTATTAATCCTTTGATCATTTTTATGGTGATCACTTATAAATGTATTCAGAACCTTCAGCATAGAACCCTAATCTAACCTCTATTTTATCTCTGCTCATGGCTTCCATTTCCTGAATTATAAGCATTAAAGGTATTTTGATATCCAAACCAGACCTGTTCATTTTTGTTTCCTGCATTTGCATATATAGTCTAAAAATATGTGTGAGCATTTCAGAACACTTGGCGAATTAGCTTCCTCTCTTGTTATTGTGTTAGATATCTTTCATTACAGTTTTTAATCCCTCTTGTAGAATTTCTGTTCTTCTTCGGGTATTTTTTATTTTACTTTGAAATCTACATTTTTTTCTCAAAGAATTGCAAGTTTCTAGAGTACAGGAATATGTTAAGTTCTCTTTTAGAATTTTTAAGATACTTCAAGCATAATGTCTGATTGAAGAATACCTGTTCTAAGCCTCTCACTTTACACACTAGGAAAAGAGGTCTCTGGAAGGCTTGATACATGCTGAATAAACAATTTACCATTACTTCTATTCAGATTTGCTACACAGAAACAAAATTCTCCTTTCCCAACATTTTTTTCTTGTCCACTGTAAATGTTGCATTCTCTATTTCTATAGCTCCTTCTACTGGGGTTTCTTAAGCACAGTTTCTTCTATTTTGTATCATTTCTTATTTATTCTAGTGTTTCTGTTTGGTTTATTTTTCTTGTCTCATAGATTGCATATAAAATAGGTTGTTGAGTTAGGGTGACTGTGTTTTATAATAGAAGTGCAGAAGCATTAAAATGAAGTCATTTGTTGGTTAAAATGAATAGCTTCATTTCAAATTTTTCTAGAAGCCTAACATTTGAACACATTTGTTATAATTTTTAAGACATCAGTTTTTAAAGTGAAAAAATTAAAATTTCTGAATTTTTTTCTGCTTTGTGTGTGTTGAGGATTGAGTTCACTGTCTACCCTTGATCTGACCCGTAGTCCTATCATTGATTCATTGTATATATCACTGAGTTTCTTATGCAGTAGTTTAGTTTCATTATATTCTATAAAATATTCTATTTTTCTATAAGCCATGAAAGTGATCACTATTCATATTAGTTTTATTTAGCCTGCCTTGAGAAAGAATATCCTGGCTACATTATGAAATAGTTCTTGATTCCAACTTTGGTACTTTTGTCTCTTTGAAAAGAACTTGTCTAGAACATAGCACAATGAACACTTTAGGTTGCCTTAGAGGGCAAATGCTAGTTATGTCAAGAGATGGTTAGATAATCAAGATTTTTATTCCATACCAATCTCTTATTATTATGCCATGACTTTGTCCTAGATGTAATTTCTCCGAGTCTGAAGTCTCTCTAATAGACTAAAACTTACTTTCTTCATCAAAATGGTACAAAATAGAATTATTTGCCAGGTATGCTGCTGCAGCTTATAGTCTCAGCTACTTGGGAGACTGTGCTGGGAGTATCAGTCATGAACAGCAGTTGGGACTAGCTTGGGCAATATACTCTTTAAGGTATTAAAATATTAATTTTAATATTTTAATTACTAAAATATTAAATTTTTACTAATAATTTGAACGTTGGCTTTTATGGTCATCTGGTTTATCATAAATGTTTTTCTACTAAAAATTTGAGCTATTAAAGCCCAACAACCTGTTTCTTGTATCTATTATGTTTTGTTGGTGACCATTAAATATTTATTCCACTCCTGCTAAAGCAAACAGTTAAACTTAGAAATAAACCAAGTATGCAATCATCATTAGCTATCCAAGTCCAGCATTGATGGTGTGCTATAGGATTCTGTCTTCAGCCTAGCCCATCAGCTTAGGCATTCCTTCTGCATCTGAGGCAAAGTAGATTGAGTGGTGGTACAGGAGCTGGGTACTGCTACTGTAGAAATAAAAAAAAAAAAAATGTTTAGTTTTGGTCCTAGAGGTCCAGCTGCATTGGTCATATCCATGAAGTGAAGTTACCCCTTCAGTCATTCTGCCCAAAGAGAACATCTATATATTTTCCCAAGGCTCCATGAGCACTAGGTTCCAAAGAGGGCATCTACACGTTTTTCCAAGGCACCATGAGCTAGGTCCCTTTCATCTCACTTCTTTTCTTTTTCAAGAGTTCTGCAAGCAACCCTAAGTAACCTCATGCTGGCTCTGATTCCCACTAATAAAAATTGGCACCATGCAAGGGACACTTCCTCGGACTCATGCTCAATATGCCTCCTACTCTGAGTGCCAGACTCAGTCCTGTGTGGATTCTTTAATTTTCAGCTGTTGCACCAGAGCTTGAAGGATGATGACACTTGTTCTCTAGAGCTGGTTGAGCAATGGAAATGCATCTTAGAAACATGACAAATGCTGCAATAGAGCCCTTCGAAACCAGAGTCCCTCAGAGATGGGAGCAGTGTTGATTGCATACCACTTCTATGGGGGATATTTAAACTGTCTAAGGGGCTCTAGCTAATGGTATACTACAATCAGATACTTGACTAAAAATCTCACCTGGCTAGAAGTTTAAAGGGACCAGATTACAAGGTCCAGTCCTGTACTGCTCATATACAAGTTTTATGAATGAAGCAAGTCAGTTGTGTCTTCTGTGTCCCTGAATGTTAACAAGGTTACTGTGAAGGTTACAGTGCTTGTGAAGACTGATCCAAAGCCCTCTGTGACGCTTACTGTTTTAGTCCTTGTCATAGTAGCTATTGGAGGATCAGATAGAAGATTCTGAGAACAGAATACCTTGCATTTTAAGCAATTTAGAAGATATGGAAAAACAAAATCTGAAGTTATGTTCACTGCACTAAAGTAAGTGACAGTTACTTCAGTAAAAAAGGGCTTCTTGGAAAGCAGCTATGCTCACCACTATACTACTAATGCTAAAAGGGGCATCTTTAGAGACCCCCATGAGTATCGTAAGAAGAAAGTAATCAAACTTAAAGAAAACAGCTTTATATCTTATCTTAAAAACAAAAGCAAAAACAAAAACAAGCAAGCAAAAGGCAAACAAACAAAAAGCCAGAACTGTATGGGGCTGGAGCCCGAGAGCTTGTGTTTGCCACGCAAGCACTCAGCCAATGAGCTTCATCTCCAGCCTTGGTTGTGTTGTTTTGTTGTGTTAAATATGGCAAAATTACTTCCCACTCCATTAATATTTATCTCTGAAGAAACTGAACTGCAAAAATTGAGACCCTTTTTTGGGTCTTTGGGTTTAAATGGAAGCAGTGATCGCTCATTTTCCCCCCTCAGGGTCAGGGAGGGGAAGCTTTTCTGGGATACAATATTCTTTATCTGTTGATGTGAAAGTCCAGAAAAGATTTAAATTATTGATACTACTCTAAATTTTATAAGATCCCATGCAATGGCACCTCAGAGAGCTGTAATGTGGTGGGGATAGGGGTGTTGGGGGATTAGGGCAGGGGTAGGGAAGTGGGGGCAGTACTTGCCTAGCATACATAAAAATCCTGGTTCCATCCCCAGCAGTGAAGAAGGAAAAACAATTCAAGTCATTTTAAGAGAATTTTATAGTTGTTGGTATTAACTTTTTCCATAGCATGGCTCTAGCTCTGTCTGTATTTCTGATTTATCTGATTTTAACTTCTTTTTTAAACTCTAAGAATTGGATTAGGTCCATTTCTAGACTCTGTATCTTCTTATTGTTTCCCAGAAATGGTCAGTTCTTATATCCCCGCCCCACCCAATTGTGAATTAAAGTATATGAAAAACATGAAAGAAATGTCACTTAAAGAAAACACAAGATTTTTTTTAAGCCAGGGTCTTGCTATCAGACCTTAAATCTTTCTGTCTCTTCCTCCTTAATGCTGGGATCATAGGCACATAATAGTTGATTTTGAAAGCAGCATGGCAGCAGCTAGTCTCTTAAAGTGCTAAAATACATCCATCTCTCTAATATTGTCAGGTCAGTGTGTCTGTAAGTGTACTCCCTAAGTTATAACTTTACCCTGAAGAAGTAATGCTAGAGAAGCTCTAAAATCATAGTATCTTGTTAGGTATACATTTCTTGGCTCAGAGGAAATCTGAGCTGAGAAATTTTCTTCACTGACTTAGGGGACCTGAAATGACGCACAGCTTCATTATTTTAGCTTCCTTGGACACACCAGAATGTCATAGAATTTAGTGAATGCTTTCTGAGTATTTGTGTTGGAGTCATTTAAATAGAATTGGGTTTCTGTACCTTCCTACTGCACTATTCTTTCCTTCCTATGCACAGTCTTGCACCTGTAGCTAATCGATAGACACAGACATTGCTCGTACAACCTCAGAACTGAGGCCTCACAGTGTTTGAACACCAGTGCTTTAGACCTATCTCATTTTTATTTGAACAAGTGATTGCCAAGATTAAGTTCCCACATGTGGTGAGAGCCATGTGTGATCACTATAAAATAAACTTGAAACAGTCAACTATCAGTTACATGTAAGTTAACCCTCCTTAGCCCATGCCAAGTTTCCCTTGTGAGAGAAATTCTTACATTCACTCTAGATTTTCAGGTGAACAGTCCTCAAACTGCCTCCATCCATCTTCTAACTGTTGGGTGCCTGCTGCTTGCAAGGCATCATAGTGCTGTGGAGTCCACACCCTTGCCTGGCTTCCACTGCCTTTTGGTAGCCTGGATCTATTTCATATATTTTACCTTCCCTCCTATCTATCCCAGGAAGTAGCCTACCTGGCTCCCTTCAGACTAATCTCACTTTGCAAAAATACAGCCATACTCTCTCTTGCTTCCAAGTTTAGTATGTCCTTAAGTGCCTTTCCCAGTCTTCTACCTTTTCAAATTTTCCTTCTCTTTCAAGGTCAAGT
Organism: Mus caroli; assembly: GCF_978045245.1. Taxonomy (NCBI): domain Eukaryota; kingdom Metazoa; phylum Chordata; class Mammalia; order Rodentia; family Muridae; genus Mus; species Mus caroli. The sequence goes on along the minus strand of NW_028227262.1, from coordinate 33,241,326 downwards.
TCAAAGAACTTCAACTTGTTCAGTGAACCTTTCTCTGAATATCTACATCTAATGGTTCTTGTCTCCTCCAACCTGAAAGTGTGCTCTTTCCTCTACTTCCCGGGCTGCCAACAGCCTGATCCAATCCACTGTCTCTGGACTAGAGAGCAGTCTCTTGACAGGTTTTGTTTGTTAAATGCATCTGCCCTTCCTCCCAACCCTATCCATTCACTTCTTATCCATTGTGCTTAAAAGTCAGGACTCCCCTAGCTCAACACCCTTTAGTCATTATTGAACAAAAGCCCAAATTAACTCTGTAATGCCTAACCCACCCCAGTAGACTTCTACAGTTCCCTTCTTCCTCTGTCCATCTTTTGGCTCTGCTGCATCATCACAGGCATTCTTTCTAGTGCCATGACACTCCATGCATAGACCTGCCCAGATTCTCTTCCCCAGCTCCTATTCTTCCACGAGCACCCCTCTTCCTGACATCTCTGATTGTCTCTCTTGGTCACTCAACTCTGCTCAGATCTTTTTTTTTTTTTAAGTCATTTCTTAAAAAAAAAAAAAAAAAGATTTATTTATTTTAACTATATGAGTACATCACCACTGCTCCCTTCAGACACACCAGAAGAAGGCATCAGATCTCATTACAGATGGTTGTGAGCCACCATGTGGTTGCTCGGAATTGAACTCAGGACCTCTGGAAGAGCGGCAGTCAGTGCTCTTAAAACACTGAGCCATCTCTCCAGCCCCTTTGCTCAGATCTTACCTTCCAATAAGAACAGCCTTTTCCACCCTTTCTCCTCTTCTCTTCTCCAGTTTCCTATTTAAAAAGCACTTGTCATTTTGTTCAAAACTGTATAGCTTATTGGCTGGTTGTATTTATAGTTTATAATCTGCTTCATCCTTTAGATCTTTGGCAACAAAGAGAAAGAGATCTTGGTCAGGTTGCTCATTCCCTTGTATCCTCTGAGACCCAGAACAAAGCTTGCTAAAGAACAGTCCTCATTAATAACAGTCAAATGAGAGTGAAACCCCCTGACACTGATAGTCTTCACCATGTAATTTAGTCCTTAATAAAGACAGCCTGTTCTTATTTTCTGTTTTGGAGTATTGCCTAAGCCAAAGTATGTAATCACTGAGAAAGAACCCATGTTTTAGTCTCTATTCCTAGAAAAAAAAATACCTAACACATAGTAGTCAACTTGTTGACTTATTAAAACCAAACTGGTCTCCTGTGCTTCCAACACTTCTTTCTGAACTCCAAGGGCACCTGGCACATATGATATATGTGTATATGATATATTATATAGAGAGGGGGAATACACTCAGGTGCACACAAATATACATAAAATGATTTAAAATAAATCTCTTTTTTAAAGTCTGCATGATTTCTATCTTTATATAGTTGGAACTATATTCTATATATCTCTTTTGGATTAGCTTCTTTCCCTAAGTGATATAAGCTGCTTCCTTGGTCTTTTCATGGCTTGATAATGCATTCATTTTCAGAAATAAGTATTTTATTGTCCAGCTGTATTGCAGTTTATACACTCATCTGCTGAAGTATTCCTTTGTATCTTCTAAATATTGTCAATCATAGAACTGTAATAAGAATCTGTGTGCAGTTTTTTGCATGGATCTAAGTTTTCATTCAGTTTAGAGTCTGTCCACTGGATTGTATGGGAGGACCATGTTTTGTTTTATAAGAACTACTATACTCTTCCAAAGTCACAGACCCTGTCACAGTCCTCCTGGTAATGAGGGAGTATTCCTGTCACTTGACAGCCTCACCACCTTCTGGTGTTGTCAGTGTTTGAAGGTTTTCTAATGATTTATGAGATTGAAGATCTTATCTTCTTGCTCAAGTCTTTATCCTATTTTTATATCAACTTGTTCATTTTCTTAAGAGATCTTTGTGTATTTTGAAGAAAACCTTTATCAGATGCTGGTTTTGTTTGTTTTGGGTTTGTGGTTTTGTTTTTGTGTTGTTGTTGTTGTTTGAGACAGGGTTTATAGAGCCCCGGCTGTCCTAGACTCGCTCTGTAGACCAGGATGGCCTTGAACTCACAGAGATCCATCAGCCTCTGTCTCCCAAGTGCTAGGATATTAAAGGTGTAGATCACCATACCCAGCATCAAATGTGTTTTTCTTTTCTTTTTTTTTTAACAAATATTTAATTGAAATAGTTTTGTACAGAGCAGACAACTTAAATTTTAATAAAGGTCAATTTATCTTTCATAGATCATACTGTTTTACTATATCTAAAGAAATCATCACCACATTCTTTTCTTTTGTTTTTCTTTTATTATCATTGAGAAATTTCATGCATAGTTGGGATAAATAGTGTATAGGATTTTTGTTTACTCATTTATTTGTTTAAGGATCTGTCTGTGCAGCCCTGACTGTCCTGGAACTCTCTATGTAGATCACGCTGGCCTCAAACTCAGAGATCTGTCTCCCAAATGCTAGGATTAAAATCGTGTGACAACTACACCTTCTATGTACATTCTTATACATTGTTAGATTCAATTTCTTAATATTTTGTTTGGAATTTTTGTGTCTATATTCATGACCAAGGCTTTATCTTGTTTTGATATTAAGATAATTCTGGCCTCATAGCATCAAGAACTATTTTTTCCTTTATAATAGTTTATTAACTCTAAGTGAATGTCATACAATGTATCTAGATTATACTTACCCCCACTCCTTCCCCAATTCTTCTCATCAAGAATTATTATATCTGTTTCTACCAACAAAGAACTGGTATAATTTATGCCTTGGATGACTGGTAGAAATGAACGACGGTAAGTGCACCTTGACCTTCTGTCTTATACAGTTATTAATTACTTATTCAATTTTTAAAACATAAATAAGCCTATTCAATTGTATATTTCTTTTTGGATACATTTTGGGATACTGTGTTTGAGGAATAGGCCCAAGGAAGAAGTTCACTTCATCTAGATTATTGACTCCGTAGTATAGAATTGTTTATAATATATCCTTCATAAACTGTGTGTGTGCTATATTGTATTGTGTGTTGGGCATGTGTGCTAAAGATAAAACCAGGGCCTTGTACATACTTAGAATATCTTCTTCCACTGAGATACACCTCATCCCATTTACTATCTTTTTATTGTCCCTGGAACATATGATTGTGTGCTTTCATTCATTTCTAAACACAAATTGACTTTGCACCAATGTATACTGGACAAAGTAATAATTTCAATTCAACTGCACTAGTTTTCAGCAGTTAGCCTTAGTTCCAGTTAGATTATTCCTAGAATCTCTTTTTGGAAACATAAGAAAGATTAACAGAAGAACCACAAACTGTGCTTGAGCTAAGTTGACCACAGTGGAAAAGGATATGAATCTGTGGGTCAGGAAGCAAAAGAGATGGTCAGTATAACCCAGTCATCTTTTCTTTCTCCCCATACCACACGACAAGCTACCTAAACAACATGTGGCCAATACAAGAAAAACTGAACTTCTAGAGATAAAATATGAGTGTGCTTTTCCTTCTAGAGGCTGAGGCTAAGGCTACAACTTCTCTGAGGCTTTGTTGATCTGAATTCAAACATTTACTATAAGCCTTTCAGTTTCCTATAAAGAAATGTGCATATAGAGAAAGATATTAGATGCTTTATCTTTTGCCAAATCAAACCAGAGAAACACTGGGTTTGGTTTTTAATAGTCCTAAGTAGGCAGCAGGATGAAAATATGTTTTCTTATGTTGAATAAACAAAAGGCACAACACATAATTTATTTCTAAACCTTTCTATAGTCAGAGAAGCCACTACTGAATTAAAATTCTTGCAATAATATCAATTAATTATGTAATGTTCTGTAATTTACTTAACCCTAAGTCTATTTTTAACATTATTAAATGGTGATTAATTATACATAACTTCATATTATATCTTTAATAAAATTTGAATATGTTGAAATGCAGGACTTATAAATTCTCTGTTACATGTATCATATACACCAAAGTACATGCATGATGGGCATAAGATATAATGCCTGCTGCTTATGTGATTAAAAATTGTAGCTATCATTATTAAATTATGCTTCTATGAATGAAATTGAGTCATTTTCCACTTTTAATAAAACAAAGGCCCATGATACTAATCAAAGATAAGAAAATTGGTAGTCAGCATCGGGGTTCAGACCTCAGCTCGACTGGATACCAGCCTGCAATTCCCCACAGGGAAATGCCTGGGGCAGGAAGCAGGAGTGGGTGGGTCGGGGAGCAGGGCTGGGGGAGGGTATAGGGGGCTTTGGGGATAGCATTTGAAATGTAAATGAAGAAAATATCTAATAAAAAGGAAAAAATATAAAAAAGAAAAGAAAAGAAAATTGGTAGTCAGGTGGTGGTGGTGTACACCTTTAATCCCAGCACTTGGGAGGCAGAAGCAGGTGGATTTCTGAGTTCGAGGCCAGCCTGGTCTACAGAGTGAGTTCCAGGACAGCCAGGGCTACACAGAGAAACCCTGTCTCAAGAAAAAAAGGAGAGGAGAGGGGAGGGGAGGGGAGAGGGGAGGGGAGAGGGGAGGGGAGAGGGGAGGGGAGGGGAGGGGAGGGGAGGGGAGGGGAGAGGAGAGGAGAGGAGAGGGGAGGAGAGGAGAGGGGAGGAGAGGGGAGGGGAGGGGAGGGGAGGGGAGGGGAGGGGAGGGGAGGGGAGGGGAGGGGAGGGGAGGGGAGGGGAGGGGAGGGGAGGAGGAGAGAAAAGAAAATTGGTACAGGGTGCTGGCTCAGTTGGTAAAAGTGCTTGCCTAGCATAAACAAGGACCTGAGTTCAATCCCCAGGACCCATATTTTTTAAAAGCCAGCACATACTTGTAATCCAAGTACTGGGCAGTGGCAGGGGGTGGGGGTGGGGGGTGGAAGCAGAAAGATCCAGTGAGATAACCTGTCTCAAAATTACAGTGGCTGATATTCCTGAAGGTGACATCCAACACTGACTCTGGCTTCTGCACATACACAGGCTCCTGCACACACTTGCTCCTATGAACATGGATGTACATACACATATATACCCACAATTTTTACAAATAAATAAATAGAAAGAGAAGCATCTGTTGGTTAAATATTTTTTCTTTTATTTCAGTGTATCTTTTCTACTTTTCCATATTATTACCTGATCATTCCTGTTTAATAACACAAAGTGTATGCAAGAAACAGATTTATTCCCTCTTGGTAGATTAACTCATTAAAAAATATTACAGTTAAAAGGTATTTATGGGGTTGGGATAGAGTACAATGGTAGAGTTAAGAACAAAGTATATTCAACTTAATTTTTAACATAACCAAACACATAATCTTGTAAAAGTCAGGTAGTATAAAGACTTTAATAAAATAAAAAAAAAAAAAAGTAGCGCCCCAGTGTCACAATAACCCCCTTTCAGAGGGCTGATACTTTACTCCAGAGCTCTCTTCTGACGCTCACCTCCGTGACTTGAGAATCACATGCTTGGCTGCAACTTTGTCTACTATGTTCACCATCTGTTAACTCTAACCATAGAACATAAGCTTTCAACCCTTTCACTACCTCATTCTTTCTCCCAAACACAATTCTTTCTCCTCTCACCTTCACAATGTAGTTTCGAGTAATTTGGAGTTAAGTCAGTTGTCCATGGTTACATTGTCATAACTTTAAAAGGGATAGTTACAGACTTCAACATCAGTATATTGTGGTTTCATAAGCAGTTTCTCTTCAAATAGTAAGCGGTCACACTGCATGTTTCCTTTCCCTGAGTGTGAATCATGTGTCTAAGTCTTGCAGTCAACATGTTCAACCTTGCCGAACCTAGCACTTCCGGAATTTACTTGACTACCTGATATTTTTCTGTGTAATGATTTTTAATGGAACCTCATTAGCATATGTATAATACAGTTGGGGAGATGCCAGATAAAACAGACTTTCCAGGCCACAAAAGAGCAATTAAGCACTGGAGTGCTTAACTTTGAGAAGCCAGGCACTCTCTTTTCCAGAAGTCTTTAAAACAGGACATCTGTTTTATTCATAGTCCAGTGTGAACAATAGGACTCTGCTGCTGTTTCTTCCTCTTCCTGTCCCCCAGAGGCCGCATTGGAGGCTTTTAGCTACCTTTTACAGGACGATGGGACTCTGGCTACTAACATATTTAAAAAAAGACAACTATTATTTATTTAGAGCTTCATACATATCCTAGGTGTTTTTCATAATTATCTCATTAGTCTTCAGAACAGAATGAGGTAGCATTATTTTACAGATGATGAAACTAGCTATAGAGAGATGGTGGAATAAGACCTCTAAGGCAGAATTTGAATTCAGGCATCAGACATAACACCACTCCATCCTTTATTGTTAATGTTCAGAACAGCAACCTACAAAAATAACAAATAAGATGATGTTTATCTGTACTTACTGTGTAAAAACTCAGGCCACCACAATGTTTATGATAATAAGTTAACCATTTCTTTAACCTTCCCACTAACTGGAGGTTATTATTTTTGTTAGTGTAGTGCTTACCTTTTCCTTCACTGTGACCAAATGTCTAACAAGAAATGGCCTGAAGGAAGAAAGGTTTACTGGGGGTCCTGGTTTAAGAAGCTACTACTAAGCCTAGAAATAAAAGCAGCCAGCTCAGACTCCTCAAATCTTTACCCCTCTAAGAAACAGGAAAGTGGAGGATGAAGTAGGTCTGGGCTAAAACCCTCAAGGCCCACCCCTCAGTAGCCCACTTCCTCCAGGTAGGCTCTACCACTTAAAGGTTCCAAAATAGTGCATGCTAGCTGGGTACCAAGTCCTTTAACACAAAATCCTGTGGAATACATTTCACATTCAAACTGTAGCAGGAAAAATTCTATTGCAGAGTTCTTCTGCATTTTATTCTGTCACAATCTGCCATCTGGTAAATGGTTTCTTGCATGAGACTATTGAAATTTGATGTGACTCGTATATATTAATTAAGACCAAATACATCTTGATCTATAAAAATTGGCTTGGGATAAAAGTCTCTTTTTTCAACATATTATATCAATATAGTAACAGCATCACACAGCTCAAAGGATGCTGGGCCAAGAGACAGAAAAGATGTGTTCTCGCCCACCCAGTCTCTCACTGACTGTATTCATAAGCAGATCATTATGTCCATTTACTTTTACTGTCAAATGGGGAATGACGATTATTTCAAAATGGCTTTTTCAAATCCCCTGTAATATTTCAGGATGATTTTTATCTCTGGATGTTGGCTCACAGATGGAAGAGGGACTGTATAATTCCCAAGTTAGTTTGTACTATGCTGTGGTTTACACAAACCAGTGAGGAAGGGCTGGCTGGATAAACAAGTGGGAGCCATACTTCTGAGTACCATGATATTAACCTAAAAAAAGAAGTCATTGAAAATTTGTGGTTAAGTGTCTCTTGAAAATACTGACAAAGCTACTAAGCTCTAGAGAGTCTATGAGATGTTGCCACATTGCCTCAATACTCATCAGAATACATTTCTCTGAGTTACTCTTTAGCATTCCTCACCAGTGTCATGCCTGGCCCAGCATGAGTTGTTGAAATGTGTTGATGTTTAGTGTAGACCTGGAAGATGAGAAAGAGAGATAATTAGTTTAGATTAAGTGTGGCCACAGAGCTTTAGACCTTCTGCATTCAACATCCACTCTTCCTAATAACTGTCCATAAATTACTTTAGTATCTGGGCCATATTTCCCCCAATAGCTTTCAGAGCTGGGCTTGGAATTCACAGCTTCATGTATTTAGACAAGTATTACATTACTGAGATGTATCTTCAGCTCTTGAGTACTATTCTTTTTTGAATTTTGAGTATGTGGTGGCACACGCCTATAATCCTATCTCTCAGGAAGCAGAGGGAGGAGGGTCACTGTAAGTTCTATGCCAACCACCACTGCACAGTAAAACCCTATCTAAAACAGAAAAAGAAGAAAAGGAAAAGAAAAGGAAGAAAACTCGTGTACTTTACAGAGCTGTTCAGAGAAATAAAAGAGACCATGGAAGTGTAGTATGTAGTGTAATCGTTACCAAAGCCTCAGAGGTCGATCAATACTAACCAGTTTCAATAGTGAGGAGGTGCTACATGAGCTCAGGTTCCTCTTGTTGTTTTGTTTTTTTCTTCTCTTTGGGAATCGAACCCAACATCTTATACATGATGAGCAAGCATGCTACCACTGGGCTATACCCCCAACCTCTATTGAACTTTACATCCAGGCTTTTAAAAAACAATTGTGGCATAAATTTGATTTGCTTACTTTTTTTTTTTTTTTTTTTTGCCTGTATCTTCTCAAGCTAAGCAAACTCTCTACCACCGAGTCATACCCCAGACCTCCCCAGCATTTGTTTTTTGTTTTTTGTTTTTTTGTTTTGTTTTTGTTTTGTTTTGTATTTCGACACAGGGTTTCTCTGTGTAGCCCTGGCTGTCCTGGAACTCACTCTGTAGACCAGGCTGGCCTTGAACTCAGAAATCCGCCTGCCTCTGCCTCCCAAGTACTGGGATTAAAGGCGTGTGCCACCACTGTCCGGCCATCCCCAGCCTTTCTAGTAGAAGTTTTTCTTCCCCTAGAAAACAGCATAATATTCCAAAGGCAAAACATATAGTCCGGGTGCTTGATTTCATAATCTGATCTTTCTGACCTACTTCCATACTCCCAAATAGGGCCTATTAGATTAGAGAAGTCATTTTACTCTTGCATGAAATCAATTATACTTTTGTTTGAAATGTATTATACTTTAGAGTAGTTTGAGAAGACTGCTCATTAACCATAACAAAAATGAAAGCCAAGTTTGAAGGTCAAAAAGAAACAGCAGAGCTGTGTCCTTGCACACAAAATCTGTCTAAAGACTTTCTTAAAAGATTGTGAAATTAAGGGATATGCCCTGAGGCAACAGGACTCATGTCACCCATCTGGAGAGTTAAGACACTGACTTACTCCTGAGAATGGTTGTTGTTCATGCAAATATTTTGTCCATTTGCTCTTTCATGGGTAATTGCATGGAGTAACAAAAAACACCTACTTGACTTACAGCTTGGCAGCAACAGAAGCTTATGTTTTCTAGAGACAAAATAAGAAGCAGCTTTCCTGGATCATCTCTAAGTCAAAGTAAAATAAAGCATGTTTGGATCCTGTGCCTCCCAGTAACCATGTCTATGAAGTGATGCTGTTGAGGTCAAGGTGTCCCAGAATACAGAAAAGGAAAGGGAGAGGAACACATGTAGTTCAGAAATGTATCTTTCTAGAGAAGAAGGGGCAAATATTTTTCTTTCTTCTTTATCTCCCCTGCTTAGAAAAGTAAGGAAACTACAACTCAGTAGTAAAGCATTTGCCTATCATATGGGCAAGTCTGGGTTCAGTGCCCAGTATAACAAAAGAAGAAAAAAATAACTTACTGAATTCTAATCTTGCTGATAGTCCTCAAAGGAAAAAGATTAATATATGGATTTGAGAGTAGAGTTCTAGCTCATGCTGTGTCTTGGTTATAATACCAAAACCTAATCTTTTTAGGGAAGCTTACATCTTAACAAAACTAAACCATTAAGAATATATTTTCATTTTTTTCTTCCTGCTTAGCCAAATGAGAAAACATTCTACTCTTCCCTATATAATAATATTACTCAACTGGCAAGCATAGAGAACACAAAAACCATGCAGAAGAACTAATGGGAAACAGGATGATAAAGTGTCTCTTCACTCCAGACAGCATACAAATGTAAATGCTATAGATACTTAACAAGATCAGAAATTATGTCAGTATTAAAGAGAAAGATTCATGGAAGGTTTCATAGAGAACGTAGTATTTAGCCTTGAAAGACAAGAACAAATGTGGTACAAAGAAATGAAGGACAGGAAAAGATACAGCAACCTCAAGAATCTGCATTTACAAGAAGAGCAAAAAGAGGAAATGGGAGGCAAGTAGACCAGTAGGATATGCCAGGCATGGAAACACCAATGGAAAATAAGACTGAAAAAGTAAGTTAGGATCTACCTAGGCTGCTTATTGAACCCCTGTTTCAAAAACCTTAGGTCTGGGGAAGTGTAGAATATTTGCCTGGCATGTACAAAGCTCTGGGTTCAACCTCCAATTGGAAAAAGAAGCTAACCAATAAAATGATGAATGACCAATTTTTACAGAAACCTAAGTATTTTTGCATCCTTATTTTAACTTCTCAGTTTCTATATAGAGGCATACTCACCACCTTTAACTCAATCAGTCACAACATATACCATGAGAAGCAGCAAACTTTAAGAATATTACAGTCTAGACAAGAAAGGACATCTTTTGAGAGGAAAATAACTGATAACAAAGAGTAAGAACAGAGAGAGGTGAAAATTAAACATATTAGGGAAAGTAAATGCAGTGACTCTGGCTGGGTCCATGAGGAGGAATTTTGAAGCAAATGATATAGTTTAGTGGGTATTCCTGCTAATTAGGAGTACAGACTTCTTTCCAGATGTCACTAAGACCAGGACGTCCTCTAAGTTATCACCAATGCACACTCTTGGTTTTGGTGTGCAGTGTTTACACCATAACATAGATAACTGAAAATTGTTTGGGTACTGACTATGCAGATATTCGACAAGGGAACCCAAACGTTGCCTCGTGAGCCCTCTTGCAGCCAAGAAGCACATCCACAGAGCTAGTATCCTTACTTGTATCTATAAGGAACTTCGTTTTCTCATGGGAACTATAGCTGAATTCTTTCATCTCATGCAGCCTTTGAGAAAAAAAAAATTCCTTCACTCTCTGTGTACTAGTCCTATGAGAGGAGCCCATCTTCCAGAACATTTTTATCAATGAGAGGTTATTTGAAAGGATAGTTTCTAAGTCAGCCTTGAGTTTGAATCACCCACACCTACCTAGCCCACAGACCTTCAACAAGTCATGAACCCTCACTAGCCCTGTCTTTTTATCTATAAAATGAGGATATTTTAGCATATGTGGAATAAAAGATACATGTGTCTGGCTCATGAGAGGCACTCAGTGGATCTGTTTGTTTCTTTCCTTCCCTGCCCCCTCTGCTAAAAGTTCAGAGTCATTTCCTCCCCTTCATTTAGTTTTAATAGATAAATATTTAATGAGCATTTACTGTGAGTCAAACCTTTGTCAAATGGTGCTAATATGACTACAACCAAGATAAAATTTATGAGTTCATTTCTTTGTCACCAGGGTTAACAATGTTGAATTGACACAGCTCTGTAGCATTTAGAGTAGTGATTGCTTTTCTAGGCACCACTTTGAATAGTGAGCTCATTTCAAGTAAGCCAAATCAGACTTATAATTGCATAAAGATTTATAGTCTATACTCACCAGTGACTCACAGTTGATATTCAGTACTTGGGACCTAAATAAGTCAGAGTTTTGTTTTACTTACTATGGTAGTAAATCATACTTAGAAAAATGAACCCTTGCTGCTCTTCCAGAGGTCCCTGGTTCAGTTCCCAGCACTTAAATGACAGCTCATAACTGTCAGTAACTCCAGTTCCAGGGGATCTGACATATTCTTCTGGCCTCTATAGGCACCAAGCATGCACATGGTACATATACATACATGTTGACAAACAATCATATACATAAAATAAATATATATTTTAAAAGAAGAGCCAGGCATAGTGGCACACACTTTTAATCCAAGCATCTAAGAACTAGAGGCAAAAAAAGGAGCAAAGGAGAGAGGGGCCAAAGGGAGACAGAGTATATATATATATATCTCAAAGGGTGTGAAGGATGTTCCTGAGGATAACACCTCCATATGCACAACACACACACACGCATACACACACACACATGAATACACACTCAAGAGGAATGCAAATCAGTATCAAAACACCAAAGATCTCAGTCCAAAACAATGCACAAAGGCTATGTTTTCTATTTCTAAAAAGAAAACATAGAAATGGTAAAAAGGTACATGAAAAAAATGTTCAATATCACTAATCCCCAGAGAAAAGCAAATCAAAGCTACAGTAAAAATATACTATTCCACATCTGTTAGAATAGCTAGTTCATGAGGAGAAGAAAGGATATGGAGCAACAGAGACATTTTTAGTGAAGTATACTATACACTGTGCAGCCATTATAGAAAGCAAGAGGATATTCTCAAAAAATCAAAAGTAGAATTACCATGTGATTTGCAGCCCTACTGCTAGAAATATGGCCAGGGAACTAAAAATTACTATGTCAAGACTTCTATGCTCCCATGTTTATTATGACACTATTCGCTATAGCCAAGACATGAAATCAACATGAGAATCTAAGATATATAAAGAAGTAAAAGTAAACAAAAAGCTCAGTGGTATGAACAGACACACACATGCAGAATGCACATGTATACACAGGCATGCATATTCAAACAAGTAAAAATAAACAAAAACTCCATAGTATGTATACACACATATGCAGAATGCACACAAATGCACATGTATGCACACACAAATACATACAGTGAAATACTCTATGGCCTTTAAAAAGGAGAAATTCTGTTTCTTGTAGCAATATAGATGACCCAAAGGAACATTGTACTAAGGGAAACAAGCTAGACTCAGGAAACCAGACGCCACACACTCTTGCTAGTTGCCAAGGACTAGGCGTAGGGAAGACTGGCCAGAGTTTCCATAACACTTTGTCCTGATAGACAGCAAGATGATTATAGTTAGAAATACTGTATCATATATCTGAAATTTGCTAATGGAGCAGATCTTAAGTTCTCTCAACACAGAAACTCAGGTAAAGGCTGACTTCCTTCTTACCTGGGTGGTGCTAGAAAGGCAGTAATGCACTCACCCCTCATAGGGAAGTCTGAGTGAAATGCTTTATTAAACTCATTCAGCTCCCTCTCTATGTCCATGAGGACTGCTCTGCCCTCCAGAACTTGACTTATATCCTGTTCTTTTTTTTCCACTTCAGAAATTACCATGGTTGACACAGAGATGCCATTCTGGCCCACCAATTTCGGAATCAGCTCTGTGGACCTCTCCATGATGGAAGACCACTCGCATTCCTTTGACATCAAGCCCTTTACCACAGTTGATTTCTCCAGCATTTCTGCTCCACACTATGAAGACATTCCATTCACAAGAGCTGACCCAATGGTTGCTGATTACAAATATGACCTGAAGCTCCAAGAATACCAAAGTATGTTCACTTTTCACACTCCTAGGATTGGAGTTAGACAGTTTTTTAATAACCATTGAATAAATGCTCATGAGATTAGCACCCTGACAAGAAGGTGTCTTTACTCAGTTGTTTATCCACTGTGCTTGAAGTTCTAGATGTCTGTGGGAGGCCAAAATAAGACAGCACAACAATGTTCCCAACCTAACCCTCTTTCTTCTTCTCCCTCCAATGTTCCCAATCTTACACACACACACACACACACACACACACACACACACACACACACACACACACACACACACACATTTATCTTCTCCTTTCTTTCCTGTCTTGTTTCCATCTTTGGAACATTTTCTAGGATAACTACATTGCCAGTTTTGTCTTAGGCTGACAGTCCATGATGTAAACTTCGAATTCTCCCAGCTTCTTCTCAGTAAGTCATAGTTGTAGGTCAACTTACGTGACTCATCATAGCTAAGTTACTATTACAGTTAGGTTTTCTTTCTAAGCTGTAATTTGTAAAATTTACCTCAAACCCTAGTTTGGGGCATAAACTTACATTTGAACATTGTGGCTGACTGACAGATCATCATGACATTAAGTAAATTAACATAAAACATCAGCCTCAAGAAAACCAGAACCAAACTTTTCGAGATAAAGTATCATTTCTGTGGTGCTGTTTCCTTGATTTTTATCTTGTGGGCTGATGTGCTGGTTTTCCAGAGTCACCCCTGTGTCACTGGCAACCATTGCTTGATAATAAGTAAGAACTTCCTGTAATTTCTAGTTGTTTTCTTTAGATAGAAAGTATACGTGGGTATTTATCTGTGTGGTTCGGGGTTAGAGCCTAATACGGAAATTCAATAGGTCTGAGCCACGGGCAAACGCAGTACTTGCTTCACACAGGTTGCTCCCACTCTCTATCAAAGATCACTTTACAAACCACCTCTTGACTCAACCCTGTTGATAACCTGGCACCTCGGGCTAGGCTCACCATGGCATTTTCTTGCCCATGTTCCTTCTGTATTTCTTTTGCAAGAAAAGTTTAAAACTATTTCTAAAATTCACCTTTTCAATAAAACCCATAATAGCAGAATGAATGCCAGAGGCAGCCCATTGTCTTGCCAAGTAAGTTGCACTTCTTCAAACCCTGTGCAATGTCTGTGGAAAGCAGCGGGGAGTTGGGGTGAAGCACACTTAATTCTCTGGCTTTTAATTCCCTTCCTGCTTTATTTGTGCAGGTGAGGTTCTGGGGTGTTGGGACTTGCCTGAGATGATAAAGTCTTACTTTTCCTATCTGAGCACCAATGTTTCTTCATGTTCCCCAGCACCTCTCCTGAGACAGTAAAGTTATGGCATGAAAATATGAAGGCCACCATGGAAAGCTACGGTTCCTCTTTAAGATTGCTTGTCATGAGATAACCATCTTCTCAAATTTTCCCATGCACAGGTGCGATCAAAGTAGAACCTGCATCTCCGCCTTATTATTCTGAAAAGACCCAGCTCTACAACAGGCCTCATGAAGAGCCTTCTAACTCCCTCATGGCCATTGAGTGCCGCGTCTGTGGGGATAAAGCATCAGGCTTCCACTATGGAGTTCATGCTTGTGAAGGATGCAAGGTAAAAAATAAATTTAAAAAAATCACCCTAGAGTTTTCTGCAATTTTGCCTATTCTATTTCCTGTTACAAACTCACTCTAAGAATTTAAAGATAAAGTTGTGGGGGTTTGTTTTGGCAGAACTCATTCTTCAAGTAATATAACATTTGAAAATCTGAGAAAAGCTAATAAAGGCAGCATTACTCTGCCCCACTTCCCCTTCCCCAAGATGAGCCTTTGGGGCATCTCAGTGGATCTTGCAGAGTTGTTTTTTTTTTTTGAAAGGACTTATCCAAGGTATCACAGCAAGACAGTGAATGATGAGCCAGTACTAGGACCTACATCTTCTGATTTCTCTAGTGTGTTTTTCATCCTGCTATACAATCTCTTAAACAAGTAAGGCTTGATAGACTATGTATGTATATCACTTGACCCATGGACTAATGCTGTAATATTAAGCATATTAATACATTAGCACTGTAGAAATTGTGCATCAAAGGCATGGGGTCACTTGAGTAGGCACTTTATTCCCAGGACTGCAAAAGGAAAAACAAAGTTATGGGTTAGTGAGGTCTGTCCCTACCAAGCCCTAAGCTAGTGCTGTTCCCGTAGTCCAGCTGCAGACCAAGCCTTGTGTAATGGAAGGGCAAAAAGCAACAACTGAGCTCTTCCCTGTGAAAAGAGTGTTTTAGAAAGTTAGGGATATGCTGTCCCAGGTATAAGAAAAGTACATTAATATATTCATTTTATATACAGTTTTAAAATAACTTTAACATACTCAGGAATAAAATAGCCTGTAACTTATCATGTACTGGGAGCCATAGAATACATTGTTTATCCGTATTTACCTTATAAATACTGGAAGGTGTGGTGCTGTATGCCTTTAATATTAGCACTCAGGAGCAGACACAGGAGCATCTCTGGGAGTTCATCAAGCCTGGTCTCTATAGTGAGCTTCAAGCCAGCCCCATCTCAAACAAAATAAAACATAAATAAATGAAGGAAATACTGCTTCACTTAAGCTTTTTCTGTAGAATAAAGATGAAGCACACAAGATAGGCACGAGATAGGACTTCTGGGCTCTAGATGGATGGCAGACCAATAAAGGAAAACTAATTTTTATGAAATTCGTAACCCTCAGCAGATGTGTGTGTGTGTGTGTGTGTGTGTGTGTGTGTGTGTGTGTGTGTTGTGCCATTATTTAACCACATTCTACAAACATTTTCTAATCTATAAAGCAATGAAATTTAGTTGGATCTGTAAGGTTCTTTTAGTCCAAACGTAATCTAATATGGTAAAAAGATACAAGCCAGAGTTCCCTCTGCCACTTTCTCAGGCATAGCCTGCCAGTCACATAAACACTTCAGCCCTCAGTCACCTTAGGAAGAAAACAATTTGATTAGGTTGGCAGCCAAGGTCTTATACATCTCTAAGGTTTGGATTTCAAAACAAGTCCTTGAAACACTCCTGGCAAGAGATGCTTTCATTTAAAACACCAAAGCACGTTCATGAGCCTGGCATGATGGCACATGCCTGTCATCCCTGCTCACAGGAGGTGGAGACAGAGGAACAGCAAGAGACCTTGTTTCAAAAAGACAAAAACAATGAAAAGAAATCAGCCTCTGATTAAAAAATATCTGTGATTCGATCATTATACACAACCAATAATCTAAGATCTCTGTAAGGAAGAACATATCATTGTATTTAATGAGTAAGGTTTACCCAAAAATCTTTTTTTGAGTTGCTAAATTCTGAGCCATATTTATCTGAAAAACCCATTCAGTTTGGGTCATGCTGGTCATATACATTAATGAGTGTGAATTGGATAATCATTCAGACTTTGTAGTAATTTATTTCCTGTATGTTGGTGGAGTGCCTAGAAAATTAGAACTTACAAGCAAGTTCTGAGACTCAAAAGTTTGATTCCCACTTACAGATGTCCACTTCAGGTCGTAGAGCCTGAAGAAACACAACTTAAGCACCAAACTGCTGCCTCATTCCCAATGCATCAGGCCATTGGCTGTCACTCACAAAGATGTCCTCTTAGCTTATCATCAGTACCCATGAGAACTAAGGAGAATGAAATTAGCAAGTGTTTTCTGTTTTACCTGTACAAAGCTTAAAATGCACCTTGGCAATTTAATGTTTGCCATTTCCATAGACTATGGTGCAGTCCCATAATTAAACTTCAGTTGACCATAGCTTGTAGACTCATTTATAGATCAAAAGGAATGTTTTGTAAGACAACTCTTATGAGACCTTCTTAGGATGCCAGTGGGAGAAGCTTACATCTGTGATTCCTGTCAAAAGGCAAACAGAAAGGAGTAAACTTATTGGAGTTGATTAAAATGAAATAGTGACAGGTTCTTGGTGTGTTACCATTTCAGACTTACACAAAATAAAGCATCTTGTTTCTGAGAGCTTATACATGACTTAAAGCTCAAAAACAAAAACAAAAACCTTTTGCTTGCTGCTTGCAAATGTGCTTTTTGGTTTTGTTTTCTTGAGTCACCACTGTTTTAGGCCCTTCATTGGTGAAGCGAAATGCCCGAGGCTTCATACTTATAAAGAAGAGATTTATTTGGCTTGTGGTTCTGGCCTCAGGTTGAGAGTCAGCAACTGGTAATTGCCTTCTTGATGGAGGATTTTAAAGTAGTGTAGGACTATGAATGGTGAGAGACAGGAAGCAGGAGAAAGGGAGGGAGGGGGAGAGAGAGAGGGGGGGAAGAGGGAGGGGGAAGGGGAGAGGGGAGGAGAGAGAGAGAGAGAGAGAGAGAGAGAGAGAGAGAGAGAGAGAGAGAGAGAGAGTTGGTCTCTCTTCCTCTTATGAAGTAACTAGAATTCAATCACAGGGACACCACCCTAATGGCCTTATCTAATCTTAATCACTGTCCAAAGGCCCCACCTCTAGCCTCAGTCAGATTAAGTTTCCACCCTCTTCCACTTCACATAAAGATTAAAACTTAACACTTGAATCCTTAAGAGACACACTCCTAACAGAGCAATCATATTTTGTAATCTTTTCTGAAAGATCAGTTAGGATAAGATTTCCCTAAACTCTGAGTAAACACCATCTGCCCTCAGTTCAATACATCCTAAGCCTGCTTCTGTGAGGGCCTATGCTATCTATGTCTAGGGTAAATGGTTCAAATGCATTCCTGCTTGCCTAGGGTAGCTCAGGAACTCAGCTCCTATTTGCTGAACTGAGGCTGCATGCAATCCCAGCAGAGAACTTTCAATCTCATGGTAAAATCAATACCATGCTAAGGACTCAGCTTGTTGTACATGAAATTTTGTAAAAATTAAAGAACTGTGGAGCTGAAGAGATGACACAGTAGTTAAGAAATCTGGCTGTTCTTCCTGAGGACTCAGGCTCAATTCCTAGCACCCACATAGTGGCACACAGCCTTTAGAACTACAATCCCAGGGATCTAATGCCCTCTTCTGGATGCTGTGGGCACTCCATCACGGGGTGCAAAATATCCATACTCATAAAATAAAAATAAAGGGGAAAAAATGAATACTTGGGCCATCAACATAGTTCAGCAGGTGAAAGTGCTTGCTGAACAAACCTGATCACCTGGGGCACATACCCAGAACATACTTAAAGGTGGGAAGAGAAACTCAGTGCCACAGACTTGTTATCTGACCTCCACACATAGACCATGGCACACAGGTAACTCCCCCAAACAACAACAACAATAATAATAGTTTAATAAATAAAAGAATTAAGGAGAAACTTGGGAAACATTTAAAATACATAAACAAAAGTAAGAATCATTTTCTTAAAGGCAAATAGAAAGACATTGGAGTCAATGTATATACTTCTGAAATAGCAACCTACAAACTTCATTACACTGTCACTGCACAATAATCCAAGAGTTGACTGTTAAAAGCAGATGGAAAATACACATTGTTCTATAGACCCTAAAATAATAGAGTACTGGTAATGTCAGTAAATAAATTAACAGAAAAACACCCAGTGATATTCTCCTATCTTCCTCTTGAAAAAGTTAAATAACATGAAAACATGCTTATCATAAAATTGGAGGGGAATAACAGTAAAAGCAAGTTCTTATGTATATATTCTGTATATATTCAGATTAAGAATTTGTATGCAGGGTTGGGCATAGTGGCATACACTATTAGTCCCAGCACTCAGGAGGCAGAGGCAGGTGCATCTCTTTGAATTCAAGCACTATACAATGAGACCTCGTCTCAAAAAAAAACCAAATTTGTATATGTATTAAGTTCATAAATGATAAGCAGAATGATTACTCTTTAGAATTGAAGGATATCAAATCTTCCCAAAATGATTTACTTTAGGCATATATCATAGGAATCAAGCTAATTTTTTTTATTATGGCAATGAAAATTTTTCACTAGCATGGAGTAGGCTTTGCATATTAACTTACTGCTAATCCCCAGCATTGGCACAGCCACAGTACTTGGGACCATTTGAGAGGTAAGGGGTTTCAATTGCATCAGGTTCTACATGGGACCTATTCTTTGGGATACTGCTGATCTCACAAGGAGTAAAAGAGTTCCATAACAGCATCAAAGACAAAACAAAGAATCCCTGGCAGGACTTTCCTGGGGAGTTGCCCTCAGAACTGAGAAGGTGCTGTGCTGCGGTGCTCATCAGGAGAAGAGCTGAGCTGGGCTTCCACATGGAGCCAGGATTCTCAAAGGCATTAAGAATGCCACAGTCAGCTGTGTCTGGACTTCCAGAACAAGCATCTTCAATTTCTCTCTGAAGGAAAGAATTCCCTACTTAGACTTTGTAGGTTCCACAGTTTATGGTCAAAGGATAACTTTTTAAATTTTTAATATTTTTAAATTCTCAGAGTTGGTAGTATTGTTAAGAGATTTTTAAAGGTATGCTTGCACTAATCAATATCACAGTGAATTCAGAAAAGTCTCACTAAAAAACATTAGTGAGAAATGTTTGCTTTCACTTTCATCAGTATAATTTGGTTTTTATGTGGTCTTGTTTCATTGGTGTTCTGATTTTTACATACACAGTCAATATTAGTAAACAGATAGGAACAAGAACATGGGCAGCACAAAGGAGAAGTTAGAAACACAAGCGCTAAAATGAGAAATAACTTAACATTTGTCTAATTGGAATCCCAAAACTAATAAATGAGAGAAACCCAGATTCAGAAAACACAACCAAGAAAATAAGTAAAAGAATTTCTATGCCTACACACACTATAGTAAGACTACAGCATGCCAGGGGAAAGAATGTATACAAGCATCCAGTGCGACAGAAAGATCACAACCGAAATCAGTTGACAAGAGATGTATCACAGCAAGAATGGACACACAAACACAACAGGATTCAAAGTGTTAGAGAGTGTGCCTAGCATCACTCAAAAATAGAGACTGAATGAAATATTTACCTGTTTTTAAAAAATCACTGAAAAAATGCATTTTAACATAAAGCCAGAGAGAAGATGCTTATAACACATGTGACAGACATCAAATAAGCATCCAAGAACATATGAAGAATGCCTAATGACCTATTTTAGACAAGAAGTCCCATTACAAACATAGAAAAGAAAAGCCAGGGAACTATATGTTGAGATCATACTTATGTTTTACATATAATAGATTCTCAATGAAACCTGAGAGTTGGCCATAGTGTTATGTACCTGTAGTCACAGGTATAAGAGAGGCTGAGGAAGACAACAGACATAATGAAGGCTGAAGTCACCAAGCAGTGGTGATACATTCAAATTTTACAACAATTTAGAAAACTATATACTCATATAGCCATTTTTGAAAATAATCTTGCATTATCGTATAAAATATATCATTTGCATACCATATAATACAAAAACTCTGGCAAGGCTAACCCTTGCATATATGTAAATTAAATGTTTACAATGATCTGAGCATAATGATACATGCCTGCAATTCTAGCCCTCAGATGGTTGAGGCAAGAGGATTGCTGCAAGTTTGAGGCCAGCCTAGGCTACATAGCAAGACCTTATCTCAAAAAAGCAAGCAAAACTTTTCAGTAATGCTTATGTAAGCTCATAACAAACACCAGAAATTCAAACAGTTGTCACCATTTGAATAGATTAATAAACTGTAGCAAACTCAGAGAACAATCAGAAGGAGATAGAATCACATGTAAGATTTTAATGAAGTATTGTTGTAGGCTCTGGCTGTGTCCAGTGGTAAAGAGACAACTCTACCCCATCAAAGTCACAATTTTAAGTGAAGAGTGAGAATGGGGAAAAAAAAGAAACACTTGGGCATTTATACTGAGCATTTAGACACTTAGGTAGGTAATTTCTGTGATCTGTTAGAAAGTTACAAGTAAGCTGAGCAGTGGTGGCACATGCCTTTAATCCCAGCATTTGGAAGGCAGAGGCAGGTGGATTTTGAAGCCAGCCTAGTCTACAGAGTGAGTTCCAGGACAGCCAGGAAAGGAAAGGAAAGGAAAGGAAAGGAAAGGAAAGGAAAGGAAAGGAAAGGAAAGGAAAGGAAAGGAAAGGAAAGGAAAAGAAAAGAAAAGAAAAGAAAAGAAAAGAAAAGAAAAGAAAAGAAAAGAAAAGAAAAGAAAAGAAAAGAAAAGAAAAGAAGAGAAGAGAAAAGAAAAGAGGAAAGGAAAGAGGAAAGGAAAGGAAAGGAAAGGAAAGGAAAGGAAAGGAAAGGAAAGGAAAGGAAAGGAAAGGAAAGGAAAGGAAAAAGGGAAAGGAAAAGGAAAAGGAAAAGGAAAAGGAAAGAAAAGGTTACAAGTACCACTAGAAACAAGATAAAGAGAAAGGACTCAAGGAGTTCCAGAAGTGGGGCACATGCAGAGACAGGAAGACATCAGATGAAGGATAAGGCTGATTGAGAAGGGAAGATGTTACCAAGATTTGTAATAAAGGGTGTAAACATATGAAAAACAGATTTGAGTATTCCTAATTCTAGAATCCAAAATCCACAAGACCCTGAAATTTTTTAGTAGCAAAATATTGTCATGTGGAAAATTCCATGGGTGACCTCATTGAACAGATTGCAGTCAAGAAGTTTATCTGTTCAATAAAAATACTGTATAAAGATATTTTTCAGCTACTCATGGTGGCACACATCTAAAATCCCAGCACTTGGAAGGCCAAAGATGGAGAAACCCAAGTTCAAGAGCAGCCTAGTGACATAATAAGACTCTAGTCTTTAAAAATCCAAAGGCTATTTCAGCAATAGCTTGCATAGCTGTGCAAAGCCTTGGGTTGGTCGCTATTAACACCTTCAGGTTATGTGTATAAAATATCACAGTGGAACCTGTCTTGCTATCACAGCACTTTGGAGACTAAGAAAAGAATATTTTAAGTTCAAAGCCAGCCAGGTTATATGGTGAGACCCTTTCTCAAGAAAGAGGCGGAAGGAGGAATGTAGATAAGTGATAGAGTATTTCCTAGCATGCAGAGACTTGGAGTCTCAGTACAGAGATAAAGGTGAAGAGGAATATAGATTTCATGTTTATAAGCTTGGATCTATATGTTTTCTCAAGACCAAGATACCTTACTTTGTATTTGCAACTATTTTGGAGAATTATTTTTAATCTGAAATCCAAAATATTTATGTTTACAAGAGTTTCAGCTAATGGACTATTAAGCCTGTATTTAAAGAAAGAGCTAGCCACTTGAGGGAAAGAAAGAGGTCCAGTAACTTCAAGAAAAATAGAAAGTGAAGATGACTTCATGAATTCTGGCTTGAGAAACAGAGCATGGAGCTGCCTCAGCTCAATTGGAAACACACACACACACATGAAAAGGAGCTTATAGGGAGGGCCAGGACACTGGGTTGAAGGACTATTGAACTTTCTAGTAAAGATATCAATCAAGTAGTTGAACACGCCTATTTGTTTAGTATTCAAGACATCATCCTAAAGTCAAGGAGGTAGCGCATGGACAATGTGCACAAAGCTCTAGGGAGGAGGAGTCTAACAAAAGTTAAGATGAATGTCAAAGCAAAGCCAACATTAATTCAGTGGGGTTTTATTTTGTTTTTTAATTAAATTTTATTTTTATTTATTTATATTATTATCTGTGTATGATATTTGAATATGAGCGTACACACTTGCCACAGTACTTATGTAAAGGTCAGAGGGCAGCCTAGAAGAGTCCATTTGCCTCTTCCAGCATGGGCTCTAGGGATAAAACTTGAGTTGTTAGGTTTACATGGCTTTTTACTTGTGAAGATACCTTGCTAATCCAATTCCGAGCTTTTTATACCTAACAATGAATTTGAGAGAAGTGTATTTCATGAAGATGAACATAATGAGAAATAAAGAGAACCGTGGACATATGCCTTTCCAAATACACCACACACACACACACACACACACACACACACACACTGGAGCTAGAAGATACCTCCAATTAAATTTCCTGCAGTTCCATCCAACATATGTAGTAAATTCAGATGAGCACTCTGTTAGTCCCAGAAGGACGTATTTGCATTTTGAGGTAGCAGATTTTCTAAGGATTTCCCAATTGCTTCTCATATTATTTCCTGCTATCTCTTTCTGTTTGCAAGTTACAATGGTGGGGTATTCTTTCAACTACATAAATAAATAAAACAAATCCTGCAGGAAATTGCAACATGGAGAATTCCAAAAAGTTATTCACATGTGGATTTTTATTGGCCCCGATCATGCTTTAGAAGGAAATGACTATAACTTTGCCAAGCTGCTTAGCACAATTGTGAAGGCTGGGGCACACTGCTGGAATGATTTGCTGAGAGACTGGACTGATTACATGGTATTTTATTTGCATTACATTAAATCCAGAGCACTTCTTAGAGCATGCTGAAAACCAAATGTAGAGCCAAGGTACACTGCATGACATCAGTGGGATGTGCTCAGTGTCTAAGAGGTGAAAAAGAACCCCAGAGGATCCTTCTCTACTTTGGTTTACAGAAAGTACCATTGAACCACAGAGAGTCACTTGTACAAGGCCCCCATGGTGAAACTGTGTCACAAACCCACCTTATGTTTTACGTGTGTGCAGAAGTTCATCTATGTAAACAGGTATATTTATATAGTGCAGATGCACGTATGTGTGCATGTATGTGAAAGATGGAGGACAACATCAGAGTCATCTTCATGAACACTGTCAACCATATTCAAGACATGGTCTCCCTCTGGCCTGGAGCTCATCAAGTAGACTAAACTGGCTGGTCAATGAGCCTCAGGGTGCCTCTGGTCTTTGCCTTCCAGTCCTGGGATGACAAGCACAAATCACAGAATGCCCGGCATCTTTTCCAAGGTTCCTGGGGATTGAACTCAGGTCCTCCAGCTTACTGATTGAGCGATCTTTCCAGCCCAAATCCAGTTTTGCTGATGTCCAAGTCAGTGTCTTTATCCACAGGTTGCTGCTTCCATGTATCGCATAGACTTAAAAATTGTTTATTTTCCATATCCTTTTGCAGGGTTTTTTCCGAAGAACCATCCGATTGAAGCTTATTTATGATAGGTGTGATCTTAACTGCCGGATCCACAAAAAAAGTAGAAATAAATGTCAGTACTGTCGGTTTCAGAAGTGCCTTGCTGTGGGGATGTCTCACAATGGTAAGTGGATACTGAGAGCCATGTGTACATCTTGTAACTCTCCTAGCCAATGCCAGGTCCAGGCCAATAGGCACTAGGACAACTAATGGAAGCAAGTAAATTCTTCTTCTAAAGAGCATTAAGTTTCAAAGTCATCCTGATGAGAGCTTCTTCATGTAGGCCATGAAGAAGCTTTTAGATCGAACCCTTCATTTGGCTGGGCACATGCAATGAATACTAAACAAATAGGCATGTTCTACTACTTGCTTGATATCCTTACTGGGAAGTTCAATAGGCCTTCAACCCAGTGTCCTGGCCCTATAAACTCTTATTCTTGTGTGTGTGTGTGTGTGTGTGTGTGTGTGTGTGTGTGTGTGTTAAGAAAAGGACCTTTGGGAAACTGATGTCTTAATGCAAATATAATGGTTATCATGATATATATGCTGCTTTGAAATCTTTTTTTAAAAACAGCTTAAAAGCAGAATTATAATCACATGTGTTGGTTATTACTGCTTTAAGAAATGCTGGGTATATCTGATGCTCAGAGTATAAGAACAAAGGAGAAATTATGGTACATTTACACAATGGAGTACTACTCAGCTATTAAAAAGAATGAATTTATGAAATTCCTAGCCAAATGGATGGACCTGGAGGGCATCATCTTGAGTGAAGTAACACAATCACAAAAGATCTCACACAATATGTATTCAGTGATAAGTGGATATTAGCCCAAAACTTAGGATACCCAAGATATAAGATACAATTTGATAAACGCATGAAACTCAAGAAGAATGAAGACCAAAGTGTGGACATTGTGCACCTTCTTAGAATTGGGAACAAAACACCCAGGGAAGGAGTTACAGAGACAAAGTTCGTAGCTGTGATGAAAGGATGGACCATTTAGAGACTGCTGTATCCAGGGATCCGTCCCATAATCAGCTTCTAAACGCTGGCACCATTGCATACACTAGTAAGATCTTGCTGAAAGGACCCAAATATAGCTGTCTCTTGTGAGACGATGCCGGGGCCTAGCAAACACAGGAGTGGATGTTCACAGTCAGCTATTGGATGTATCACAGGGCTCCCAATGGAGAAGCTAGAGAAAGTACCCAAGGAGCTAAAGGGATCTGCAACCCTATTGTTGGAACAACATGATGTACTAACCAGAACCCTGGAGCTCTTGTCTCTAGCTGCATATGTATCGAAAGATGGCCTAGTCGGCCATCACTGGAAAGAGAGGCCCATTGGACTTGCAAACTTTACATGCCCCAATATAGGGGAATGCCAGGGCCAAAAGAATGGGAATGGGTGGGTAGGGAAGTGGGGGGCGCTATGGGGGACTTTTGGGATAGTATTGGAAATGTAATTGAGGAAAATATGTAATAAAAATATTTAAAAAAAAAAAAAAAAAAAAAAAAAAAAAAACAGCTTAAAAGCAGAATTATAATCACATGTGTTGGTTATTACTGCTTTAAGAAATGCTGGGTATATCTGATGCTCAGAGTATAAGAACAAAGGAGCAATATCAGAATTCTAGTTCATGTATTTTTGTTGGTGGTGTTCTTTACCATGCCTTTGCTATATTATCCTTGACTTCAGAGAACACACAAACTTGTAGAAAAAAAGACAGAAATATTTGGAATTCTCACAAAACTTCAGCGCTACATCAATGCAAGGGGATAAAATCTCATATTTTTCAAAAGTGTAGCCTATGAAGAAGCACTTGTATAGTGCATATGAGTTTGGGGTTCCATCCCCAGCATTAGAAAAAAATGACAGTATTGGCTTCAGAGACACAGTAGAGAAGAGCCATGTACTCATGAGCTGTGACACTCACTCACATTAATCATAGAAGATCTATGCCTGTTAAAAACAAATTCTTCATTACCATTTGGTTCTAATTGGTTGACTGCCCCACAAAACTAATTTTAGCTGTAACTTAATAGTGTTTGACAAGTCTTAGTCGATGCTTTAAAAATATCCTTATGGATTCAAGAACTAATATATACTAACGTTATCAGATTAAGTCCAAAGTTTTATTTCATTTGATATCCAATTTTCCCTCCTTTCCTCCCTCCCTCCCTCCTTCCTTCCTTTCTCCTCTTTTCTTTCTCTCATGCAGGAGATCAGAACCAGGGCTTTGTGCATACTAAGTGTGCACTTTACCACTGAGCTACACCCAGCTCCCATCTTTATTTTCTTTTGCTTTCATCTCTCGAAAAACTGATCTGGTAAGAAGATAATCTTTGAACTCAGTGTTCATCTTTGTAGACTCTAATATATCTGTAAAGATTATATTTGTATCCCATCATGGACATGTGTGTTTCTCATAGTGGGAACCATCAAGATGCTTGCCAATGACCAATTGGTTGATTCTCTACCCTTTGAAAACAGTAAAAGGTGTAGTTGTTTTTATGGGTCAGTTCCTTTAAAGGCAAGAGTGCATTATGAATAGAGCTATCAACAGCACTGGACAGGAAGGGAATTTGGTCCAACTTTCCTCAACATTTGACCACATCTGCTTTGTAGCAGTGTACAACTGCAGTCATTGATTGCAAAATAATTTGCTGGTTTAATTCCATCAATTTCCTTTTTATTTCGAACCTCATAAAACATAAGAACAAATTTTTCAAGCCAAGAGCTTTATTTTAGTTGATGCAATCAAGTTGCAGCAAACTTATTTCATCTTTATGAAGAAATCATTGACTTTGAGGTCATTATCATCAAGATAGTCTAGGAAAGCTTGCCAACACTGCTTTTAATGCTATTTGGGTTTTGCCTATTCAAAAAAATTGACATTTCTCATATTTGTATAAAATATGGTTCCTAGCACTTACAGGCACTGCAACACTGATATAAAACATATTTTCTGTGGTTTATAAGCAAGCACACCTCACATGAAATGTATCTCCCATTGCTTAACATTTGCAGATAAATAGTATGTAAACTATAAGCTGGGGGTGTAGCCCAGTGCAGAGTTTAGCATGCACAAGACCCCAAAGTCTATTCCCAGTACCCTTCCTCCCAAAAGTCTAACCTATGTAGTATGGGTAGTATAATTTTCTCCACCCAGAAAAGTCAAAGAAAGCTACAACGTTCTTGATAATAGAGCCGTCATTTGACTTTAACAGTTAACTAGCACTCAGGAAACAGGGCAGGCAGATACCTCTATGAGTTCAAAGTCAGCCTGGTCTACATAGGAAGTTCTAGGTCAGCCATGACAACATAGTTAGATTCTATCTCAAAAAAAAAAAAAAAAAAAAAAAAACAAACAAACAAAAACCCAGTTCATTCACTCTACCTAGAAGGGGCCAATCTGAGCAGTATGTTCAGTTTTTTCTTGCAAAGTCAAGGACCAATGGGCATTAAATGTTTTTGGTTTGGTTTGATTTGATTTGATTTGGTTTGGTTTGGTTTGGTTTGGTTTGGTTTGGTTTGGTTTGGTTTGGTTTGGTTTGGTTTGATTTGGTTTGGTTTGGTTCGGTTTTTATGAGACAAGGTTTCTCTGTGTAGCCCTGGCTGTCCTGGAACTCAGAAATCCGCCTGCCTCTGCCTCCCAAGTGCTGGGATTAAAGGCAAGTGCTACCACTGCCAGAGACTTAAGCAGCTCAACCATTAAAGGACTTACAGGAGACTAACAAAACTTCTTAGAGGTTTTCAGATAAGTGTGTTTGCTGCACAATAAAGGAAACATACAAATAGTCTGCACACAGGGGAGGAATCTGCAGTGCGCTTTAACCAACTCCTGATGAGGAATCATTTTTGAATACAAAATTTTCTACATGGCTGTGGTTATACTAGCCAACGTGAGCTAACAGCATGAGTAACAGTACCCACACAAAATGCCTTTTCAAGTTGCCAAAGGAGACACCCTGTGCATTCTCCATGAACATCAGTATGGAGCTGTTTCAGTATATACAAGAATGAACACTCCACAGCCAACCTGCCCAATATGTGTCACTTTATTTTTATTTTTTTATGTTATCTGTTTTATTTGGGAACAAGGTCTCACTATGTAGCCCAGGTTGACCTAGATCTCACAATCCTCCTATCTAACTCTCCCACATGCATGTGCCACTCCACCTAGGTTCTGCTACTTCTTTTCTGTTCTTTGCCTCTGTTTAGTCCACTTACTGTGTTTAGGTTCTCTATCAGCAATGCCCTTGCAGTTCTGAAGGGAGATTCCACAGTGACCGTCAAAGGAAACAAGGGCCCTGGATAATAATGCCAAAAGGCATAGAAGCCAGTCATCATTAAGCCCTTTCACAGTTGACAATTATCTCATTATTTATAATGAAAAATATAACTCATTGAACTCTTCACTTTCCAACCAGCTAGTCTACACATTTTTACTAGACAATATTAGAGTCTTTCCAAACATGCAGACATCTGGTATATCAATTGCCTGAATTTGAAAGTTTCTACCTATGTTTTAGTGCTATAAAAACATAATTTGACAGGGGAACGCCAGGGCCAAAAAAATGGGAATGGGTGGGTAGGGAAGTGGGGGGGGGGAGGGTATGGGGGACTTTTGGGATAGCATTGGAAATGTAATTGAGGAAAATACGTAATAAAAGAATATTAAAAATTTTAAAAAAACAAAAACATAATTTGTGCCTAAATCAAGTCTTTATATTATCCGAATTAAGTCTCTATATTAACCACTGCTTATCAGATTAAGGCTAGAGTAAAAACCTAAAGCAGTCTCCTTAAAAAAGTCACATAGTCCATTTCAACTTTCTATCTTTAAAGGTAGAGCCAGGTGTAGCAGTACACTTCTGTCTGTAACTCCAGACTCAAGAAGCTGAGGCAGGAGGATTGCCATGAGTTTAAACCCAGCCTAGGCTACAGTGTGTGACCCTGTCTCAAAACAAACAAACAAACAAACAAACAAACAAGCAAAAAACAACCAAGCCAAAGAAGCGTTTAGTTTTAGCTTACAGCTTTGGAGGTTCTAATCTATGTTCATTTGGCCCTGTTGCCTGCAGTGAAAGAAATCATCCCTCAGGGAGTGCAAAAGAGAAAAAGAAGAGCTGAGGCAACACAGTCCCCTCCAAAGACACGCCCTCAAGCATCTTCCCACCTCTGAAAGGTTTCACGACCTCCCAAGAGCAGTCACACTTGAACACGTGGGAGACAGTGTAGACCCAAAAGGCAGCATATAGCTGAAGCTTTTCTATATGTGCCATATAGAACTTGCAGCTCTGTTCTGCCACAGACTAGATGCTGTGCAAGGACATACCTTTAGAATCCCCCTTGCTGGAAACTAGGTTGTTTCCAATGCCCAGCATAAACTAGGAAGAAAAAAAAACACTACATATTTTCCTGTAAATAACCAAGATGTGTTCCAGTTATTTTGATCATGGAATAATCCATCATTGTTTCTAGAGTCACAGATTGTTTAGGCATCTTTTGCATCGCACAATCAATGTGATACCCTGACTAAACCACCTTTAAAGGGAAGCTCAGAATGCAAGTGCTAACATGTACAAGAGTTTAGCTCCTAGAGAGCCCAGAGGGACCTGTAACTTATGAGATGACTACTGTTTGTCTGGGAAGTGAGTTTGTTGCTTCTTCAGTCAAATGGGTACTTGCATATATTTCTTTACCTTTTAAAACCATAACGTGTGTTGGAAAGATCTGCTATCGCATCCCCAGTATTTACCATATTTAAATATATATTGGTTTTAGTTTAAAAATTTAGTCATAAAGCATTTTGAAGTATTAATATTTCATACTCAGAGCTACTTTTTACATATAAACTAAATAACTGAGTTTAGGGTAAATATATTTTTAAAAATAGTCTAAAGTAGAAAAGAATTAGCTTGTGCTACTAATGAGTCATTCAGTTAGGTTTTCCCTATAACACCGAAATTTGATAATTATGTTTTTCATATGTTTCAAAGTTAGTGAAAGCTTTGTTGTTTAGGATATCCTATGATACAAATAATGTGGGGTTTTTCCTTTTATTGGAGATAAAAACAAAAACTGACAACTTTAAAAATAGTTCCTCAGTGGTTTCATAAAATCAGAAGGGGAAAAAAAAGTGGTTTCACAGTTTTCTATGGCACTCAGCATTGTCTGAGGCAGTTGTCCCAATGCCTGGCAAATAGCCCTAGTATGTCCTAGTATGTAGCATGAACACCTAAATGACAGATTTAAGCTGTATTGCTTTAAAAGAAAACTCTTTGCTGTAGTTCATGTCTGAAATGAACCCAAAGGCCCTGTGTTGAAGGCTGACTTGCCAGTGACTGGTTCTACTGGGAGGTGGTGGGGCCTACTTACATCATTGAGGTATGCCCTTGAAGGAGATATGAGGCTCTGTCCCCGTTCTGCCTCTCCTTGCTTCCTGGCCCCCAAAAAGTGAACAGGCCTTTTCTGACACATGTGCCTACCGTAAGTACTGTATCACTGCATCCAAAAAAAACAAGGGCAATTAACCATTATCATCTCAGTGGCATGAAGGAAAAGATGGTCACAGTTCTAATACATAAAGCACCTCCTATTGTCTCTGTGGGCTTCATGCTCTTTCTCTAAGGGCCCTGCCTCTTCTCCCATTCTTGTCCCCTTCCCACATAGACTTCAGGAAAACTGTGTCTTGATGTTCCTGAAAATGGTCTCTATGCTTATAAACACTGTCTGAATCTTGTCCCTCTGCTCCCTATCAGAATCATACCTGACATTCAAGGCCATGTCCACATGTCTTTCCTGAAGACTTTTCTGATTCCTTGTGTTTGCTCTTCTAAGTATTCTCTGCCTTCCTAGTATACCACATTCTGCTGAAACAGACAGACACATGGGGAGAGGGAACACAGGGGAAGGAAAAAGAAAGAGTTATATTGTTTTCTGGCAATGGTCATAGAATTAGCAGTTATGACTTGTGTGATTTACATGCAAAAAAATATGTACAAATGGACAAACCTCTTCCGGTCAGAAAAGCACCAGGGTAGCTAGGGCGCAGGGTCGGCTGACACTCGCCAGCTACCCACAACACCCGCCACAGGATCTTAAGACTTCTGGTGAGTGGAACACAGCTTCTGCTCCAATCCAATTGCGCGGGACCTGAGACTACTCTGGTTGGGGAGAGAGAAATCCGGCCTACATAGGGCCACAAACCTCTTCCGGTCAAGAAAGCACCGGGGTAGCGAGGGCGCAGGGTCGGCTGACACCCGCCAGCTACCCACGACCCCCGCCACAGGATTTTGAGACTGCTGGTGAGTGGAACACAGCTTCTGCTCCAGTCCAATCACGCGGGACCTGAGTCTGCTTTGGTTGGGGAGGGAGAAATTCGGCCTACATAGGGCCACAAGCCTCTTCCGGTCAGAAAGGCACCGGGGTAGCAAGGGCGCAGGGTCGGCTGACACTCGCCAGCTACCCACAACACCCGCCACAGGATCTTAAGACTTCTGGAGAGTGGAACACAGCTTCTGCTCCAATCCAATTGCGCGCGGGACCTGAGACTGCATTAGTTAGGGAAGCAGAAAACCGGCCTGAGTAGGAAGGACCACAGGCCTCTTCCAGCTGGACCAGCACCGGGGTACTGCCAGCTACCCACGACCCCCGCCACAGGATTTTGAGACTGCTGGTGAGTGGAACACAGCCTCTGCTCCAATCTTTAAACAGTGACAACGACAACAACTAACCCCAGAGATTACCAGATGGCGAAAGGTAAACGTAATAATCTTACTAACAGAAACCAAGACCACTCACCATCATCAGAACCCAGCACTCCCACTTCGCCCAGTCCAGGGCACCCCAACACACCGGAAAAGCTAGACACGGATCTAAAAGCATATCTCCTGATGATGGTAGAGGACTTCAAGAAGGACTTTAATAACACACTTAAAGAAATACAAAGGAACACTGGTAAACAGGTAGAAGACAATAAAGAGGAATCACAAAAATCCCTTAAAGAATTGCAGGAGAACACTGCTAAAGAGTTACAAATCCTTAAAGAAAAACAGGATAACCTAATCAAACAGGTAGAAGTCCTTAATGAAAAACAGGAAAACACATCCAAACAGATGATGGAAATGAACAAAACCATACTAGACCTAAAAAGGGAAGTAGACACAATAAAGAAAACCCAAAATGAGGCAACACTGGAGATAGAAACCCTAGGAAAGAAATCCGGAACCATAGATACCAGCATCAGCAACAGAATACAAGAGATGGAAGAGAGAATCTCAGGTGCAGAAGATTCCATAGAGAACATCGGCACAACAATCAAGGAAAATGTAAAATGCAAAAAGATCCTAACTCAAAACATCCAAGAAATACAGGACACAATGAGAAGACCAAGCCTACGGATAATAGGAGTGGATGAGAATGAAGATTTTCAACTCAAAGGACCAGCAAACATCTTCAACAAAATTATAGAAGAAAACTTCCCAAATCTAAAGAAAGAGATGCCCATGAACATACAAGAAGCCTACAGAACTCCAAATAGACTGGACCAGAAAAGAAATACCTCCCGACACATAATAATCAGAACAACAAATGCTCTAATTAAAGATAGAATACTAAAAGCAGTAAGAGAAAAAGGCCAAGTAACATATAAAGGCAAGCCTATCAGAATTACACCAGATT
The DNA here is from genome assembly GCF_978045245.1 of Mus caroli. Lineage (NCBI taxonomy): Eukaryota > Metazoa > Chordata > Mammalia > Rodentia > Muridae > Mus > Mus caroli. The sequence goes on along the minus strand of NW_028227262.1, from coordinate 33,208,484 downwards.
TTTCACCAGAGACTATGAAAGCCAGAAGATCCTGGACGGATGTTATACAGAAACTAAGAGAACACAAATTCCAGCCCAGGCTACTATACCCAGCCAAACTCTCAATTAACATAGATGGAGAAACCAAAGTATTCCACGACAAAACCAAATTCACACATTATCTCTCCACGAATCCAGCCCTTCAAAGGATAATAACAGAAAAAAACCAATACAAGGACAGGAACCACGCCCTAGAAACAACAAGAAGGTAATCCCTCAACAAACCTAAAAGAAGACAGCCACATGAACAGAATGCCAACTTTAACAACAAAAATAACAGGAAACAACAATTACTTTTCCTTAATATCTCTTAATATCAATGGACTCAACTCCCCGATAAAAAGACATAGACTAACAAACTGGCTACACAAACAAGACCCAACATTTTGCTGCTTACAGGAAACTCATCTCAGAGAAAAAGATAGACACTACCTCAGAATGAAAGGCTGGAAAACAATTTTCCAAGCAAATGGCATGAAGAAACAAGCTGGAGTAGCCATTCTAATATCTGATAAGATTGACTTCCAACCCAAAGTCATTAAAAAAGACAGGGAGGGACACTTCATACTCATCAAAGGTAAAATCCACCAAGAGGAACTATCAATCCTGAATATCTATGCTCCAAATACAAAGGCAGCCACATTCATTAAAGAAACTTTAGTAAATCTCAAAGCACACATTGCACCTCATACAATAATAGTGGGAGACTTCAACACACCACTTTCAACAATGGACAGATCATGGAAACAGAAACTAAACAGGGACACAGAGAAACTAAGAGAAATTATGAATCAAATGGATCTGGCAGATATCTACAGAACATTCTATCCTAAAACAAAAGGATATACCTTCTTCTCAGCACCTCATGGTACCTTCTCCAAAACTGACCACATAATTGGTCACAAAACAGGCCTCAACAGATACAAAAATATTGAAATTGTCCCATGCATCCTATCAGATCACCATGGACTAAGGCTGATCTTCAATAACAAAATAAATAATAGAAAGCCAACCTTCACGTGGAAACTGAACAACACTCTTCTCAATGATACCTTGGTCAAGGAAGGAATAAAGAAAGAAATTAAGGACTTTTTAGAGTTCAATGAAAATGAAGCCACAACATACCCAAACTTATGGGACGCAATGAAAGCATTTCTAAGAGGAAAACTCATAGCTCTGAGTGCCTCCAAAAGGAAACTAGAGAGAGCACACATTAGCAGCTTGACAACATACCTAAAAGCATTAGAACAAAAGGAAGCAAATTCACCCAAGAAGAGTAGACGGCAGGAAATAATCAAACTCAGGGGCGAAATCAACCAAGTGGAAACAAGAAAAACTATTCAAAGAATCAACCAATCAAGGAGCTGGTTCTTTGAGAAAATCAACAAGATAGATAAACCCTTAGCCAGACTCACTAGAGGGCACAGGGAAAGCATCCTAATTAACAAAATCAGAAATGAAAAAGGAGACATAACAACAGATCCTGAAGACATCCAAAACAGCATCAGATCCTTCTACCAAAGGCTATACTCAACAAAACTGGAGAACCTGGATGAAATGGAGAAGTTCCTAGACAGATACCAGGTACCAAAGTTGAATCAAGATCAGGTTAATGATCTAAACAGCCCTATATCCCCCAAAGAAATAGAAGCAGTCATTAATAGTCTCCCAACTAAAAAAAGCCCAGGACCAGATGGGTTTAGTGCAGAGTTCTATCAGACCTTCAAAGAAGATCTAATCCCAGTTCTTCACAAACTATTCCACAAAATAGAAACAGAAGGTACTCTACCCAACTCATTCTATGAAGCCACAATTACTCTGATACCTAAACCACAAAAAGACCCAACAAAGATAGAAAACTTCAGACCAATATCCCTTATGAATATTGATGCAAAAATCCTCAATAAAGTTCTTGCTAACCGAATCCAAGAACACATCAAAACAATCATCCATCCTGACCAAGTAGGTTTCATCCCAGGGATGCAGGGATGGTTCAATATTTGGAAATCCATCAACGTAATCCAGTATATAAACAAACTCAAAGACAAAAACCATATGGTCATCTCGTTAGATGCGGAAAAAGCATTTGACAAGATCCAACACCCATTCATGATAAAAGTCTTGGAAAGATCAGGAATTCAAGGCCCATACCTAAACATGATAAAAGCAATCTACAGCAAACCAGTAGCCAACATCAAAGTAAATGGTGAGAAGCTTGAAGCAATCCCTCTAAAATCAGGGACTAGACAAGGCTGTCCACTTTCTCCATACCTATTCAACATTGTACTTGAAGTCCTAGCCAGAGCAATTCGACAACAAAAGGAGATCAAAGGGATACAAATTGGAAAAGATGAAGTCAAAATATCACTTTTTGCAGATGATATGATAGTATATCTAAGTGACCCTAAAAATTCCACCAGAGAACTCCTAAGCCTGATAAACAGCTTCGGTGAAGTAGCTGGATATAAAATTAACTCAAACAAATCAATGGCCTTTCTCTACACAAAGAATAAACAGGCTGAGAAAGAAATTAGGGAAACAACACCCTTCTCAATAGTCACAAATAATATAAAATATCTTGGCGTGACTCTAACTAAGGAAGTGAAAGATCTGTATAATAAAAACTTCAAGTCTCTGAAGAAAGAAATTCTAGAAGATCTCAGAAGATGGAAAGATCTCCCATGCTCATGGATTGGCAGGATCAACATTGTAAAAATGGCTATCTTGCCAAAAGCAATCTACAGATTCAATGCAATCCCCATCAAAATTCCAACTCAATTCTTCAACGAATTAGAAAGTGCAATCTGCAAATTCATCTGGAATAACAAAAAACCTAGGATAGCAAAAACTCTTCTCAAGGATAAAAGAACCTCTGGTGGAATCACCATGCCGGACCTAAAGCTCTACTACAGAGCAATTGTGATAAAAACTGCATGGTACTGGTATAGTGACAGACAAATAGACCAATGGAATAGAATTGAAGACCCAGAAATGAACCCACACACCTACGGTCACTTGATCTTCGACAAGGGAGCTAAAAACATCCAGTGGAAGAAAGACAGCATTTTCAACAAATGGTGCTGGCACAACTGGTTGTTAACATGTAGAAGAATGCGAATCGATCCATTCCTATCTCCTTGTACTAAGGTCAAGTCTAAGTGGATCAAGGAACTTCACATAAAACCAGAGACACTGAAACTTATAGAGGAGAAAGTGGGGAAAAGCCTTGAAGATATGGGCACAGGGGAAAAATTCCTGAATAGAACAGTAATGGCTTGTGCTGTAAGATCGAGAATTGACAAGTGGGACCTCATGAAACTACAAAGCTTCTGCAAGGCTAAAGACACCATCAATAAGACAAAAAAACCACCAATAGATTGGGAAAGGATCTTCACCTATCCTAAATCAGATAAGGGTCTAATATCCAATATATATAAAGAACTCAAGAAGGTGGACTCCAGAAAGTCAAATAACCCCATTAAAAAATGGGGCTCAGAACTGAACAAAGAATTCTCACCTGAGGAATACCGAATGGCAGAGAAGCACCTGAAAAAATGTTCAACATCCTTAATCATCAGGGAAATGCAAATCAAAACAACCCTGAGATTCCACCTCACACCAGTCAGAATGGCTAAGATCAAAAATTCAGGTGACAGCAGATGCTGGCGAGGATGTGGAGAAAGAGGAACACTCCTCCATTGTTGGTGTGATTGCAAGCTTGTACAACCACTCTGGAAATCAGTCTGGCGGTTCCTCAGAAAATTGGACATAGTACTACCGGAAGATCCAGCAATACCTCTCCTGGGCATATATCCAGAAGATGGCCCAACCGGTAAAAAGGACACATGCTCCAATATGTTCATCGTAGCCCTATTTATAATAGCCAGAAGCTGGAAAGAACCCAAATGTCCTTCAACAGAGGAATGGATACAGAAATTATGGTACATTTACACAATGGAGTACTACTCAGCTATTAAAAAGAATGAATTTATGAAATTCCTAGCCAAATGGATGGACCTGGAGGGCATCATCTTGAGTGAAGTAACACAATCACAAAAGAACTCACACAATATGTATTCACTGATAAGTGGATATTAGCCCAAAACTTAGGATACCCAAGATATAAGATACAATGTGCTAAACGCATGAAACTCAAGAAGAATGAAGACCAAAGTGTGGACACTGTGCACCTTCTTAGAATTGGGAACAAAACACCCAGGGAAGGAGTCACAGAGACAAAGTTCGTAGCTGTGATGAAAGGATGGACCATTTAGAGACTGCCGTATCCAGGGATCCATCCCATAATCAGCTTCTAAACGCTGACACCATTGCATACACTAGTAAGATTTTGCTGAAAGGACCCAAATATAGCTGTCTCTTGTGAGACAATGCCGGGGCCTAGCAAATACATAAGTGGATGCTCACAGTCAGCTATTGGATGTATCACAGGGCTCCCAATGGAGAAGCTAGAGAAAGTACCCAAGGAGCTAAAGGGATCTGCAACCCTATTGTTGGAACAACATGATGTACTAACCAGAACCCCAGAGCTCTTGTCTCTAGCTGCATATGTATCGAAAGATGGCCTAGTCGGCCATCAATGGAAAGAGAGGCCCATTGGACTTGCAAACTCTATATGCCCCAATATAGGGGAATGCCAGGGCCAAAAGAATGGGAATGGGTGGGTAGGGAAGTGGGGGGCGCTATGGGGGACTTTTGGGATAGCATTGGAAATTTAATTGAGGAAAATATGTAATAAAAATATTAAAAATTAAAAAAAAATGTACAAATGGAAAACCTGACCAGGTTTTAAAAGCAAACTCATCCCTTAAAAATTAAAAGAGAAATGTTTCTTGTAGGATCCAACTTTATTCTTCTATTTTGCTTGACTTATTATCTTGAAAATCCAATTTAATATGCCTTTGTAATTAAGTAGCATCTCCCTTTAATGCACCTACAATTTGGTAGATATTTTGAAAATGTCCATTTACTATGTTTTAGCATGTTCTTAGATCCAGAAAACAAGATACTTAATTATTTCACATGCCTAAAGTTTATCGTACAGTAATACCAGTACTAAATATGAAGTGATAAATCTGTCATGTGCTAATAGTATATTAATATATGGTAATTATATCATGTATATGATAACTTACCTTTTAAGAAATTAGTGAGCTTCTCTTAGACCCAGTCTTCCTGAAGGAGAACCTACTGATTCTCATGATTTGTTTTAAAACTGAGACACATTTCTCTAGATGATTTTTTTTTTTAATGCTGGAGATTAAACCTGCTAAGTACATGCTCTACCACTGGGCTAAAACAACCTGTCTGCCCTCTGTATGTAACCACCCCAAAATAAAAATTAAAGTTGCTGTCTATGACAAGTGCTATAGCAGGCAAAATTTGCCTTTTTATTTTGTAAAGCCTCAAATACAGGACAAACACTGCTTTAAAAAAGAAAGCAAAGTGTATCCCCAAGTACTGTAGTTCAGCATGGTTAGATCTTAGCAGTGTTTTAGAGATAAATATAGAGATAAAAAGGAATCTTGAGACATCTTCTCCTAGCTCCTCTTCTCCAGATAAAGTGATTGGGGACCATAGATATATAGTTTTCTCTAACCCATAGAGACGAAATCAGAAAGTTGACTTCCCGATGACAGCTATGGCCGTGTTAATTCTACTGCCTTCCAAGAGACCAGACAGTCTCTCTCAGTGACTCAGAGTAACACAGAGAATATTTTCCTTTTGTCATTGGAAATTAATCATCACTGGTAGAAGATAAGGATATACATATTCTTATATGTGTATATATATATTTTTCCTGGTTCTCAATATATAATACCCATCTTTGTTTCTAAACTCTAACTTTAGCCTTCTAGGAAACAACTGCTCAACTTCCCTGTCCTCCTCTAATTCTCTGCTTAAAGGGTGGGAACTGGGCTGGTGATTTAGTTCCCTGATAGAACAGTTGCCTGGCATGAATCAGGCCCTGGGTTCCATTATTAGAACAGCTTAAAATAAATTTAAAATAGTTACTTAACTAAAAACACCAATCTCTAACAGCTTCCAAAGTTAGGAGAGCAACAGATAAACTAGATGTCGGGGTTTGTTCTTTATCTGCCAGGGAAAGCAGTGGCCTTCAGTCTGATCTGTCAGCCACAGAAGCACATCCTCTGCACTGCTTCGTTCTCAACATTAAAAGTCTTGCTAAGCCCTCCTTGTGCCTTTATTCAATACTCATCTAACGTGCCTGTAGCTAGGATTACCTGGGACTCCAAATGAACTAATACATCCAGAATTTTCTCTTTTAAAAAAATATCCAGATATGGAAGCATACAACTCTAATCTCAGCACCTGGGAGATAGGGGCAGGAGGATCAGTTATTCAGGTTCGTCCTCAGCTACATAACAAGTTCAAGACTAGCCTGAGACACACAAATTCCTGTTTTGTACAAAGAAACAAATAAAAGGTTTCTCTACTTCCAATCTGTTATGCACAGATTTAGTTCCACCAGGCAGGACCTTGTCTCCTTCCTTTGCTAAGCCCCTGATGTGTAGAAATGCTAAATCTACCTGTGGAACAAGTCTTGCCTAACTTGTAGCGGAGTTACTAATCAATACAGATGCTTTATTCATGAGAGTTAGAGATTCTAGTTGAAGAGCACTACCTTTAGGCATCCTAATTAAAGTGATCTTGAAAGAGCTTTAGCTATTTTTGTTAGGTGAAGGAAAAAAGAACTGCTAATGTGATAAGTCTTTAACTAATTAACTTGGCTGTTGTGATTGCCCACTAGGAAAGATAATATGCATTTTAGGCATGTTAATGTCCATGTATGTTTATCGATCCTTGTCTATAAAATTTAACCATAGTCACTCATAGTGGCACATGCCTTTAGTTCTGGCACTCAGGAGGCAGAGGCAGGCAGATCTCTATGAGTTTGAGCCCAGCCCAAACTCATATTAATCCAAATGCCTAGCCCACAATTTCTTCATTTTTTAATATATCATAATTCTTACCTTCTCTCATGTAAGCTTCCCAAAGTACATGTTGACTCACCTTCTAGATGAGAGTGACTTTTAGGACAGCCAAGGCTACAGAGAGAAACCCTGTCTCAAAACACCAAAGCGGGGATTTTAATCAGAGGAAGGACAGGAGATATGTATGGCTCAGTGGTTAAAAGCACTGGCTGTTCTTGAAGAAGACCCAGGGTTGATTCCCAGCACCCACATGGTGGTCTGTAACTCCAGTTCCTAGGGATCCTATGCCCTCTTCAGGCCTTATGGGGACTTTACACACATGGTACAAAAATATATGTGCAAGCAAAATATTTACACATATTAATAAATAAATAAATGTTTTCTTTTAAATTTAAGCAGAGGGTCAATGAGATAGCTCAGCAGGTAAAGGAGCTATAGCCACAAGCCTGACAACCTAAGTTCCATCCCCAAGACTCATAATAAAAGAAGAGAGCCAACTCCCACAAATTTTCCTCTGACCTCGCATACATGCAACATTTTTTTTAAATAACCAGAGCTTAGGACAGTATCTAACATGAAAGTCCACTTAATAATTATTCATCAAGTAAAGAGCTGTGTAGATTGGTCTGTGAAGCAGTAGATGATTCTAGCAACTTCCGCCTCACTATACAATAGCTCTGTTTTTTTCCAAATTGTATTTCAGAAGTTCTCTGTGTGTGTGTGTGTGTGTGTGTGTTGTTTTTGTTTTTATTTTATTTTATTATTTGCTGGTGAGCAATCCCAAGGCTTCATCATGCATATTAGGACAGCACTCTACCACTGATCCACATGCCCAGACCACGATTTCTTCATCTTCTAATATATCATAATTCTTACCTTCTCTCATGTAAGCTTCCCAATGTACATATTGACTCATATTCTGTCTAATTTTAAACTTAATATTTTGGAATTTAATTTTTCATACATTTATTGTATAGTTTGTGTATTTTGTTGTACTCAGGAGCAAAGGTAAAACCTGGTATTCATATAGCTTCTATTGTAGCAGAATAACTAATGTAAATGCATTAGAAATGCAGTAATAGCATCACATACTAATATATGCATACAAGAAAGCCTAGCATTTAGAAAGCTTTTTCAAACCCCGAGTTATATATACAAAACACTAGGGTGATATATATATATATATCCCATTTGGATATAGGGATGGGTTATTAGAATGCTCTGTAGGAAACATGTAATTTTAGAATATTTCTAAGTGGTTCTCACATGCTCTGGCCCCTTTTCCTCAAAAGGCAACAAAACAAAAAAGTTCTGTGTGAAAGAGTTGGTGGTTAGCCATGGCTTTGCCGAGGACTATAAAAGGATCTTCTGCACTGGTGTTAAATTGTTGTTACTTTGTACGTATTAACTAATCGGCATAACTGCCATTTCCATGTCATATTCCACGTCATAGTCTCCCCATTACCTTTCCTTGTTCCTTTCCTCTTCCAAACTACCCATCCCCCTTCTACTTCTATGTCATCATCCTTCTTTCTCTTCTCCTCCTTTTCCTCTTCCCCTTCTCCCTTCCCTTCCCCCTCCTTCTCTTATTTTGTGACCTAATGAATTTACTTAGGAGAGCGTACAGAAGCTTGTGTGAGGGCTATTTACAGGAGCAGCTTGGGCAACTTACCAGTGGCTACACCACTGAAGAAAATGCCTCTGCCTCCTCCAGCAACCATTAACTACCCATAGATCCCCCAGGGACAGATGGGGTCTTGTTGAGCAGTTCTCCATTTCATAATGAACATGTATTTTATTCGCTGTATTTCAAAATGTTCTACAAGTACTTAATATGTACCCAACAATATGCTAAGTGCTGAGTGTAATGAGCAAGGAAGACTCCTGTCTTCAAGGAGACTGCAGACCAGGAAAGAAAAGAAAACACCATTATCGACTATTGTGGCCAGAGCTATTAAAATAGAAGACAGTAGTGTCATGGTCATAGACTGAGGGAGCCCAGTGGATCTGGGGACCAGGTGGGAGGGCCCCCCAGTAAGCTGACATTCCCTATCCCAGTGCAGCTGAAATGGAAGAATAATGAAGAGGGAGTCTGCAATTTTGACTTTTTTTAAATGGCAATTGTTTAAAGATTTCTATTTGAATAGGTCATGTGCAAAGGTTATATTTAGAAAAAGTATCTAAACATGTAAACTGAGAGGCAAACATCTTTTCCCCTCCAACTCCAAGCAAGGTCTCTTATGAAGCCCCTGTAGGGCAATAGTTTTATTAGTGATAAAGTATAGGGCCAACTGAGATGAACTTACACATTTGAGACTCGAGTACAAATCAGTCTTTTCTCTAAAACAGAATTTGCTGGGCATGGTAGTGACCTGTAATCCCACCAACTAGAGAGGTTGGTGCAGGAGAGTTTCACATTCTGGGCCACATTGTGTTATGCCCAAGACCTAGTCTCAAACTATAAAATACAATAAAAATAATATGAACTGAGTTGTAGCTCAGTGGTAGAACATGAGTTCAGCATGCACAAGACCCAAGACTCAATCCCCAGCACCAATGATTAAATAAAGTCACTGAACAGATAGAAATGTTCCTGTATACCTTGTCTTATGATAAATATACTATCTTTAGTGTAAGAATAAATCCACCTGGAGCTGGAGAGATGGCTTAGCAGTTAAGAGCACTATCTGCTCTTGCAGAGGACCCAGGTTTGATTCCCAACTCCCACATAACAATTAACATCTGTCTGTCATTCCAATTCCAGGGAACCCATTGCCCTCTGCTGGCCTCCTCAGACATTAGGTACACACTGTGATGCAGAGATGCAGGCAAATTCACACAATTTTTTTTTTTAATTTTTTAACATCTCAAAAACGAAAAAAAAAAGCACAAACCTGTTGGTTCTCATATTCAGCAACATTGATTGAGTTCTACCAAGTACTAAGATATAAGTAAATGTGCCCCAACCTTTGCTCACAAGTAGCCTATCATCTAAGTAAAAGAGCCCACCATCATCTTGAGTGTCACATAAAATGGTGCTCAAGATACTATTAAGTATGAGAGCCAGATGTTCCACTGGAGAAAAGCAGTGTCCTAAAGAGAGCTAGCTCAACAAAGAATGGTGTCAAAGAAACATTACTCAAAGGGACATTTTATAAATAATATCAGACCAGACGAGAAGTAGGAAATTTTATGCAAGTTGAGAAGACTATAAACAGATTACTATTTATTTCATTTTTTGGTAAGGCCTTGCACATGCCAAGCAAGGGTTCTGTGCCCAAAGGACACCCCAGCTCACACAGGTCGATTCCTACATTAGGCCCTACAGTCTGTCTTAAATCTTTGCTTTGCATTCACACTCCTCACTCCTTGAGAAGCCAAATTAAAGGTATTCTGATGAACCTCATTAAGGGGGAATTCTGCAGAGTTAGGGGGTAAGTCAGTTTCCATCCATTTAATGTCCAAGTTCCCTGGTCTTTCTTTACAACAGAAACGAATAGCTCATATGAACTGACTGAGAACAGGGCCTATGTTTGTACAACTTGAACTTCTCCGTAACTGTTTAATTCATGAAACATGAAGATGCTTCTGCCTTACCTTTTATGAAGTGCAGAGGTTACCAAGATAAATATGACAGTGTCCCTGTCTGCAGGACATTGTTCTACAGAGGGATTAGAGGTATAAAAAGTCATAATTATAGTACAGTGTGAACATTTTGATCGTTGAAATGCTTAGGGTTGGGGGAATACTGGGAAGAAATAATTAGCTGTATTTGAAAGCTCTATAAAGAAGATGACTTTGCATCTTTGGATAGGAGTTGTCTCTCAATTCATGTTTAAATGAATATGTATTCCTGTTTGCTAGCGGATCCTTCCAATTTCCTAACAGGATAGTATGTTGCCTTTTTTAACTGAAGAAGTAAATAAGTTAATTTCATTTGTCTGTGCTACTGTTGTGAAATAAAAACATGAGCAAAGTGGTAGATAGAAGGCAGAACCAGCGCCGGGTGGAGAGAGGAGGAACTCTCACTGTGGGAACCAAGATTAGGGAGAGCACAATGTGGAGCCCTAGTAATGATCCAATGATTCATCCTGTCATTCCTCTTCCTCTGTAGCCATCAGGTTTGGGCGGATGCCACAGGCCGAGAAGGAGAAGCTGTTGGCGGAGATCTCCAGTGATATCGACCAGCTGAACCCAGAGTCTGCTGATCTGCGAGCCCTGGCAAAGCATTTGTATGACTCATACATAAAGTCCTTCCCGCTGACCAAAGCCAAGGCGAGGGCGATCTTGACAGGAAAGACAACGGACAAATCAGTTAGTTCTCTTCTGCTCTCTTCATTGGGGGTGGCTGGGGCTGGGGGTTGTTTCCTTTGACGAAATGATTTGCTTTGGTGCGCATGCATATGCAAAAACAAACAAAACCAGCTCAGCTGCAGGCTGTTAAAATCTAGTGGCAGGCTAGGTCCAAAACACAGGAAATGTCTTCAAATAGGATAAGTAAACATTGTTCTGAAAAGGGAGTAAGTCCTCCAAGCTGTAATAAAAAAAAACCTTTGAGAGTAATACAAGAGCTCATAGGTCATCTCTACACTCATGAATGAACGTGAAGCCTTCCAGTCACAAGAGTGTCTCAGAAGCCATGCAGGAGGCTGAGCAGGCGTGGAAAGCTGTTGTGTCCCACTTCTACCTTTCAGTTTTTCTATGGTCATTTGTCCCAGGTCCAAAGTGGGCACAAAAGTACATCAGGATATCATGAGACCTATTTCCTTACAGTACCTAGCTTTATTCCTGGGAAACTGGAGGCTCTGGCCTTCTATTATATACATGAGTTCTACTTTCTGCAAGGATCTAAGTTGCCTATGCTACTCCAATGGAATGGTTGGTTGCTTGCTTGCTTGCTTGCTTGGTTTAGTATGCTAACTATTGGATTGAATCCCAGGCAAGCATGTTGGGTACATGTGTGCTAGAACTAAACTACAACCCCAAGCCACAAAAGTATTCTTAAGTACCTGGAGATTCTTTGAGTGATATTGTTTAGAAATTCGTAATAGATGAAAATTATCGTTGAATCCAGTTTTCTAGGAAGCAGAAAGCTTCTGATAGGAAGCTGAGAATCAACATCAAATAACATTAAAATAAAACCTCAATGCTGCTCCCCAGTCCACCAGCAGCTGCAAGTGTGCCCTGGACTGGGCTCTGCCCTTCAGGTTTTACAGCCAGAGTCTGGCTTTGATGTTATGGTCTAAGCTGTATTGGTCTATGATGAATGTCCCTAGGCAGTAAGAGCTACAAGTCCCATGCAAAAGACCTGGAACCAGCTCTTGAAAACCCTGTGTGTGGTCAGTTACTTTCATGGCCAGGAGAGCCAGTCAACTATTAGGTGGATACATGTAACTTGATGACCATTCAGATCTTAGAAGAAAAAAATCTATTATCTCCTAATGTGTTTTGAGGACCATCTCAGGTTATTTCTTTCTTTTTAGTTAAATGACTTCGAGTGGAGTCAGCTAATAGCTATGAGAAAGCCACATGCTAGTAAGAACAGTTGAGTTTCTCCCTGCAAAAGAGGTGATTGATACCTTCACAGTGATACACAAGGTCCTAGGCACTACAGTTTCCAAGTATTTTACACATTCTTTACACTCCAGCCCAGGGTCCTCTGAAGGCTGCAATTGTTTGTTATTATCTTCATTTAAGAAGAAGGAACTGAAGTGGAGAGGGGCAAGCACATAGAAACCCCAAGGCCATGACATAAGCTCCCCAACTTCTAGTTGGGAGCATTCTCAGCATGCTATTCTAGGACTACAGAACACGAGTCACAGTACAGTGGGCTCTGTGCACTGTGTACCAAAAGTAGCCATGGCAAGAGACACACAGCGAAGCCTCTTCGGAGCTAATTTGATTACAAAGGATAAGCCTACTTCACAGGCAGAAAAGTAAAGAAAGACTGCAGAGCCACATGACTAAGCAGAATTAACACTTGAAGGCAAATTGCAACAGCTTATCAAGAACAGGTGCAGGAAAGAGGGCTGGAGTCTGGGATCTACCTAATTAGGCACTGTGGAGGGAGGAGGTTGCTGAAAGGCAAGCCAGTTCAGTTTTACCTAGAGCCACTCATCTTGCAGGCTCTGGGTTCTTATTGTCATAACCTCAAGTTCACACCTGAAATCCATGCTGGAAATCTTATCAATTTAGTACTACGTAAAGGCTAGGGGAGGAGGCGGGGGGTGGGGGGAGATAGAGAGAGAGAGAGAGAGCCAGCCCACCCTAATAGGCAAGAATTTAAATGTATTTAATGGTGGCCAACTTACTCCTATCTTTGTTCTGAAAGACACAGCACCCAAACCACTAGAAATCACTTGGAAACCTCATCCCAGCTGACTTTTTGGCTCTAGGTCTTTGAGTTAAAAATAAGATAATTGGAGGCCCTTTGTGAAACAAATAGCTATTAAGCTGCTTTAAGGAAGGGGCTACAAAAGCCTGATTATAGACTTTTCAAGCCTAGAGGCCAAGGGTTGTCATTTTTCCCTATCGTACGTAAGCTTGTGCTTTTCCCATAATAGTTACTCAGACTATTTGTTTAATTGAATTAAAGACTGTTGTTTATGCCCTTTGAAATCATGGACTTTCAACAGAGGGCTTTTCACTAGCCCAATATTTGTTCATCAAACTAGACATCGTGAGCTATTGGATAGTGACAGAATTGCCTCCAGTTAGGGTCTAGAAAAAGGAAAAGAGGTCCAGCCAAATATAAACAACCCAATCACTGATTATACAGAACTAAAATCAAATTGTTTGGCACTGTTTTCTCCTTATCTGATGAAATCAAATTGAGCACCAATAGAAACAGTTCAGTAGAGAATATGGAAGAGAAACCCAAAATGTGATTTGCAGTGAGAATTGTTCTTTATCAGCACGGTCCTATTACTCATTTGATAGCATCTATCTCAGGGGTGTTATGCTATCTCTTGGCCAGGGCTGTGAAAGCTAAGATTTGCATTGATAGGAAACGTTTTGCTGAAGCGTGGCCTCTCGAGATGGTGGGGGATGTGAAAAAGTGGCTGGGGCCATAAGGAGAGAAGCTTAGGTCTTATTATACACCCAGCTTGCAGCTGATGTCATCAGCATCTGTTAGGCCAAGCCTAGGGGAGGCTGTTCAGCGTAGTGGATGACCAATTACCCATAACCCTCGCAAAAGGAAATGATCAGACTGAAGGGGCCATTCTTTATGTTTATCTCACTGCTCAATTTAACCATAGCCTGTTAGGAACCCACCAGCTGCAGCCTTTGCCTCTGGACTAGCAGGGGCCACTCCCCCTCCTCAGCTAAACTTCCTTCTTCTATATCTTGTTCCCTGGGGCCACTCACACTTTTCAAAACAGATAATTAAATGTTCCTGCTCTTCTCCAATCAATTTTAACATCATATTTTTTGTGAAAAGATACCAATAATTTTCATCATCTTGCCTCCAAGAGTATGGACTGGGTATTCTAGTCTCAGGGTTAGGAGGAGGTGGGCTATAGAGTCACTAAAGTCTTAGGAACATTATATATTTTCAACACCCTCAAATAGGGTGGAATCCATTCTCCCCACTACCTGCTTTTTTTTCCAGGAGTTTGTTTCAGCACAACCCTTGCTGAAGAAATCCTAGTGATCTCAGAAACCCATGAGTGTGTTGGAAGTAGAACCCTCATTTCTTGAAGGCAGTTTGATAACTGAGTGGACTTTGGAAGTTTAGGATATTTGACTATCTCGCTGGTACAATGGTCACATGATCCCATGTTTGTTGATGAAAATAAACAGTGGTTTTCAAAAACCGTTCTCAGTGCCATGGCTTGTCATAAAACAATAAATAGAAAAACCCTAGGTATACCTGCCAACTCTTCACTCCATATCTGAGAGTGATGCCTAGTGAAGTACTGGCTCCATTCTATCTACAAATAAGAAATAAAACTTTTTATTTGTACTATGTTGGACTTTGGGTTCCAAGGCATCATGTTGTTTAAGACAGGCACATGTAAAGACACTGTTCCTATAACAGGAGCACACTGGTGCCATTAGAAAAGTGGTCATTCTGAATAGTATATGAAATATAAAACCTCTGAATCATAAAGCACATGTGGAATTGTAAACTGCTGTGGAAACATTTCTGTACCCACTTACATTTATGCTTTCTAAAATATACAGTGGCCGTCACATCATACTAACTCAAGTGATGGGGAAGATGTGTCTCTGAATCCTACACTTACAGCTAAACAAAGCAGAGTATCTCCTTCCATCTTTGAAAGAATCTGAGTGAACTGGAATATCTATCCTCCCCTGAGGAGAAAAGCAATGAGGGAGTCCTCAGAGAAAAACTTAGGGACCCCATAGGAATCAAATAGAAACCAGTGCTGAGTAACCCCCAAGGCATTGTTGATCCATCTATCAACAGTAATAAAACAAGTTCCTTTATAACCAGAGTCACGGTAATAGCTAATGCTATGACAGATCTGAACTAATATTATTCTAGTTTGGACGTGTAATTCAGTAGTAGAACACTTGCCTACACATACAAGGCTCTGGGTGCCATTCCCAGTATCAGAAAATAACAATAATATTCAATATAGTTAAGGGGAAAAGCACTTGGGCTTCTTTACTTATTTTTATTTTATTTATTTATTCTTTAGTTGTTGGACTGAGTTGGCCAGTACCTTTGTTTATCCACTGAGTAACTGTTTGGCTAAAATTGAACAATTTATTTAAGAGCTGTGGCTATGTACTGGTTCATTTGAGTGCAAATAATTCTTATTAAGTTTTCATTTGTTTGTCTTAAATCGCTTAACTACATGGGGACACAGAACTATATCTGACAGTCTTTCTAACTTCTATCACAAACAGCAGTTGACTCTAGGAAATGTCTTTCAAAAGGCACCACCTGAGGACCCCAGCACAGAAGAGCCCTAGTTCTTTCCAGAAAAGGCATTTTATTGAAGAGTTTAAAGCCATGGAGAAAGAATTTGAAAAGAGACAGTCAGGAGGATACCCTGGTTCTACTTAGGGTTTGCTATAAGGAACTCTTTGACTTTGTAAAGTATCTCAGCTTCCAGTTTCTTCCTATTTAGAGAGCAATGATGTGTGCCTTTAGAAGAGACTTTGCATTCTGGTTCCCATGGTTTTCAACAAGCAAAACTGAAACACAGGAGCAAGGACGGAAAGGAAG
The DNA here is from genome assembly GCF_978045245.1 of Mus caroli. Taxonomy (NCBI): domain Eukaryota; kingdom Metazoa; phylum Chordata; class Mammalia; order Rodentia; family Muridae; genus Mus; species Mus caroli. Next base: position 33,192,269 of record NW_028227262.1, on the reverse strand, counting down.
TTGAAGAAACCAATGTACTTTGGGGTTAGCATTCATTAACTGTAGTTCATAGAGGACAAGATGTGTGCCTAATACTATGAAAGCCAAGAGATGCAGAAGACTGGAATAAAATTTGAAAGATAGGCCCTAAGAATGTAGTGTTCTTCTTTGAAAAAAAAAATCTAAGTATCTGGAGAGGCCCATGAAACAAGGCCAATATTTTCCCAAGCCAGGTTATGGTTGTTGTTTTGGTTTGGTTTGGAAACAGGATCTCATGTACCCTGTGCTGACCTAGAACTCACTATGTAGCCAATGATCAACTTAAGCTCCAAATTCTCCTGTCTTTACCTACTAAATGGTAGGATCATGGATAAGCAGCACCATGCCTGGCTTCTCACTCAGCTGTGATTCGGCACTGTTGTTATGTGATTTTCAGTGAGTAGGTCAGGTACTATGCAGATATGTATGTGGCTAACTAGAGAATCACCCAGAGTAATCTGAGCTGTGTTAGTTGAACTGTCTTATTTATCTCCAATATTGGGCTGTTTCATTAGTCAAGAGGAGCTGTGAACTTAGTATTTTGTGTATAGTCCCTTTCATAGCTCATATATTAACATGCTGATGGATTACTAAGAGGTGGATCCACACAGTGTTACAGGTTATGGCTAGTATTTATGAACCCCATGTCCAATCCCTAGTACTAAAGAAAGAGGAGGAAGGAAAGAAGGAAGGAAGGAAGGAAGGAAGGAAGGAAGGAAGGAAGGAAGGATCATTCTTTGTCCAGCAAAGCTTGGGCATCAGAAAATCTTATTCCCAGAGCCTTGGCCACTGTTCTGAGAGCAATTTTATTCTCATCATTTGCATATTTTTCTTAGACATTTTGAATCCTAACAAACCTAGATGGTCCCCTGAGCATGTCTAGTTGTAGCTTTTGTTCCTGCTGTGTAATATGCCTACCGAGCCTTTTGATGCTGTTTCTCAAGGCAAATACAATGTAAACTAGATAAAAAAAAAAAAATACTGAGTAAATTTTGAAGACATGACTCCTCCTGCAATTGGTATGTCATTAGAAGACACTCTACAAGCTAATCCAAAGTGCTAGGGCTCTCTTAGCTTTGTATAGAAATGTGATCAAAGACATACAGTTTGTTTTATAAAGAACACTGTACCAAAAGAAGGCTGTCAGTGATTCAGAGTGTTAATAACTGGTTCTGAAGAGGCGGGCAAACCACTACTTTCTTAGGAGGTTTGAGGACAAGGAAGTCCCAGTGAGATGTGAAAGTGATGCCTAAGTGGATCCTTTGAAGTATGGGAACTGGTAAACTGGTGGCCTGGGAGTCATTCTTACAGTTTGACAGATCCACACAGAAGCAGAAAGAATTTATGCAGAGTCAAAAACAAACAAACAAAAAAAGCCCAGCATAATAAAATATAACTAGGAAAAACAACAACAAAATCTCCACTGGTATTCATTTGCATGTCAATACTCCCATACTCTCTGCCAGCTCCCACTTTGTCAGAAATGCCTAAGGGTTTTTTGGTTTTGTTTTGTTTTTTTTTTTTCAAACTGTACTGCTTTGGCATAACGATGGTGGGGGTGCTGTCCTTGAGTATTTTACTGCCAGGATATCCTGACCAACACTGATTGCCAAGGGGTTAAAGTCTCATTGTTGTTAAATTGGGAGAGAAAATTAGCAGGATTTGGTGCCCTATGTTCAGCTATCCCAGAGTTTCAAAAACAGGAACCTGGGGCTTTATATGAGGGGCAGGGGAAGTCAAGGAGAATCACAAGGGTGATGGACCAGGGCAGAGTTCCAGATAAATTGCTTACTTGGAGGTGAAAGAATCTGATGCTTATGCTCTGTGCCAAGAACCCACATGACTGAGCAGAAGCTCACTAGGAAGCTGAAGGGGCAAGTCTGGGTACAGTCTTCCTGGGTGAAAAGAGATAGTTTACTGTCTTGATTCTATGCTTGTAGTTTCCATCCTGGGGATGGAAATCAGAGCCTTGAGCATTCTAAGCAAGCACGGTACTTAGGCCTAGCTGAGGAGATGATTTCATGTTCGTGTTATCTGCAATAGAGCATGTTTGGTTGAACTGCTTTCTCTGTTGTCCACACTCAGGAGAATAAAGGAAGTCAAGGGGATAGGGACTTGACATGCTTGGAACCCTGTACTTTATCCCTAGCAAACTGTGAGCCAGGGGTGATAGTGCACCCTTGTGAAATCCCAGCACTTGGGAGGTGGAAGCAGGAGGATCAGAAGTTCAAGGTCATCCTCTGGTATATACCAAGGTTAGGTACCAGAGGCCTTGTCTAAAAATGTTAAGTCACTTATATTGTGTTAATATAAGTTATAATACACTATGACACCCCTAGAACACCAATAGAGGAGGAAGAGGCAGGAGAAGGAAAGCATTTCTTCTAGGTTCTGTAAAATCATCTTCATCCACTCATAGTTCTCTCAAGGTTAGACTCTGACTCTCAGGGATAACACAGCACATTTAAATTGTTATAATTGACTCTGCCTTTTCTTTATCCTCTTCTTACTAATGATGCCAATGGTGAAGACTTAGGGTAAACCACAGCGAGATGTCCAAGAAGCAGTGAACATGATTTGCTCGTAGTTGTCGTCAACAATCAAAGGCAGCAAGCCTCTGAGTCCTCTAGTCTCTCCTCTCTGAGGTGTGATGAGCATTATGGTTGAAGTGAACTGAGGACAGCAGTATTTCTAGAGCAACCCAGCCCTTAAGTGTTTGGAAACCTACTGTCTAAGAGTCCTCAGTGTGGAACAGACTGAACTTGGTGAAAATCAGGGACACTTATCTGCAAGAGTCCGTAGTTAAATCTCTAGCCAATACATCTTGAAGCTGGTTACTCTTGCCACTTATAGAACCCACACCCATTTAAACACATACACACACACAGAAAAAGAGAGGGGAAGAGAGAGGGAGAGAGAGAGAGAGAGAAAGAGAGAAAGAGAGAGAGAGAGAGAGAGAGAGAGAGAGAGAGAGAGAGAGCATACACACTAGAAATACAACTAGAATCTCCTCTAGCAAAGAATGGAAACCTCCAATTTTGTCAGCTTCCCAACAATAATAGTGCAAGCTTTTAATCCCTGCCCTCAGGAGGCAGAGGCAGGTGGGTCTCTGAGTTTGAGGGCACCCTGGTCTACAGAATGAATTCCAGGACAGCCAGGGCTACACAGAGAAATCCTGTCTCAAAACGAAAACAAAAACAAAACAAACAAACAAGCAAAAAAAAAAAAAAAACCTTGAGAATTTGGAAGAGTAAATGACTTTGCCTAAGTCATATAGTTAACTAGCACTCACCCAGCAGCTGACAAGGCTCACAACCATCTATTACCCTAGTTTCAGGGGATCTGACACACTGACCTATACAAGCACTAGATACACATATGATACACTTATATGCATACAGGACAACCCCCTTATACATAAGAGAAAATAAATAAATCTTTGGGGAGGGGGAAAGATTGAAAACCAGGACCCAGATAGCCTCAGTTTTATTCTAATGCTCAGCTATATAAATTAATAAGATTAAGGTTATCTCTTTCTAGGGTTCAGTACATGTAATAAGTGCAAAATGTTCCTTCTCCTAGTTGATCAACCTTGAGAGTTTCGCAATGATCATAAGTCTTTGGCTAGTTCTTTAAAAAAAAAAATAGGGAGAAGAGTGTCATGACAAATATGAATTACCTTTCAAAGCAACCTGCTTATAAACCTGAGTAATTGATCCATTTGTTTTATTTATTAGTTGATCCCTAAGAACACCTATATTAAAATGTAAGTTCAGAGCTGGGACTGCAGCTCGGTGATAGAGCATTTGATTAACACACAGAGGCTCTGGGGTTTGGTCTTCAAAACTACAAAAAGTAAAAGCTCAGAACCATTCCTATTTTACTATTCTTTGCAATGTTTTACCCACAGGCCTGCTACAGCTGCATTTTCTGAAACAGATGGCTTCCAGAGCACAGAAAAAAATAGACATTTTCTTGGCTCAATATTTTTAATCTGCTTTGAGTGATTTTTTTTATAGCGAAATAGATTTTATATGTTCCCTGTGTTTCCTTTATGGTCTGAGTAAATTTAATCTAACACTGTAAGATTAGTTTATGTTCAAGTGGGTCTTTTCAATTATAAGTTGCTTTAATTATTTTTTTGTTTAAAAAAAGGCTAAATGTATGTTCTCTTGAAATTCAAGAAAGACAACAGACTTTTTGTCAATTTAGTCAGTCTCAAGGTAACATAGTAGTAGTATAAGTTGAAGGAAGAAGGAGCCAAGTTGAAGCTGGGCAGTGGTGCCGCATGCCTTTAATTCCAGCACTAGGGAGGCAGAGGCAGGCAGATTTCTGAGTTCAAGGCCAGCCTGGTCTACAGAGTGAGTTCCAGGACAACCAGGGCTACACAGAGAAACCCTGTCTCAAAAAAAACAAAAAGAAAAAGAAGAGCTGAGTTGATAAAATGTCTGCACACAGCAGATCAGTGATAAATAGGAAGAGCCTCTCTCCTGTTCAAGTGCCTTCATCTTTCACAGTTTTCCTCAGCAAGGAAATACATATATAAAATAGTCTTCGGGACTAGGGTGATGCTCTCTCAGAACAAGGAACTCAGCCACTTTCCCTTTTTCATTTGCAGCCATTTGTCATCTACGACATGAATTCCTTAATGATGGGAGAAGATAAAATCAAGTTCAAACATATCACCCCCCTGCAAGAGCAGAGCAAAGAGGTGGCCATCCGAATTTTTCAAGGGTGCCAGTTTCGATCCGTAGAAGCCGTGCAAGAGATAACAGAGTATGCCAAAAATATCCCCGGTTTCATTAACCTTGACTTGAATGACCAAGTGACTCTGCTCAAGTATGGTGTCCATGAGATCATCTACACGATGCTGGCCTCCCTGATGAATAAAGATGGAGTCCTCATCTCAGAGGGCCAAGGATTCATGACCAGGGAGTTCCTCAAAAGCCTGCGGAAGCCCTTTGGTGACTTTATGGAGCCTAAGTTTGAGTTTGCTGTGAAGTTCAATGCACTGGAATTAGATGACAGTGACTTGGCTATATTTATAGCTGTCATTATTCTCAGTGGAGGTAAGATTCATCTTTTGATTTTTGTCAAAGAAGATGGGATTGTGGTGGAATTGTTGGTGGGATTGTGTCTTGGTGCTCTATGCTCCTTTTTACTGTTCGTGTTGTGTAGAACATGCCAATGGCACGGTGCCATGAGCATGTCACTCCCCAGGCTGAGAACCATAGGCTTGCAGAGTGAAGGTGGTGGGGATCCCAGGTTCCTCGAGTTTGTTCAACACACTGCTTTTCTCCAGCCAAATCCAATCATGAAAGGCAAATGCCCTCTACTTCTTTCATGTTCTTTTTCCTTGTCTTGCCCCCTTTCTTCCCAAAAGGCCAATCTGGTCTTCGGTTCATTTTAGTAATGATGTGTGTAACTTACCTTTGGTGATGCTTCTGTGGTATATAGCAGGCAGCACTGTGAGAGCTTGGCCCAGTTAACACTCCCACCCCACCTTCCCTGCATCAAGAATCAGGGAATGTGCATTTGCTAAACTCCACCTTCTCTCTCATGTGGTTCTCCCTTTTATGCCTTTGTAAGGCACTTGGCTGTGATTACGAATACAGTGTGAGCCCAAGAGCGTACCACAAAGAAAGAAATTGAACTACTTGGCAGTTTGTTGAAATTTGGGCCTTACAAATATCTGATCTAACTAACCAACTCCAAAAGACACATTTTATACCAAATGTTATTTTCAATGTTCTCTCTCTTGTTTCCAAGTAAGTAGAACTTTCTGCTTTCATCTCTATCTACAAAAATAGCTTTGAGCCAGATATGATGGTACAAACTTAGAATCCGACCATTAAGGAGGCTGAGGCAAAGGATCTTGGAGTTAGTATCCAGAATGAACTATTTAGTCTTAAAACAAACAAACAAACAAAAAAGTTGCTTTTTTAAATGATGAGTTCTCATATTGTAATTGACTTTAGGTGTACTTTTATGTAAACTGTGCAGCAACCTATTTATGAAAACTTACCTGTGGAGAAGAGGACTCTGAGGGTGTCAGGTTGTATTATTGCTCCGGACAAAGAACATGATCTGGTGGTTAGTTTTGTTCAAGTGAGAGCAGATGCTTTTAAGTGAGGTGCATGGTAATTATTAAGGTCACTAAAAACCAACACTAAGGAGGTTGCTCTAATGCCAGGCAGAGTTCTAAGAACTTCCTACACATTAAAGGCTCACAACAACTCAGTGAAATGAGTGCCATTTTTTTTAAGTGAGGAAACCAAAGCAGTGGAAGATATGTGCCCTTGCCCACAGTGATGGGACCTGTGTAAGATGCAGCTGGGAGCCAGCCATAATGGTACACAGCTATTAATCCCAGCACAGACAGACGTCTATGAATTCAAGGCTTGCCTGATCTAGAGAGATCCAGGCAACCAGGCTACGCAGTAAGTGAAACCTGTCTAAAGAAAGATGCACTGGGATTGTTGGTCTGCTTCCAGAGTCCATGTTCCAAGCCTCTATTCTGTGCAAAACAAAGCAGCTGCCTCACATGACTTGGGGAACAAAGAGATAGCAGTATGGCAAGGGTTACTATCAAGTGATAGCTCACTTTCATTTTGGGCTGTCTTTGTGCATTGGGAATGGAACCGGGAGCCAGGCAAGCACCTAACACTGACAGGCAAGCATTTCACACTGAAGCAATGGTTTTTTGTTTTTGGAGTTGAATAGTTGGGTTTTAGGAAGTTTTGGTGCTCAGGATTAAACTTAAGGTCTCAGACATGTCTACCACTAAGTTATACTCCCAACCCCAGAAGCACCATTAATAACCATAAAATACTCTATAAAGGATCTCTTACAGACCAAATCATCTCCCTGTATATTTACATTATTATTTTGAGTGATAGTGAAAACAGAATGTTGCTGAAATTATATTCTCTTGTTTTAGTTTTTATTTGTTTTATTTCATTGTTTAGGTTTTTTGAAACAGGGTCTCAGGGATTCAAGTCTCAGTTCAGTTGCCCTAAACTCATTATGTTGCTGAAGCTGGCTTTGAACTCCTGATCCTCGTGCCTCATTTGCCTCAGTGCTGATGATATGGTTGTGCCAACATATCTTTCTTTGAAAAGTGTTCTAAATTTTGATTATTGGATATTCTTCTATATAAATTTCTATCTAAATCTCTGGTAGTTTTGTGGTTATAAATTTCCAGGAATGGAATTCATAGCTATGCATATTTTAAGTTTTTTTATTACTTAAGAAGATTGCTTTCCATAAAGTTTGCAGTCATTTATATCCACTGATACTAAGGGAAGCATTTGGGAAAAACCATTCAGAGCTCTTACTTACCGTATAAATAGGAAAGGTCTAAGCAAGAAACAGCCATGATGAGCTGGGGGCAGGAGATCCACGGACGAGTGCTTGTTTGATACTTGTAAAGATTCTAAGCACCAGAGAAATAAAAGTAAACAGGCAAACATGCATACACATGTACATATACACACATACGCATGCATACACACAAATATACATGCATGTACCATTCACTAGTTGGTCAAGAGACTACACTATAAATACTATCCTTGGATTTGATACTGTAGTTCCTAACTCATGTTAGTGTATAAAAGCTAAAATGGCACCAGTAACAAGGACTCTGTATAAATAATTCCTTTGGCCCTTCACAGATAGTCTTTCCACAAGCCAGGATCCTGATCTCATCTGACCCACACAACAGTGAAAGATATTTAGCAGCCTGCCAGATTATTAAGGTCGTTTAACCCCTGTGAATAAATCTAGAATTCCTCAAGGCAGAGGATTTACCACTGATATAGTCCTACATCACAAAAAGGAAAGTCCTTCCCAACCAAAGTTGATATTTTCAGGTGAAGTCTAAATCCAAGTAACAGACAAGAGTAAAACTGGCCCACATTTGCCCAGTACACAGGAATGTGGTTCTTCTCTTTCCTCAGAGAGCTGGTTGTGTGCAGGCCAGGTAAAAGCTGCCCACCGTACATTCCCAGTCCAAGGACTGGCTTCCAGTAAGTTCTTATCGTCCATAGATGTGAGAGCAGTATCCCAAGACAGCTTCCAGGTTAGCCTTTGCTTAGTTGTTTTTCCGTATTCTAAACTTCCAGAAAAGGAGCACATCATGTAAACAAGAGTCTTTAACTCAGAAAACAGAGCTCTGCCCTATCCAACCTTAACAAGAGTGACTGATTATCTCTTCTGCCCTTCAGAAGTTTGTCATTTGTTTTAATGATTTTGAAAAGAAGTACACTGGCCAAGAACCAACTGGTCCATTCCGATCATGCTGGAGCGTTTGCTCTGGTGAAAGTACTGAGGTGCTCAGGCTGGGGAAATGGTGAGCTCTTGTGTAAGATCTGGGATCCGAGCTGAGGAGGGGGGCTTAGAGGGACCAAAGAGAAAGACTGTAGAGAGAAGTGTCAATCTGACCCAACTGGGGATTTGCTGGGTAAATAGGTGTTGCTACCCACTAAACACTGCTGACCCTGTTGATCTGGTTCTTAGATCTGAACTGTGTTTAGCAACTCCTCGTGAACTCAGCTCTTGCAGCCAGCTTGCTGAGAGAGATGACCTAGTTCGCAAAGTCTCTGTCTCCTCTGGGCTGGAGTAAGAAATGGAATAAAAAGGACAGCAGTGCTTCAGAGCCAAAGCTTAGCACTTCCTAAAGGCAGCTCATAACCAGTCTCCCATCCCCCCCACCCCCAGCAATGCAGCCATGCCTTTATTCTCACTTCACAGGCAGAAAAGTAAGGGCCATAGACTCAGATTTGTACAAATCTGATACCTACTGAACTAAAAGCCAAATGTCCTGTCACTGTGGTAGCCCTGACCCCTCTGCTTCCTTGATACAGGATCACAGTTCACTCTCAGCAGCTGGTAGCTGCAACCCCCACTCCCACCTTCCTTCCTTAAGGCCTGAGCCTGGGAGCCAGGGGAGCACTTCCTTGTAATCCCAGCAGATAATAGCTTCCGTTGCACCCTCTAGTCTTACTGTCAGGGTAGGTGGTGTAGAGAATAGTAAAACTGCATCCAGCAAGGAGATGTTTGCAACTGGCGCCACAGACCCATGCCAGCCTTGCTAGCAAGCTTTCAAGCCCTGCCCCATTGCCAATGCCAAGTATGAAGCTCAGGAAACCTGGCAAACTCCAGGACACTCCACAGGACACTTTGCCCCCTTGAGTATGTGCTGTGGAGTAAAGAAAAGCCTCGGAGGGTCCAGCTGGCACTCTCCAACAGGAAAAAGCTCTTGTTAATTCAGAGCAGCTTGGAATCTATTTTGATTTGTCCTAAACTTTTAAGATATGAGGGAGGAAATCCACTGGATTTTACAATGTATTTTTCAAGGCAAACTGCCACTGCTGTCTGAGTGACAGAAAAACTGCAACTATCCCTACAGCAGCAACAGATGGCAAGTCATCAACCCCCTCATTTACCCTCTAGAGTCTGGCTTCTGCCAACCACCTACAGAGTGTCCCCTGCTCTTTCCAGAAGACCAGCAATGTTCCTTCTGTAAGCAGCTTGGAACGGCTGTTCTTTGAGTGACTGGCTGGTGAGTAGGTAGAAGGAGGTTATGCTCCCATAGTTATACACTTACCCATGAAGGAAGACTTGATAGTCTTTGTCAATTTGACCTTGCTATGTCAGGTCAAAGGCTTGGGCCCCAGGGCCTCATCATGGACCATGGCCAGTGGATGTATTTGTTGATTCATTAGACTTAAAACAGAGTCAAAGACAACACCTGGAGTAAGTTGACAGATATTTATAATAAATGAAACAGCAGCAGTAGCCCATATTTGTTGAATGTCCCAAACATCCAGGACATGTGCTCTATTCCTAGTCTTGTATCTATCTTTGCTGAAGCTCTGGGCAGCCTATAACCCAGTTTACAGGTGGAGAAAATGGAACTTCAGAGACTCAAGCCACTTGCCTACAGTCACAGAGCTAGTAATTGATAGGGCCAAAGTTCAGACCCAGTAGCATAGGCAGGCTGGTACCAGAGATGTAGCTTGGTGACAAAGTTCATATTGAGCATGTGCAGAACTGGGCATGTTCAATTTCCAGCACTGCAATCATCACCACCACCACCACCATCATCATCATCATTACCATCACCATGTACTTCCTTCGAAATTCTGTTGCCTTTTGAGTAATTGAGATAGAGATCTTAATTACCTTGGTCTTAGAGTTCTTTAGAAGCTATCAAAAGATAATAATTAAGAATGTTCATATACTGTTACTGATATCCAATGCCCTCTTAAGATATAATTTTAAGTAACTAGCAATAATTTTGCCCACTGAGCAGCCATCTTCCCAAACCCTTTGCTTGGTTTTGAAAAGTGCTGGGAAAAGGCCTCCGGCTGCTGATAAGGTGAATGCCAGGGTCAGAGTTCTTACATTTGTCATGTAATGAGCACCTGAACACAAGCATTTGCAAAGCTTCCCACAAAGGTAGACAGTAAACTTCAAATGGCTTAAAAAAACTGTTTCCACTTAACCAGACACTGTCATATACCAGGTCATAAGAGATGTAAATGGTTACAAAGGAAAGTTATAAATGCAGGCTGGGGGATTGTTTGGTTGGTGAAGTGCTTGCTGTGCAAGCATGAGGACCTGAGTTCAGATTTCCAGCACCCACGTAAAAAGCCTCCTGCTGTGGTGTATGAGTATAAAGCCAGCACTGGAAATGCAGAAACAGGAAGATCCCTGGGCGTTGCTCACCAGCCATCCTAGCCGAAGCATCAAGCTCCACTTTCAGTGAGAAACCCTTTCTCAAGAAAGTAAGGTGGGGAGTAAGGAAGATACCTGATGCCAACCTCTGCCGTTCATGTGCACAGGGTCAGGTGGGGATTGGGTGAGCACAGACATACACGCACTGGTGAGAGGATTTAAAACAGTTAAATACCATCAATACCATCCTGTGTCTTCGTTTCTTGTGCTCTAGAGAAACAACTGAGCATAGGGACACTTACTCTGTGTAGGTCAGACAGATAGATACTTGCTCATGGCCATTGCAAAGTACCTCATTCAACAGCTCAGACCCAGTGAGCCACTGCAGATAACTTGGGGCAGAAGGACCGACTGACTACAAGGTTGGGCATATTCCTCCACCCTGGACCTCAGTTCCCCCTCAGTTCTTGAGTATACGTGCCATGCTTCCATTTTACTACAGAGTGATTTCTGTGAGTTACAGTGCACACTGTAGCACATATCTCTGGAAAAGGAGGCTTTATGTGTCTCAGGGGAGCCCCACATAGTCATACTTTGACTCTACTCAGCCCAGAGCCTTTATACCCATGTTAGTCAGTGAATGTCTCCCATAGTTGTTAGTGAAAAGGACACAATATCCAAACTACTTTGAAACTAGACATTAAAAATAACTATAAATAGCAATAGGCCAACACTTTTGTCTATTTAGTAGTCCTGGGGATTGAACTTATGGCCTCATGCATGTGAGCACAAGCTTCCCTATTGAGCTACAGTCTCAGCATTATGCCAGCTTCCTACTTCTTCTATGCCAGCTAAATATTTAACTTCCTTCCCAATTGAGAAAGTTGTTTTTCCATGTCTTCTTCAGGTATTAAAAATAAACAAGGGCATCTAATTTCTCTTGAGCTGGACATCCAGTGTTAACCTGTCTCCTGTCCCCCATCAGGAGATGGTCATGTCACAGAGTAATAGCTGGTTTACTAAGGACTAGCATATCTAATAGGCTCCTACCTACACTGTGCATGAGATTAGCAGAATGGCTTTGAATAATGACTCACTTTGAGTTATCTAGAAATGTCCCATTAGTTCTCTGTTTTCATAACCTCATGCACTTGGTATGACAGGGGTGAGGTATATTTATGAGTTTGCAACTGGCACCCAAACACTAAAAACCAGAGAGCTGGGGGCAAGGATGGGGTAATGGGGGAAATAGTGAAACATCTTAGAGTCACCCCATAGATAGGCATACATGTGAGAATCTATGTGCAGGCTCTTGTTTGGAGAGAATAGAAGACCCCTTATCTGTAACTGCTCCAGAAATAAAACTTCCTCCTCCGCCCAGGCTAGGTAGGCCGCCATCATCTTGGGACTGAGCAAACAGTGGTGTCTTGAGACAGACAGGACTGAAAGTGGAACTGCTGAGTCACTCCTGTCCACACTGGCAGCCAAGGAAGAGGCTCCTTAGCCAGTCATAAGAGATGTGGCTTTTCAGAGCACTTTATCATTTTGGGCTCTCAAAATGTGTGTTTAAACTCTGGGTGACCCAGGCAGCCTTCCAGAGGGGCACCATTCAGCTGCAAGTGGGGAAGAGTGAATGCAGGGTCCTCAGGTCACCTAACAGAGAGGTTGGGCACGGGATGGGGGGGGGGGGGCGTAAGGGCTGTGCTGCAGCCTAAACAAAACTTCTCTCCTGCTACTGCAGCTCTGGATAGGCCAGGGAGAAAGCTCCAGAATCACACACAAGAGTCCAAAAGCCCCACTCCCCCACTTCCTAGATGTGTGGTTGCAGCAATTATTGACCTCCCTGGGCCTTAACTTCCTTATCAGCTCCCCAAGCAAGTAAAATAGCATTATATGAAGCTTTTGGCACTGTGCCTGGGACACTGCTAGGCACACAGTGAATGCTAATTTCCCCTTTCTCCTCTGTGATATCATTTGAAGTAGCTCCACTCCATCCTGCCAGTCAAAAGGCTTAAAATTCCACCAACCGTCCTTAAAATCCCTTCCTACAATGTAAATACCCCTAGGGAGCGCTCAACTAATCCTTTTATCAGCTATCACTTTAAGGGGATTAGTTGCAGATCGAGAACAAAACCCAAAGGGAAAGAGATACAGAGAAGGAGGAGGAGCCAAAGAAGGAGGATCAAAATCCCCTAATCCTGGGCCCCCGAGGAGACAGGGGAAGCTAGGACTGTGGATTCCCCCTCCCAGAATTCCCTTGACTTTGCAGGAAACTAAGGTGTTTAGAAAGTCATATCTATGGTTTACAATCACAAGTTCTTCAGAGAGGAGAGGAGAGGGAGGAAAGGAAGGAGGGGGAGGGAGGGGGAGGGAGGGGTAGAGAGTGGGAAATCTGAAGTTGATAAGGCTACTGTCTCAGGTTTGCTAATTTGCTGTCATGGATCTAAAGTCACAGAGTTGCTCTTAACCCTTTTCTCAGCCCTTCCTCCTTTTTTTCCTTTGGCAGAGCCACCAGGTACATTGAGGGCAGCATCGTGTCAGGCTAGAGCGGGCCTCGAAGAGGTTACTCTCCTACTTCCTTCCACTAACCCTTCTTCCTCTACCTATTCCCCCAACCCCAGCCAGCTACCAATCCTGATAGAATTACTCAAAACACGGAAAGAACAGAATTGAAGCAGAGCACATGGCTGAGCCTTGAGTGACTAGTACAACAGAGCTAGAAGGATCACAAGGACTGCCCAAGGCCAAGACAGAACTCAGAAGACCCACTTCCATCCTCAAAGACCTTGAAATAGAATCAATCCCAGGTCTATTCCCTGGGGGCCCTGTAGAGGGACAGACTAGCTTTGACCAGACCTAGAGAAGGTGTCACCTGCCTTTTCAGTGTTCCTGTTCAGGAGCTGGCTCTGTGATGATGGGGACTGAGGAGTGTTAATGTGGAACTGCTAGCTGATGGACAGATAACAGATTTCATTGTGGTTTTCCCCTTCTGCCATCCTGCTAAACCTATTGTTATCCAACATAGAGAAAGCATTGATTAACGTGAAATCATTGCTTGAACAGGGAAGTGTAAGAATGTTTCAGTGCGTCAGAGGGAGGGTCCACCAGCAACATGTGCACAATGCGTCCTGCAGCAGGCAGATGATATCTATCTGTGAAGCATTTGCAAGGCTTCTGTTTTACTGCACCCTGATTTCTCTGATAGCAGCAGTAAACCACCCCACGCCTCAAATCATCTGTTGGTCAGACCTCTCGTTAATTTAGGTTGACTCTGCTAACTTTCCAAATAAATCCTCAGCCCAGGATTGGAGAGAGGGAAACATCTGGAACAGGGAAGGTGAGGGAAAGCTGAAAAGAAGGGAATGGCTAAGGGAAGAAGAGCAGGGAAGAGAGAACCCAGGAAAACCAGGGGTGCAGCAGAACAAGAGACAAGTGAAGGAGTAACCCCCGAGCTAAAGCTCGGAAGCCTGCTACATGCGTGAACACACTCAACACTCAGAAAACTGTGACTTACTTTACTATTCTAGTTCCGCTTAAAACCATTATTTACCTTCATAATGAGCAGAGAAGAGAGTTCATACCTGCCTTGTATGCGTGAAGACAGGAATTCAATTCCCAGAGCCCAGGTTGATGTGTGTGTGTGTGTGTGTGTGTGTGTGTGTGTGTGTGTGTGTGTGTGAGCTATGAGGCTGGGGAGATGGCTCAGTGATTAAGAACCTTCGCTGTTGTTCTTTCTGGGGAGCAGAGTTAATTTCCCAGCACTCAGATTAGGTGGATCACAAACTCGCAGCTACCTGCAACTCCAGCTTCAGGGGCTCTGACACCTTCTTCTGGCCTCCACATACACTCACACACATGGTATATATTCACCACCCCTCACACATAAATAATATTAATATGTTTAAAAGCCAGATTTGGTGACCAGTACTTATAATCCCAATACTGGAAAAGCAGGGATAGATGGTCCCTGGGGCTCCACAATGCAAACCCAAGAATGAAGGAAGGAAAGAAGGGAGGGAGGGAGGGAGGGAGGGAGGGAGGGAGGGAGGGAGGGAGGAAGGAAGGAAGGAAGGAAGGAAGGAAGGAAGGAAGGAAGGAAGGAAGGAAGGAAGGAAGGAAACCATGGATGGCACCTGAGGAAGGATACCTGAGACTGTTGCTCACCTCCGTGTGCACACACTTACACATATGTGAACAAAACTGTTTTTGCAGTGCTGTGGATTGAATTCATGCATGCTAGACAAGGACTTTAATACAACCCTAGCTGTTTACTTATTTAGACAGGTTCTTGCTATGTTGCCCAAGCTGGCCTCAAATTTCTGAGCCCAAGCAATTCTCCTCCCACAGCTTCTGAGTATTTTGGATGACAGGTGTGATCCACTGAGCCAACTCCCTTTTTTAAAACAAGAAAACTGAAGTAAAGAGAGGTTCATAAATTTTCCCAAGGTCACCATGTGATGCAGTGCAACATTAATTGGAAAGTCAAAGCTCTCACTCGTACTCAAAGCTGGTACTGCTGACCCAGAGCTACACATTCAGATCAGCAACTGCCCTTAAAACCTAGAAGATCCCATCCCAGGTCAAGTACGTAGGACACATATATGTTGTGTTTAATCTCACCAGTTCATCTTAATGTGGATCCCTGTACTAGAACCAGCTCTCCTGCATAGTATATTTCCTAAAGAGAGGCTAGTGGGCGGGAACAGCCACAGACCCTGCGATAGCTTACTTTACTCTGTTCACAGTCTATCTAACAGTAATATGATTCTGAAGATTAGATCAGAAAAGCACCCCCAAGCCCTATCATTTCTACAAGACATATGTCCCTGGACACATGGCTGCTGTGCTTTGTGCCTCTTCTGGAGCCGTCCTACACGTGTGTTTCAACTGTGAGAGTGAGAACTTGCCCAAGCCCCAGACATGTCTGTATCAAAAATTTTCTTATGCCCCCAAATTTCCATTCTTACCAAAAGTACCTCCAAACCTTCTGTTTCCCAGCTGTTGACACCCCACCCTACCCTCACTGACCTGACCTCACCCTGTAGCAAGGTTTGAACAAACACAAAGAGTAAGAACTTCTAGTGTTCTTACTCCTGTAATTCACTATGGCCTTATGAGAGATGCGGTATGGTTGCCTTCAAAAGCAAACTATCCCCAGAAAGATCAGCTAAGTTCTCCAAAAGCACATGGAAACTTACTTAAGCGGAAGGGCTACAACTCTTGAGTCTTCAGGTTCCAGGTCCAGGTCTAGGTCCCCTTAGAACCCATCTTGGAACTTAAGGTATAATCCAATAAAAGAAATGGTGGAGTAAGTTGGAAAAGAAGTTAAGTTCCAGAGTGTTGAGTCTCTCTTTCTCGTCCTCAGTGTTCCTCACACTTGAACTGAAGTCCTTCATGGTTGTAGGTCAATATATAGCTGCCCCACAAGCTGACATTTCCCTTTAAAGGACCTAAGTACAGTCCATTTTAATCTATCACAATCCAACAAGGAAGGTGGGAAGTCGCAGACAGCAACTCCTAGGGACCAGGCAGAAGGACTGGTCTTTGTCCTCCTGCCTGTCCTTCAAGAAACCTGACCTGTGGCCTGCTGCTGTAAGGGCCCGAGCCTCCTGAGTAAACATGTGCTTGGGGAATGCAGCCCAGGTGAGTAGATCCTAGTAGAGCCTAGCATTGAGTCTGCTTCAGATAAGCCTTGTTCTCAAGGCAGAATCAGATCTGGATAAGATGGAAGCTTTGAAGATCTGCCCAAATCAGTTGCTCTCTAATCAATCCCAGGACTGTGTGAATGAAGACCGGAAAGAGCCCTTCCCAATTTGCAGCCTGGGGAGTAAGGATGTAAAAGCTGACCCCAGCCTCCTAGAGTGTGTGAATCAACAGGGCTTCCCCCAAAGGGCCTTCTAGGAAGCCCTAGCCAACCCAGAGCCCGTGACCCTGAGTCTACTCCAGACCTGCTTCTCACCTCTGCAAGGTACAAGGACCTTAGATAGCCTTTCAGGGAATGTCCTAGCAGGCCCTGGGCCCCAGGGAGTAGAGGAAAGGGAAAGGATGGGAAGGCTCTGGGGACTTGTCTGTGGCACAGTCTCTGCTCACTGAAGGTCCAAGGGAGCTGTTGAGGAAGGTGGGAAGAGAAACAGGGAAGAGAGCAGAGGAGCTCCCAGTGCCCGTGAGGAGCAGAAGCAGAGGAACAATTGATAGATTTATTTTGCCTTTGACCTAAGACCAAAAGAGACTGGCTTTTTGCGGAAGGGATGGGGGTGTTTTTAAATAAGCTGGTTCTACGTTTAATATGTAAGCCAATGAATACACTTTTCCAATTCAATTTTTAAATTTATTTCCCTAGTTGAATTACGTGAACTGTGTACTAGAGGGAGTTACAGATGAGAATGCATCTTAGAACTTTTGAATTAGGGATTTAGAGGTCACTGATAGAGTGTACATAGGAGGGAACTGAGCCCAACAAATTTAATAGTCAGACCCAAGGTCATGGAGCTGGTGAAGACAAAAATGGAGAATGTGGCCCTTTCTGCTCTGTGACCTCCTTCCTCAACTGTGTGCTCCCTGAACAGAGATTTGGGCAGGGGACAGCCAGGCTGATCAGTAAATGATCTAACTTGTCACTGGAGAGAATATATTTAATCTGTGGCCACAGTATCTCAGCCCTTCAGCCAAGCATCATCCATCACATCAGAAAGAGGAAGTTGCCAAAGAAGAGTCTTAAAATCCAAACCAGATCCTTCCCCAGTCCTGGAGCGGCCGGTTGCATTTCATTCCCTGAGCCAGGTTCCAGCCCATCGTCTGCATGCCAGGATCTCGTTGTTTGATAGAGACCCTGTGTTCATTCATATGATCTCTTCAGCAGCTTTGTCTCCACTGGTACTGCTCAAAAGAAGGAGGAAGGAGAAAGGGCCCAGGAGCCCAGGCTTCCAGAACAGGCTGTGTGGGCCCAGGAGCCTCATACAGCCCTGCTTACACAACATGCTAGGACTGAAATGCATGCACAGTCACACAGCCTCAGGCTTTCAAAACCTGAGATATTGATAAAGTGGTGGCGGGGGCAACAGTCATTATACCAGAGCCCCAATCTAAAATCCAGCTTTCCTTGAAGCTTCAGTGGCTTCTTAACTTTTGAAATGTTTTTTCTTTATTGTGAGTGTATGTGAGCACACACACACATATACATAGGCATATACATATACACATAGCCATGATACATATATAGAGGGCCAGAAGATAGTCCATTCTCCTTATTCACATGGTTCTAGGGTTCAAATTCTGGGGTTGCACAGCAACAAGAGCTTTACCTGCTGAACTGCCTTGCTGGCCCAAGTGATTTCATTGTGGTGTCAGAACTGAGAAAGACACAGTACTTCCAGGGGTGGATTCTCTAGGCCAGGACTAGGTCATTTGTTCCATTCTCAGAGCTTGAGACTTTTCATTGTTGTTATTATTCCCATGGTCCTTCATTTAATGCTGGAATTTCGAAGGAAACCTTACTTAATCCAATTGATGGGATGTGTTAGAGAAGAAAAAAAAAAAAGTCATACCAAAGACATGTTTTCTTCTGTAATGAAAAAGAATCAAAACTAAGAGAATGTTCTCAAAGTCCCACCCTGAGACCACACTATTCTCCTGAGCTTTGTCTGTGGAAAAAGGTTACAGGAGTCCATTAGATATGCCAAAACAAAACACCATTCATGGCAGAGTCTTCACTGTGGTGATTCTACCTTCAGGCTTGTTCACCAGCTACAATATAGTCTTCCATCTGGGACTGTTGGCCAGAACAACCACTTGCCCATTAACTCAGCCAGCTGAGCACTCACTGGGCATCCATCCGCTGGTGGCTCAGAGACATCAGGACACTGCTACTTCCTGGGCACAGCAGGAAAGAGAATGCAGTGCTGGCAACACAGGGGAAGGAGGACTTAAGTTATAGTGTTTGGGTCAGATGAGCGCAATCAGGGAAATATATAACCACCCAGCAAATGTAACCTCAGACACTGAGAGTGGAGGTGATCATAAGGTGCTGTGCGGCTCAGAATAAAAAGTTGAAGGCAAGAGAGAAAGGGTGGGGAGAAGGCATTTCACCCCACTGGTGCTCCTTTTGAAGAAGCAGCTGGAGTCACTATGAAGTGAAGAGGCTTCAGGCAGCAGGCACTGAGTAGATAGTCTGATGGATCTGGATGTTGGAGGAATTTGAAATAGAAGTACCTTGCTGCTATTGGAGCAGAAGAATAACTAGAGAAACTGAGACTGGGAGAGAGGGACAGCAGCAGACAAGCAGGATATAGCGATGTTGAGTAGGTTTATGGTAAAGGGAGAGGAGCTGCAGCACTTAACAGAGCGAGCAACCTGCAGGGATAGCCTTAGGAATCAATGTAAGATGATGAGTGGGTCCTAAATGTTGTATATGAGTCAATCCTATTTTCAGTAGGTCTTAAGAAGAAAATCTGTATATTCTAACAAACACAGTAAACTTAGAATACAAGAACCAAAACACAAACCCTTTACTCAGAAATTTCAAAGCAGTAGGCATAGTAGAGCACACATTTGATCTCAGCGTTCAGGAAGCAGAGGCAGGCAAATCTCTGTGTGTTCTAGGCCAGCCTCGTTTACACAGTGAGTTTTAGGCTAGCCAGAACCACATAGTGAGGAGAGAGAGAGAGAGAGAGAGAGAGAGAGAGAGAGAGAGAGAGAGAGAGAGAATATTTAAAACACAGTTCTATATAGCTCTTAGGTAAAAAAATAAAGCTAACATTCTAAGATAGGCTGTTTCAAAAGAACAATGAGAGCCTGTTCCTGAAAGCCTGTGGGATGAGACCAAAGTGACACCGGAGGAAAATTTAGAGCCCTAATGAGCTTATGAGAAATCCCAAAACTAAAAGAGTAAAGCACTCAAGTCAAGAAATTGGGAAAGGAGAAAAAACAAGAAAGATGAATACATTTACTTTTTAAAGGAGTTAAACATTGAAAAAAATATATGATTTTAAGTTGATTAATAAAACTAAAGGTTATATTTTAATGAAAACATAGGGGGCAGGGCTGGAGAGATGGATCCATGATTTAGAGCACTGGCTGTTCTTGTAGAGGACTCAGATTCAGTTCTCAGCACCCGCTAGTAGTTCACACCAACTGGAACCTAAAGCCTTCCTCTGACCGCCAAAGGCAGCAGGTGTACATATGGGATGCATACATACATGCAGACAAAGCACACATAAGCTAAAAGAAATAAACTTAATAGAAAACTTTAAAGAAAAATAGATGTCTTTTACAACTGAAATTTTAAAATGAGAAAACACACAAAAAGCATTGAGTTCCGAAGCATAAAAAGGAAAGATTCCATTAGTTTATCAAGAGGAAAAGGACAACAGAAGAGGGACTAGTTAAAGAGAGGAAGGGTTCAGGAGAGCTGGGAGGGGGGCCATGAGGGTAACGGGAGAAAACATGGTCAAAGTACATACTGTGTGCATGTATGGAAATGTCATGATGAAACCCACTCACCATTATGCACAATTCACTTGGTTAATAAAGACTTTTACAATATATAATAAAAATAGATTCCAGACTATAGTAGATTATCATGTACAACTCCATCCTAAAGAATTTACTTGTCTTAATTTGTATGTTATAAAAAAGCCTAGGTGCATGAAAAGCTACAGAAGAAAAGTTAAAGGTAATGAAGGATTTGTTACCACGGCCCAAGGGCTCTTCAGATGAACTCCAAGGACTCACAAAGGGGCAGTTAAAACTGAAGCAAAAACAGAGATCCACTCATAAGGCTGGTTCCTAGTCACTGCCCAACAGGCAATGCTGGCTCAGACGGTAACACTCCCAACCACATCACCCACAGATATCACAAAGCCCTGAATAAGACCTTAACAAATGAGTGCAAGGACATAGGATATCTGTTAATGTGATCCACTACACTACGTTAAGATAAAAGCATATCTTTTCAGATATCATATCTCTTTAGATAGAAAAATTTAAATGCCGTCAATAAAATTTAACCAATGTTCCTGTCTAAAACAAATTTAAAACTTTAAAATTCTTGGAAAACCAAAAGCAAAACATATTCACCACAATCTATAGCAAATGTCACACTGTGGCAAGGCATTAGCAGCATTTGCTTCCTGGTTAAGTAAAGCTGACACAAGGGTGTCCTACCAAGTACCAGCACTGCACTCCTGCAGCTGCAGACTGAGAGGCTGAACCAGGAAGGCTGAGAAAGGTCAGGAGTTGGGGGCCTGCCTAGGCAACACAGTGAGACCTTCCCTAAAAACAAAACAAAAGAAAAAAAAAGGTAGAAGAAAAAAATTAAGACTGATGAAAAGCCCCGGTAATCTCATCGCTCAGAAGAAATTCAGCTACCCTGTAGGGAGGGGAAGACCCCTCCAAAGTGAAGCAGTCTTTTATCTTGCTGGTAATGGGATGTGCTTGTGCTAAGCAAAAAAACAGCAAGGCTTACACTTGAAAAATCTTATTTGAAGCTGTTATGAGAATGTAGGTAGAAGTTTTAAAAACAAAACAAAATAAAACAGAACAAAAAACAAAACACTCCTCCAGAAGGAGCAAAGGTTGGAAATGTGATTTCTGAGAGGAGAAGCATGTTGCCAGAAGAGGCCTTGGGTCGAAGACAGGATGCTCCTGATGGCATTGCATCAGTTAGTCCTGGCTGGGAAGGGCTTGAGCCTTTGATTCCATCCTTGGGTCTTGCCCATTAGCTGCAGAGCCTCGCTCCACGAACCTGCTTAAGAAACAGGGTGGCGATGGGGTCTTGGCTCTGAGGTAGAGCATGTGCCTAACAGCTCCAGAACTGGGTTTCATCTCCAGCCTGGGGAGCAGGGAATCTGAAGCTGCACTCCTTAAAGCCCCAGAGGAGGTCTGACAAAGCCTCTTTTTGTCTTCCCATTCTCCCAGACCGCCCAGGCTTGCTGAATGTGAAGCCCATCGAGGACATCCAAGACAACCTGCTGCAGGCCCTGGAACTGCAGCTCAAGCTGAACCACCCAGAGTCCTCTCAGCTGTTCGCCAAGGTGCTCCAGAAGATGACAGACCTCAGGCAGATCGTCACAGAGCACGTGCAGCTACTGCATGTGATCAAGAAGACAGAGACAGACATGAGCCTTCACCCCCTGCTCCAGGAGATCTACAAGGACTTGTATTAGCAGGAAAGTCCCACCCGCTGACAACGTGTTCCTTCTATTGATTGCACTATTATTTTGAGGGAAAAATCTGACACCTAAGAAATTTACTGTGAAAAAGCATTTAAAAACAAAAAGTTTTAGAACATGATCTATTTTATGCATATTGTTTATAAAGATACATTTACAATTTACTTTTAATATTAAAAATTACCCATTATAAAATTGTTTATAGTATTTAAAGAATGAATGCATGTCTCCCATTCTGCCATCACAGACGGGGGAAAGGATTTCCCCATTTTATTTCTTCTTTCTTTCTTGTTCATTCTTTGACATGCATATGTGCTCATATATATGTTTATGTGTGAGTAGGTGCTGTGTATGTGTATGGAGGCCCAGAGACAGCTCTAACGCTGGCTCATTCTCAGGACTGTCATCTACCCACTTTTAGACAGGGTCTTTCATTTGGCCTAGATTTAACCAATTAGGTTAGACTAGAGGGTCAGTGAGCCCCGGGGAGCAGCCTGGCCCCACCTGCCCATCACTACCCTGTCTGGCATGTTTAGGTGGATTCGAGAGGAGGGGAGGAGTTGGACTCAGGTCCTCATGCTCTCAAGGCTTCACAAAGAACCCAAACTTCTCCCATGACTCTGAGTTTTCACGAATCACCAGCAACATGTTTAACATATTGTCATCCCTCTATACTCATGGGGTCTGGCTCCAGGTCTCCTGGAGGTACCAAACCCAATGGGTGTTCAAGTTTTCATAACACGAGTTTCAAGTAAACTCTGCATACTGTCCCCTATCCTTTGAACTGTCTCTAGATACCTACAATACCTAACACAATGGAAATGGTGTAAGCTGTATTATAATATCTGGGAAATCATGACAAGAATGGGAAGAGTCATAAAATTCAATAATTCACTAAAATGCCCCCAGAATGTTTGCCCCATGGATGTAAACCCTACAAGTTTGAAGGTCTGACTGTACTGCCTACTAATGGGACACCAATGTGGCCCGAGGTGTCATCTCAACACTGCTAGAAGCTCCAGAGAGCACAAATGTTTTAAGTGTTAACACTATGGGATTCGGTGCTCACTATGGGATTGGGTGCTCACTACGGGATTGGGTGCTTGCCTAGCAAACAGATAGCCATAGGTTTGATCCCTACCACTGCAAAAAATAAAAATAAATTAAAAATAACAAAACCAAAAGCAATCAAAAAAAAAAAAAAAAAGGTCACGTTGAAAGAGATCTCTAATTGTAGCACTTAGGAAATGGAGGAAGGAAGTAGGATCAGGAGTTCAAGGTTATCTTTCTTTTTCTTTTTTTCTTTCTTCCTTTCTTTCTTTCTTTCTCTCTTTCTCTCTCTTTCTTTCTTTCTTTCTTTCTTTCTTTCCTTCTTTCTTTCTTTCTTTCTTTCTTTCTTTCTTTTTTTGGACAGGGTTTCTCTGTGTAGCCCTGGCTGTCCTACAACTCACTCTGAAGACTAGTAGGCTGGTCTTGAACTCAGAAATTGGCCTACCTCTGCCTCCCAAGTACTGGAATTAAAGGTGTGTACCACTACTGCCTGGCCAAGGTTATCTTTCAATATTGCCTTTCTATCAAGGCCAGCCTAAGATACATGAGACCCCCATCTCAAAAGCAAAGGGAATGGGTGGCTGGAGAGATGGCTCAGTGGTTAAGAGTACTGGCTGCCCCATCCACTTCCCAGCACCCATATCAGGTGGCTCACAACTACCTGTAACTCCCAGCTACAGTCTATCTGAAGCTTTCGTTGGGTAGCCACACACATACATGACATATACATACCCATAAATAAAATATTTTTAAATTAAAAATATGAAAGGACAGATGCTTTAGTAAGCCATACGAGGCTGATCACCTGCTTCCAAACCATGGAATTCATATAAAAAATTGGATCGATAGCATGCATCTGTAATCTCAACTCATGGTGAGACAGGAGGCAGAGACAAGACAATGTCCAGGAAGCTCTCAGCCCAGTTAGCTGGAATATTCACAGCAGTAGAGACAAGAAAAACCCTGCTTCAAAAGGTTGCAAGTCAAGAACCAGCTCACCAAAGCTGTCTTCTGACCTCTACACACAAATAAATAAGTAAATAATTATTTTTAAGACTTTAAAGAGTCTGCCAAAATGAGCTTATCACTCAATTAAGAAGAAAAACATGACTCTTTCTTAAAACAGTATAATTCGGGTAACTAATTGTGTGCTGGATGAATGGTTAGGGCTCTTGGTCACATGCTAGGGGACCATTTGTGGGGAAGCGAAGATTCACAAAGACTGACAAGCCAGGGTGGAACCTGTGGACTCAGAGGCAGGCCTCAGGGATGGTGCTGAATTGAGGATCTGCAAGAAAGACAACAAAAGGCATTACAGGAAAGAAAACCAGAAAGAACAACTGAGCAGAAGAGGGGAGGGCCTTGCTGCTCCCTGGCCCTAGATATAGACAGCAGAGATATGGTGACTCTCCCCATCAGCCACCCAAGGACCATTTGCCCAGAGATCCCTTACTTTGCTAAACTCAAAGGCTCATGCTCCATGTTATGTTTGCGACAAGTGCCAGCAAGCAGGTTATAAATTGTTCCCTAGCGTTAGAGACTTCTGGGTTGTTAAAGCCATCAGATTCACATCATGTCTTTAAAGCATGCCTTGTTACTGAATGATCCTGAGGTCTCTGCTCTCCAGGATGACTGTTCCCAGCCCCTAACTTAATCCCTTCATTTACCGTAACAAGTGGTGTTTCTACCCAGGAGACTACAACTTTAGAGTTGAGGGGCTGTCAAGCCAAGACATCAAGAAAGATCTTTCTATCCTCTTGGAAGGAAATGTATCTCCAAAGAATGAGATTATGAAAGTGAGCCTTGACTCCAGCCCTAAAAATATACAAATGCTACATCCCTCAGAAAGGCAACCTCAGAGTCCAAACCTTTAAAATGACAGATAGAGCTAAGCCACATTGGAACCAGAGCCAAGGCTGTGTCTGAGTGACATCCAAACATTTGGAAGGAAGGTGACAAATTCACTCCGCCATATGGTGGTTTCTTTCTGCCTTGATGCAGAGCATCCGGGGATTTTGAAACATCTCGATGACTGCTGGGTGTCTTCACAATGTTGGCGCCACGTTGGGACTTTATCGGGGAGATGGCAAGAGAGAATGTGCAAGCCACAGGCAAGGTGGGGCTCTCAGTGGGTCCTGGGAGGCAATCCCTTGTTTACAAGGCTCTCAAACAAAAGGCCTTTCAGCTCTCTGCCTGATCTCGGTTCCCACTAGTGCTCCACAGCCTAGCCAAGCCCTTTCCACATTTTCAAGCTCTGTTGCCAATGGAGTGAGGAGAAGGATGCTCTCAGCTCTTTGGCACCAACGCTTAGCGTTAAATAGCTTTTAAATCCTGGCAGCTTTCAAATTCCCATCTCTTGGATTTTTCCCTGTGGCTTGGATGATCATTTGCTAAATATTTTACAACACATTATATTCATCTCTAAAGCTCCTGCTCCTTCCCTGCCCCCACCCCACCCCCAGCATGATTCACAAGTTAATCAACACATGCATCATCGGTTATTCATAGCACTTTCTCTAGGCACAAACACATTTAGGGATGCCTGTTAATAAAAATAGGAAGAAAAGTAACTTTAGGCAAGAGTCAAGCCCTTATCCTACACCTCTCCTGACCACAGCCCAGCATCCTTCAACATCTTTCTGTGATGAGTGGAACACAGGAATAGCGGGCTCCTCAAGAAACCAGAACTCCATAGCCATGGGAGACCTGGCTTCTCCAGCCATGGGAAACCCAAGCTAACTTGCATTTCTGGGCTTTTGTTGTTTTGCCTTTTATTTTGTTTCTTTGACTTCTGTGTTTAAGTCCAAGTGAGGAGCAAGGCAGACTCAGCAAGAGAAGGCAGGGGTGGGGATAGGGGGAAGGTGTGTGGAGGGATTCAGCTTAGAGGTAGAGCATGTGCTTAACCTGTGTTGGTGTCACAGTGCAGACTCCAAGTTGTGGGTCTGAAGTCCAAAACCAGAGGGACTGTCACCAAAAAGGCAGCTGCCACAGCATTCCAGAGATTTTTCCTTGACCATCAAATAGCAAGTCCTTGGCATGAGTGGGGACCTGACCTGTGTGTTGTCTACTACAACTATGATGCTGAGGAAAGGAGGCAGGATGTTGGTTCCAGGGATGGAGGATGCCCAGAGTGAGGACTGGGATATGGCTCTTTATTCCCTCCTAATCACGAGGGTAAGAGTCATAGTTCATTTCCATCGTGACATCACAGTGTGATCATACGATCAAAGAGCTGAAGAGTCTGCCCTTCACTAAATGGATGCTTTCCTGATTTCCTCTTTCCTCACCCTATCCTGCTTATTAGTCTGGACCCTGCATGCCTCAATACCCTGTTATCTACAGATTCCATCCCTTGTCTGTGACTGGCGGCACACTTGGACACACCACACACACACACACACACACACACACACGGAGGGGGGGAGAGAGAGAGAGAAAGAGAGAATATGTTTTAAAAGATATTAAGAAGCTGGCACATGGTAGTCCCAGCTAGTCAGGAGGCTGGCATGGGAGAATTGCTTGAACCTAGAGATTTGAGGACAGACAGACAGCCTGGTCAACAAAGCAAGTTCTTGCTTGAAAAATGAATTAACTCATAAACACAGACTGGGGAGGTGGTTTAGTGAGTACGCTGCTTGTTATGCTCGCATGAAGACTTGAGTTCCGATCCCCAGTGTCCATGTAGAAGGTGTATGCTAGGGAGACAGACAGGAGGACCCCCTATCCCAAGGTCTTAGTGGCCAGCCAGCCTAGACGAACAGCAAGCTTCATGTTGAATGAAAAGCAGCTATGCCTCAAAATAAATAGATAATAAACAAACAAACAAAACAGCAGGATCTTAGAGTTAAGAGATTCAGGTACAATCTAGTCTCACCCACAGCTCATATTTGGCAAAGTCTACCCTGAAGTGAAGGTGAGAGACAGGCCCTGCCCTCAAGGGGTCACAGTCTGTGACTTGAGTAGATACAGTTCCGAGTGAGAGCTGCCTAGAGATGCAGACCCTCAGAGTGTCTGGAAGATACAGGAGTGTCCCAGCAATCCAAGAGGGTCAGGGTGGAAAATCAGAGGGGCCAAGCATGTGTCAGACTGGGACATGAGTCTACCCCATGGTAAGAAGATCTCTTGGACTATGTTTGGAGACCATGGGGATCCAGATGAAGTTGCCAAGCAGCAGAGGGAGATGATCAAATTTGAAGTTTGGAAAGCAAGCTTCCCAAAAGTCAACACTGCCCAAAATATACATTCCCTCTCCAAGGCTCCCCAGGATGGTCCAGTCCTGGATGGCTACCTGGAGAGATGGATTCCTTAAGGACTTCCAGCCTTGAGGCCTGGCTTTGCCTCCTGGTTCCCACATCTCATACTTATTCATGCACCCTGAGGTTCTGACTCACTTTGACCCTCTAATCCAGGGACAATCTTCTGGCCCACACAATGACATCCTCTTCCTAACTCACTGTTCCCTCCTGGTCCTAGGAGCCAGGGTCTCCACGTACCCCCAACCCACAAAGGTCTTCTGCTTCAGGAAGGAGTTCCATTTCCACTGCTTCACCTACTTCATATCTCAAGGTCACTTCTATTCCCTGGTCTCCAACCTACTTCCACATCTATTTTCCAGAAAGATCACTTGACTGAGAATTAGGGCTATGGTCACAGTTCAGTGGTCAAACACTTGCCAAGCACAAAAGGTGCTGGGTTCAGTCTCTGATACCACAACAAATTTGTTACACAAGACAGGAAGTCCTAGGCATCAGTGAAGATTAATATATTCAAAGTGTTGGCTACCCATATACTCTTTCCAAATGCCAGCATTACCACCACAGGGGAGAGGATCCCAAATGCATGGAGTCCTTCAAGCTATCATGAGTGACAGCAGAAAGAAGGGAGGGGAAGGTGGAACAAACTTCTGGGGAGAGCACTGTTGTAAGATGGCAGATTATTACCTAAGGCTGGTAGAAGCCTGGCGTGGAGTGTTTTCAAATAACTGCATCCTGGTGCTGACTTCAGTTATACTGGCTGGGGTTAAAATTCCAACTCTACAATGTGCCGGTCTAATGACCATGAGGATATGGCCAGTGTCTTAATCTCTTTAGGTCTAAATTGCCCTCAAATGTAAAATGGGGTAATAATAGCATCTCCAGGGTGATTGTGAGGATTAAATGTAATAATGACCGTAAAGTAATTCTCAGAGTTTCTTGGCACATCTCTGTTGCTTGCAGGCAGCATTATTACTGCTGTTACTAACGTGCCCTTTAAGGCCTGGGGTGCTGCCTAGTACGCAGGAGGCCTTGGATTTAGCCTTGGGACCATAGAAAGTAATTAACTCAATTTACAAATAAACCATCCCAGAGCTACAGAGATGGCTCAGCAGTTAAGAGCATGCACTGCTCTTGCAGAGGACCTGAGTTTGGTTCCCAGCTTGCACATCTGGTGGCTCACAACCACCTGTAAATCTAGCTTCAAATGATCGGATGCCCTCTGTTGGCCTCTACAGGCACTGCACTCACAATACACACTATAAACTCAGACAGACACAACAGAGCCAGAGAGAGAATATGAATATGTGAGCACAATTTAAAAATACTCATATAAGATGAGACGGGCCCATGGAGGTTTTTCTATGTGAGTGTGTTTGAGCCCAGAATATGCCACAACATAGTCTGCATTTATTTGTTTGTTTGATTGGTTGGTTTGTTTGTTTGGGGTTTTGAGACAGGGTTTCTCTGTGTAGCCCTGGGTGTCCTAGAACCCACTTTGCAGACCAGACTGGTCTCAAAAGCAAACATCTGCCTGCTTCTGCCTTCTGGGTGCTGGGACTAAAGGCGTGGTGATACGACCACCACCACCACCACCTAGCTGATAGTTTGCATTTTTCAGCTTAGAGTGAAAATATATTCAAAAGAATTTGTCCCTAATCCACAAGTATTAGGAGGGGGAAATATTTGAAAGACAACTGCGCTGCATTCTGATTTAGACCAAACTCAAAGCCCAAGGCTGAGGGAATGCTCTCTCCAAAAAGCACCGGGGTTTTCTCTGGCGACTTCTGCTCCTAATTTTAGATAAATATTACATAGTTTGAATTTCCAAAGGGTTTATAATGAATAAGAAAATTGCTCACTTGACTCTGTAGGGAGTGGGTTGGGATATGTGCATCCCTCTGGAGTTTTGTAAATATGTTCCAGGGCAAATGTTCCCAGGAGAATGTCATTTCTGGGATCTGCTTAGAGCCTAGGGCTTGGTCTCAGGGACAATGAAGTGGCTTCCTGCAAGAGTAGGAATGTGGATCCCGGGCCTGCTTTCCACAGTACTACAAACCATGGAGTACGGATGAGAGGCACCATGGTCTGCCTGACAGACCTGCCACGGTCTGAGGCCGTGGACAAGATCTCTCTGGGGACCTGGTATCTGACCCGGAGAAGTCCATTCATTCATCACGAGGCAAGGCTGGACCTCTGCTCCCAGCTATACCAGTGGTACCTAGCTTGCATGTCTCCTAGAAGATCAAATAAAGGAACCAGGACAAGAACCTTATCACCGCTGCTCGCTGACAGAGAGTTTGACACCCGGTGAACCCAGGGAGCTAGCCTAAAGGTTTAAGAAAGAAAGGTGGAAGCCCACACAATTCAGGTGTCTTTCTTAGTTGTGCTACTTGAGAAAATGAAAGCATGTAGGCTTAGGGGTGGGGGGTGAGGTGGGGGGAAGGGGGCAGGAATCAATTACATTTGAATGCTGACAAGGCTGTGTACCTGCTGCAGTTGCAAGCAAGCTGATTCCTCTCTGGGCCTCAGTTTCTCTATCTGCACATCTAAAAAGTTGTTCTGTCTTCTGGCCTTGACATCCCAAAACCTCAGGCCTCCCGGGGAGGCAGGCTAGAGGACAGAACTCTGGCTGTCCATCAGAGGCCCACGTCCTTTGCTGCCTGAGCGTGTGTTCTCAACTCAGAGCCACCCAGGCCTGGGCCAGGCTGCAGCCTGCGCTCATTAAGGGCCTGGGGCCGCTCCAACCTGAGTGAGTTGGCTGCTTCCAAGGGCAGGGGAGGGGACACCGGATGGCTGGTTGGTTCCCACCCGAAGCCAAACTGCTTAGAGAAGGGCGTTGTGCTGAGTCAGTTGCTGGCAGCTCGGCCTGGGGTCCCTGGCCACCCTGCCTGCCAGATGGGCCAGCTCCAGGCAGGCCTCGGAGGAGCCCACGTTATGCCTCCAAGGAGCCCGTGTTATCGACGACGCTGCCGCTGCTGCCACAGTGGTGGGCAACATGCCTTGGAAAAGCTGCACTATGGCCAGGCCTCCCAGGGCTCCCGGGGTGGGACAGCTGCTGATGAAGGGGGACTTTTTTTTTTTTAAGGAGCTGCCTCCTACTGGCAAGATGCTAGCCAAGGTTTTCTCCTTGCTCTGTTGCCTGATGAGGGTGACTATTCTCTCAAACACCACGCGCAGTCTTTGCTCCTCAACTGCCTTCCACCTCCTGAGTCCTGGCTCAAGCTTAGCAAGGCAGTGTTTTGGGGTCAGGACACAGCCAGGAGCACACGGCAAGGGTATCTAAGGCAGAGGAGCCCCTAACGGAGAGGTCACATGCAGAGTGAAGGCAGGGCTCAGAGAAGCCAGCAGAGGACAGGGATCAAGGAGTGCTGGGAGGTGAGGAGGTGAGGGAGGACCGCAGACCTTCAAGACGCTTCAGCCTTGCAGGGGCTTCTGGGCAGAGAGATGCTAAAGCCAGAAGCAGGGCCCAGAGAAGGTCAGAAAGGAAACAGCCCGTAGGAAACAGTCTGCGGAGGCACCGCCCAGGGAGACAGGTGGCAATGAATGTGTAGGACATGCCAGGAAGAAAACCAACACACAGGCTTGGGCTCCAGCCCCGAAAGCCACAGATGCAGTGGACAGATGTGTAAGATAGCACAGTATCTGCATAGGACCACCGTACACCCTTCTGTAAGTTCAAAACTATGTCTGAGTTAAAATACTAAACCCAGCAAAGGTGCTGTGTAAACAGGTGCCACATCGGCTTGGGAAACAATGATCCAAGTCTGCCCACGCTTAATACAGACACAATTTCCCCTAATATTATATGCAAAATTGTTGGAGTTCACTTATGTGGAAACCGTGGACACTAAGAGTTGACTATCGTTTTTTTATTATTATGTTGTTGTTGTTGTTTTTAAGTTTCAAAATCACACTTAAATTGTCCTTTGAAAGCCAAATATGTCTCACTTGAGTCCAAGGACTTCCAAAAAGAAAAACTCTTCCCAAAATGGGGTGCTCCCTTCCTCTTATGGCTTCATATGCCCCTAGGACAGGGCTGTGCACCCCACTCTAAGAAACATGAGACCTATTGGCCTTTAAAGAAAAGACTTGAGTTGCTGAATGTCACACGGGTGAGAGTCTCTTCTAGCCAAGCACAGCCACCATTAAAGAGTCAAGCTTGGGGAGAGGAAGGGGGGGGGGTGACCTGAGGTCAGCAGAAGCAGGACAAGGAAAAAGGGGAGCCCAGTGTCAGTAAATATTCACTGGCCTTGCCTGTCCCCAGCTCTCCTCAGCCTCTAGGGACACAGAGATAAGGCTGGTGTGACTCAGGCCACCAAGGAACTCACTTTCATGGAGATAAACACAGAAGCTGGCAGCCACAGGACAGCCTGGCAAGCAGAGGAAGCCAGAGGGCTGGAGGCAGGGTGGGTGAGGCTGGATGACCTTGGGCAGGACTTCTGGAACCTTCCTGGGACTCTGCTTATATAGCGTAAGGAATGCACAGCTACCCCCGGGGATCACAGTGAGGAGGCACGGAGGTAACGCAGAGCCAGCACTGCCCACTCTGCTCCCCTACCCCCACCCCAAGGGTTAGTGCTGGGGACAGATTGCAAGTGAAGATAACCTCATCTTCCAGCTAGTGTCAGCTGCCACCTAATATCAGAAGGGATTATTTGAAATTTCCCAGGCAGGCTGAGCTATGGGCTTTCCAGTCCCATGAAAGTGGGGAAGAAAGTCAACTTGGCTTCACAGAGGAGGTGACATTGGAGACCAAGTCTCAAAGGAGGACTTATGAAACAAGAAAGAAAGAAACGCTAGGTGAGGGGCTTGTGTGCAAAGGCGTATGGGGAAAGCAGTGTTTCTGTTTCACTAAGCCTAGGGCACTTGGAAGAAGCGAGTCAGAGCAGCAGAACAAAATCAATCAGGCTAAGAATGCTCGGCAAACCAGACCAGTGAGGCTGGAGCTCATCCTAGGGAGAGTGGAAAGCCATAGAAGACCTTCAGCAGCTATGCTTGCTTTCCTGAGAAAGTCACATCTGTAAAGGGAAAGGTTTGTTCTGGCTCACGTTCAGGGCTTTCAAATCCATGACTGGTTGGTCACATTGCTTGGGGCTGTGATGAGGTTGCACACAGTGGTGGTTATATTGCAAACCAGAAAACAATGAGAGGAACAAGCTGAGGCCCTATCTATAGTCCCCTCAGGAATACACATGATGGCCTAAGGCCTCCAGGGTCCTGCTTCTCAAAGTTCCCCTGTCCTCCTTGAGCCATCACCCTGGAAACCAGACCTTAACACATGAGGCTTTGGGGGAACATCCAAGATCTGACCTTCCAAGCTAGAAAGTAGCATAGCTGATACTCAACTTGAGATCCCTTGGCCAGCCACTGGGAAGACAAGGGTGATGGGAAGACCACAAGTGGTAGCAGCGGTGGGAGGGGATGACTTTGGTCATAGAAACAGAGGGAACAGACAGATGTGGGAACAGTCTTGGAGCGTGCAGAAGACAATGATCAAGTTTTGACTTGGTGACACTAGCTGTGTGATGGTGCTTCACCTCCTGAGGGAAGATTACCTGCAGGACCCCAGGTCAGGTGTCTAAATCGCTACAGGGTGCAATGGGAATCTGGATCTTCAGGGTGCAATGAGCTGGAAGATACAGGAGGGTCATGGGAGAAAGTACTGCCAACCACGCATCAACCACAGTAAAGGGCAGTAGAGGAGCCATCTTGACTCTCCAGGCCCCATCTCCCCCACTGAAGTCGACAGGCAGCTTGACACATTTTTTTTTCTTATTTTCTTTTTATCCCTGAAAAGCATATTTATCAGGCACTATTTTTGTGCTGGGGCCATTGGAGAAGTTACTCCCAACCAGCTGCCAGTTCTTAAGTCATCCCAGACAGAGACATGTGTCAACCCATTTCAACAGTGAGGACTGTCTCCATTTCAAAGTCCTTCAAAGGCATGTAAGCAATGACGCTAAGACTGGAACTTAGTCTTCTGGATCGGTAACAATGACAACCCTTCAAATTGGCAGGGCCAATGACCCCCAGGGTGGAGGGTTAGATGGTCCTCACCCCAGCTACAGGAAGTCCCACCCACTGCCTCTCATGACGAGACACATGCACCACAGAGGTGTGCCTTGTCCTGCCTCCTTCATAAATCTTTACTCTATCTGGTCACTGTAAGGAATACTTCTCAGAATACACCTTACCTTCTAGAGTTTTATAACCGCAAAGGTGGCAAGGCCCAAGGGCAGAGTCCTTTTCTTCTTAAGTCCCTTCTCCCTATTGGCCCATGTCTCCATTTGATCACCTCTACCTGTGGCCCTGGACCTAAGCCAGGGTCCAAACCTAGGTCTGCAGCAACTGACACTCAGTAGCCTGCGCTGTCTCCCTGCAATCTCCCTCCCACCCTTTTCTATCCTGAAACTCTGGGCCCTGTGTTCTTGTCCATGGAATGGCGGTTAAGGTCCTCCTACAAGGCTGTCTAGGAGTTCCATGGGATGCTGGGAAGAGAAAGGGCCCAGAGAGCCTCAGAAGTGCTATGACTCTGCTTAGGGCTGCTGTCTACCCAACCTCAACCGTGTCAGAATCAGGCCTCAGGGCAGCTACTTCCAAGGTGGAAATGACTTGTGGGCTGGGCCAGGTGTTCTCTCTTGGAGATATTGAAGTCCTGGGTTTATGGGCTCCATGAGAAGGCAGTGCCATGACTAATCCTCATCACTGGCTTCCTCTGTCACCCTGCCTGCTATGCAGGAAGTCAGCAGGCCTCAACACCCCCCCCCCTTTAATCACTGCCACCTCCCCATGACCCGCCTCAATCACGTCTCTTTACAGTTGGGCAGAGCCGGCTGGGCCTCCTCAAACTTCCATATCTGCGCCTCTAGATCAGTGATAGGCCTAATGGCGTTTGCTTGCTTCCACACCCTGGGCCCAGCATTCCAGGAGTCACGCAATCCCACAGGCCCAAGAAGGAAGCTGTTCCCACAGCCACGGGGCCTTGGGGCCTGGGGAGTCTCCCCACCCCATACAGCATGTGAAATGAGCCTTTCTTCAGGGCCACCTGCCCAGGTGGCCCCAGTCATGGCTGACTTCCCTGTTCTCCAGTCCTGCCCAGCCTGACGAGAGAGAGAGAGAGAGAGAGAGAGAGAGAGAGAGAGAGAGAGAGAGAGAGAGAGAGAGTGTGTGTGTGTGTGTGTGTGTGTTGTGTATGCATAATTCTCTCTATCTCTCTTTCCCCTCCTTCCCTTTCCCCTTCCCTTCCCTCCCTCCTTCCTTCCTTGTCTCATTTGGACTCCCTCCCAGAGGTCTATAGACTCCTAATTTATCCTCCCAGAGAGCAGCGTTTGCTAGCATGACCGCCACTATCCATTCCTTATCTTACCCACTGATCCATTCCTTTCTTTACTTCAGACCACTGAGCAGCTCTGGGTCAGGCCCTGTTGCTGCTGAGTGGTGGTAAACACAAAGAAGAATGGCATAGATACTGCACCATACAGAGCTGTGGCTGGAGGGTCTGCTTCAAGGTAGAGAGGGCACAGAGAGGCTGCCACAGCTATACCCCTCACCCTCCACTTGGGCCCCAGCCTACCGAACCCCATCCCTCTGCCTGAAACCCTTCTCAAGCTAGGATTCTGCTTTGACATTGCGTGTGACAGATTGGTTTGCCAGGATGCCTTCATCCCCCCAGCAACCCTCACCCAGATCAGTCCCTTGCTTCTCTCTGTCCACCCCCAAAGCTTTATCAGTTATCCCCACATCTCTACATAGGAACCCAGACCAAGATCTCAGGTTAGCACTCATGGATGTCAACATAAGGGCAATGTGTTCACCCAAGAACATGGTGAGCATGTGCAGAGCACCTACTGTGTGCCAGATCCTCGTTACTGGGACACCCGGGTAACCATGGTCCAGGCCTGACCCAGCCAGGGCAACATGGATGAAGACAGAACATATAAGATTCTGTGGGATCCCTAACCCAGTCTGGTGAACAGAGGAGGCAGCAGCTCAGCCTGGTCTTGGAGGTTCATCTAACAGAGACGGGACAGAAGGGTTTTGTAGGTAGAAGAGGCAGAAAGGCAAGCTCAGCAATGTTCAAGCGATCATGCCTGATCCTAGAAGTGCTATTTCTGTTGTCTGCTGGGGGTGGCACCCGGGGCTCTCATGACATCTCGGTGGGAAATGAAGCAGAGCAGAGATGCTGAACAGCCTCTCAGACACTGGCATGCTTGCACTTTCTAAAGGGAAGTGTGGGAAGAGGGAACTGTGAGCTCAAGGAAATTCACTGGGGAGTGAGGACCTCAGACTACCAGGGGGCCATGGTGCTATGGAAGGGTCTTTGATTCTGGATCTGTTTCCTGGAGTTTCCAGGCTTGGCTATGACCACATGACTTTTTGCAAGGGGTCCTGGGGCAGTCTCCTCAAAGATCGCCAAGGCTTCGGAGGAAAGATTAAGCTAAGTAGATGAGCACCACACCCACCCACTCCTCATAACCCTCCCAGCATGGCATGTCCCTGGACCCAGCAGCCACTGTGGCCCTATCCAGGGAACTCATGTTTGAGCTACAGTTCTGAGAGACTGAGCCCTGCAGAGGTTCCTCTTGTAAGCCTGTGGAACAGAGCCCCAAGGTAACAATCCCAGAAGCCAGCAGGGGAGCAAAGCCTGGGTAAAGAAGTACAGTTACACTTCAGTTGTTCCACCACTCCATGGCCCAGAGCCACTGAGTTACATCTGGGTCTCAGGATGGACAGGGCCCAGGAAAGCCAAAGGTTGCTTTAAGCCTTGGCTTCAGCCTCTTTCCATGAACCGATCTCTGAAGAATCCACTCAAGGTAACTGGCAACTTTTGTACCTGCCACCAAGCCTGCTGCAGATGGAACCTAAGGCCTCTCCCAAGATAGGAAAGGCACCATTAAGTCACACCCCACACCCACCATGCCACTTTTTAAGATGTAACCGAGGCATGGGACTGTTGAGTTTTGTCCAAAGACATACATTCTTTGAAGTTGGCTGAGGAAAAGATGGAGGTATTGACCCACATTGCACCTGAGCTCAAGATGAAGCTTTCACACCACACAAAGCCCCATGTGGGCATGGAGATCTCAGGCCAGACTCTGCAGGGATGGAGATCTCAGGCCAGATTCTGCAGGGATTGCCAGGGGACATATAGCAAACTTCAACCTGATTGGCTGGACCAAGGTCACTTTGTACAATCCATAACCAATCACTGTGCTGAGGGTTGCAGAGCCCTAGGGGGCTTCCTCTGATGTCACATTCTGTTTTTGGAGTACAGCCAGGAACCTCACATCATAATGGGGTAGGAGTGTCATTTGGAAGTGGCCTGGAAAGGAGCACAATGCTTGGAACCACTATAGTCATTTGAGCAACATGTCATTCTTTCCACCACAGCAAGGGACCATAAGAACAGAACTGTGTTAGGGCCTGCTAGAGAACAAAAGGCACACTGGAGATGGGTTGCTGGAGATGGGCCATTGGAACTAAGCCACTGGAACTGAGCCACTGGAGCTGGATCACTGGATCTGAACCACTGGAGCTGGATCACTGGATCTGAACCACTGGAGCTGGATCACTAGAGCTGGACCACTGGAGCTGGGTCACTGGAACTGAGCCACTGGTGCTGGGTCACTGGAGCTGGACCACTGGAGCTGGACCACTGGAGCTGGGTCTTTCACTGGAGCTGGATCACTGGAGATGGGCCACTGGAGCTAGGTCACTGAAGTTGAGCCACTGGAGTTCAGTTACTGGAGCTAAGTCGCTGGAGCTGGGTCATTCTCTGGAGCTGGGCCACTGGAGCTGGGCTACTGGAGTTGGGCCACTGGAGTTGGGTCATTGGAGCTGAGCAAGTGGAGGAACATTCACTGACTGGTAAAACCCAGGGCTTGACACAGTGGCATGAGTCACAGAACATGGAAGGGAACCTCTGTAGGAAGAAGACAGTTTGTCAGGAGCCTGACTTTGGTCCAAAGAGGTAGCCAGCCCATGGTGACCTTCAGGGAAGGGGGACTAGGAAATAAGACCCAGATCCATCTCTTTCACTTCCTGAGATCCTGTGAGTCCCATTGACTAAAGCCACCCAAAGCCAATGGGTGAGGACAGCATTGATGAGAGCCCGCATAGTTCAGAGTAAGGCCTTCCCCAGGGCACAGCAGGGTGGAGCTATCTGAGTGTGGACTGAGAAAGGCCATGAAAGGCCTCCCACTTGTCTTATATCTCAGCAACTTTTAGAAACAGGCCTGGCCCATAGACTGGGAAACTTCTGGAAGCAGCAAACTCCATATGAAGGACTTCCTAAGGACCACCCAGAAAGAGTTCAGAAGCTCTGTGCCAGAGCTTCATGCCATAAGTCTTTCCCCGCCCCCTGTAGGTCCTTTAGAAGAGAAATAGGCTCCAACTTGTTGGCACAAGAAAGGACTTTCTGAACAGGACATTGACATCATAGACATTAAAACCAGCAATCAATAAATGAGACCTTATGAAACTAAAAAACTTCTGTACAGCAAAGGCCACCATCACTTGGGCAAAATGACAGCCTACAGAACAGGAAAAGATCTATACCAACTGTGCACCTCCTGGAGGGTGAGTACCTAGAATATACAAAGAACTCACAAAGCAGAACTACTTTGGGAAATGACCGCACATACTGTTGGGGGTGCAGGGAAAGAGGAACACTCATCTATTTCTGGTGGGAGTGCAAACTTTTACAGCCACTGTGGAAATCAGTGTGGAGGTTCCTCAGGAAGCTGGGAGTAGATCTGCCCCACGATCCAGCTCTACCACCCTTGGGCATATACCCAAAGGCTCTACATCTTACTTCAGAGATGCTTACACATCTCATAGTAGCCAGAGACTGGAAACAGCTGAGATCTCCATAAACTAATGAATGGATGTTGAAAACACAGTACATTTACACCCAGAATAATATTCAGCTGTTGGGAAAAGTGAAATTATGAAAATTGCAGGTACACGGATGAAGCTAGAAACAACCGTCCTGAGTGAAGTAACCCAGACCCCAAACAGACAAATATTGCTTGTTTTCTCTTATATGTGGACATTAGCCTTAAGTTTTACATATGTATGCTGCAATCTGAATAACCAAGCATAGAGGTTAGGTATCTAGTAAGGGACCAGGGAGAGGAGAGAATTCCCCCAAGGAAGGGGAAGTAACATGTAATGTTATAGACAAATAAAGGAGAAACTAGAAAAGAAGGATTAAATAGGGAGGGGGATGGGAGAGAATGGTACACAGGGAATATGGGGAGGGACAGCTAACACTAAAGGCCATCTGAAAAAGATGCTTTCTCAAGTATATACATGTACGAAAGGACTCTAAAGGGAGTCACCAAATGATAGAGGAGACGGTGCTCCAATTAGATATCTTATGCCATCAAGTAAAATCTCCAGTGCCCATTGAATGGGTTACATATTATTGAGTCATTAGACAAAGTAATTGCCTGGAACCCCTCAAGCACCAAAGGCTATTGCCAAGGCTATTGGTTGATCTCCACGGCCTGATGGTAAG
The DNA here is from genome assembly GCF_978045245.1 of Mus caroli. Classification (NCBI taxonomy): domain Eukaryota; kingdom Metazoa; phylum Chordata; class Mammalia; order Rodentia; family Muridae; genus Mus; species Mus caroli. Next base: position 33,153,573 of record NW_028227262.1, on the reverse strand, counting down.
GCCCTATTGCTGAGGACAACACTTATTTAAACCATCAAACGTGGAAAAGTTGAGCCAGTGTCTTTCTAGAAGCTTCCCCTCACTGACCAGTGCTCATGGTTCAAGACACCCTGCCCACTCCTGTAGGAGAAAGGTCATCAGTCTCATCCAGCTGTGAAGCCTGCAGCCTACAACAGTGACCTGTCTACAAGGCAGGCTGGTGTAGTAGTGGCACAGGTGGTATGGGAGAAACCAACCACTATTTTTTTTTATTGGATTTAAAGACCACTCCATGACATAACTGACTATGCTAAAGTTACCAAGAACCTAAGACTAGAGAGGCCATGGGTCTACCACTATTATAAAGAAAAAAAAAAAAAAAACAACAATAAAGTTACTCCTAAGAACTCACTGCCTCACCTGATCCATATCAGAGAAGTGTCTTGCTGTAGATGGGACTTAACACAGAGACAGACAACCGCACAATGTGCAGGGTGAGAGACTTTGGAGCAGTCAGAGATGGAATGTCTTCATCAAACTCTCCCCTCAAGGCCCAGGCAGCTATGTGGAAGAGAAGGTAGAAAGATTGTACGAGCCAGAGGGGACAGATGATTCCAAGGACACAACAGTACTGACGCACGGAGGAGCTCATAGAAACCATGCATGCACAGGTTCAAGCCAGATGGGATCTGAGAGGGGGGGAGTGGAACCAGGGTCCCAGTCCTAACCAAGAAGCCTATTTGAAACATCCCTGCTGGCCAAGGAAAAATCAGTTCTTTCCAATGGAGTGTCACTGGGTTTATCAACCACACTCCACTCCAGGGCAGGCAGGCCCCGTGCCTAGGAGCAGCGGACCCACACAAAATGGACTCTGTGTTTTGTTTTGGGTTTTTCTGTGAGAGAGTATATTTTGTTTCATTTTGTTTTATTTGGCATTCTTTTGTCTTACTTTGTTTGTTTGGATTTTCTTTTGCGAGGGGGGGGGGAAGAATATGAAGTTGGATGGTTGGGAGATGGAGGGTTGGAGGTGAGGAAATATGCATAAAATATATTGTAAGAAAAATAAATAAATGTGTTTTAAACATTTAAATACATTTATTTGGGGTTTTTATAGGGGTAGAATGGTTCCTCATGGTCCATGGCATAGATGTGCACATCAGAGGACAGCTTGTGGTTGTCAGTTCTTGTCTTCTGCTGCGTATGTCCCTGAGATCGAATGCAGGTCATCTTGCTTGGCAGCAAGTGCCTCTACCCACTGAGATATCTTGCCATCGTTATAAGATGCGCCCTCCCCCCAAGTAGGTCTTATACTGAGGTCACCAGAAAGCAGAGCCTGAGGCAAGGGTTGAGAGCAGTCTTGTCTGGGTGAGTGGCTCAAGAGACTGGAGGAAATGAGGCAGTGGAGACTGGAAAGAGAAACACTGGGAGAAGTAACCTCTGTCCGTGTAGAGATGCTCTTCGCAGACAGCTTCCAAATCCGCTGGCCGATGATCATCCCGGGTGTCCTGGGATCGGCTGGGAATTCTCCCACAGAGCTCACCTCACACAGTGTCTGAAGCTCAGATATTTGGAGGCAGCTTAGTTGAGGAGTTGGGACTGTAGTATCTAAAGGTCAGCTGGACCTTGGGCTTTGTGTCCAAGATCACTCACTCCCATGACGCTCTGGACTGACTGTGTCCACCTAAAATTCCTGTGTTGAAATCCTGTCCCTCAGTGTGACTGCATGAGGATTAGGACCTTCAAGGAGGTGATCAAGGTTAACTGGGGTCAGAAAGATGTTCTCAATCCAGAAAGAATTTGTCCTTACCAAAGGAGGAGATGTCAGAAGCATGCACCCAGAGAAAGGTCATGTGAGAATACAGCAAGAAGCCAACCAGCCATCTTCAAGCCAAAGCCCTCCCAGAAACCAGCCCTGCTGGCACCTTGGTCTTGAACCCAGAAGGAAAAAAAATAAATAAATAAAGCAGTCTGTGTTGTTTATGTCACCCAGGCTGTTATGTTCTGTGATGGCCTTCACAGGCTGTAACCCAGGCTAATGGCAGAGGGTCACAGTTCCCCCTTATCCATTGCCTGAGTGTCCTGGTTTGGCTGCTGGCCTCCTTCAGATCTAAAACAGCACGGTAGAGCTGGGGTGCAGCTTGGCTATATAATGCTTTCCCAGTACACAGGAATTTCTGGGTTTGGTCCCCATCACCATAAAATAAACAAACCTTAAACAAAACCTTTATGGCATAGGCTTGGAGGAAGTGGAAAGTCACCACTCCCTCCAGGTCGTCTTGGTCCCATGGGCCAGCCTACTTACTGTTAGGGGACAACACAGGACCATGGACAACAGAATCCACCATGTACCATGGCCACCACTTCTCAGAGGTAGAATAAAGCCGGTAGGTATGGGTACCCAGGTTTGGTCGACTACAAGTTGGGAGCCAGCACATGGCAATGCCTGAGCCTTAGCCCCTTCCCCAAGAGCTTGCTTTGCATTTTGAAAGTTGAATGAAAAGACTGAAGGAGAGGTGAGCAATGAGCTGGCACTGGAGAGAGGTTCCAGTGGCTGAGAGTGGCTCAGGGATGCTAACATTGATCATGGGTTGAGACCTAACTGTGCCCCAGCAGGAGGAGTAACTTTCTTACTGCTTGAAAGCTATGTGTAAGAAGTCACAGGCCTCTTAGTCACTTACCAGGAGCCTCAAGTGAAGACCCAAGTGACATTTTGCTTGTTTTGCATCTCTGTTGTTGTTTTTTCCCAATGGTTGACACCACCCAAGGTTGTCTAGTTTGGGACCAGCTCTGAGAGCTGGAAGGGCCCCTAGAGGGCATCAGATATCATGTATAAAAGAAAGAAACTGAACTCAAGAGAGGAAAAAAAAATGATCCAAGGTCACCAGGGAAGTTGTCACATGTCTAGCACCTGCTTTGGATAGTGTCTAGAGTGGACTCTTACATCTATCCCATTGCTATGGGCAAGGGAGGGGCATGCTGCCCACAGACTCAGGCTTAGACCTTGGGACCCTAGGTTAGAACTCAGTCCTCCCTAGTAAAGAATGGGAACAGAAGAGAGAGGTCACGTGTCATGCGCCCCCTACCCATGTCAGACTCTGGGGAATGTGCCCAGCCCTGGCCTGAGCGCTCTGAATGCCAGGGTCACAGGCTGGGTTTAGCAATTCTTTTGCACAGCAACCCACCTGGGACACAAGGCACATGGACACCAGCTCCTGGCCAGCTCCATACCCATTGCAAGAAGAGCAGCCACCATGTGAAGCAATGATTGCCACATGCCCAGAACCCAGCGTCTTAGGATCAGGCCATGGGGACTCAGGGGACCCAAGTTCTGGCGCAAAGGCTCATATGATCAGGACCAGCATTGAGCAACAGTTTGGGTCAAGGGTTTGCCAGTCAGAGGCTGCAGTAAACAATGCTAGGCTCCCTGGATACAAACACAGTAAGCCTGATCCATGGAGTAGCAGTCACAGGACAAGACAGTGGATATACGGAATCCAACGGTCATGCAGGATTTCACATGGTCCCAGCATTCCCGGGATGCACGAGGTGTCATCACTTCCTCTTATAGCGGAGGAAACTGAGGTCAGGCACAGGATGTGACAAGCCAAGACTTTATGTTACTAAGTACAGAGATGAGAGCGTAAGTCCTTGTCCAGTGTCTCCTAAGGAGATGGGATGTGTGAGTGGGGTGGGAGCATTTGTCTGCATTCACACCAGGGTCCTTATTAGAGCCCCTCCTGGTCAGCAGCCTAGCCAAGGGGCCAAATGTGAGACAGCCAGTGCCTAGGAGTCTCATGTCCTATCAGAATCTGACACTTGGCAGCCTAGTGGCTTCAGTCAAGTCCCTTGACCTGCCCTTGACCTGGATTAATTTCCTCACACCTGGAGGAGGGGCAAGAGCCACAGGGGTGCAGGCACCAGGAGAATTCAGCCAGCCCATTGCAGCCTCTGGAGACCCTGTTAGAAGCTCCACAAATGGTTATCTGCCTATGGGTATTTTTAAAACTTTTTTTCAAACCACAAAGAAACCTTGTGAGTTTAAATATATATATTATATATATATATATTTATTTATATCTATAAACCTGTGATTATATATATATATATATATATATCACATATTTATATCCCAAACAACATATTTTTAGCACACACACACAAATACTCTTAGTTAATTAGCCTACTGATGGTTGGGCTTTTTAGGATGTTAGACAATATCCATAGGTGCATATATGTGTCAGTATATTCAGAAACTAGAGGTCCACTTCAGGTGCTGTCTTCAAGAACGCTATCCACTTCCTTTGATACATGGTCTCTCATTGGCCTGGAAAACACCAGCTAGGATCGACTGGCTGGCCGGCCAGCCCCAGGGATGCTCCCATAGTCAGCACTTGTATGTGGGTTTTAGGGATTGAACTCGGGTCCTCATGTTTGTGAAGCAAGTATTATACCAGTTGAACTATCTACCTGGCCCACGTTGGTGATCTTAATCAACTTAGACTGCTACCCTAAGAGACCAGGGATTGGTCGCTCTATGTAAGGCCTACGGTTGCAAATGAGTCTACAACCCTCATAGGTACAGTCACTGGGTCAATGAGCTACATGGGAGAGGACACAAAAAGATTGTAAGAGCCAGAGGGGATGGATGACATCAAGGATGCATGTGTGAACCACAGAGACTGTGGCAGCATGCACAGAGCCTTCAAGACATTGGGGTCACAGCACTGAGAAATGGATAGAGTCTCCCATCCCTCATCAAGAAGCTCTCTCCACCTGACAACTGCTTGCCAAGGAAAAGTCAATTTTCTACAGTAGAATCTCAGTGGGTATTTAAATCACACCTAAGGGCAGGCCCCACGCTCAGCAGTGGAGGGCCAGCTCAGAGCCAGCTCAGTGGTTTCTGTGTAGATTTTTATTTTTGTCACATATTGCTTTGTTTGTTTTTGTTGTTTGTTTTTGCTTTGTTTTGTTTTTTCTGCTTTTCGAGTGAGGGTTTCTCAGTGTAGCCTTGGCTGTCCTGGAACTCACTCTGTAGACCAGCTGAAACTGGCAGAGATCCACCTGCCTCTGCCTCCCAAGTGTGCCTGGCCTTGTTTGGACATTTTTTTATACTGTTAGTCTTTTGCTTATATAGTATGGTTTCCAGTTTTGTTTTTTATGAATTTGGTTTGGTTTGGTTTGGTTTGTTTGGTGTGTGTGTGTGTGTGTGTGTGTGTGTGTGTGTTGTGCTTTCTCATTTTTTCATTCTGATCTGGTTCTTTTTTTTTTTTTTTGAAGGGTTGTTGTTGTTGTTCAAAGATAAAAAGAAGATGAAGTTGGATGGATGGGGAGATGGGAAGGATCTGGGAGGAGATGGGGAAGAGAAACTGATCAAATATACTGTTATCAATCAGTTTAAATAAAATATCATAATGGAGCACACACACACGCACACACGCACGCACGCACGCACGCATGCGCACGCGCGCCCAGAGGTTCCATCATTTCCCAGTAGCCTAGCCCTAGAAGACCAAGGATCGTCTGGAAACATGCCACCAGATCCACACTGTGTCAGTCAATGTCTTCTGAACCCATACATCTACCTAATGTGGAACCCGGCACATGCCATTGGATGGGCCAAAGCCCAGTGTAAATGTCCCCACCTCACAGGAGCCACCTTTAGTTTGTTGGCTCCCATAATAACCATGTTCTCAAGTCTGTGTCCCCCTAGGATCCTGGACTGACCTGTGCTGCCATAAATAGGGCTGGAGGGGAATCTAGAATTCTTGTGGCCAAGAAAAGCCAGACCGAGCCACCTTCTAGCTGTATAGCCTTGGACAGAAGCCAGAGCCTCTTTGCCCCTCCGCATCCTTTGTTGTAAAGTAGGAAGGCAGCTCAATCCCTTCCTCTCAGGTGACTGGAATGCTGTGCTGCCCAGTTCTGAGAATCCACAGACACGCTCAGAGTCATCTCTATTACCTTTCCATGATGATAATGAGTGAGTGCCCTTCTGAAGGGGTCCATCTTGTCTAAGTAAGACTGTGGTAAGAGGCCTAAAGGAGGGCATAGGCTTGGTCTCTATGGGGCATCTCTGCCTGCCATCATCCATGCGGGGCAGGACTGGCCTGTGCCTGACCCCATCTGAAGCTGGTGAAGTGTCTGCGGAGGTGGGCACGTCTTCACATCCCCACTGAGGCAAGGGATGGAACAAGCTGAAGTCTACATAATGGAACCTAGAGCGGTCTGGAGAAACTCATTTGCATACCGTCTACCAACATCATCACAGTCATCTCCACATCCGGCAGCCTGGCGTGGCAGAGATGCAATGATACCTACAGAATAGGGAGGGTCCTGAGACACCCAGGAACCCAGACCTTAAAGCTACCCACCTTGTGGGGAGACAGATTTCCAAAGTGGGATGCAGATATTCACACTGGCAAATGTGCATGCCTGCTGGAACTGGCTTCAGCACAACTGTCACCTCCAGGCCTTTGCTTAGTTCCAGAGTCCTTCTTTTGGTGTAGGCTGTTTGGGGAGGAGAGGAAGTGTCTCCTCCGTGCCTCCTTTGGGAAAATGTTCTTGTCGCTTTTCTTTATAATTGATCTTAATACAGAAAAAAAAAGTCAAGAGAGGGTAAATGAATCCATTGCAGCTATTCATTCCAAAACGAGGGAAAGGAAACTAGAAATGAGCGGCAGGGCTCAGTCAAAGCCTGACCACCCAGAGATAGTGGGCTCCATGAAAGCGCACCCCCCCCCAACTTAGTCCTTTCTGTCTAAGTAAATGCACACACATAATTTTAACCAAGATTCTGCTTGAAATCCTGCTCCAGCCTCTTAAAATGCTTTGGTTATTAGTCTTGGATTTCCGTTTGGGTTTGGTTTGGTTTTTTTTTTTTTTCTAACTTTTTTCTTTTTTTTATTAGATATTTTCTTTATTTACATTTCAAATGCTATTTCAAAAGTTCCCTATAGCCTCCCCCCTGCCCTGCTCCCCTACCCACCCACTCCCACTTCTTGGCCCTGGCGTTCCCCTGTACTGGGGCATATAAAGTTTGTAAGACCTAGGGGCTTCTCTTCCCAATGATGGCCGACTAAGCCATCTTCTGCTACATATGCAGCTAGAGACACGAGCTCTGGGGTACTGGTTAGTTCATATTGTTGTTCCACCTATAGGGTTGCAGACCCCTTCAGCTCCTTGGGTACTTTCTCTAGCTCCTCCATTGGGGGCCCTGTGTTTCATCCAATAGCTGACTGTGAGCATCCACTTCTGTATTTGCCAGGCATTGGCATAGTCTCACACAAGACAGCTATATCAGAGTCCTTTCAGCAAAATCTTGCTGGCATTGTTCAATGGTGTCTGGGTTTGGTGGCTGATTATGGGATGGATCCCTGGGTGGGGTAGTCTCTGGATGGTCCATCCTTTCGTCTTAGCTCCAAACTTTGTCTCTGTAAGTCCTTCCATGGGTATTTAGTTCCCTATTCTAAGGAGGAATGAAGTATCCACGCGTTGGTCTTGGTTTGGTTTTGAGACAGTCTCATGTAGCCCAGGCTAGCCTCAAACCTGCCTTGCAGCCAAGGATGACTTTGAACTTCTGATCCGTCTACCTCCATCTCCCAAGTGCCGAAATGACAAGTGTGGACCAACACACCCAGCTTAACATATTTTATATTAAGCATATTTTCAGCCAGGCATGGTAGCAGACACATGTAATCCCAGTACTGGGGTAGGGGAACAGGAAGATTTCTGTTAGTTCTGTGCCTGGGGACATCAGGTGGGAAGGTTAGCCCAAGGGGGCAGGTGCTCAATCTGTGCAGCTACAGGGAAGTTGTCAGTTATGCTGTGGTGGGATGTCACTGTGATACAGCTGCTTGGGGGTCACCTACACTCCTGTAAGTGACCCTCTCGTCTGTGTTTGGTAACTAAACCCAGTGAGCTCACTGGTTTGCCAAGCTGGATTTGAATGGAGCCATTGCTTTAATCTGGGTAGATGTTTGCACATGTCTCAGCAGAGACAGTTCACACAGCAGGAGTCTATAGAGGTGATTTAGGTCATGAGGGCTCTACCCCAACAGAAGTATTGAGTTTATTATAGGAAGGACTTCCTGATCGAAAAATCAGTTTGCCCCTAAGCCCTCCCTTTCTCTCCTCCTCTTCCCACCCCCACCTCTCTCCCTTTCCAAGTGATATGCTCTGACACAGCACAAACCGTCACCCCCCCAGATCCTGCCTCTTCCAGCCTTCAGAACCTTCTGTTCTTCATAAGCAACCCACCTTCCAATATTGAAACAACTGAAACCAAATTACGACAGAGAGCATTGACATGCTATTTGTCTAAGTCTGTGCCTGTCTCACTGTCCCTGGCTGAGCAGAAACAGTTCTCCATCAAACAGCCAATTAGTGGGTGTGTCTACCTCAACATCCCACCTCCCCCAGGAGGACAGTGTGGAAGTCCCTGCTAGGATGCACCAGCTGAGCAAGGCAGCAAGGGTGAACCTGGTTTCTTTGACTCTAGCAGAATAACGGGAAGGCGAGATGAGAATGTGTTCTGCTTTTCCATAGCTACAATGTGGATGCCCAGCTGGCAGCAGGGCAGCCTGAGCCTGGGCATAAGAGACGGAGGCTTAGGAGCCTCTGGTCTGAAATTCTGCCCCTTCCCCCATGTTACCACCTGACACAGACAACCAGGCATTTGCCCATGAAAGCGGGATTTTGATCAAGTCATCTTTAACACCACAGGCACCTTCTCCTCCTGGTTTGTGGTCTCCCCTCCTCTTCCATCTAACATCTAATGTCAGCCTGGCATCCCTAGATGACTTTACTCCTTAAGTTGCTACCTCGCTGAAGCACCTTCAGTGGCTCCTGAGTCCATGATAACAAGGAAATGGCCTACTCTTCAAGATCCTCACCATCTAACTTCAGCTGCCTCCTATCTTACCCTCTGCTCCCCAACTTCCAGCTGCACAAAGCCCGGCCCAGCTTTCTATACCCCATTCCTACTCCAAGGCCACAACTGCCCTCAGTTACCCCATGTCACTTTGACTCACATCCTCAGCAAAAGCAAACATCAGTTGCCACAGGACTTTATCCTGACCCTTAGGCCGGGACCCTCTTGGGGGGTGCAGTGACTTTATCTCTACCTTCTCAATGGTCTGAGCTCCAAAAGCACCAAGGATGCGGCTTCTCTACTTACAATGATGACCTAGCAAACTATCTAGCGCTTCCCTCTAAACGGTTCATAAAGTCGTGTTTGCAGAGCTCTAGAACGTTTGTGTGTAGTGTGTAAGTTACTTAGCTTCCTGGGAGCAGTGTTCTCCAGACACAGTCCTACCTCTGACCTCCCAGCACAAGGAGGGGAGTGCTGGGGGGAACCCCTTCCCGAGTAAGTATACCACCTTTGCTGGATTTTACTTTCTAGTTGTCAGCAGTCACGGCAGCCACGTGAATAAGCTCCTTTGGACAGAATGGCAAAGACACCACACAGGCAGGTGGCATCGTGGTTAACTCCCTTCCTTCCTCTCTGGGTGTGTGGCCTCATCAAGCCGGTTGATGCCGGGTGGGAGGGCGGCCTCCACCCCACCATACCACCTCCTGTCTGGGCAGGAGGGGAAGCAGCTCCCAGGTTGCTGAGGAGATGCTGTGTGTGTTGTGGGCTCTTGGGAAATGCTGGGGCCAGAGAGGAGGGCGCCTTAAGCAAGCTCCCGGCAGTTGCTCCATCCACAGAACAGGGCGATGAGGCCCCAGGGTGGGGCGTTGCATCACATTCTTAGAAAGCTGCCTCTGTACCCACATTTCCATCTGGGGCCTGGGCTGGGTTTCTTTAATTGCTGCTTTTCCACTTCCAAGTTTCTGAGGACAAATCTGGACAGAGCTGTGGTGAAACGACAGTTATTAGCCAACCTTCCCCGGGCGGCTAATCAGAGCTGCACAAGGCTGTAGCTCCCAAGGGTGATCTTTATAGGGAATCTACATACTTCCCCTGCAGTGGGCATTCTGCTTCCTGACACCAACCCTCAAAGAAACTGAGGCAGACCCAGGGCAAGGAAGCAGCCTGCCCATGGCCAGGCAGCTTGTCCCTGGGGAAGCCCTGCCTCCCCTGAGAGAAAGTAATCTGCACTGTGGAGTCAGGCTGCAGAGATTTGGTGACCACCGTGCTGTGGGCTCCCTGCTGTCAGAGTGGCCCTTTCTCCTCCTAGGACTCAGTTTTCCTATCTGTAGAGTGGGTGGTCTTAAACAAACCACTGGTGGTCACGTTTTGATTATTCCTTGTGTTTTATTTGCTGGGGTAGGATCTAGGGCCTCGTTCACACTGAACCCATGCTTTCTCTGTGAGGGCAGACCCTCACCCCCAAGTCCTGCATGCACAAGGTCTCTGTGTACTCCTTGGATGACCTGGAACTCCCTCTGTAGACCAGGCTGGCCTCAAACTTAAGAGACCTGCCTGCCTCTGCCTCCTGAGCGCTGTGCTCAAAGGTATTCGCCACCACAGTGGGCTCTGTCTTCACTTCTTAAGGGCCAGAATGCTTCAGGCTAAAGTTGGCTGCAAACAGGCAGGAAGAAGCTCTGTGGGATGAGGAGAACTTCGAAGACCAGACTGTGGCGACGGTTGTGCAATTTTGTGTTTTCTAATAGACCATACACTTACAAGGAGGGAATTTTATGGTCTGTAAATTATACCTCAATAAGGCTATAAAGAACAAAAAGAATGTTCTATGAAACACTAGTATTCAGACCCTGTGCTCCAGAGACCCTGGGAAACTGAGTGGCTGTGTGATGGTAGACAGCCTCACACTCAGTGCAGACTGTAAGGACCCCACGTGGGCTCCCTTCCCTCCTCTGTGCCACCTACCCAACTCCCTCACAGCCCTAAGAGTATAGAGAAAGCTCTCAAGCCCGTGCTGGAGCAGAGAATGACCAAAGGAAGAGTTCCTGTGCACTGCTCTAAAACAGATTTGTTTTGGGGTTTTTTTTTAAGTGTGTGTGTGTGTGTGTGTGTGTGTGTGAGAGAGAGAGAGAGAGAGAGAGAGAGAGAGAGAGAGAGAGAGAGGCCAGAAGAGGGTGTCAGATCCCCTGCAGCCAGAATTACAGGCAGGTGGTCATAAGTTGTCAGATGTGGGTTTTAGGAACCAAACCCAGGTGTTCCACAAGAGCAGACAGTGTGCTTAAGCACTGAGCCACTAGACCTGGAGCTGTGTGGGAGTGGGTGGGTGTATTTACAACTAATCCTCCACTGAACCAACACTGAACTTGAGGTCCCTGGCAGGTGTGTGATAATGAGGTGTTGACAGTATGAAGCACTGAGTGAGTGAGTGAGTGAATGAGTGAATGAATGAAAGAATGAGTGAGTGAATAAATGAATCAATGAGTAAATGAATGAGTGAGTGAGTGAATGAATGAATGAGTGAATGAATGAATGGCTTAGTGCCTCCCCTGAGGCAAGTAGAGGGGACATTTGCAAGTATGTGCATATTGGATGTTACTCCAAACTCCCAACTTACAAGCAGCAGCCAGTTGAGTCAAAGGCACAGTTCTCTGGGAAGGTGGCAAGAGACCCAAGGGCATGTGTTGGGATGGAGGAGAGCTCATGTGCAGCACCCAGGTCTAGGAGAGACTAGTCACTTGTTTCTTTTTTCTTTTCTCCCTCTTTTAGTTCTGTATTTTCAACCATACAGGGGATCAAACTCGGGGCCTCATGCCTGTGCTCTGCCATTGAACCGTATCTCCAGCTCCCCGGCTCGTTTCTTTGGGTAGCCTCCACAGGGTTACAAGACCCTAAGCACTTGGCAGTCTTGCACTATCCTCCTGAGATCTGGATTCCAAAAGGGCCTCTGACAGGCCAGAGACCCTCCCTTGACTAACAATCATCTGGGTGCCTGTACTAACGGTTCTATGAGGACCACACCTAATGACAAGGCTGAGGAGTGGACCTCAGAGCCAAACATGGGTTCTGATCTTGTAATAAAAGGAGAGAACCACCGGGCAGATCGAAATTACCCATGTCCTCTACCCACTGGAAAGTTCCATAGCGACAAAAGATTAGAGTGTCTGAGAGCAGGGGTTTCACAAAGCCAGATAAGCCCAGGGCCCCAAGCGTGGGACATGCCTGGGGTCATAGTAGGTGCAGGAAGCAGACAGAACTACACACAGGTTGGGAAACCCAGAACTGGATAATGGAATTTCCTCTGTCTCCCCTTAAACCTCTTGGCTAAGTCACTGTTCTGACACCAACAGTCATATCAGCACCAGGGCCATTTCCTGTGTTCCAGAACCTTTAGGAGCCTAGTGGCTTTGATGAAAGCCAAGGGGACAGTCTGAGACAGGCACACTAGCAGGACTTTCCTCTAAGCCCCAGCTCCAGCTTCTATTAAAAGTAAATGGGATCTGGGCAGAGATGGTTCATCGTTAATCCCAGCACTCAGGAGGCAAAAGCAGGCAGATGTCTGTGAGTTTGAGCCAGCCTGATCTACAGAGCTAGTTCCAGGACAGCCAGGACTACATGGAGAAACCCTGTCTCAAAAAGAGTAAGAAGGGATGAAGTCAACAGATGTCTCCATGGTGCATGCGACATACTTGTTTTCTGATCAGGCCCTATTGACCCATCTGATGGTTGAAGCAACTGGGGCTGAGGTGTCCTACCTACTGACAAGTGGCAGAATTAGAATTTGAACCCAAGACTGGCTAGCTCCAAAGTCCCTGATCTAGCCTCTACAAGATCCTGATCTAGCCTCTACAAGCTTTCTCAGAGAACTATGTCACCTCTCCAGACTTCCTCAGCTACAGATGTCAAACACTGAGAGGGACAGCCCTCTAGGTAGACTGAGAAGAAACATTCTAGGTAGAACCGGCAATCCTGGTCCCGAGGGCCCTGTGTGGTCTTGACATCTGGAGATGGACTTAAGAACCTTCAGCCAGCAAGCCAGCCCTCTGTGGGCTGGAGATGAGGCAGAGCCTGTGAGTCACCATCCTCTCTCTGTCACCTAAAGGATGGGGACAACCCCTGCCTGGCCTCCCCAGACCCTGCTTTCCCCCCTCAGTAGTGTCTGTCCACCAGCCTGGCACACTCCAAGTTAATCTGGAGTACGTGCTCAAGCGCACAGACTCCACAAACAATGCAGGGAAATAAAGTTCTTACAGGAAACGTCATCATATTGACTCATGACAGACCCATCCATAAAACAACCCGGGTACCTGGGCCAGCTCAGGGTGCAGGCCTGAGCCTCTCTCCTCAGCTTGGAGGAAGTAGGTACTGCTGGGGGGTCAGGGGCAACTTCCCCTGACAGCCTGGAACTTGGCTGGGGCTCTGTTTTATTTGCCAAAAGAGGGAAAAAAGATTTTTTTTAAAAGAACAAGTCCCAAAGCCTTGTGGTCCCCGTGCCTTGTCTCAATAGCTCTATTGCAAAAGCCCATCTTCAGCCCGTGGAGTTTTGCAAGCCATTTGCCCCGTTCAGGAGAGAAACATGGCCCTCTCCAGGGGCCTGTGTCTTCATCTGTCCTTTTTGGCAAAGTGGAGTCTGCTGTGTGTGGCCTTGATCCAAGTCTATTCTCAGATTTGGGAGGCAGCACAGTGCAGAACTAAAGTGCCCAACACATTCAGTTATGTGAGGGCCCTCGGTTTCCTCATCTGCAGAACCTGAATAAAGTAAGATCACGTGGCGTGGTACATTCTTTCCTGACCCTTTGTGAGCAACAACCTGGAGGCATGGTCTGGGAGTGTAGTGACTACCCTGTCTTCATCTAGGGAGCCTGGGCTAGCTCCTTCTCTGCCTTGATTTCATGCAGTGGCCTGGCCTGCCAGCTGCCCAGGCTGTGGCACAGCTGCAGGAAATGGGTTGTCAATCAGGCTTAGGACACTGGCCTGGGAAGAATCTGAGAACCAAGATGATCGTGGATCTGCCTACACCCCCGGCTGAGCGGTGGCCATTTCTCTGTCCTTGGATTTGAGTGACTGGGAGAGGGTCAGTGTCCCTCCTGGTTTCTAAGGTAGCACTGGGAAGACACTAGCAGTGCAGCTGGTAACTTAATGTCCCTTGAGAGTGAGTGCAACCAGGTGCCTTCCAGTCCTCAGTCCCTGTCACTGGAGTGTCAACCCCCACCCCCACCCCCCAGCCATGCTATGCACGGGCTAGGCCTCTGTGTGATAATACCCAGCTTTGCTCTCTCCACCAGTTCCCCCATGCGGAGGCCACGGTGCCCTCTCAGGACCATGCTCTGAGCAGACCACTCCCCTGCCTCAGCATTCCCAAGTACTAGCCCAGACTCCTAAGGTCAGCCCTCAAGTTTCCTTGACTCTTGGCCTATGCTGGGCGTACCAGCTTCCTGCCACCACGCTACAGACTCATTTTCAAGCACATGCAGGTTCCTGACCCTAGCATGGTTTCCGCCCTGGTGCCTCATGCTCGTCTCACTGGTAAATTATTCTTTCTGTAATACTCCAATGAACTTACGTTTACACTCACAAGGCCCAGCTCAGACGTCCCCTTTCTATAAAGACAGACATAAACCATTGTCGGAAAAGTTCCTCTCTTCTCTGTGCTTCCACACACACCCTGTCCATCAGACCGTCTCTATGCTTTTTTCTACTGATGACGGAACAGGATCCATAGGACCTGCAGCTGCTCCAGCACCACGATCCCAGCCTGCAGCAGGTTAGCCTAGCACGCAGTTCCTCACTGGAGGGAGGGAGGGCAGCCTGGGGGATATGTTTGTAGGCCGAGGGCTGCCCTCCTCCTGACCTCTTTACCTACAGGAAGTGGCCAAGACCAAGGCTCTCTGCTTTCGTCTTCATAACCTTCTTTAGTACTGAGAGCTACTCTGAGGCTGGGATTTTCCTCAAAACCCCAGCAAGGCAGGCATGTGGAGATGGGGGAACAGCTGTACACAGCTGCGCAGAGGTGAGGGGTGATAGGGCTCCGGCTGGGCTACATCCTATCCCTCTCCAGCTCCCTGGCAGCCATGCCAGTCCTGCACCCCTGCCTCCCAGGCTGTAAGAATAAGGCAGCAACTGACTTTTCAGGGTTAGGCAAGACTGTGTATAGGTCAAAGGTTGTACTGATCACTTCTCCACCCCATCCCCCCCACCCCACCCCTGATTCTTCCTCCTCTTCTCCTACTTCTTCTGTGTCACCTTATCTGACCTGGAATTTGCAATGTAGAAGACCAGGATGGCTGACCTTGAACTCAAGAGATCTGCCTTCCTCTGCTTCTAATGTGTTGGGGTCAGGCACTGGCCTGGAGCTTGTCATGACTAGCCAGAGAGCCCCAGAGATCCGCCTGTCTCTGCCTTCCCAGACATTGAGATTACAAAGCACACCACAATGCCTACTTTGTTTGTTTGGGTTTGTTTGTTTGTTTGTTTGTTTTTCGAGACAGGGTTTCTCTGTGCAACCCTGGCTGTCCTGAAACTCACTCTGTAGACCAAGTTGGCCTCGAACTCAGAAATCTGCCTGCCTCTGCCTCCCAAGTTCTGGGATTAAAGGCGTGTAACACCATTGCTCGGTGCCTACTTTGTTTTTAAACGTGGGTTCTGGAGGTTGAAATCAGGTCCTCTTCCATACAAACCCTTTACCGTCTGAACTACCCACTCTAGATTGTCAGAACACCCTCACTGCCTCCAGTGCTTTCCTTCTTCCAACAGCAACCGTGCAAGCTGTCCCAGTGTCGGATTCTTGGATATCCCTAAATGTACAGTACCCTGTCCTTCGACAGAGCCAGCATTGCCTGGAAGCCCCACTAACTTGTCTGCCTTTGTGGCCTGCTGATGCATACCTGCATTTTAAAAGGTTTTAATGTGTCACTGCTTAATCCTTCCTGGGGTGATATTTTCTAGATGATAGCAATATTTTGTAAATAATATACTTATTTAGTAACGAGAACATGGGGGAAGGTGAAGTCAGAGCACAGCCAGGGAAGCTCCTTTGCAGCCCAGGTCAGGTGGGAGGGAAGAAAGAGGCACCTGATCTGGGAGCAGTGACTTCCGGGAACCACCACGGGTCCAGGCAGTGTCTGGGACACTTCCTAAGGATTGTGACCTGTGGTGGCAAGTGGGAAGACTAATTAAAGGAAACCAAAGACAAGTGGCGCTCCTCCCCCCTCCCAACCCAAGCACACTTGACTTTCTGCTACTGATACCCGGCAAACTACAGGCAGGCTTTGCATTGTTGCTTATTTGCAGTATGGTTTTGTTTGTTTGTTTGTTTGAGACAGGATCTCATAGAGTCTAGACTGGCCTCAAACTCCATAGGTAGTCAAGGATGGCCCTGAACCCCTAGTCTACACCTCCCAAACCCTAGGATTACAAGTCTGTACCACCATGTCAGGGTAATGTGGTAGCAGGGATGGAACTCAGGGCAAAGAAGTCAGGGAATCTCTCTGTCTGGACCCAGGTAGGCACTCTCCACCTGGAGAAGTGGGAGACCAGAAAACAACAACAACAACAGCACACACACACACACACACACAATTCCTCAAAAGTCAGATAGGGGATTCTGGGCCCTTCATTGTGTGACTTCCTAGCCATGTTGTTTGTGCACTGGCTGCAGGTGAGAAGCCTGTGACCAGTGGTGCAAGGGACAGAGGTGCCCTGCACAGCAATTTCTAGAGGAATGGAAACAGGCAGTGGTAGAATGGCCCAGAAGGTGTCTGAGGAACAGGCAACGCTACTGGAGCTGGGGGGAGACGAAGGGCAGAAACACGGGAAGAGGGGATTTCTTTCCAACCCAGTGAATATTTCAATTAGTGGTTCTACTTCTTGGTTATTGGTTACTTAGTTGCTTTCATGCTAGGTTAGTTGGTTGGTTGGTTGGTTGGTTGGTTTGTTGGTTGGTTGATTAGTGGCTCTGTTGGTTAGATGATTGATTGTTCAGTTGGTTAGTTAGTCAGTTGGTTGGTTGACCAGTTGGTTTAGTTGTTCAGTCCATTGACTCATTGGTTGTTGAACGGTGGTTATCCCATTAGTTATTTACTTGGTTGGTTGGTTGACTGTACAGTTGGTTGTTGTCTATTTGGTTTCTGGGTCAGCTGATTAGTTGATTGGTTGGCGGCTTAGATGGTTGGCTGGTTGCTTGATTTGCTGGTTGACTGCTGGTTGGTTAATTTGTTGGTTGGTCGCTGAGTTGGGAATTGTCAATATGGACAAATCTTAGGTTCTGTTGCCTATTTGAAATATTTCCTGGACTCCTTACTTAAGAAAATTCCATCTGAGACTGAGATACAGTTTAGTGGTAGAGCACTTGCCTAACATGTGACATGCCGGGGTCCACCTCCAGCACCACAAAGAAAGCAGAGGAGAAGAGAGAAGAGTGGGGTAAATGGAAAGGGACAGGGCAGTTTCAGAACCTAATCTACCTCCTACTTACATGAAAGCATTTGTCCATTCAAGAAAGATTCATCTGGGCTCCCTCTTATAGCTCTATGAGGCCATTTGATATATAAACTCCTTGTTCAAGTTCATGGGATCTGTCCACAAAGGCTTGGCTTCCTGTTAGTGCCAAGGTCATGGATGTGGTAGGAGTTTTTAAGAATACTGCTACCTTACCAGGGACTGTATCTCTCTCTCTCTCTCTCTCTCTCTCTCTCTCTCTCTCTCTCTCTCTCTCTCTCTCTCACACACACACACACACACACACACACACACACACACGACTGGAGCAGCCTGGAGGCACCTAGAAAGCTCTCAAGGGCACTGAGTTATCAGGCGTGTCCTCCAGTCTCCACCAGGTCTGGTCTTTGCTGATGGCTGGCGATAGGGCTCCTCTGTGGGCCAGCCTCCACTGCCTTGCTCTTCAGCAAACATTCCAGGGGGATTGTTCAGCCTGCGGTTAATGTGGGTTGCCATTCATTTCGTCTGTATCACAGCCTGGAAGCAAACAAACAGAAAGCTATATAGATTTTAAAAGTCTAAATTAAGTCATAATGGGGCTCAGAGGATCTGGTTAAATTTGTAAAAAATAGATTTGCTAATTCCTCTGTTCTCTGTGCCAGTGCAGAGGTGACACACTTTTCTAATAGTGAGACCAGGACAGCTCCAGGCTGTTCCCGCCTTCCTGCACTCCCCTCAAGTCCTCCACAGTTCTTAGGGAAGGGGGATCCCATGGGCACAAAGGCAAACAGGGAGCAACTTTGAAAATATGTATGAGCCAGAGTAAAGCTAACAGAAGGCCCAGGATCCAGGCTCTGTGCACACTGCTCACACTCCTACCCTGTGTCTTCAGAGTGAGCCAACAGGTAGCTCACTGCCATACTTATCTGCAGTTTCTCCATCCGACATGTCTTGAAACTTTCCAAGGTTAAAGGTGCCATCTGTACTGAACACGCACAGATCTTTCTCCGTGCGGTTGTTCCCTAAACACAGTAAATTGTCCATCTCTCTAGCACGTGCTCCTCATCCAGTATTTGATGCAACCCAAGATTTAAGGGTCTCAAAAGGATGTGCACAGGCGGGTCCTATGCAAGTGCCGTGACGTACTACAAAGGGGGGTCTCAACCCATCACAAGGACTGTGAGGGGGAGCTCCTATCCCCATCTGTCAGATGAGACAGATAAAGCTCCAGCAGGCAAGCCCTGTGCCTGAGGTCACAGTAGGCTTTGAGTTCTGCTAGTAGCAACCAGGGGCCCAAGTTGACTGTTTCAAAGATCCCCCAGGCTTGTTATCCTGCTTCATCTTCCTGTACCG
Source organism: Mus caroli (assembly GCF_978045245.1). Taxonomy (NCBI): domain Eukaryota; kingdom Metazoa; phylum Chordata; class Mammalia; order Rodentia; family Muridae; genus Mus; species Mus caroli. The sequence goes on along the minus strand of NW_028227262.1, from coordinate 33,134,945 downwards.
GGGTTTCTCTATGTCTCACCAGCCTGTTGGTACAAATGAGTCACCTAGACAATGGCTATCATCTCACCAGCCCAGCCCCAGCCCTGGCCCCCTGTTCACCTGGGTCTTTAGCCACCCACCTCAGCACTTCCTAGAGCAAGAGTCCCTGAGATGTTCACGATCTCTCGTCCTTCAAAGTTTACCCAGTCAAGAACACCACGGAACATGGCAGAGTGGGCTTTCTGGGGCTAGAGAGATGTACCCCACTAGAAGTAGGGGAGCAGGGTTCTGGTGGCCCCATGAGCGAGCAACCTCAGTGCTGCCCTCACCCTTAGGAGCTTCCCTGTAGAGGGAAGAGGGGTCCTGTTGGTTCTCAGCATGTCCCCCATGCAGCTACAGACTGGGACACGGGACCTCAGGAAGACACACACTAGTAGTGTCACCATGCAGCCAGAGTGCCATGAAGAGAGCTCGAGAAGAGAATAGAAGGATTGTGGGAGGGGACACGCCTGGCTGGGCAGAAGCCCATGCTACCAGTCACAGGGGGTTCAACAGTCCAGGTTCAGTGCTGTGAGCCTTTATTACCACTGCCCACTTCCAAGCCAAGTAGGGTAGGGACAAGGAAACTGATGGGGCTCAGAGGGACCAAGCTACTAGTCTGAAGTCACAACGCCAGTGGTGAGCTCTTGTAGAATCAGATCTGAGAGTCCCCAACTTAATACTAGTGAATGTTGTCTTTACCAGTGTGAGACACTGCATTGAGAAACTCAGCTTCTATAATATTCAGTCAAAGCCCTTGATATATATATATATATATATATATATATATATTTTTTTTTTTTTTTTTTTTTGGTTTTTCGAGACAGGGTTTCTCTTTATAGCTCTGGCTGTCTGGAACTCACTTTGTAGACCAGGCTGGCCTCGAACTCAGAAATCCGCCTGCCTCTGCCTCCCGAGTGCTGGGATCAAAGGCGTGCGCCACCACGCCCGGCAGCCCTTGCTATATTGACTGCAGTTCTTAGGATAGGACCTTCCATCATCTTCCCATCCACACAGTGAGAAGGACAGGAATTCCCTGAATTCCAGCAGGATCCAGGGAGCGGGCTTTAACTCAGAGGGCTGTGGATGTGACCCAGCTGTATAGAGCACTTGCCTCTCAAGCTTGAAGCCCTGGATTCTCTCCCTAGTACTGCATAAACCAATGATGGGACACATGCCTGTAATCCCAGCCCTTGGGAAGAAAAAACAGGAAAGTCAGAAGTTCAAGGTCATCCAAACTTTCTCAGAGCGTGGCTATATGAGTCTCAGAAAGAGGAGAGGGAGCATGGGTAAGAAGATAGAAAACAATAAACAGCCATTTTATGTCAATTTAAAAATTAAATATTGCAGGTACCTGGAAAGGTACAGCAGTAAAGAGCACTGACTGCTCTTGCAGAGGACCCAGGTTCAATTCCCAGCAGCCACGTAGCAGCTCACAACCTCCTGTGACTCCAGTTCTAGGGATCTGATGGCCTCTTCTGACTTCCATAAACAGGCATACATATGGTGGAGAGACACACATGTGGGTCAAAATACCCATACACGCCTTTTATTCATTAAATCAAACAACATTTTTCAAAATGAACCAGTGCCCAGCAAGATGGTGTGTGGCTGCAGCATTACAAGCTGTGTACCCACCCTCTGTGCCCCCAGCTCTTGGGCCAGCTGTACGTGGCCCAACATCCTGTCTTTTTTGTCACCTTATCCTGAATTTGTCAGTTTTCTGTTTTCTGGTTTTCTGACCAGACTAAACAGCTAAAACACATGGGGTGCTTTTTAAATGCTATGATTAGGTCCCAGCCCACTAGATTAGCCTCTGTAAGGTGAGTTCAGGATGAAGAGGATGGCTGCAGGCAGTTCCTGGGTACCATCCGAGCCTGGGAACCAATAGAAGCTAGTAGGGAGGGAGGGGCTGACTTCCCCTGAACATTCTCCCCATCTCCTTCTCTTCTACTTTCCACCACACCCAGGAAGTGGCCTCTGCCCTCCCTACTATGTGGCCCCATCTCCTGCTTGTGTCTTGTAAGCTTTTGCACACAGTAGGTGCTCAGAAAATGTTTGGGAACAAATCCAGGAAGTGGCTCTTCTAGCTGTTCTGTGTATGCACAGAAGTGTGTGTTTGTGTGTACGTGTGTGTGTGCATGTGTGTGTGTATATTCTTGGGGGGGGGGTAGGAACATGTATGCCACAGTGCACATGTAGTATGTGTGTATGTGTGTGTATTCGTATGTATGTTCTTGTGGTGGGTACATGTATGCTGCAATGTGTGTGTGTGTGTGTGTAGGCACATGTGTGCCACAGCGCACATGTAGTGTGTATATGTGTTTGTGTGTGTTTTTGTGTGTGTTCTGGTATTGGGGTGTAGACACAGGTATGCCAGTGTACATGTATGTATTCTTGTGTAGGGTTGTTGACACATGTGTGCCACAAATGCACATGTAGTGTGTGTGTCTGTCTGTCTGTGTGTGTGCATATGTGTGTTCTTATGTGGGGTTGTAGGCACATTTGTGTCACAATGCACTTATAGAGGCCAAAGAACCAACTTCAGGTATTGATCCTCATTTTTTCACTTGGTTTACGACAGGGAGGGTCTCTTGGTTCTTGCATAAGCCAGGCTAGCTGGCCTTCCATCCATTCTCCTGTCGCTGCCTCCCATCTCTTAGTAGTAGATGCTGGGATTACAACCATCCAGGCTACCACTTTTCTGTGGATTCTGGAGTCCTGAGCTCAGGTCCTCAGCCTTGTGGAGCCTTCTCCACGCCTCCTTCAGCTTTCTCTCTGGTGACAGTGTCTCAGTTGATCCTAAAGAACTGCACAGAGAGGGACTGAACCATAGCTAGGGGTCACCTACCTGGCATGCAAGAGACCCTGAGTTCCATTCCCAGCATTGCAAATGTACCTAAGTAAATAAATCAGAAGAACTTACATTATGAGACCCAGTGTCCCAGGGCCATGCAGGCAACAAGATCTCCACAGGCTGGCCATGGGTTTGCCCTTGCAATATGCTTTACTTCAAAAGTCTTGAGGCTGGGTATGATGACACATTTCTTTAATCCCAACACCTGGGAGGCAGAGATGGGCAGATCTCTAAATTCAAGGCCAGCCTGGTCTACAAAGCAAATTCTAAAACAGCCAAGGCTACACAAACTCTGTCTTAAAAAAACAAAACAAAAAAGTTTTGGGTTGTTTGTTTGTTTGTTTGTTTGTTTGTTTTTAAGGTTTAAGGCTATAGAATGGCTTATGGGTTAAGAGCACACACTGCCCTTCCAGAGGACCTGCGTGTGGTCTCCAGCATCCAATCAGCTGGCTCACAGCTGCCTGTAACTCCAGGTCCAAGTAAATTGGACTCCCTCTTCTGACTCCACAACCAGAATGCACTCATATGACATATCTACACACACACCATATTTTTACTTATTTTTAATTTATTTCTAATTTTTATTTGCTTATTTTATTTATTTGTTTATTTATTTATTTATTTAAAATATTAAGCCAGGTGGTGGTGGTGACGCACACCTTTAATCTCAGATCTCAGGAGGCAGAGGCAGGCAGGTCTTGTGAGTTTGAGGCCAGCCTGGTCAAGAGAGCCAGGGCTACGCAGAGAAACCCTGTCTCAAAACAAACAACAAACAAGTCTTTTCTGACTGAGTAGGTGGTGACAATCTGGGTTTGGGTTTGAATCTATGTTTCCTTGAATCCTAGAGAGGAAGAATTTTATGTTACATATTAGTCATTTTCATGGCTTCTTCTGTGGACTATCTGTTCCCAATTTACTAATTTACAATGAGAAATGTCACTGCCAAAGGGACCGGATACATGTGTCCCGCTGCCAACACTTAAGTTCCCTGTAGGCACAGTCCACAGAAAGCCAAATCAAATCAGAGAGATGCTTGGTAAGCAAGAGGGGAGGGAGGGGCTGATGATGAGGCCTCGTGGCTAAAAGCACCCGAGACCTCCCTCTGGGATCCTTCCTGTCTCTCTCTATTGCTTTCCTGCATATCCAGTCTTTCTTCGGAGGCAGAGTTGAGAGTCAGAAATGTTACTGTAGGTGCATACCTATAACCCCAGCGAGAGGGGCGGACAGGTGTTCAAGGCTAGCCCAGTCCCAGCTGTGTAACGACTTTGAAGCCAGCCTGAGCTATATGGGACTCTGGCTCAGAATAAGGAGGATAAATAAATACTACTGCATTCAGAGCAGGCCCCTGTCATCCTAGCTGCTGAAGAGGCTGAGGCAGGGGGATGGCTTGAGCCCAAGAGTTTGAGTGCAGCCTGAACAACAGAGTCAGAGAAGGAGGGAGAGAAAAAGGGAGGGAAAGAAGGAGAGAGGGAAGGAGGGAGAAACCCATGGAGGGAGGGAGGGAGGGAGGGAGGGAGGGAGGGAGGGAGGGAGGGAGGGAGGGAGGGAGGGAGGGAGGGAGGGAGGGAAAATGATGCCATTGTAGTCACTTGGGGCTCTCTCTGGCCTAGGGTTCCCCCCTTTTTTCCTTCTGGTTATGTTGTTGTTGTTGTTGTTTAGAGACAGGGTCTCACTCTGTAGTCTGAGCTGGCCTGAAACTCATGTCAATCAACATCTCTTCCAACCATGCATGTATGTTCATGCTTCATGTGTGTACCTGGCACTCTCAAAAGCCAGAGGAGAGCATTGGCTCTCCCCAGAACTGGAGTTACAGATGGTTGTGAGCTGCTGTGTAGGTGCTGGGAATCAAACCCAGATCCTCTGGAAGAGCAGCCAGTACTCTTAACCACTGAGCCATCTCTCTGTCCCCTCTCAGGCTCCCCTCCCTGCCTCAGCTGCACACCCATTCCCAGGACATTTACAAAGCACAGCTGATACCTTCAGGATGTCTGCCTTCCTGGTTGTTCACAAACATAAGCAGGGCTGGGGTCTGTGAAATGCCATGCCGTGTTGCTTCCACAGAGCACTTGTACACAGAGCCTGTGTGATTTTCTTTCCTTAGTCTTTAGACCGCTCAGCTCTCTGACCTCTGGCAGGTTAAGACTCACTGTGACTGAATCCCTTGAGAGTGCAAAGAGGGTGGGAAAAATAAGAGGCTAACAAGTATAAAGTTCTGGGTTCAAATCCCAGCACCAGAGAGAGAGAGCAGGAATCAGAGAGGAGCTCTGGGAGGAGGGTGAGCGTAGTGGAAAGATTGTTCAGGGAGCTGGGAGGAAACAGGATGTAAGGTGGGCAAGCCTGAGGCTCTCTTGCCTGCAGCTTGTAACAGCCTCTTCCGCTCAGCCTGGGCCCTCTGGCTTGTTTTCCACCCCAGACCTCCACAGTCCAAGCTGGACTGAGTCACACACACATACATACACACACACACACACACACACACACACAGCCTTCCAGGTGTCCATTTGTGAAAAGATGCAAACTCCTAAGGACACCAGGCAATCCCTCACTGCATGGGCCTCAACTTTTCCTTCCAGGCTTAGAGACTTAGATTGCAGTTCTAGTTTGCCACAGCCTTGGGTATCAGATCCTTTGGCCTGTCTAGACTTGTCTCCTCATCTGTAAGAGGCACCTTGAGTTCACTGTCTTATAGGGCTACTGACTCTGTAAAGCAGTCTTCTTCCTGAGAACCATGCATAAATTATAACAGTAAAACGATGTCACAATGTGCTTATAAATATAATTATCCCTGGGCTAGTGAGAGGGCTCAGAGGGTAAAGGCACTTGCAGGCAAGCCTGACCAACTGAGTTCAATCCCTTGGACCCATATGGCAGGACGGAAGAAACCAGCTTCTGCAAGATGTCCTCTGACCTCCCACACGAGCACCCCATACACACTGCACATATCCACAAACAAATGAGCGAAACCTTACAACTTTAATATAATTATTTCTATTAGAAAGGAAATATAAAAACTAAAATCTTGAAGCTACTTGAAGCCCTTATCGGGAAGCAAGGGTGGTAGTCATACCCTCTCCAGGGAGAATTCTAAAACTTAGGACACGCTATACTCAAAGCAGTATGCTGTCTGATGAGGCCGAGGAGTAAGGTCCAATAAACACACGTGATGAGCAGGTAGAGTACAGCTCTGGTCACCGAGCTCTGCTATCCTATAGCTGTGTGACCCAGAGCAAGTTACAACTAGGAATCATCTCCCTGTCCCTGAGAATTACTGTGGAGCCCAGCCGAGTTGGGAGTGTGTGACTACTGCCAGCCCTTTCCTCTTAGTCACGATGGGAGCAAGCTGAAGAGGGGCTAGACAAGAGGCACTGAGCCTCAATCTCTTTATCTGCCAATGCAAAAAGGGGAAACTGAGCTCTCCTGCAGCCAGCATGCTGGATGTTCCATGAACATCTGTGTCTGTCCCAACCTGGCAAGGGCATGACACCAGCTCGAAATTCTTGGCAGAAAGCATGGCATTTGGCCCTGCTCCATAGACAGCCGAGAAGGGCTCAGAGAAGGGAAAGAGTCTGCGGAAGGTTCCGGAGCACGTGACCAGCTTCTTCCATCAGCAGCCCTTATACAAACAGCGTGCTTCCTCCATTCGCCAGTCCTGGGGACCGCACATGAGGAATTTTTTTTTCCTCTCCTCATTTTTTTCTGCTGATTAAGTTCCCCCAAAAGCCCCTTAAGAATTTTAATAAGAAATGCAAAAATCAACAAAAGTGCAGCAAAGCCTTTCCTGTTATTAAATAAGGGAAAGTAAATATTGCAGATCGGACATATTTCTTAAGAGGATGTTATGTTTGGGTGGGAAAAAAATGAGAGAGAAAAGAAAAGACTAATTTGCTTTCTGGCAGCAAATGTGTCTTTGCTGAAATTTGGTTTCAAATCTGATGACTGGAGCATTGTCACTGGCTTGCCTGGAATTTAGACCTTTGACATATGAGGTGAGTGTGCTCAGACAAGCAGGGAAGCTTTAGACCTCTGTCCTGTGAGTAGAGAAGAGAGTTCTTTAGCCACCCAGGAAATTATAACCCATGGGGGGGCCACAAGCAAGACAAAAGCAACCAGGAACAAAGAACACTTAGGTTTTGAGAGAGAAAGCAAGACAAGCATTCTCTATACCTCCGTTTTAGAAAGCTGGGCATGGTGGCGCATGTCTTTAATCCCAGCACTCGGGAGGCAGAGGCAGGCGGTTTTCTGAGTTCGAGGCCAGCCTGGTCTACAGAGTGAGTTCCAGGACAGCCAGGACTACACAGAGGAAACCCTGTCTCGAAAAGAAAGAAAGAAAGAAAGAAAGAAAGAAAGAAAGAAAGAAAGAAAAGAAAAGAAAAGAAAAGAAAAGAAAAGAAAAGAAAAGAAAAGAAAAGAAAAGAAAAGAAAAGAAAAGAAAAGAAAAGAAAAGAAAAGAGGGGTGATATTCTAAAGTGTGCAGAGATAGTAGTGCAATTTCTGCAGTGAGAGGGCCGCAGCAACTGAGGCCAGGGCTGGAATGTGACATCGGTTGTTTCTTCCCTGTTACCTCCAGTTGCTCTGACTCTCAGTCTCCTCATCTTTAAAATGGAGACAGGGGATTGAAGAAACAGCTTGCTGGGTGAGAGCACTGACTGCTCTCACAGGGGTCCCTGGTTCAGTTCCCAGCACATATATGGTAGCTCATGAGTGCCTGTAACTCCAGGTCTAAGGGCCACTCTCTTCTGGCCCCACTACACACCTGTGGTGTGTGTGTGTGTGTGTGTGTGTGTGTGTGTGTCAGCAAACACCCATACACATACAATAAATCAAATAGGACTGAAAAGGATAAAGTGAATGATGAATTGATGAATGAATGAATGAAATGGCGAGAATGACTATCATCTACCAAGAGAGGCGAGGTGACCACATGCTACTTGCTCTTGCTGCTATGGAAGAAGCAACTTAAGAGAGGAAGGGCTTATCTTGGCTCCCAGTCTCAGGGAACAAAGCCCAGCAGGCATGGTGACCAGGTCTGCGATGGTGTTTGCAGCTTGTCACACCATGGTAGACCAGGAGGCAAAGGCTCAGGCAGGAACCCCATGACTCACTTCTGCTAGCTCTAGTACTCCCTCAGGTCCCATGGCCTCCCAAAACAGCCACTGGGCAGAGACCAAGTGTGCAAATACACGAGTCAGCAGGGGACACTACACCCGCAAACCCTGAGGGTTAGGAATAAAGAGCAGAAAAATGAGCCCTGAAAGCGACACACTCAGCTCACACTGACACTTGTCACAGGCTGACAAGTGGGAAGGGGGGAAAGGTAAGAGAAGAAGGCCAGAGCTGTGCACTGAAGAATGGAATGTGCTCTGGGGAATAAAGAAAAGGGTTCATTTTATTCATTTATAAAAGGTTCACCCCAAACTCTGCTACACATGCCTCAGCCACCCAGCCTTCATACGTAAGCTCTGTGGTCTAGCATGCTGCATGTCAAGGCTGCAAACTCTAGCCTGCAATACATGAAAGCTATGTGCATGCTAAGGCTCTGTGTCTAGCCTGCTACACACCAACACACAGCCTACTGCCTTCATCTGCCACTGACCAAAACATCCCTGCGCAGCACAGAACGTCACTTGATTGCTTCTTTCTCCATCATGATTAGTAGAACACCGGCGCTCAAAAACTTTGCATGCCGGTCAGCACCGCCCTGGGAGACAAAAAGCAAATGTGAAAACTGGGTTTACTTTCTGGCTGGAGCACCTGGCATTAGAAAGTGGGTGCCGCCCAGCAAGGTCACGTGTGACCACAGCGTCAGAGAAAATGACCAAAGCAAAGGACAGAGGGGAAGTGGGCTCACCATGTAGCCACTACCGGACGGCAGCTTCCACAACAGAACTACTTGGCCCTGGCCTCCTCTGTCCTGTGTCCTCCCTGAGGCAGGCCAGCAGTCTCGGAGATGTGACAGTAGCAGGGGTGGATACCTGGGTCCTCCCTGCAAATGCTCATGAATGGGGCCTCACTAACTACAAATCCTGGGACCAGAACTGGGGTCTCGTCCTTCCCAGCTATCCTCAGGCCTCAGAGTGCTACCACCACCTTCCCACCCCAGGCAGGAAAGTCTGGCTTATGTGTACTCCCTGAAGCAGCTTTTGTATTTACATAAATAACAGGAGAAATAATGTGGCGATCGGTTTGCATACCCACCACCCAGATTTATTTCCATGGATTTTGTTTTATTTTGTTTTTACGAAATGAAGCATAAGAGGCAAAATTAAAGCCCCTTTATCCCCTGCCAATTGGGCACCATAGATGACTGGGCATTAGTATATGAACATATCTACATGTACATCCAATATGTGATGTATTGGGTTTTAATTTTCATAAGGATATATATTATCCTGTATCCTTATCATGTGTTTAAAATTTGCCTATCAATACGCTGATGGAGAAACGTATTAGTAAGCTAGTTTGTTCACTTTTACAGTCTACTGCCGTGCAGTATTCTACTCTGAGGATGCTGTACAGTGTGTGTCTATGGCACATTTTATGACTGTGCCATCCATATAGGGAGAAACAGTTAGGCTCTTTCTCTCAAAACATACACAAGCATGCACACACATGCACACTCAACTACATGCCACATTTTGATTTATAAGAAGAGTCTGGCTGGAGGGTGGATCAGCATGTAAGGGTGCTTACTGCTCTGCCTTGGAACCTGAGTCCTATTCCCAGCACCTCCACCAGTGGCTCAACTGCCTGTCACTCCAGCTCCAGGGGATCCAACAACCCATTCTGGCTTCGCCAAGCAGTTTGACCCATGCATACATACATACATACATACATACATACATACATAAAATATTTTTCTTTAAAAAGGCATTTGGGCTGAGAGACAGCTCAGTGATTAGAGTGCTCACTGTTCTGTCCTGCAGAGTCCTAGTCCCAGTCCCCACGTCGGGCAGCTCACAATAATCAGCCTGTAACCCCAGCTCCAGGGGGATCCCGCCTCTGGCCTGGTTGGGCACCCGCACGCTTGTGCACAAACCAAAACACAAGACACATACGCATACACGGTTCTAAAAAGAGGATCTTTGTATGTCTACGGGTAGTACACACAAGTTTCTCTGAGAAACTAGCCCCACAATAGGATGTGTTAGGCTGTTAAAGGAAGGCAGAGATAGGTGGACATAACAATCCTGAGATCGAGCAAGTGTCAGCTCTGTGTGACCTTAGACAAGTCACTTACCTGTTTGCTTCTAGTGAAGCCAGTGTTCTGATCTCTGACTTGGAGGATCTTGAAAAGGATCAAGCTCCTGTCCCTCTAAAAAAGGAGTGGAAATGGGCCAGGTGACTTATCTTCTTCAATAATACTATGGTGATCTGGGTTGTTTTAGTTGGGTTTTTATTTTTTTCTGACAACCACAATAGCCTAAAGGCAGCAGCTGGATACCATGCAAAGGCCCAGCAAACCTCGAGGGCTCGCTGCTCACCCCTCACCCCGTGGCCCCGAGTTAATTGTTTATAGGTGAAACAGGCGTGCCCCCGACCCCGAAAAAGTGGTCGAGTGGGCGTAGGGCTTCTAGCAACACGGGTCTCTCCTTTCCTGTGGTTCAACAGATTCTCCCTCAAAGCTGAGAAAGGCTTGTTCTGCCAGCAGGATGAAGCTGGAACGCATCCTGGGTTGGGTAGATTTGGTGTTTCGCAGCTCTGGTTGAAGATGGTGCCATCAGCACAAGGCTTCACCTGGAGTGGTTGAAATTTGCTGAAATGCCGCCATCTCGTGGTTGAGATGCAACACTGCAGGGTCCGGCTCTCAGGAAAACAATAGTGCGACAGGGTCTGCCCAGCCCTGCTCAGAAATGCAGCCGGCTCCCCATTGTCTGCGGGGTAAAGTCCGAAAGCCAAGCCTGGAATTCAAGCTCCTCCACAATCCGCCCCGCCTTGCCTATCCGGCCTTATCTCGACTCCGACCTCCTGCCCCGGCCAGGTCCAGCTCCTCCCTGAACCTCCAAGCTGAGTCCAGCCTCTCACTGTGGCCAGCCCTCTGCTCCAGACAACCATCAAGGCCCCCAGCTTCTAAGCCAGCTCTTCTAGGAAGCCTTCCTGGTCCATCAAGGGCCCCACCACCATCACCTGCCCTCCCACCAACTCTTACAGAGTCGTGGTTTTTTCAACACTGCATGCTTGTTGTTTGGGTGTTTTGAGCTAAGCCCTAGAGTCCCATGAGGCGGTTGAGGCTGGGAGTCCACGGAGCCTGCTCTGGTCCCAGCTACCCGCAACAGAGACAGAGGTGATGGCACCCAACTCACAGGCGTGCTATGACAACCACACAATGGCCATAGTAGAGGTGAGCAGGATGGCTAGATAAAACACAGGGCATCATCTAGTTGACCTCGACCTTCAGACTTGAAAACTGTCGAATCTATACACCAAATTCCATGCCTATAATCCCAATACTTGGGAGATGAAGATCCGAGTTCAAGGTTATTCTGTTACATGAAGAGTTTGAAGCCAGCAACATCGGACGGTTTCTGAATGGGAAGAAAGGAAGAAACTGAAGGAAGGGAGAGAGAGGCAGGGAGGGAGGAAGACAAGGTTGTAGCTGCTCCTAAGTATGGTTGAGGAGTAAGTTTATTATAGATATAAGGGAGAGATAGCCAGAGGCAGAGACATCTGGGAGAGTCCAAAGTGGTCATGACCTGAACTATATGGGGAGATGGGGGAGGGAAAAGGAGAGACGGGAACCAAGTACAACAGCCAGGAGGCCAAAGGTCCAAAAGGAGAGGCAGGTAACCAAAATATCTGGGTTACATAGGGAAGAGTCTCTGAGAGAAGGGCAGCCCTAGCCCAGCCTCTGGGCTGGACAGTTCAGGGTAGAGGGCAGGGGCATAGCGGCCATACCCTGTAACAGGTAGGGACTAAGGGATGCTGGAAGAACCTGGTGGCCAGGTCTACTTTGATATGTTAAATAGGCACCTTAGCCGATTGTCCCAAATTTGAAACTTAACAGTTAACAGTTTCAAACCCCTTCCCCTTCTCCCACCCTCACCCCCAACAAAAAGTACGGGGGCAACTTTTAAAAAAAATATATTTTAAAAATTATGTGTTGGTTCTGTTCATGACTCACATTAAGACTCGGTGTCCCCAGACAGCTGGGACACCTTTAATCCCAGCACTCAGGAGGCAGAAGCAGGTGGATCTCTGAGTTTGAAGCCAGCCTGGCCTACAGAGTTAAGTTCCAGGACAGCCAGGACTACACAGAGAAACCCTTATCTGGAAAAACAAAACAAAAAACAAACAAACAAAAGATCTGATGTCCATTTCCCGCAGTGTTTACTAGGCAGTAGACAAATGACCTTTATACTGATAGAAATGTTTGCTTGTTTTAGTCTATCAAAAATAGTTTACACCTTTAATCCCAGCATTCGGGAGGTGGGGGCAGCTGGGTCTTGTTTGCAGACAGCCTGGTCTACAGAGTGAGTTCCAGAACATCCAAGACTACACACAGAAACCCTGTCTCAAAAGATAGAGAGATAGGAAGATGGATGGATGGATGGATGGATGGATGGATGGATGGATGGATAGATTATAGATAAACTGACAGATATCTAAGATTCCATAAATCTCCCCTACCTCCGCTAAAACAAACAAACAAACAAAAAACCACTTTTGTTTATGCAGAACACTCCCCTACACACATTCCCAGAACTTGATGGCCTGAAGCTCCAATGCCTTTTCTTCATTGTCTTTGTATTCTTCTAAAACTAACCAATATTGCAAGTCTGTGAGATCAGCCCCCAGCCAGTGGAGAAGAGGCAGAGGCAGCGCCTGCTGTGAAGTCCCTGCCCCCCCACCCCCTTCACCCCTTCACCCCCTCAGCCCCCCAACCCTGAGTGCTTGCTGGCTGGTTTGGGTCTTGGTCGCCCTTTTTTTTTTTAAGATTTATTGATTTATTTATTATATGTAAGCACACTGTAGCTGTCTTCAGATGCACCAGAAGAGGGCATCAGATCTCATTACGGGTGGTTGTGAGCCACCATGTGGTTGCTGGGATTTGAACTTCGGACCTTCGGAAGAGCAGTCGGGTGCTCTTACCCACTGAGCCATCTCACCAGCCCCTTGGTCGCCCTTTTTGAAGAGTTGCACTGCCCAGCTTCCTTCTCTTCAGTCATGTGTTCCCTGTGTGACACCTAGATTGTTTTCTCTTTTTTTTAAAAAAAAGATTTATTTATTTTATGTATATGAGTACACTGTAGCTGTACAGATGGTTGTGCGCCATCATGTGGTTGCTGGGAATTGAACTCAGGACCTATGCTCGTTCTGGGGTCCCGCTCGCTCCAGCCCAAAGATTTATTTATTTATTATATGTAAGTACACTGTAGCTGTCTTCAGACACTCCAGAAGAGGGCGTCAGATCTCATTACAGATGGTTGTAAGCCACCATGTGGTTGCTGGGATTTGAGCTCAGGACGGTCTGAAGAACACTCAGTGCTCTTAACTGCTGAGCCATCTCTCCAGCTCCTTTCTGTTTGTTTTTAACACTACTCTGGAATTCTGAGATTGTGTGTGTGTGTGTGTGTGTCCTCAACATGAGGCCTCACTTTTGCAATCCCTCGAAGATTTGCAGAGTCAGCCATGCGCACACTCCCTCAGAAGCCCACCTTCTAGTTCCAGCTCTCAGAACAACAAACAAAAGCATGCTTTCTGGGTTAGTGAATGCCAAGGTTTCTCCACTCTTGTGGGTTTTTACTTGTGATGTTGGTGTTTCAAATGCCCCTGAGTGCTGAAGTGATGCAGTGTTGCTCAGCCAGGAAATGTGATTTACTGGAGGAAATACAGCTCAGATAAGCCCCTGGCACACACCAGTGACTGCTGGCTGTGAGGTCAATGTTAATGAATGAACGGCAGATAATACAGAGACTGGCTTTAAATCGAACCACCACTGTGAAACAAGGTTATATTGACCACAGGATGAAAAGGCTGTGATCAGAGGCTCCCAGAAGCCACCCCAGTGTTTTTCTGGGAAGAACAGGTCAATATTTGCTAACTTTATAGGATACGCATGACTACCCTACACAGTTGATACAAGTATGTGTGTCTGTGTTACACGGATATAATACACTAAGAGATTCATACTAGGATATCATGAGTGAGATCCTACATGCTGTTTAAGGTTCTTGTTTTATTTATTTTTAAATTGATTTTTTTTTATGTTTATGGCTGTTTTTGCCAGGCTGAAGAGATGAATCAGCGGTTAAAAGCACCGATTGCTCTTCCTAGAGGTCCTGAGTTGAATTCCCAGCAATCACACTGTGGCTCACAAGCATCTGTCATGGGACCTGAGGCCCTCTTCTGGTGTGTCTGACAACCGCTACAGTGTACACATATACAAAAGAAAAAAAAAAAAAAAAAGCGTGCCAGCACATGACTGTTTTGCCTACACATATGTCTGTGCTTAGTGCCACAAAGGGGCATCAGATTCCCCTGGGACTGAAATTACAGATGGTTGTGAGCCACAAAGTAGGTTCTGCACATTGAGCACAGGTTCTCTGGTAAAGTGCCCAGTGCTCTTAACTCCTTCCCCTGAGCCACCTCTATAGCCCCTCTCATTGGTGGTGGTTTTCTATTTGGTTGGTTGGTTTGGTTTTTCTTGTTTGGTTGGTTTTTTTGTTTTGGTTCTTTCAAGACAGGGTTTCTCTGTGTAACCCTGGCTGTCCTGGAACTCACTCTGTAGACCAGGCTGGCCTCGAACTCAGAAATCTGCCTGCCTCTGCCTGGGATTAAAGGCGTGTGAGAACAAGGCTCTGCTTCATGATGTTCTTTTAAGAGATAAGCAAGGGTCTTAGTATACTACTGTCGAGCCTTGAACTCCTAGCCTCTCAGCTACCATAGTTAGTAACTGTGACTATAAATACATACCACCATGCCTGGGTAGGAATTATCTTCAAATAGTCCAATAAGGAAGTTGAGATATGAAGAATATGAAAGAAACAAGATAGCAAAAGTTGGAAATGTGAGAAATACATTTTTATGTTTTGTTTGGTTTTGTTTTTATGGACCCCAGGACCTCTGCATGATAGGCAATTGCTCTACAACTAATTCACACCCCAACCTAGGGAGGGGGAGAGGGAGAGAGGGAGGAAGGGGAGGCGGATTTCACTATATAGTCTGGGCTGATCTGGAACTTGCTATGTAGACCAGGCTGGTCTTCAATTCATAGAGATCTGCTTGCTTCTCCTTACCAAATGCTAGGATTAAAGGCACTCACCACCACACCTGACAGAAACTTTAACTGCCTGTCTGCATTCTTTGTTTTACATTTTGTTGTTATCTTTTGTATATTCTTAAACAGTTTCATACAGTGTATCTTGACTACAGCCACCCCCAGCTCTCCTCTCCCATCCCTCTACTTGCCCACACACCCCTTCATCCCTTCCTATCTTCATTCCCTTTGCCTTTTATCTTTTTGGTCATCCATCAAATACAGTTAGTACTGCTGGCTAGAAGGTTAACTGATCTTTCAGGCTTGATCTTGACCATGCCTTATGTAGGTACCCAGTCCGTGAATGCCTTGGGCTCTGTCATGTTCAGAAGACAGCACTCTCCCATCCTCTGGCTCTAGCCTGCTTTCTGCATCACCCTCCTTTTCCATGTTTCCTCAGCCTCGGGCAGGCAAGGGTTAATATAGATATCCCATTTAAAGCTGAGCTCTCAG
This sequence comes from Mus caroli, assembly GCF_978045245.1. Classification (NCBI taxonomy): domain Eukaryota; kingdom Metazoa; phylum Chordata; class Mammalia; order Rodentia; family Muridae; genus Mus; species Mus caroli. Next base: position 33,119,364 of record NW_028227262.1, on the reverse strand, counting down.
CAGTCACTTGCCGGCATTTTGACCAGTACTGAGCCTGTGTAGTCACCACCACCCTCTGCAGAGAGGAGCTTCTCTGGCCAGGGGCAACGGTAACACTAAGCTGTAGGTATAACCAAAAAAATTGGAAGTAGCTGGGCCTCTTCATTTAACAAGATACTAGTAGTCGGTTTCTCCTCGGGGACTTTGACTTCCTGAGACACAGGCTTTAGATCAGGTTTACAATACCAGGCATGAGTTCCCTCAGTCGAACAACCTCAGATCCAATCAGTAATGTGGGTTTGCCTCTGTAACCTTCACACCATTATTGCTCCAGTGAGCACATCTTCCCTGGTAGCATTCAGGGTTCACTGCTGAAAAAAAATCTCATATCACACTGAGGTCAAGGGCAGTCTTTTGGGGCAGGTCGCTTCATATCTCATCTCTAAAAAAAATGGACCTTGTGTTGGAACTTACAGGCAGTGAGCACTGGCAATGCAAAGGCAGGTGGATCTCCATGAGTTCAAGGCCAATCTGGGCTGCATAGTGAGTTCCAGGCAAACCAAGGCTATACAGTGAGACCTATGTAATCTCAAAAGGAAAATAAATAAATAAGTAAACAAACAAACCTTGTGGGATTGCTGTGAGGATTAAGGCGGGATATATTACCCCTTAGCCTTCCTCATTAGACTTAGCCGGGGGATGGGGCGGAATGTATCGTCGGCGGTACTGTGCGCAGGCGTGCTGTGCTAGGACACAGCCAGTCCCTTTTGCGGCTGCGCGCAACTGGTTTTGCGGCCGCACTGCTTGACGGCTGCAGCGCCGCCCCCACCCCCGGTTGCCGGGTAACGGTGGGCGCGCGTGGCGGCGAAAGGTAAGACTGAGGAGAGTCGTCCTGTTCCTGGCCTTCTGTGTCCAGCGTGCGAGCGGCTTCAGGCGGGAGTGGGGGGAGCTGTGACTGTCACTCAAGCGCGCATGGGCACAGCGTCCCGAGGGCTGCGGAGCGCTTCGCTCTCGCTGACAGATGCCATCTGCCCCAGCCCAAGCTGGTCTGCCTTGGCCCTCAGCCATGCACCTCGGCCCAGGAGCTGTGCAGTGGGGGACACAGATGCAAGTGTGTTTGCAAATGATGAGGAGCCCACGAGGCGCTGAGGATGGGACTCGGTTGGCAGCCTGTGTCTACTCCTAGCACCGCATCCAACCAAGCTGCTGCCCGCCTGTAATCCCAACTTCCAGAGGTGGAAGCGAGAGCATCAAGCTGGTTTTAAGGCCATCCTCAGCTACTTATCACGTTTGGAGCCAGCCTGGGCTACGTGTGGCCTCATCTCAAAATAAATAAATAAAATAAATACATGCTAAGAGACCATGAGTAAGTTTTGCCATAAGGGAGGCTTCTTTGACCCCTGATCCAAGAGTGTTGGGAAGTGATATGGACCCACCTCTTACTGTATGATTTGTGTTTGGATTGACGCGTAGAAGCATATAGAGCGGGGTTGGGCTGACCATTGGGTGTCATGGTTCGTGCTTTTAGCTGTACATGGGAGGCTGGGGCAGAAAGATCATAGTTTAAAGCTAGCCAAAGCTGCATAACAAGGCCAAGTGTCAGCAAAACCAAAAATTTTAAATAAATATTAGGCTAGCAGGTTAAGGGAAGAATGAAGGACAGGCCTTGCTTTTGATGGACAGAAATACGCTTTGTGGTGCTCTGGCGACAGGCATGAGCAGGTTTCTCCTTAACAGTCTTTGCAGATACATTCACACACACACTCACACACACACACACACACACACACCCACACACTGCAAGCCGTTCTTCTCACTTGTACAATGGGAATAAGAATGTGGCTGGGCAGCCGGGCGATAGCGGTGCATGCCTTTAATCCCAGCACTTGGGAGGCAGAGGCAGGCGGATTTTTGAGTTTGAGGCCAGCCTGGTCTACAGAGTGAATTCCAGGACAGCCAGGGCTACACAGAAAAATCCTGTCTCGGGGGAAAAAAAAAAAAAAAAGAATGTGGCTGGGCTGGGACTATGGCTCTTTTTTTTTTTTTTTTTTTTTTTCCTTCGAGACAGGGTTTCTGTATAGCCCTGGCTGTCCTGGAACTCACTTTGTAGACCAGGCTGGCCTCGAACTCAGAAATTCGCCTGCCTGTGGCTCTTTTGATAGAGAGTTTTCTTTAAATGAGCCAGGCCCTGAGTTCAATTCCCAGCACTAGGAAAAGAAGCAACTAAAAGCCTTTATATCCAGTCCTCCAGACCACCGTCCTGGTCTGGTCTACCCTATACGTATGTACCTGGATATATGTATCTGCTTTATGACATGTAACATTCGAGTACTTTGTTCCGCAGGGAGCCAGAAGAGGCTTTCTGATCCCCTGCAACTAGAGTTGCAGGTGGGTATAAGCCACCATGTGCATGCTGGGAATTGAACCTGGGTCTTTCTTCTGGATGAGTACCTACCAAGCCTCTCTCCATCCCTGTGCATGGGTATCTTTGACACGCACTTGTCCGTTGTTCTAACTTCCTTGGTCCATGTTTCCTTCTGTCTTTATTGATGTTTCTGGCTTCATGAGAAGTTTCATGAACACCTTGGCCAGGGCTTGATGTTTCTGTTATTACCACCAACACGACTGTCATTTTGCGGGTGTCTGCCTGCCTGTGTGTCTTGTCTGTGCTTATCATGCATGCAGTACCCACAGAGGCCAAAAGAGGGCATTGGATCCTTGGGACTGGAGTTACAGATGGGCATGAACTACCCTATGGATACTGAGGGTGGAACCTGAATCCTCTAAAAGAGCAGGCAGTGCTCCTGCCACATCGTTTCTTCTTAATGGTCATGACACCCACCTCCTCAGGCCCAACTCTCTGCTGCCTAATGAATGTTGGTTTGAGGGTAAGGGCACCCAGGTCATCAGTCACATTTTGTCCTTTGTAAGGGGTTATGTAGGTGACCTGAGGGCTCTCTGTAACCTCCCAGTTTAAGTCATGTGTAGACCTGACCCTAGACAGCTGCAGGTTCAAATCCCCCACCCACCTGGTGAAGCATCTGTCAGTTGGAATGTACACACTTGCATGGGCTGTGGCTCAGCAATGATTGGTGCTGGTAGCCGGCCCCAGCTCCGTGTCACATCCAACTCAGTTTTGTGTGTGTTCCACACTTGTTTTGCCTCCTTGGGTCAGAATAAGACCCAGAATAAAGAGGTCCTTCACATCAGTTTCCTTGGATCCTTCTAGGTAAGTCTCTACCTGGTTGGTAGCTGTGTGGCATCTCACTCAGACCACAGTAAACAGATACAAACCTGTGTCTGAGCAGGAGCCACAGAGAGGGCCTGGGCTCTGGTTCCCACAGCCCTGATGTTAATCCAGTGATGTCATTCACAGGGCCCTTACGGGCCTCACTGACCTGAGTGTTGCCTTGACTGTAAAATGGCGCTCACTTCTTGACCAGCATCATCAGAGTGTGGGTGATGCCACTCTGCCAGGCCCTGTCCTCTGTGAACCATGGCTGTCAGGAGCTAGGTTCCCCCCCGCCCCCTTTATAGATGAACTAAAGCCCAGCATCGGTGGGACTTTTACCAAAGGTTTTCCAGCTAAGATGCAGCAGCTTCCTGATGGTGGTGTGTGCACTGCGGTAGCCAGCACACAGGGTAGAATACAGCACGGACAGCCTGGCTTCAGTCGCTGCACACACTGGCGTTTCGTAGGACATAACTGGCCCCTAAATGACAGTGACTCTGCTATGATTTGTGGATTTCCTTTTTTTTTTTTTTTTTCCGAGACAGGGTTTCTCTGTGTAGCCCTGGCTGTCCTGGAACTCACTCTGTAGACCAGGCTGGCCTCGAACTCAGAAATCCGCCTGCCTCTGCCTCCCTAGTGCAGGGATTAAAGGCTTCTTAGAGGTCTTAGCATCTGAGATGCCCCTGTGACTGATGTCCTTATTACATGGTGTCTTCTAGTTGATTGTTTTACAAATACTCTGCGTTTCCCCCAGAGAGCAGGTGAACCTGGTTCTGAGTGTGCTGGCTCTGATGGTCCGCGGTTACTGACTGGTTCCCCTCCTTTGTCCTCTAGGGACCTGTTATCCTTGAAGAATGGCAGAGGCGGTCTTCCGTGCTCCTAAGAGGAAAAGAAGAGTGTATGAGAGTTACGAGTCACCACTGCCCATCCCCTTTGGTCAGGACCAAGGTCCCAGGAAGGAATTCCGAATATTCCAGGCTGAAATGATTAGCAACAATGTGGTGGTGAGGGGCACAGAGGACATGGAGCAGCTGTATGGGAAGGTAAGCCCAGGCCGTTCTGGTTCCTTCCTGGGGACACCCCAAGCAGCCGCCTCCTATTCCAGGTTCCTCCCAGAACCAACCATAAGCAGCAGATGTGAAACTTCAACTCTAAGCCTGAGAGCTAGACATGCCCAACCACAAACACACAGTCAGCAACACAGGGTGAAGCTCTGTATAGTAAAGACAGAGAAGTAATTTACAGAAAGATAATGAGTAAAGACTTGACAGTCATCTCTACTGACTCCTGTCCCTTTCCAGAGGTCACTACACAGTGGCATGGGCCTGTGAAGCCAGGGCCTGTGGAAAGTTCCCCAACATCTCTGCTCTCTCTCCTTGCTGGCATTTGTTAGACAGGACAACAGATGAGACCCACTCTCCATCTCCTTTTTATTGCTAGGACACTTTAAAAGCCAGCCTGATGGAGAGATGACTCAGCAGTTAAGTGCAGTGATTGCTTTTCCAGAGGCCCCGGATCTGATCCCAGCACCAATATGGCAGCTCACGGTTATCTGTAATTCTAGTTCCAGATGATTCAATACCCTCTTCTGGCCTCTGAAGGCACCAGGCATATATGGTATACAAATAGACATACATGCAGGCAAAACACTCATACACATAAATTAAATGACTGGCTCTTAAAAAGTAGTTGATATTTTTTTCTCTTTTTTTTTTAAAGATTTATTTATTTATTATATGTAAGTACACTGTAGTTGTCTTCAGACACACCAGAAGAGGGCGTCAGATCTTGTTACGGATGGTTGTGAGCCACCATGTGGTTGCTGGGATTTGAACTCAGGACCTTTGGAAGGGTAGTCAGTGCTCTTAACCGCTGAGCCATCTCACCAGCCCGTAATTGATATTTTTACATAAACTAATTGAGATGTAGTTTATAGCCATGACGTTCACTCCTTATAAGCATACCTTTAATTCAGTGACATTATAAATTAATGGAGCAGTGTTCTGTCATCAGAATCCAGTGTTAGGGTTTGCTAGTTTGGTTTGGTGCTGGGGTTTGCACTGAGGGTCTTGTGTTCCACCTCTGAACTGTACCTGCCATCCCCACTGGAAGGTATTTACCTATGACAGTGAATCCTGCTCCTGCTCCCAGCTCAGGACTATGATGGGCATTCTGCCTCGCTTCTACCTTCTCTAGAGAGTTTACTGTAATGTCAGGGGCCTCAGCCCTGGGGTCCCTGGGAACATAGTGCATTAAGGCCTCATTGGGTCCTATGTGCCTACAGTTCCCTGCTGAGGCCTTTGTTTGTGACTAAGGTAAAATGAGGCTTTACACATACTGAATAAGTTTTATTCATCTTATTACTATTTGATTATTTTTCTGTTTATTTATAATCAAAAGCAGGGAAATTATATATTTCGGGGGAACCAGCAGGAAAGAGAGGGACACTTCCTCTCCAGAGTACAGAAGAATCCAAAAATACCTAGGTCTGCTGTGGGTATAGCTCTCACTCCCAGGTACACTGTGTTCCTGGGCCACATGTGAGAAAAAACTGCCCCTGCCTGTTCTAATGCCTTTAGGGATGCCAGACACAAGCCAGGGCAATTCGTCATGAGAAAGAAGAGCTGGTACTGAAAGCTGGAGGGCTGCAGAGATGGATCTATGGGCAGAGTACACAAGGTCCTAAGTTCAGACCCCAGCCCTATGGGAAATAGTCAACATTGATGGCATGCAGATGTGCACACGTGCAACTGCACACCCACATGTACACACGTGCACCTGCACTCCACATATGCATACTGCACCTGCACACCCACATATTCACACGTGCACCTGCACTCCACATGTGCACACATGCACCTGCACTCCACATATGCATACATTCACCTGCACACCCACATGTGCACACATGTACCTGCACTCCCACATATGCATACATTCACCTGCACGCCCGCATGTACACACGTGCACCTGCACTTCACATATGCATGCTGCACCTGCACACCCACATGTGCACACGTGCACCTGCACACCCACATGTTCACACTCGCACATGAACACCTACACACACTATACACACTGCAGAGGTGGGGGGGGGGGTGATGACTAGGAAATTGGGAGACGTGAGGCTGTTGAGTAGTCTACTCCACTACAGCTGAAGCCTAACCACTGAGCAGCGCCCGTGTCTCTTCTTGCAAGGGTTACTTTGGAAAGGGAATTCTTTCCAGAAGCCGTCCAAACTTCACCATCGCCAACCCCAAGCTGGCTGCCAGATGGAAAGGTAAGCTGCGTTGCTCTCATTTGGTGCTTACGAGTCCTGGTGACATGGTAAGTTCTGGAAGAGAGGCAACACTGACAGAGAAGAGCAGAGCAGCTACAAGAATTTGCATCAAAACAGCTACTTGTTCTGTTTAGTTTGACTTTTTTTTTTTTTGACTGTCTCACTACTTAGCCCAGGCTGGCCTTGAACTCAGAGTCTCCCATCTGCCAGCAGATCAGGCAAAAGGATCTTTTCTAGTTCTTGGAAATGCATTGGTTGCACCTTCCTTCTGGAATGCTTAGAAGCCTTTACACATATAGGGCCTTGATTTCAATCCTTTGCCCCTCAAAGACAGGAAAACTATTAATCGGGCTTTTTGTTACACTTTGCCTGGTAGGATGCTGTGTGTAGGAACTTCTCCCTGCCTGTGCTGCTGTCAAAATGAGCTTGGTGGTTCATTTGCAGAGGTAGAATTTACAATAACCATGGCATTGTTAAACATATTTATTAATATGGGCTTGGTGGTGGGCAACTTGGTGGATAAAAGTGCTTATCACCAATCCTTATGACCTGAGTTAGATCTCCCAGATGAACTGTGTTAAGAGTTTGTATGTGTGTGAAATATACATATATTTATATATACATATATAGGTATATATTTATATATGAAGGGGTTTGTTCACATATATATATTTATATGATTTATTAGAGTGGCTTATAGGCTGTGGTCCAGATAGTCCAACAGTGGCTGTCTGTCTCCTGATAGGAAGTCCAAGAATCCAATAGTCCTTCAGTCCACAATACTGGATGTCTTAGCTGGTCTTTGGTATACCTTGGAATCCTGAGGAAGTAGGCTCTAATGCCAGTGAAGGAATGCCACAGCAGCGGGGTAGATGAACTGGAAAGTGAGGGCAAGCAGGCAAAAAGCGAAAGCTTCCTTCTTCTGGGTCCTTTTTATGTGGGCTGCCATCAAAAGGAATGGCCCAGATTTAGAGTGGGTCTTCCTACCTCAAATGACCCAATCAAGAAAAACTTCTCACACCTGCATCCAACTGCTTGCCTTTTTTTAGTTAATTTCAGATGTAGTCAAATTATCACAGACCCATATGGTGGAAAGAGAGAACTGATTTCTGAGCTGTCCTTTGACCTCCATGTGTGTGTGTGTGTGTGTGTGTGTGCGCACACACAAAAAAAATAAGTAGAGTTTAAGATTTAAAAGTAAGCTGGACAGTGGTGGTGCACGCCTTTAATCCTAGCACTTGGGAGGCAGAGGCAGGCGGATTTCTGAGTTCAAGGCCAGCCTGGTCTACAAAGTGAGTTCCAGGACAGCCAGGGCTCTGCAGAGAAACCCTGTCTCGAAAAACCAAACAAACAAACAAAACCCTTTCTTCCTCAAATTATTTGAATTGAATCAGGAATCCTATAAAAATCATTAATTCATGACAGTTCATCTTGATGTTGATCTGCAGGAAATCTGCTCAATAGGGTGGGTTAATGCCCAGGGATTGTTATATTAATTGAATAATGACAGGAAAGCCATATAAGCTGCAAGAAGCGATCCTGAGATGAAGTCTCTTTGCCTTGCCATAGAGCTCACCCATCACAGAGCATGTAAAACCAGTGGGCTACCTCCAGGAAGGCTGCCTTCTAGCCTTGGCCTTAGAAATGCAGAAAGCAGGATGGGGTTGTGGCTTCACTGTGGTGATATTAAATGAGAGCATAAAGCTGTGAGCTGTGGGTAAACCAAAATGGAAGCCTAAGAAAGATGCATTTTGGGGGCTAAAGAGATGGCTCAGCCATTGGGAGTCCTGGCTGCTCTTGCATAGGACCCAGGTTCAGTTCTTAGCACCCACATGGCAGCTCACAGCCATCCATTACACTGGCCCCGGGGAGCCAATTCCTTTTTCTGACCTCCGCATGCATGTGGTGCACAGACATATATGCAGGCAAAGCACTGAAACACATTTTTTTTAAATGTTTCTCTTTTTTTTTTTTTTTTTTTTTTTGGTTTTTCGAGACAGGGTTTCTCTGTATAGCCCTGGCTGTCCTGGAACTCACTTTGTAGACCAAGCTGGCCTCGAACTCAGAAATCCACCTGCCTCTGCCTCCCGAGTGCTGGGATTAAAGGCGTGCGCCACCACGCCCGGCTTAAATGTTTCTTTTTAAAAAGGCAATCCATAGTGTTTTTGAAGATGAAAGGATTTGAGGAGGAAGATATTAGACCTGACTTAAAAATTACACAAGTGTACACGGATAGAAGCCATGTTACCTCTTGATGTTACAGATTTTGTGTTTTTGTGTACCAGTTAAAAAGAAAGAATAAAGGCAAACTTGGTTGTGCAGTTCTGATATCCTACTATTTAGGAGGCTGAGAGGAGGCTTGTGAATTCAAGGCAGCCTGGGCTACCTGCAAATGGACAATCAATCAATACTAAAAGTAAAAGCCAGGCATGATGAAACACACTGAAATCTTAGCAGTGTAGATTAGAAGTACTGAAATAGGAGAATTGCTGTGAGTTTGGGACTAGCCTACTACATAGCCAGACCCTGTCTTAAAAAGGAAGAAAAAAAAAAAAGAATGTTGTAGGATTTGTCTAGTATGTGGACAGCCTGGGTTCTGACCCAGCACACAGCAAGAGCTATGGGTGGGGCCCAAAAGGGAGGTCAGGCTTTGCAGATCTGCCTCAGAGGCTCATCAATGATAAAGTGTTAATATTTCAAAGTCATCCTTCTTTTGTAGAAATATTCAGGGCTGGAAAGATGGCTCAGCCATTAAGAGCACTTACTGGGTTTGCCCAAGACTTGAGTTTGGCTCCCCAATCACAACCCTCTGAACTCCAGTACACACATGCACACACTTACCCACACATGCATGCACACATACATACACGTGCATGCTCATACACTTACATAGATAAACACCCGTACACACACACACACACACACACATAAAACTTTAAAGTCCTAAAGATAGTCACAGCAATGCACACCTTTAATTCCAGCACTCTAGAGGCAGAGGCAGGCAAAAGTCTGTGAGTTCAAGGCTAGCCTGATCTATATAGCAAGTTCTAGGCCAGCCAGGACTACATAATGTGACCCTGTCTCAAGATAAATAAATAAATATTTTTTAATCAATTGGCTAGGTCTATCCAGTTGGTTATATAACTACCCTGGCAGCAGCTGTCTTGAGGAACAGTCAGCTACTGTTCAGCCTTCATGAGAGAGACTTGTCCATTGTCTCCTGTCAGAATGCCTCTGCTTTATAAACCACCCCAGAATCCATCTCAGCAGACTCGTTGCCTCCTCCTAGGCATCAAGCTGAGGAGCCTCGAGTCAAACCTCCTTAGCGTGCAGGTGAGGCTTGTCTCAGTCAGTGTTCTTTCTGTTCATGGGAAGAGTTGGGGCTGGCTTACAGGTTCAGAGGTTCAATCCATTATCATCATGGTAGGAAGCATGGCATCTTGCAGGCAGACATGGTGCTGGAGGAACAGCTGAGAGTTCTACATGCAGATCCACAGACAGCAGGAAGACAGAAAGAGACTATGGGCTTTTTGAAACCTCAAAGCCTGTCCCCAGTGTCACACTTCCTCCAACAAGGCCACACCTACTAATCCTTTCAAATAGTGTCACTCCTTAGTGACCAAGTAAGTGTTCCAATATGAGCTTGTGGGGTGGGGGGCACTCATATTCAAACCACCACAAGGCTGAATCTGGGAGAGGAGACAACTTATCCTAAAGGCAGAATGAAGAGCAGGAGTAAAAGCTAGACCATTGAGTGACCTGGGAAACAGTTTAAAAGAAAGGCCTTATCCTACTTGACACCCAGAGGTAGAGCTGAAGCCCCCAACTCCGTACCCTAAGCCATACCACCATCAAGGGTCTCTCCAGCCACAGAGGGAAAATGAAAGCTAAGCTTACACACAGGGCCCAAGCATCCCACTTATGAACTGACCTCTTGCATATCTGTGCTTCTGAGCTGGGGCTAAGGCTCTGAGGACCCACCTGAACCAGCAAGAGGTTGTGGATGCACGGAAGGACAGCGGTCAGAAGCCGGCTGTGGCCGGTAGACAGTTAGCTCTGTGATCTTGAAATTATCTGTCTTTTTAGGGTTTTTGTGGGTTTTGTTCCCTCTAAGGAAGTCTGTCTGGAACTAATAGAACGTCTTTCTGTTCCAGGTGTGCAGACAGACATGCCTATAATCACCTCAGAGAAGTAAGTGAGGGCTGCCTGGGCTTTGGTGTGGCTGCGTCTTCTTGAATCTGGTGTTAGGTGGTCTGCGATGGCAACACCCTGTGCCTTCGTTTTCTCCTGGGAGTAGATAATGCTTGGAAACTGAGACTGGACTTGATGTGGCTCAAATCCCGTCTGCATGCATTGCTTGTTCAGGTCACCCTCCCAAAACACCCAACTGCTGTCATATCTAGAATGTGTTATAAAGTCCTGAGACTTGGTGTTCTAAGCAGGTCTCCCACCCTTGCTTGCTCTACACTAGAGTCAAGGGGTCTCACAGAAGTCCCTGTCAACAATTCTTAGACATCCTGGAAGCATTCCTCCAACTTTACAGTCACCTGCACGGTTCCTAACTGATCTCACCATGTCACTCCCAGAATTTCTTCCCCTACAATCCCATGCACAGCCCCAGATACTGAGACCACGGCTCCTTCTCTGTGCCGCCTCTCACAGGCTTAGGTTCAGACTCTAGGATATCAAGGCCAGACTTCGAATCTCTCTGTAGCATAGAATTTAGCGGTTCCTTGATAAGACTAGGACTAAGTGGTGGCTCATGCCTGTAATATCAGCACCGAGACAGTAGGATTGCTGTAAGTACAAAGCCAGTGTGGTCTACATAGTGAGTTCCAGTCTAGCCTGGGCTAAAGAGTAGTCCTTTCTTGAGGCTATCTTGTCTTGCATGATGAGCAACCATGACCAAAGCACCTTGAGGAGGAAAGGGTTTAATTCTGCCAGTGCTTCTGCACCACAGTTTATCATCAAAGGAGGCCAGGGTAGGAGCTCAAACGTAGCAGGACCCTGGAGGCAGGAGCTGATGCAGGGGCCATAGAGGGGTGCTGCTTCCTGCCTTGCTCCTCATGGCTGGCTCAGCCTGCCCTCTTACAGCACCTAGGACCACCGGCCCAAGGATGGCACCACCCACAATAGGCTGGGTCCTCTCCCATCCGTCACTAATTAAGAAAATGCCCCACAGGTTTGCCTCTAGCCTGATCTTATAGAGGCATCTTAGCTGAGATCCCCTGCTCTTACGTGACTTGTAGACTGTGTCAAGCTGACACAAAACTAGCCAGGCCAGCACACCCCTTTCTCATAAAACAAAGCAAGCATCTATTCATCCCAGACCTCATTGTTTGTATGCTCTAGTTCAGATCCCAGCCCCTCTGTAGAGCCTTATTATGCCAAGTCCACAGTGATGTTCCCACCTTTCTAGCCCACGATGGCAGGCAGACTCATAGCTGTGCCCTGCTGGCAAGCAGAGTATCAGGGAGGCATGTTCCCAGGCTATGCTTGGAGTGGGTCTTACTTAGAACCTGGCAGAACCCCATCCCTGGAAGGCCAAGTGCTCAGGTCACTGTACTCAAAGCTAGGATTTAGAGACAAGATAGAGGCAGTGAGGAGCCTCCTGATCAGGCTGCATCTGTCTGAAGATGTGAGTCCCAGACAGCTCCCTGAAGAGCATCACTCGTTAGCACTGCAGTGTCTGAAATGAATCTTCAGCTCTAGAAACAGAACATCCAGAATGCAGTTATCAGCAAGGCTACCTCACCTCTAGAGGGCACAGGAGGACATTTCCTGCAAATCTCAGCTTCGGGTAGTGCCTGCAGCCCTCGGTGTTCTTGGCCAGTCCCTGATGCTACGTACACCAGTGAGGATGACCTCATCTTAAATTGAAACACTACACTACTGGAGTAGCTTCCCCCTGAGTAAGCGGGTTCATCTCCAGAGTGAGAGGAATCCACACAGGAGAACAACAAAGCAACTATTTATGCCAGTGATGCCGCTGTGCACGTGACAGCCTTCTCTCTTGTCTCCTAAGTCCTTACCCCATACCCATGAAGACTTCCTGTCCTCTTGATATCCATGTTCTGCAAGTAAGGAACTGAACCATGGAAGTTAAGTTCTTCACTTGATAGAATGGGCCTTCAGGGGCTGGCTCTAGGATGACCCAGATACTAAATGGACATGGGTCCATCAGATAGAAGAAGGGATCTGGGAGAGGCATGTACAGGGCCTGGGAGCCTGAGAGGTGTAGATTTGCTTCCAGTCCTACCTGCTGCCTCTTCCCTCTGCCTTTCCCCTTTGCTCTCTGGCACTGACTCTTCGCTTCAACACTCTTCCAGGACTTGACTTTTTAAGGAGTTTCCAGGCAGCAGGAGGCCACCACTCTGGGCCCCCCACACTACAGACTTAGGCTATTTGCCATCTACCTCTTATATTTCCAATTACTTGGGATTTCTTCAACAGTCAGTCGCATGGCCACTCTTGTTTTGAAGTATTAGGTCATCTGAGAGATGATGAGGCAGGAGGGCAGTGGCTGTGGCATGTGACAGAAGAGTGGAGGGGCAGAGGTGCCAGTGGCTCAGCCCAGTCTCAGAAGAGTCAGGTCCAGAGCCATGTGTAGTTTTTAATGCAATGTGTACTGAGACAATGGAGTTGTGTTTTACGCTATCCCCAGGGCCTCACAGTAAGAGAGCAGACGTGTAACTTCCTGGGCATATCTGTGCTTCACACTTCACACACCTCTTCTCGGTCCATCCTCTCCACAGCCCCTGAGGTGGCACATGAGTAGGCGAGACTCTGAGTCTGAGAAGTGATGGTCACACAGCAAGTATGACACTGTGTGTGAACTCTGAGTTCACGTCTGTCCTGCCTGGGGCACTGGGCGGGATGGAGTAGAGCCCTGTGTGCTTGCTCTGGATCAGCACAAAGGAGGCGGGTGGCTGAATCTTCAATTAAGTGGCTCTTTCAATGTGTTTTTGCTTTTAGGGTTTTTACTAGGTTTTTTGTGTGTTTGTTTGTGTTGTGGTGGTGGTGGTGGTTTTTTGTTTTTGTTTTGCTATACTTTTACTTTTTATTTTTTGTATGCCAGAGATCTTACCATATAGCTGGCCTAAAACATGCAATCCTCCTGCCTTTATCCCTGTAGGTGCGAAAAGAACATACTTGCACCACTGTGACTAAGTCACATTTTCAAGTCAGGGAGGATTCTGATGTATCTTATAGATCCCTTCTTCTACAGTAAAGTACATCGACATAAGAGGTTCAAATAACAGAAGTCCAGAGGATGGAGAAGTGGCTATTAGCTCTCACTGATCTTGCAGAGGACCCAGGACCAGTTCCCAGCACCCACACAGTGGCTCACAACAATCTGCATCAGGGGAGTCCAGCGCCCTCTTTCAGCCTCCAAGAGCACCACGTGCATACGCTGCACGTACAACAAACCCACACACATAGACAGAAAAAAATCAAATGAACAGGTTCAAAGAGCCACAAAACCTCTAGAGTCTGTGCTGCAGTTGCTAGCACAAGAGAACTTTTAGCTCTTTCTGGCTTTTCAACTGCGTGCACTGGTTGCCAGGCCACCATGTTCCTTGCTGATAAGAAGCTGTATGTAACAAGATCTCTGTGAGCCAGGAGGACTAGCATTCCCAATTTTGTGAGAGAGGAAATGGAAGCAGAAGCTACACAGTGGTGAATGACAAAGTCAGACTAAACCCCAGACATGTGCAATACCAGATTAACCACGCCTTTATACTACAGGTTTCAGAGCAGCCTTGCCGTGTTTCAGTCCTTTAGTGTGGGAGGGAGCACTTTTTGAGACAGGGTTTCTCTGTATAGCCCTGGCTGTCCTAGAACTCACTCTGTAGACCAGGCTGGCCTTGAACTCAGAGATCCGCCTGCCTCTGCTTCCAGAGTGTTGGGATCAAAGGCATGTGCCACCACCTCCCAGCTATGTTCCAGTCTTTGAAACATAGTCCCAGCTACGGATTCAGCCAGGCCTCGTAGCACAGGCCTGTAATACCAGCTACTCAAGAAACTGAAGCAAAAGAATTGGCAAGTTCAAGTCTTGGCTGGATAAATGAGACCCTATCTCAAAAAAGAAAAAAGAAAAAAAAAGAGCAGGGTAAGGCACAGTGGACAGTAGTAGGGCCCTTGCTCTTGCTTGCTGAATAGTAATATATGAATGAGTCAGAGATTAAGTTCCCAGGATACAGGGATGTGTGCTCATCTGTGTATAGGAAAACCAATGTGAACAGCTTGGAATTCCAATAAGCCAAAGTGAAGCAGACAACAGCTTTGTAGGTGCAAAGGACAGTTTGCCTGGTGGACAGTGTGTGCACCCTGATATATATCTGGGTATCAAGCACACAGGTGAAATAAGAAGAGGGATGAAATTACTTGTATCTTCAGTTGTATCTTCAGGATGGTCCGAACCACTGGTGTTTGCCACTAAGATCAGCCTTCTGCTGATCTTTGGTTGGTAACATGTTCTTATGTCACAGGAACATATCCCAGCAATCCTGACACAGCCCCGTTGTCTTCACCATAGCCTTTGTACCTTGGCAAATGCTCAACTCTTTGAGGATAGAAATTTAATGTGTTACTATACTCTTGAGGATTATTATGGGGAACTATTTTCAAATGTTTGGACATATATGTGTGTGTGGTGGTAATCTTGGGTGTCAGTTGAAGATTGGTCTACACAGCCATTCTTCTCAATTGCTAACTGATGGAGGAAATCCCTAGAGCACTGTGGGTGGTACCATCTCTAGGCAGGTGGTTCTGGGCTGTATAAGAAAGCTAACTGATGCCAGGGTGTAGTGGCGCACACCTTTAATCCCAGCACTCGGGAGGCAGAGGCAGGCGAATTTCTGAGTTCGAGGCCAGCCTGGTCTACAGAGTGAGTTCCAGGACACCCAGGACTACACAGAGAAACCCTGTCTCAAAAAAACCAAAACCAAAAAAAAAAAAAAGAAAGCTAACTGATTGTGAGCTAGAGAGTGAGCCAGAAGCAAAGTTCCTCCAAGGTCTTTGCTTGGGTTCCTGCCTCTGGGTCCTGTCTGGAGCGCCTGCCCTGACTTCCCTTCATGGTGCCTGTAAGCTCTCAGGTGAAATAGACCCTTTCCCCACCAGTTGCTTTTGGTCAGAGTGTTTCATCACAACAGATGATTTGCCTTACAAGTTGTTGAACAGTGTATAAGGAAAATCAGTTCTTCCCATATCCAGTGATGTTCCTGGGCACTGTGAAAAGTATCTATTGAAATTTACTTTCCGGGCTGGAGAGATGGCTCAGTGGGTAAGAGCACCCGACTGCTCTTCTGAAGGTTCAGAGTTCAACTCCCAGCAACCACATGGTGGCTCACAACCATCCGTAAGGAGATCTGGCGCCCTCTTCTGGAGTTTCTGAAGACAGCTACAGTGTACTTACATATAATAAATAAATAAATCTTTAAAAAAAAAAAAAAGAAAGAAAAGAAATTTACTTTCCAGTGCTAAACAAAGGGTCTTATATCATGACTGGAGTGTCTGTCAGAAACAGTGTGATAACCAGGATTAAAAATAAGACAAAATGGACCCCAGTAAAAGGCAACATTTTTTTCTGCCTTATTTACCAGCATCTCTTGGTTTTAAATAACATAGATTATCACACTTTGTTAAAGGGAGGTTAACTTTGTCAAAATAAGCAAATAATGTTAAAGGGTCAATGACGCTTGCTTGTCGCTGGACAGTTAGATGCAGGGGAATGAGGGCGGCAAGCTCGGCCTGTAGTCCACCCTTGAGAAGAACTCGGCATATTGGTGGGCCACCTTGTAGGCTTTCTGGGTTACTTTGTTGTCATGGAATTGAGACTTGAGTGTGTTATTGACGGTGTTTCTGTTGGCAGGTATCAACATCGGGTGGAATGGGCCAGGGACTTCCTGCGTAGGCAGGGCCACGATGAGAGCACTGTACAGAAGATCCTTACTGACTACACAGAGCCACTGGAGCTTCCTTGCAGAGAGGAGAAAGAAGAGACCCCACAGCACGAGCCACTGAGCTCCAAGGCCAACTCCTCCCTGGAAGGCAGAGTGGAAAAGGATGAACTTCCCGTGACCCCTGGAGGTGCTGGACAGTCAGATGACCTACCGGGTCTCAGCACACACTCAGACTGCCTGCAGGAGGGGCCTGGCCATGCCACACTCGCTGCAGCTAGTCCATCTAGCCATAATGGGCATGTGGCAGAGGACCCCCAGGTTCTGCCCCAGGAAGCCCTCGTTCCACAGGATGGCCTTTGGCCTGAAGCCAGCAGCCAGGCAGCAGGAGAGAAAAGGGCTGCTCACGAGTATGTGCTCATAGAGGAAGAGCTGTGTGGTGTCCAGGAGGAGAAGGAGGCAGCGGCGGCGGCATCATCAGATGAGAAGGTACATAGATCAAAGTGCCCTGCTCCCCACATCTGGGCTTCAGTTACAGTCAGCGACAGTCTGAGAGCATTGCTGTTGGTTGTGGCTTTTTAAAGAGAGCCCACATTCCCTATTGCCGTCATTGCAGTGTTAGGACCCCTCTCCTGTACTTGTCATTGTTGCTAATCTCTCACTAGTACAGACTTTACCATGAATGGGTGTGGATAGGAAAACTGTACCCCTGGGGTCAGTGCTACCCACAGTCGCAGGCATCTTCTGGGACTCTTAGGCATGTCCCTTGGAGATATGAAGACTGTCAGTCACATCTCCTGCTGGCCAGTGAGAGGTGTCAGCCCTCCCAGATGTCCTTCACTTGCCCCTGGGCAGGCCCTGTTGTCTACACTGGGCCTGTGTGGTGTTTCTGAGGCCAGCGCTGAAGCACAGCCCCAGTTGCACAGCAGTTGTGAGGCCTGTTTCTGCTAAAATTCAACTTTTTTTTTTTAAAATAAGTTAAAGCAAGACCAGTAATTCTCTGTACATTGTATGGGAGAGGAAAAAACTCATGATAAGTGCCTGATCTCAGGCATGACTGAAGTTTTGACACCTAAGTTCAGGCACACAGCTTGTGAGTGGAAAACACTAAGTTCAACGGTGGAGTTGTCTCATCTGCAGGGAAAATCCACAGGATGGCGCTAGCAGCAGAAGAACAAAAACATCCATTCCACGTAGGGCTTCTTAAGTATTTATTTGTTTTATGTATATGAGCACACTGTCACTATCTTATGTCACACCAGAAGAGGGCATCAGACCCCATTACAGATGGTTGTGAGCCACTATATGGTTGCTGGGAATTGAGCTCAGGACCTCTGGAAGAACAATCAGTGCTCTTAACCACTGAGCCATCTCTCCAGCCCCCACATAGGTTTTGTTTTTTTTTTTTTTTTTTTTTTAACAGATTTTATCTAACAGCGTGAAAAACCCAGTAGAATAACCTGACAATATTCTGAAACCTTGATGAGAAAAGAAAGTCTCAAGTTGGGTGTGGTGGTACATACCAAATCCCACCACAGCTGAGGCAGCCTGGGCTAGCCTGGCCTATGTCGCCCATTGAGTTTATCAAGAAAATGCTGGGGGCTGGTGAGATGGCTCAGTGGGTAAGAGCACCCGACTGCTCTTCCGAAGGTCCAGAGTTCAAATCCCAGCAACCACATGGTGGCTCACAACCATCCGTAACGAGATCTGGCGCCCTCTTCTGGAGTGTCTGAAGTCAGCTACAGTGTACTTACATATAATAAATAAATAAATCTTTAAAAAAAAAAAAAAAAAACGAAAATGCTCATTTGGGAATTAAGTCTCATGATAGGTGTGTCTCAAGTGGCTGATTTATTCATAGTCTCATTCATTCTCTCTCTCTCTCTCTTTCTCTCTTTCTCTCTCTCTCTCTCTCTCTCTCTCTCTCTCTCTCTAGTTGCTGAAAAGGAAGAAACTTGTGTGCAGAAGAAATCCATACAGGATCTTTGAGTATCTGCAGCTCAGCCTAGAAGAGGTATGTGTGCATCTTGCTCTCAGCCCTGGGTAAGTCCAACCCTGTGCACTGTGCACCTGACCCCACCTTGCAGACAGTTCTGTATAGAATGCTAAATGGGGCCATCACCTACTAGGATGTTCATCCTCACTCAGCCTGTTTCACCATTTGAGAGTGTGTTGGAGCTCACCAAAATGGTGTTTGAGAGCTCTGGGTTCAAATCCTCAGCAAGGAAACAAAAGGAATTTTGAGCATTTAAGGGGTTTATCTGAGCCCTCCCTTCCTCCCTCCCTCTTCCCTTCTCCCCCCTTCTTCTTTCTCTTCCTCTTCCTCCTCTTCTTCTTCCTCTTCCTCCTTCTCTTCCTCCTCCTCCTCTTCTTCCTCCTCCTCTTCCTTCTCCTTCTTCTTCTTCCAAGACAGGTTCTTATTACTGGGATACCAGGCTAGCCTGAATTTCACAGCCCCTGCCTCAGGTGTGCTGGGATTTGGTGTGTACTACCACAGCCGAATTGAGTCCTTTTCTCAGCAAGGTTTCAAAATATTGTCAAGTTTTCTGTTGTTTGTGTTTGTTTGTTTGTTTGTTTGTTTGTTTGTTTGTTTTGAGGCAGGGTATCTCAGGGTAGTTCTGGCTACCCAAAAACTCACTATATAGACAGCTGGCCACAAATGTACTGAAAGCCTCCTGACAGCATCCTGGGTGCTGGGATTCAAGGTGTACAGCACCATGCATGCCCAGCTAATTTTTGTCAGCTTTTTAAAAAAAAATTATCTTTATTAAGATGTAATTAGCACACCAGTTCATTCATTTGAAGTGTGTAACTCAGGCTGTGTTGAAGGTCATTGGCAGATTTCCTGCCTGATATTCACAAAGTTCTGAGTCAATCCCCAGTACTGTAAAACAATAAAAAAGTTAATAGAAAAATACACAGTCCACCTTGTGTGGCCACACATAGCTACCAGGAGACTAAAGAAAAGTGATCATTTGAGCCCAGCAATTCAAAGCCAGCTAGAACGCACAGCCAGACTCTTTCCAGGATACAAAAAAGGAAGGAAGGAGGGAAGGGAGGGAGGGAGGGAGGGAGGAGGAAAAAAACTCAAGTTTTTTTAAATTGCAGAGCCTACTGTTTTTTATGTGTTGTGTGACTCTGATCACGCCCTGACTGCTGAGGGAGGGAGTATTCCAGGCATTTCCTCTGCAGAATCCACTCACTGCATGACTGCGTTCTAAGTAAACTCTACAAACTCTGTCACACTGCCCTTCTTGTGTTCCTCTAGCTGTGGTTGAGCTTGCTTGAGACCCTCCCTCCCTTCTTGCTCCTGCCTTTCTGCTGCAGGAGGCAGTGGGCCCTTGCTGAGCTTCTCAGGCAGCTCTGCAGCATCACAGCTCTTCTTCACAGCTCTGGACAGCTGGGCAGGTCTCTGGGGAATTTGTTGTATTCATCCATGGAGCTCCTGTCAGAGCCACATCGGTAACCCTCCGTTTCCCTGTCCTTGCCAGTGATACACAGCTGAGCAGGGAGTGGTGTTGTGGCCAGCACCTTTTCTCTTAGTTTTTCACCTGTGGCTGATAGTCCACCCTGAGATTCGGTAGCCACTGGCCACACCTGACTGTTCTAACGTAAACGAATTAGAACTGAGTAAGTGCAAATTTCCATTACCCAGTTGCCCCAGCCACATTTTTGTGTACCAAACAGGCACATGTGACCTCCGTCCTGGACACCCTGTAGATCATTCTCAGTTTCACGGACAGGAGGGGCTGGGCAGAAATGAAATGAGCCCAGCCTGTCCTTTCTCTGTGTTCCCTTCTCCCCTCTGGTGTCCAAGCATCAGACTCCATCCATGTGAAAAGCTACAGTTTCCACACAGAAATGTGTGATGACTTCTTCCTGCTTTTACGATATTGATCCGATCTGTAAAAACAGTTCTACCACAACCTTCTGAATGCCTTTTCAAAGAACTCGGACTTCTCTCCATCTTCATATTTAAAGCCGCCTTTCCTGTATGTTCAAAGAAACCCCTCTGAGTGGCTGGAGGGTCTGCTTTGTCGACTGCCCCTGGGCTGGTAGGAAGAAGAGCGGATCATAGCATCTCTTCCCTTGCGTCACTTCTAACCTTCATTTAGAATCTTGAAACTAGCTAAGAAAGGGCAGTGGCTGCTGGGGGGCCAAACCAGAACTTTGTGTATGCTGGACAAGAGCTCTGCCACTTAGCTACCCAGCCCAAGAGCAAAACAATTCAAACAACAAATGTCGTAGCTGGTGGTAAAACAGTAGACTAGTTTATAAAGTGTAGGAGTGAAAAGATTGGGCCCTAAGAGACTAAAATAGACGGTCAGAAACAGTCGGTAGACAGGATTTCAGTATTCAGTAAAACTGTCATTTCCAGTCGGTGCTGGAGCAGCTCATTGACCATGTGGAAAGAGACCCTTAACATAACCCTGCCTCACAGTATATGCCAAAAGACAGCTCAGGGCAGTTAAAGAAAGATATGCATGGTGGTGGCACATGCTTGGGAGGTGGAGACAGAAGGACCACAAGCTAAAGGCCATAGACAAAGCTACATAGACAATTGTATGGCCATCCTGAGCTTCGTGAGACCCATCTCAAAAAACCCAAGGCTAAATACTTGCATTATCTAGCTTTGCCCAATGAGTAAGTTCTTCCAAGAAGCTGTGACATATAGATTGCATGCCAGGGGTGGGGCTATCAATCCATGATGGAGTGATTCCCTATGGGGCTCCAGGGCCCTGGCTCCTTCCCTAGGAGACCACAGCCCTGAAGAAAAGAGTGGAAACTGAAGTTTCAGAAACTAGCAAAACACCACACAGCTGCAAATGAACTCTTTTACATATGGGGTTGCTGTAGATGTTTTTCTTTGACATTCTAACCTAGTTCACAGAGGCTTGTTCTTTTTCACTTAAAAATTAAGTTACCAGCCGGGCGTGGTGGCGCACGCCTTTAATCCCAGCACTCGGGAGGCAGAGGCAGGCGTATGTCTGAGTTCGAGGCCAGCCTGGTCTACAAAGTGAGTGCCAGGACAGCCAGGGCTACACAGAGAAACCCTGTCTCGAAAAAACAAAAAAAACAAAAAAAACAAAAAAAAAAAAAAATTAAGTTACCATACAAAGTATGCTTCGTTATGGTATTGTAAGGGTCCATGATTCACTGAAGACTGATAGATACCCTGGACTCAAATAGTGTTTAAGTGCAAAGACTGTTTTATTCTGCAGAAGTTCGGCATACTGAGGCCTCCCATTACCAAGATAGAGAGACAGCTAAGTGAGCTTGCAGGGTCGTTTTTAAAGCACATTGGAGTTCAGGGGCAGATGAGCTTCATCTTACTCTATCTCTAGCATTCTGGAACCATTACTGGGATGTGAAGGCTGGAGCCTGGTGGGTTTTTTTGTGGGTTTTTTTTTTTTTTTTTTTTTTTTTTTCTGTTAGTAATTGAAAAGACTTGTCCCGGCTTGCCTGGACTGGCCCAGTTTGTAGGCCTAGTCTCCCTGACTGGCCGTTTGAAGTGTGCTGTGGAATCAGCCTCAGCTTCTCAGTATGTTCAGACATGTATGTCAGTATACTTATCTCTTCTCATTGCCCTCTCCGCTGTACTCTTCTCATTGTCCTCTCCACTGTACTACCCAAACCCTTGTTCCCATCTTCCAGACCCTCCTGTTGCCCTCAGATAAGCACACCCCTGCTCTCTCGTGGACCCCACTGCCTTCTCTTCTTCCCAGTACCCTGCCCCGAGGAGCTCGATCTTGTTTCACCGGCTCCTTAACGCTTTTATGGGCAATGCATCCACATTTAACTCTAGATTCTGTATTTGAAGGGGGAACCCTGTAGAATTTGGCCTTCTGAGCCTGGCAGAATTTGGTTTGAATGATGATTCCCATGTTCCTGCAGACTTAGCATGTTTCTTTCTTGTTGTTCATGTGCATCATGATTCCTTTATCCTTTGCACACAGTAATTGTCCTTAGGTGGCGAGAGCCTGCCTCCCTGTGAGGCCTGTGGTGGACTGTTTTGGGGAGGGAGGCTGGTAGTGCCTTAGAGCAATAGCTCCGGTAGGGTGTATCCCTCCTGTTGTGGCCTTTTGTTCAGGCAGCATTTCAGGGCGACCTCCCATGTCTGCCAGGGTAGCTGCTGGAGAGGTGAGCAGGAAAAAGACCTCAATCCTGTTCTTTTGGGGACCTGTAGTCAAGGTAGAGGAAAGGGGGGGCTCATGTAACAGCACCTGCCCCATGCCCCGCCTGCATATCCGCTCTGGATACCACAGAGAACACTGCTGCTTTTCTGTTGTCTCCAGGACCCTTCACAGAGTGTGTCTCTCATTGGCCCATGATTATGTGAGCTCAGCTCCAGGGCTCAAGAGGAAGTCACACATACTGAGAACAATGGAATACTGAGTGTGCTGGTCTAATGTTTCATGTGCATGGTCTAGTGTCTCTGCTAAGGACCTGTTTGTGTGTTATCTCCCTAAGTCCTCATATTACCCTCGACCGTGTTATGATCTCTTTGACCTGGGAAGAAACTATACCTCAGGCTGGTTAAATTCCCTGCTCAAGATCAGTACTTGAACCTACGCCATCTGACTGTGGAGCCAGGACTCTAAGGCATTTGCTGTGAACTACCAATGATAATGGAAATAAATAAACAAGACGGTGCCGATCAGTATCCAGTGATAATGGAAATAAACAAGACGGTGCCAATCAGTATCCCAACACCCTGGTGCAGCATTTGCCTGCAATCCTGGGGTTGCTCCCCCAATAGTAAAGATAGGTGTGATATTACAGACAAAGATGAATAGGGCAGGGTGTGGCAGCCCACACCTTTAATCCCGACACTGAGAGGCAGGGGATCTCTGTGAGTTCTAGACCAGCTTGGTCTACATATCAAATTACAGGTCAGACATAGTGAAACTGAAAAAGTATAATGTAAAAGCAAAATTCTAGGCCTTTAGGCCCAGGCTTGAGAATGTGACCTCTGTGACTCAATGCTCCAAGGTATACTAATCATAAAACAGACAGCGACATTCCCACCCGCTTCCTGGGTTCAAGGGGTGTTCATTCAAAGAAAGTCACCCTGACCCACCCTGACCATTGCTGGAACCCGCTATGCAAATGTGCTATTGTTAAGGGCTCTTAGAAACTGTCTTGAGAAATAACCCACACAATTACCGGGTATTCCTTGTGACTCTTGTGACTTAGCACTTCCTTGTGACTCTTAACTGGTATTTTTGGTATTTTCCAACAACGCCCTCCCCACCTCCTTGAGTTGTGGTTTCTTCCTTTAAATACCCCCTTACCTAGCTACTCCAGGCGCCACGGTCCTCTACCCCTGCATGGTGTATGACCGTGGGCCCAGAGCGCTCTTGAATTAAAAGTCCTCTTGCATTTTGCAGCAAGACCGTTTCTCATGAGTGATTTGGGGTGTCACCTCTCCTGAGTCAGAACGTGGGGGAGTCCTCACATTGTGGGTCTTTCAAAACCCTGTTTAAAAAAAAAAAAAAAAAAAAAAAAAAGCAAGGGGACTGGAGAGGTGGCTCAGTGGTTAAGAGCACTGACTGCTCGTCCAGAGGTCCTGAGTTCAATTTCCAGCAACCATGTGGTGGCTCACAACCATCTGTAAGGGAATCTGATGCCCTCTTCTGGTGTGTCCAGACAGCTACAGTGTACTCCTATATAATAGATAGATAGATAGATAGATAGATAGATAGATAGATAGATAGATAGATAACAAAAACAAAGCAGGGAGAAAATACTTTCCTCATCAACATAGCACATGAGAGGTGGCATCCTTTGGTTTTCTGATGGGTGACCTGCCAGGATGTTTCCCTCAGAGGGATATAGTGAAGACCCCATGAGGTGTGACATGTGTCACGTGCCTCTTGAGGAAGCAGGTAACTACATGCGAATCTCTTACCAAGGATGCTGCCATCCCTGGGTGGACATGGCCCCAGTTTTAGTCTCTATTCTCTCTGTTGTCCTGATGTACAGAATGGCCGGTACATACGTTTGTTTGTTTGTTTGTTTGTTTGTTCTTTCCTCTAAATTTAAAATGAGCTCCACCAGAATTTGGTTTGATCATGGCTTGTTGAAGGATTGGGGGTGCTAAGGGAACTCTTTTTTTTTTTTTTTTTTTAGCTAAGGGAACTCTTAAGAAAAAAAGTAAGTCTTTCAAATGTGTTCCCTTCTGCTTATTCAGTGTAACAGTTCTCTTTGAGTTCATGGTCAGTATCAGACATCGCAATAGCTTAACAAATAGCACATGCACATAAAGAAAGATGAAATATTGTAACTTGTGAGTTGTTTAAGAGCCCACTGCCCCGGCCTGGGACTGAGAACAAAGCAGAACAGCCCCCAGGCATGCCAGGGCAAGGCTGTTGTTAAGGCATTCCTAAGAACATCTTGACTGTAAAGATGAAAAGGTATGTAAGGACCAGCAGGGCTATATTATCTAAGTCAACACCATCTGGCCAGAACCTCCCCTCTGTCTATTGCCCCTTGGCGCCGAGTAAAGTCATACATCAACTGGTTGCTATGTGAACAAAGATAAGCCCCCAGCCCACAGAAACAAAGTCCTGCTTTCTGTTAATGTTTGAATAATCCGATAGTGTGTTGCTATGCTGAATTCCACACCCCTAAGCCCCTTACTCCATAAAAACCCCTAGTTTTCAAGCCTCGGGGCCGACATCCGTTATCTCCTGTGTGGCATGTCAGCCCGGAGCTCCGTAATTAAACGTCCTCATGTAATTACAGCAAAAGATGGTCCTTCGTGATTTTTTGGGTGCACGCCGAATCAGGAATGGGGTGGGGGTTTCCCCACTAGGTCTAACACACACGTCTCTCCTGGCAGAGTTCCTGACTCTACAGTGCCTAGTCAGCAGTGCCTTAAATCTCTCCCTATAGCAAGATGCCCTCTCTCTCTAAATTGCTGATACCCATCATAAGTTAAGAAGAATTCACAGTGACTTTACCCTTTCCTCTGTTGGACAATAGCAGCTGTCACTCAGATATGCTGATATTGTCTTCCACAGCTGGCTGCTTGCGTATCTGCTCTTGAACCATGCCATGGCAGATGCCACACTGTAATTCTGTGCCCTCCTTTAGGAAGTCATGAGATCACAGAGCCAGGCTGATCCATGGCTTTAGAGAGTTCTGTCTTCAAAATATGGTTTTCCAGTGTGGTGGATCCTAGCCTAAATACGCTGTCCCCAAAAGGGAAAGCTTGCTGGTGAAGCCAGCTTCACAGACCTCCCTCCTCTGCCTCCTGAGGACTTGATTCCAAATAAAGTACTTCAGTGAGGTTGGAGAGGTAACAATTAAGATCACTGACTCTGACCTCAAAAGGACCAAAGGTCTGATCCCAGCACCCAGTGACTCAGAGCCATCTGTTATTCCAGTTCCAGGGGATCTGGGCCTCCTTGGATCTGTGGCACACACATGGTACACATACATACATGTAGGCAAAACACCCATACACATAAAATAAAAATTAAAAATACAAATAATTTAAACCACCTCAGTGAAGGCTTGAACTCAGGTCTAGTAGACCTCATTCCATGCTCCTCTGAAGCAGGTTCCCTTTCTGTATTGTACTATTCTGAACCAAGAGATGCAAATGTGTCAAAATGTAGGGAACTAGCTGGGCGTGGTGGCGCACGCATGCCTTTAATCCCAGCACTCGGGAGGCAGAGGCAGGTGGATTTCTGAGTTTGAGGCCAGCCTGGTCTACAAAGTGAGTTCCAAGACAGCCAGGGATATATGGAGAAACCCTGTCTCGAAAAACCAAAAAAAAAAAAAAAAAAAATGTAGGGAACTTGTCCACCTAAGGGCAGCTTTATCTTTTCTACAGTATTTCAGTCACCCTGGGCCACCCATAAACTGTAGTATTCAGTGTTAGAAAATGGTGGTGGCAAGAATGAGGCCAAAGTAAGTTCATAGGAGGTTTGGTGAGGCTTTGGGCAGCACTGGGAGAAGTGTGACCTCTCTGGGGACATCTAGGCCCCTGGAGAAGCAAGCTGAGGCAAGTGCAGAAGCCCCCAGTGGACCTAGGTGCCTGGGTCTCAGCCAAGGCAGGGTTGGGGTTCCTTTCGTTCTCTCAGCACAAGCATTGAGCCCTCACAAAGGGAGCTGGCCTGTCTTGTGGGCGGAGGCAACAGTGTGCCTCTGCTCTGCCTTAGAGGCACAGGGACTGAAGGTGTCTCCAGACAAAAGCAAGTGCTCTGGAGCAGAGAGGCAAAAGAGTTGCCTGAGCCTGTGGTGAGGAAAAAGCCATTAACACAGCACCGAGCGGGGGTGGAGGGGCTGGTCATATTCCGGGAGCAGGTCTGGGCCACCACACCCTGCTCCAAGCTGTGTGTGTATGAAAAGTAACTTTTCTAAATCAAGACTGAGGAAGATCTGTCCTGTTTTGGTCCTGTTTTGCAGATCATAGTGGGGTCTGGCTATGATGGGGTCTGCTGTGATCTCACCACAGGCTTCGGGCTATCTTTTCCTCCGCCTGTGCCCCACCCCCTGCACACACTTAGCAGGAGCGCGAGTGAGGCAGATAGTTTTGAGTTTGTCACCCAGGACTCGCAGACAGCTTGGAGAACCGCAACTCTGGAGAGCATCAGTGGCTCTGGGCAGTTCCAAGGAAGCCACTGGGGTGCTAGGCCCTGCCCCTCTCCTCTCATCCCTGGACACCTCTGCACCCTTCAGCTTTCTGGCCCCTTGTTGCCATGTGTGCACAGCCTTGGGACAGGAGGAGACAGAGAAGAAGGAAGCCAAGTCCTGTTTCTACTCAAGGACCCTCCTGCCCTGCGCCTGGAAGCAGGGGCCATTTGTGATTCGTTGTGGGTAGCATATCTCATGCCTTTTAAAATACTTGGACATGAGAAAAGTCAGGTTGGAATGTAGCTTAGCAGGGTAGTTCAGGCATGCGGGAGGCGCTCCTTCTGTGGCCAGCACTACAGTCAATAAAATACAGAGTAACCCAGTGTCGTCTTTCAGTACTGCCCACCACCCTGTCCCCTGGGTGCCTGAGGATCATAGATCTGTCTGCCCTGGATGGAAGCCACAATATGAGGCTGTTGGGATAGATGGGGGTGTGGAGGCATGTTGGCTTTGTCAGAGAGCTATCTTTATCTCTGTTGGGTGATGTGGGGTGAGCCAAGGGTGAGCTAGGCAGTCGCTCCCCTACTAAGCCCCACACCCACACTAGGAGAGCAACAGCGTTTCTAATGAGAACTCCCCTGCTTTGTTGCAGGCTTTCTTCCTGGCGTACGCCCTGGGATGCCTAAGTATTTACTATGAGAAGGTAAGTTTTTGTGTACACACAATCCGGTCGTTCCCCAGTTGACATAGGTAGAGACCCTTCCTATGGAGTTAAAGCCAATGTGTCAACTTTGACTGAAAAAAAGATTTGTCCTTTTCCCGGTAAGGCTCAAACTAAGGAACCTCAGCTGAAGCAGTTCAGGCAGAAGCAGGGTGAGCCTTTTAGCTTGTGTCTCTCAGAGGCTGAGGAACTGCAGCCTGATGTGTAAGAAGGAAACCTGTATCACCATGGTCCTAGCATCACCAACAAAACCCAAAGTTCCAGGTTAGGTGCCGCCCAGGTGCATAGTGCCTGCTCTGGGTGTTTAAGGCCTTGGGCACAAGGCTACCCCAACACTGCAAAAATAATCAAACTCACCAACACACAGTTATACCTGTACTGAGTGTCAGGCCCTTTAAATTCATTGGGTTTTGTTTGTTTATTTTTAATGTGTATAGGCATTTTGCCAGAATATTCGTGCACCCATTGCATGCTTAGTGTCCACAGACACCACTGAGGGTATTGGATCCCCGGAAACTAGAGTACAGACAGATGTGAGCTGCCGTGTAGGTGCTAGAAATATTCTAGGATCAGTGCTCACACTTAACCACTAAGTCATCTCTCCAGACCTTTGTTTTTGTTTTCAAGTCAAGATCTTCCTTTATAGCCTAGGCAAGCCTAGAACTCACTGTTTGTAGCCTAGGCTGGACTCAGTATGAGGTAACCTCCCTACTTCAGCTCTCTGAGTTCCATGCTGTCCAGCTTGCCTGTGCTAGTTCTGTCTTTTCCACCTCTTGGTCGGAGCTGCGTTAACAAGCTAACTGAGCTTAGAGAAAAGAAGCACAGCCAAGGCCACCTGGCTAGTGTGGTTAGAACCAGCTGGTAAGTCCATGTGTGTGAGGCTTCAATGTCTCTGGTTTCACCTTTGCCAGGGTATTACCATTACTGACCTCTAGGCAGACAGCAGGGCAGCCTCTCTGGACATTTCTTGTCTGTTTTGAATGTGGCACTTTGCTGATGTAATGCCTTAGGATACAGTAATGAAGAGGAAAGGAGACAGACGGCATCCGAAGTGTCTGTGTCTGCTTCTGGGAGATCCTCAGGCTCCATGCGGGACCCCGCCCTGTCAGGGAGACTTAGTGAGGGGTTAAAGCCACACGGGTATGAACAAACCCTGATGCTAGGTGTTGATGAGAGCTGTTGTCTGGGGATGGAGCCCAGGGCCCTGTTCACACTAAGCCCATGCTCTACCAGTGAGCTGCAGCCACGCCGTATTTGTGGAATTAAAGCTTCGGCTGAGCTGAACTGAGAAGCTGAACCCCAGACAGCTGAAGAGTTGGTTCTTTCCCAAAGTAGTGGAATGAGAAAGATACTTTCTAAACCCACCCACTTAATTTTTGTGACTGTTTTCTGATGAAACCCGGGGAAAACTTCTTGTTCTATTCAAGGTCCTTCTCTGGACACAGTATTGCACCATCAGGTGGCTGTTCTCCTATCTGAAAGCTACATGGAACCAAGGATTATTTTGGGACTTTAGTGAAAATTTCACTTACAAAATGATTTTTTGCTTTGCTGAGCCTGGCCTGACATTGCAGTATCTGCTCACTGAAGGGCCTATGGACACATGTTTTTATAAGCTCCCGTGGGCTTGTCACACATGACCCAACTCCACATGCCACTGGCTCCTTTATCTACAACATCCTTCCCCAGGTCCCCACCTCTTGGCCTCTGACCCCTTTGCTTTTTCTCATTTCTAAATTTCATCCTCTCTCAAGGATGGAGCCCAGGGCCTGTGTATGCTGAGCCCACCAACAAGATGCACACCAGCCTCAGTGTCTCCTTTTCTGAGTCCTAGATCCCTGCAGCATAAGAGATGAGTGAGAGCTGGGCGTGGTGGCGCACACCTTTAATCCCAGCACTCGGGAGGCAGAGGCAGGCGAATTTCTGAGTTCGAGGCCAGCCTGGTCTACAGAGTGAGTGCCAGGACAGCTAGGGCTACACAGAGAAACCCTGTCTCGAAAAACCAAAAAAAAAAGAGATGAGTGAGAGCCTCAGGTGGGAGCCACATGGGTCACTGTAGACTTTTCTGGTGGCACTTGAGAAGCAGAGGCAAGAAGACTGCAAGTTCAAGGCCAGCCTGGGCTACAATAGTGAGACTATCTCAAAAAAAAAACAAAAACAAAAACAAAAAAACAAAAACAAAAACAAACCCAGTAGCCCCCACCCCCCAGAAGAACATTTTTTTTTTTCCTGAGACAGGGTTTTTCTTTGTTCCCTCTCTCTGTCCTGGAACTCACTTGGTGGATCCACAGTGGCTTTAATCTCATAGAGATTGGCCTGCCTCTCTGCCTCTGTATCCTAAATGCTGGGATTAAAGGTGTGTCCTACCAACACCACCTGGCTTGGAGCAATTTTAATAATATGCACATAGTTTATCTAACCACGGTATGCAGGTGGGCTGAACTGTGGCTCTGAGGGAGGGCACTTGCCTAAGCATGCACAAGGCCCTGTTTTGCATACCCAGCACTGCAAGAGGAAAGAGTATGACTAACTTAAAATGACCCAAATTACTGAGGTTGCTTGTGTTACTTCCTCTGAGATGGACAGAAGGACCTCACAGTAGCACCTGTGTTGGGAACAGCCACACTTAGTGGTTGCTGTCACATAAACAGTGTGGGTTAGGTCTCCTGAATGAATCCCTCTTGTTCATCTCCATTGCTGCTGCAGTGCCATGTTAGTCTAGATGTCTACTCCCTTACTAAAGCAGGAGTGAATAAATGCAAACTATTATCTTTTTAAAAAACATTAGGAGCCTCTGACAATAGTGAAACTCTGGCAAGCCTTCACTGCAGTCCAGCCCACCTTCAGGACAACCTACATGGCCTACCACTACTTCCGAAGTAAAGGCTGGGTGCCCAAAGTGGGGCTCAAATACGGAACAGATCTGCGTGAGTAGCTCTTGAGTGTGAGTGTGTGTGTGTGTGTGTGTGTGTGTGTGTGTGTGTGTGTGTGTGTGTGGCATATGTGAGGACAGGGTCAGCCCAGTTTGCTTGGGAGGTCGAGGTAGCTGTCTGTTCTGTTGGATACCATTGCTGGGTGTTTGGATGGAATGGGTTAAATCCAGAGAATGAGAATGCCGTGTGTTGGGAAAGCCTACTGGCAGGCTCAGACTTTCCTAATCATAGCCAAGAGTTCTATGGCACCTGCTGCACATCAGCCATAAGCTTGTGTGATTTCTGTCAGGTCTGTTTTCTCGAAGTTTCACTTGCCTCAGACTCTGAGTCCTGGAGTTATGATGATAGTCAGCTGTTGTTTACTGAGCTCATGCTGTCCGGCATGGTGCTGTTCCTTCCTGTGACACTCCTCACGGCAGCCTTTTGCTATTCTGTATGCCACTCTCGTTCCTTACTGCAGTGTGGAGAGGAAAGGCCATGTACCCTCACTGGCTTCCAGTCTCCCTCAGGCTTTGGATTCTAGCACAAGGCTCTTAGGCACTTCTGTGTGTTGCTGGCTCCCCCAGTGATCCCCTCAGACTGTGAAAGGCTTGCTGGGCAGAGCAAACAGCACAGAGGCTGGGGCAGGACATGCTAAGCAGGTCTCAGACATGCACAGAGGCAAGAACATGGAGAGCACTGATCCCAAGGTACTCAGGCTGGGACCTGCCTGGATGTTTGAGATGAAAGTCTTCAGAGTGCTGTCTTACCAGTGACTGAAGAGAACCAACAGAATGGATGCGGCACTTGTGCACAGAGGAGCCAGGTGGCATCTGACGTCACCTCAGATTCTTGATGAATTCATCTGGTGCAGTGCAGACTGAGAGTACTAATCTGAAATGCTTGGCCACAGAAGCAGACTGGGTTCCAGGCACTTGTAGGATGAGGTCTGCAGTGAGAATTCTGAAATAGTGTTTTCATTTTAACCTAGATATGAGGATATGGGGCTGCTTCAGACTGTCCACAGCAGCTGACTATGATTTCCCTCATGCTCTAGCAGAGGTGTGGTTTTGCCAACTACATATAGTTTCTGCAGTTGTGTGACAACTGGAATTCTGGGAACTTTTCAGAGGGCATATAAATACTAGAACCCCAAGAAATGGAGTCGGTGGTTGGTGGTTGTTGTTGAGTGGGTGGGGAGGGTTGGTTGCAGTTTGTTAGTAGTCCTGCTCAAAGAAGGAACAAAAGGAAAGAAATTAGATTCAAGGATCTCTCTCTCTCTCTCTCTCCCTCCCTCCCTCCCCTCTATCCTTTCTCTCCTATCCACTGATAATAGGGGGTAAAACCAGTATGGGGTGGGGGGATAAAGGGTAGGAAAAAGAAGAACCCACAAAGTAGCCTGGTTTTTTTTGTTTTTGTTTTTCGAGACAGGGTTTCTCTGTGTAGCCCTGACTGTCCTGGAACTCACTCTGTAGACCGGGCTGGCCTCCAATTCAGAACTCTGTCTGCCTCTGCCTCCTAAGTGCTGGGATTAAAGGCATGCGCCACCACTGCCCAGCTTAGTAGCCTGTTCTTAATACTCACCTTTTTAATGGTTTTATGCACAAGTATATCTTCATACTGTGGAAGTTTCTACTGTGACATATCGGCACTCAGCAAGCTTGGATTGGGACAGAGCGGGAGCTTCAGCCTTGCATGCCTGAGGCTGCACATGATCCCCAACAAGGAAGAATTCAGACCTTGGAGCCTCAGAGATTAGTGATGCTCTTCATGATTGAAGGAGGAGACAGGCAGTTCTGGGGAGCTGAAGCACCATGGCAACCCTAGGGAGCTGTAGATGTCAGGGGCCTGGGTTAGTAACCATCTACCTTTGGGTTCCCCTCAGCTCTGGGGTCATTCCATAATAAATCACCAAACCCCATGTCCACATGGGCCATATGAATGAGTGTTTCCTGGGTCTTTTCAGAAGTGTTTGTGAGGCTCAGATAAAAATTTTAAGGTATTTGAGAGCCCCCAAAAGTTATAGCTTTTGAGGGGTTAAGCCACCTTGTTTCAGCTTGTTCCAAATGTCTCTAAGCCTTTTTAAATAGCCCAAAAAAAGTCAATGCAGTCTTTAAAATTCTTACACTGGGGCTGGAGAGATGCCTCAGGTTCAGGGCACTGGCTGCTAGCTACACTTCCAGAGGACCTGAGTTTGATTCCCAGCATCCACATGGTGGATAACAACCGTCTGTAACTCCAGTTTCAGGGAATGTTACATTCCTGTCTAGCCTCTGTTGGACACCGAGCACACATGTGGTGCACAGAAATGCATGCAGACAGAACACACACACACACACTCACACACACACTCACACTCTCACACACATACAGTCATACACTCACAATTAGAAAAACAATGAATAAAAACTTTAATGCTCTAAAGTAGGCTGTGCTTAAGCTGGTGTTATTAAAACACTTTCCCAGGGTGGAGACCCAGGCAGTATCTACCCTTCCAATGGCCCAGTGAGGCCAGTTCTGACAGTTTACTCTGGGGAGCCAGTCGGTTTATTGAGCTTCTGTGTAGGTAAGGGGTTACTTACAGTGGTGTAGATCCTCCTTTACCCGCAGCAGGACACACCTAGAAAGCCTTTACCCTGACTGGATGAGGGCTCATCCTGTAGACCCATTGATGGCTCCTCTCCATTCCCCTGGCCTAGCCCTCCCCTAGGCCATGTGTAATTAAAGCAAAGTTGCATACAACAGGTGTAGGGAGTGCTAGATTCTCAGGTGAGGGTCTCATGCCCTCCCTACCCCTCCTCCTCAGACTGTCAACAAGCTCAGCTGGATAATCCTCATTCAAGGAGCCTGAATTTCCCCCAAGAAATTGCTAGGCTCAGAGGACAGTCACTCACAACACCCAGAATTGAGGGATAGTCCTCAGGGAGCACCAGCAGCCCTGAAGGTCTTTTCTGACAGTAGGTTGCTATGTGCCCATCCCCCTAGGGGAAAGGCCTCTTTTGTTTCTTCCATCCTGGAAGTAACCCACAGAAGGCTGATGGAGTGAACTGGGCTCAAGTTCTGGAGATAAATTCCAAGATAGCTGTGTTGGTCCCAGCTCCTGTCTGTGCAGGGGAATGGCCTGGATTTGTTTCTTTTAGACTTCCTCTGTTCTCACTCCCGAGATCACAGCCACTCTACCTACCTCTCAGGTCTCCACCATCCTTGTCCTAAGGGGGAAATGAGAGTTGAAGCAGTTGGGGAGGCCGTCCACTGTTAAGAGGCCTCATGGGTAACAGAAAGCGCTCTTAGGTTAGACAGCTCTGCCTTTTCCCACCTGTGTGACCTCAGCTGGTTTCTTAATTTGCCCGAGCTCTGTCTTATCACACCTTGGGGTGTTTATAAAACATCTTTGTAGAGCACTTCTGAGAAGGACTGGGTGAGTTGTGCTCCCATGACTCAACGATTTAGTCAAAGCATGCGGTGCCCCAGAATGTGGGGTAAAGATGCAATTCAGTTCCAGACATGAATTCAGCGGGTAGAGAAGACCTTCATTTCCCCATGGATGCTTTGGGTTTTGTTTTGTATCTTGAAATAGAGTTTTACTACATTGCCCAGGCTGCTCTCACAGTTGAACAACCCTCCTGGCTCAGCCTCCTAAGTAGCTGGACTACATGTGTGTGCAGTAATACCTTCGTTTTAGAATGTTGGAAGCCAGTTCAGAGAGGCTAGTAACTGGCCTAGAGTCTCACGCCCTGGAGTGACAGATATTGGACAGGAAGAGATGGTCCTGGTCCACCTTCTTCCTATCGCTGAACCCCAAGTCACAGAGCTGTTTGGATGCGTGTGGATGTTCACTTCATGGGAACTGAGCTGAGCTGAAACACAGCATATAGGAAATGAATGGGCAAATGGCAATATGACCACAGAGACCAGACCACAGCAGCTGGGTGTGTAGGACCCCAAATATTGGGACCCCCACTCTAGTCCAGGGACAGGAAGCACCCACGAACACAAGAATCCTCTCTTGTTGCAAGACGCACGGAGGCTTTATTGGCAGAGCTCTGGGCCGACACGTACCTCACACAGGAGGCAGGGGAGTCGACCCTGAGGCTCAGAAGCTAGGGGTTTTTAAAGAAGCAAAGGGTTAGGAGTACAAGGAATTTTGACAAAGGCACGGGATTGGTTCATTAACAGAAAGATTACATGTCAGCAAAAAGGGGCATCAGAACTTTGTTCCGGTGGGCTTGGGGCTTATCTTTGTTCACATAACAACCAGTTGATGTATGACTTTACCCGGCGCCAAGGGGTAATAGACAGAGGGGAGGTTCCAGCCAGATGGTGTGGACTTTAGACAAGATGACCCTGCCTGTCCTCGGATTGAGGGGAGATTCCAGCCAGATGGTGTTAGCTTAGATAATGTAACCCTATTTGTCCTTGAATACCTTTTCATCTTTACAGCCAAGATGTTCTTAGGAATGCCTTAACAACAGCCCTGCCCTGGCATGCCTGGGGGCTGTTCTGCTTTGTTCTCAGTCCCAGGACAACTCACAAGTTACAATATTTCATCTTCCTTCAGGTGAAGGGGTCCCGCAGTGGCCTGGGGAGTCCCAAGTTGGCTCTAGGATCACTGTCTCCAAAAAGGAAATTGTGTTCATTTCTCAAGGGGAGCAAGGGGACAGCCAGTGTCCCAGGACTAGCACATGGCAGCAGTAATGGCAAAGCTGTAGGTTACTGATAGATTTCAGCCTTCAGGGCATGGCTATACCATTCATTGTTCATTTATAAATGTCAAGCCTGGGGCTCACCAGAGCACTCTCTTTTAATTTCCATGAAATCCAGTGAGCATCTCCAGGTAGCTCCAGATGACTGACAGGTCCTCAGGGTCCTGGGCTCCATCTTCAGCACAGGAGCTCAGAGTCACTAGCTGAGTGCTGAGCTCTGGACCCAGGAGGGTTGTGAGTCAACCCGCAAGTGGCACAGCTCAGGGCCAGGCCTGGCTTCTTGGGGACTGAGAACCTGAAGGAAGCCAGGTAGACATGGTGGGCAGCTGGCCAGTACCTGCTTCCAAGGGGTCCCTGCAGAGGGCTACCGTCCTTAGGCCCAGGCTCCTTCAATGAGAGGCTCTTTTTGATCTCTAGAGACTGGCTTCACCCCTTCCTGTGTCAGATCCCCATGAGAAAGGCAGGCTGGTACTGGATGGACTGTGTGCTTATGGGTCTTTTGTAGCCTCTCTGCTGAGTTTCTCATTTATTTACTTCCTTTTTTTTATTAGTGTTTGTGACTCAGGTTCTCAGGTTCACATGAGCACATGCTATGGTGTGGGTACGGTGAACTCAGGCATGACTAGACACATGTGCTGTGTATGTATGGACGTGTGCTATGTATGTGTGGGCATTAATACTGAGCATGCTTACTTGCTGAGACTTCTTGCCAGCCCCTGCATGTCAGTGTGTTGAGTGTGATGCATGCAGATGTCTTCAGGTAAGCATGCCTCAGGAGACCAGGGGAAGAGGGCAGGTAACTTTCTCTATTACTCTTCAGCTTATTGCCTAGAGACAGGGTCCCTCAGTGAGCCAGAGCAGAAGCACCCTATTTCCGGTGGACTGGCCAGCAAGCTCTCATAATCTCCCTACCACCCCCTGGTGCTGGGGCTTCAGGCATGGGTAACCCTGCCCCACTTACAACATATGTTCTCCCCACCAAGCCAGGGCCTGAATTTCTACGCTGACAGCCAAAGGCTAGGAAGTAGCCCCAACTGCCCTGAAAACTGTGTTTCCCATGTGCCCCTGCCATGGCACCAGCAGGCGGGGCCACCCTCACTCTGAGTCCGGTTGGATTTGGAATGAGTCACAAATGCTGTACATTGTATGGACTTAATGTACTGTCTGCTACTTCCCACACACGGAGAAAGACCAGGCCCACTTGTAGGTAGGAGTATGGCCCGGGCAGAGTGAGTCACTGGGCTCAGTCCCCAACACCAATGGAAAAGAAAAAACAATGACGTGTACTTAACTTTGGGAGTCGCTTTTGTTGGGTGAACGAGAGTGTCCAGGTTCAGACAGCAGATTTGACTAGTTTTGTTGCTTCTGGGGATCTGAAGCCAGTGTGGGGCCAGAGAACAGAGCACCTCGTGAAGACAGCTGTACAGTTATGATGAGCTAACATCTCCTTCTCTCTTTGCAGTGCTGTATCGGAAAGGCCCTCCATTTTACCATGCAAGGTTTGGAAATTTTTAAATAAATTAATAGAAAGGACACAAGGAAATATCTAGCTTGGGGTTTAATTTTCAGTTTCTCAGAGGCAATTAAAAGTCATATTCTTAGCTGAGCGGCAGTGGTGCAGTGGTACACGCCTTTAGACCCAGCCATCAGGAGGCAGAGGCAGATAGATCTCTGAGTTCGAGGACAGCCAGGGCTACACAGATAGATTCTGTCTCAAAAAAAGCCAATCCTCTCCCTCTCCCACCCCAAAATGTCATATTCCTGGGGCTGAAGAGATGACTCAGTGGCGAAGAGCACTGGTTGCTCTTCCAGAGGTTCCAGGTTCGGTTCCTGATACCCACATGGTAGCTCACAACAGGAGGATCCAGTGTCTTATTCTGACGTCCACAGACACCAAGCAAGAACATGGTACACAAACACATATGCAGGCAAACGCCTATACTTATTTCTTAATCACTCTTAAATTTTGTGTGCACTGGTGTTTTGCCTGCAAGTGTGTCTATATGAGGATGTCCGATCCCCTGGGACAGCAGTTACAAACAGTTATGAACTGCCATGTGGGTGGTGAAAATTGAACCCAGGTCCTCTGGAAGAGCAGCCAGTGCTCTTAACCACTGAGCCATCTCTCCAGCCCAAACACCTATACTTATAAAAATAAAATATATCTCTTCAAAAAGTCATGTTCCTGGCCAAGTGTGGTAGCATGTATCTTTAACCCAGCACTCTGAAGAGGAGGCAGGTGGAGCTCTTTTAAGTTTCAAGTCAGCCTGGTCTACATGGCAAGTTCCACTTTAATCAAGGCTACATAGTGAGACCCTGTCTCAAAGCAAACAAACCCACCAACCTGCAGGCTCCAGGCTGGCCTGAGGTGCTGTTAGACCGCTGGGTTCCATGATCAGCACTGCAGGAGATTTTAGCACACTGGCCTTGTTACGCTGTCCACACGATGAGTGATGGTATCGTGGATCTGTGTTAACATCAAGTTAGTCTGTGTACAGTCCTCAGAGCACAGTGAGTATGAGTGTATCCAAAGAGTTGTCGGTAGGCGTGCATTCAGCCTGAAGGGTGGTAGCTTCCCATCCCGTTGCTCATTAGTTATTCTCTTTGGTGGGCTAGGCTTTAGCAGCAGGCAATGTGAAGTTCTTCTGTCCTGGTTCTTGGTAAGACACGCTGTTCTCTGGACAAGCTGATGGTGTGTCTTGTCTTCTAGCTACTCGGTCATCATTGAGCTCCTAGATGACAACTATGAGGGCTCCCTCCGCCGGCCTTTCAGCTGGAAGTCGCTGGCTGCCCTGAGCAGAGTCTCGGGGAACGTCTCCAAGGTACCAGGCTAAGCCCCGCTGCTACTCACGTGGCTCCTTTGCTTTTCTCTTAAAGGCAGCAGAATTGTTGGGTTTTTTAAATGGAGATGTAGAGGATAGAGAAGTGGCTCTGTGGTTAAGAGCACTTGGCTCTTCCAGAGGACCTGAGTTCAGTCCAGCACCCACATCAGACAGCTCACAAGCACCTGTATCTCCAGCTCCAGAGGACCTGACACCCTCTTCTGGCCTCTGTAGCACTGCAAGCACATGGTGCACGTACACACATAACCAAAAATAACTTTGTTTGTTTGTTGGTTTGTTTGAAGTCATTTGGGGCTCGGTGGCTAAGAGCTCACATTGCTCTTTCTTCCAGAGGACCAGAGAGAGCACCCACACCAGCCATCTCAATTCCAGCTCCAGGAGAGCCAGGGCCCTCTTCTGGCTTCCACGGGCGTCTGCACTCACATGCACTTCCCTACACAGAAACGCAGATACACACATAACTAAAAATAAAATAATAGAAAATCTTAAGTTATTTGTACGGCTGAGTATACACCTGTAACCCAGCACTTGGACAGTGGAGACAGGAGGATCATGAGTCTGAGGCAGCCTGGTCTCCCCTTCTCTGGTGGCATATATATATATATATATATACACACACACACACATACATACATACATACATACATACATACATACATATTGCAGTGTGTATTTTTCATCTTGGATATGTAAGCAGCTTGTCGGCTTCGTCACATCCCCGCATCCTCTTCACCATTGTAAAAGCCAGGGAAGCAGGGGATGTGCCCTCTGAGTGTGCACGCTGCAGTGTACTTGTACACAGGGACGGGTGGGAGTGCCTGTTCTCCTCACACACTGACACAGGTGATGTCTCTTTGCAGAATATGGAAAATGTGTCATCTTTTCTCGGCAGGAGCTGATGCTGTGTTATTTGATTAAGCCCTCTACCATGACTGCTGAAGACATGGAGACCCCAGAATGCATGAAGAGGATTCAAGTTCAGGTGTGTGAGCGAGCGCAGAGACAGCTCCACATCATCCCAAGAGTCTACACCCACTGCATCCTCTGCAAGGCTCTTTCCTCAGTGACAAAAACTGCTTCTGGCCCTGTAAACCTCTCTCATCTTCTTCCCCCTGAACCTATCAGACTCCACCTCTCACAGCCTCGGCCAGTCTATCTGTTGCTTCCCCATCTCCAGCCGTGGGTGAGCCAGCTCAACAGCCAGGCCAGGGTCTCCCACAGGTCTCACTCCCAGAGACTAGCTGTCACTCCCTCCTCATACTTCCTACGTGACTTCCTTCAGTGCTGAGGATGGAACACAAGGCCTCACTCACAGTAAGCGTCTGTTCTACCATACACACCTGAGTCTCACACACCCACACATGTCACTCCCATGTTCCTGTGTTGAACCAGACACCTGGCTGCTTTCCTCTACTGGGGCTGCCAAGTTCTCAGTAGAGTCACCACTGTGTGTTAATATCTCTGAGCCCTTCCCCACTGCCCACTCCAACAACACCTTAGCTACCCACACAGCCTGTGCCCCACCCTGGTCCCAGGCAGATGTCCTGTCGACCTCCAGGGCCCCAGTGGCACCTCCCTCCATTTGTTCTGATCTTCTCTAGGTTTGTGATTCATGGAACGTCAGTGTCTGCTTGTCACTTCCTGTGTGTCCCAGAGCAGGTCCTCACTCAAGCTGAGCACTGGCCTTGACTGCTGCTGTGTGCTGGGAGACTAATTCAGTGATGACAGGGGACAGGGTTCCTGTGTGAGGGTTATGGTTACACCTCGCGCTTTCTCCACATCTTCCTCTTTCAAGACTGGGAAGGGAGTCCCTGCACACCAGCCATCTGTGACAGGCAGCTGTGACATCACATGCTTGGGACTTCCATGTCCAGTTCTGAAGCCCTCTTTTTCTCGGTTGCAGGAGGTGATTCTCAGCCGATGGGTTTCTTCCCGAGAGAGAAGTGACCAAGATGAGCTTTGACCTTCCAATTCCAGAGTCCACAGTTCACCAACAGCTCTGACTGTGTGCCATCGGCCTGCCCCGGAGGAGCACTGGCACATTTGGGAATCACAGGACCCCGTGGTCTGTTGCTGTAATAGAAAAATCTACTCTGTAGCTCAGCTTACCCAAGGACTTCAACCAATTACCCACGTGACTGGAAACCCATTGACGGTTTGGAAACCTTGAAATACTGAGTGGCTGGTGCATTCTCAGTGAACTCACTATTTGACAGGTTGGTGCATTGAACATAAAACTATGTAGTACTGGCTATGAGAGATGCATCTTACTTGGAGAACCTCTTATAAAATAAAAGTGAGAAGTGAAGGTTTTTGAGAGAATAAATGTAGTTAACATTTAGCAGAACATGACATCATTACCCTCTCCCACAGGCTGGAGAGCAGAGAAGATGTTGCCTGAGGGGCATTTAGGCATCTTAGTCAATTTTTTGTGTTGCTGTAGCGGAACAGTTGATGCTAGCTAGCACATAAAAGAAAAAGAGCTTATTTGGTTCATGATTTTCATGGCTGGAAAGTCCAAACAGCATGGCACAGATCTTGGCAGTATCATAATATGCCGGAGGAATGAAAAGGGATATTAGGCAAACCAGGGCTGGGGACGGGGCTATGGCTCTCTGACCGGCCTCCAGGGAACTAACCCACCCTTGAAGAACTGTACTCCCTTACAAGGGGAAGGTAGTGATTTGATCATCTCCCTTGAAGAACTTGCCCCCCTGCGCTGTTAATGGGTAAGTTAAGCTTCACCATGTTTTGGTGGGGGCGGCACACAGTCACAAGATAACCAGCGGGGATGTGGACTTGGGTGGTAGTTCTTTCTGTGAGGGTGGACTGAGAGCCACAGCGTGAGTTAGTGAAAGTGTAAAAGTGTCAGAGGTTCACCCAGGTCCAGGCTCAAGAAACTGGCAAGATGGTGTAGGCACTTGGTCTCCATGTGGTCTGCTGAAACCGTTTGGAAGCAGTGATCTTTAAAAAGAAAACAGGCGTGCTTGCTAATTGCTGTGGGCCATGTCCTCCAGTTTCCTGACTCCATGCTGTCCGCTCATGGCCCCGAATCCTGGTTGTGAGCGTCTGTACAGGCCTCACTCTGCCCACACACATTAGGCCTGGTGCTCTGAAGATCAGGTTCAGCAGTGCAGCTTCCCCAGCATCAGTGGACTGCACAGACACGCTTGTTCCTACCTCGTATTTAGCTTTTTACCATCATGGCTTCCCTTCGGGCTCCAGAGCTGAGATTTCTTGTGGCTTCTTGTTTTGAGTGATCACTTTTTGGAACTTTTCAAGTCAGACAAAAGTCTGAGAAGTCAGGCGGGTGGTGGTGGCACACACCTTTAATTCCAGCACTCGGGAGGCAGAGGCAGGTGGATTTCTGAGTTCGAGGCCAGCCTGGTCTACAGAGTGAGTTCCAGGACAGCCAGGGCTACACAGAGAAACCCTGTCTCAAAAAAAAACAAAAACAAAAACACACACACACACAAAAAGTCTAAGAAGTCGCTGTATGTATTTCACTCAGACCTGCTCAGAGACTGGTTACACCACACTCGGAAATCTTTTTTTTTTTTCCTAGAATTATTTATTTTATGCATGTGAGTACCCTGTAGCTGTCTTCAGACACACCAGAAGAGGGCATCAGATCCCATTACAGAAGGTTGTGAGCATCACGTGGTTGCTGAGAATTGAACTCAGGGCCTCTGGAAGAGTACTCAGTCCTCTTAACCACTGAGTCATCTCTCCAACTCTTCCAAGAGTTGTCCTCCAAGGTTGAGTGACTCCAAGAATACAGACTTAAGTACGGTGTAGAAAGCCCAGGAGACCACAGGTGGCACTTGACACAAAGCTGTGGGGAGGATCCTGGGCTGGGTTGGGGCACAGTGAGGGCACGCCTGCAGAGTGGAGACTTGGGTTTGACCCCACCACTAAGGAAGGGCAGGAGAGGGAAGAGCAGTGTGGCAGAGGCGCCATCTTCTCACTTGGTTTGGTTCAGAGCTGCTGGGGACTCAGGCCTTGCCCATGCTAGGTCAGAGTTTAGCACTGGTAAATCCCTAGTTCCAGAAGCAGCCATTACTATGGAGCCTTGGGATGCTGGACTGAAACACATCAGAGGCGCTGTGGCTTCCAGTCAGTAGCAGCGTTAGCTTACTTTTGGAGGACTTGTGCACTTCTGAAACAGATGTGTAATACATTTGTTTACATAGCCCAAGTTTGCCTGGTGGTGCCACACACCTTTAATCCCAGCACTAGAGAGGCAGAGATAGGCAGATCTCTGTGAGCTTGAAGCTCTGGTCTACAGAGCTATTTCTAGGACAGCTAAGACAAGAAACCCTGTCTCAAATGAATGAATGATGGATGGATGAATGAATGAATGAACAAAAATAAAAAGTCCCAAGTTAATCAAGATTAGAAATTTGCCCTATTGACAAAGCCACCTTCGTGAACTTGCCATGGGTGAGCTGCCGTAGCTACCTCAGCAGAACTGCCTCCCCATGCCCAGGTCCTCAGGATCCCAGGAGTCTCTTCCAGATGAGCTTTTAGTAGAACTGCTGCCTCAGGATTGAAGGTCAAAGGACCACTTGCAGAAGTCAGTTCTTTCCTTCCACTGTCCAGGTCCCAGGGGTCGAACTC
The DNA here is from genome assembly GCF_978045245.1 of Mus caroli. Taxonomy (NCBI): domain Eukaryota; kingdom Metazoa; phylum Chordata; class Mammalia; order Rodentia; family Muridae; genus Mus; species Mus caroli. The sequence continues at coordinate 33,076,585 of NW_028227262.1, read as the reverse complement.
AGGTTGTTAAGATTGTTAACCACAACTGGCCTTGCCTACTGCACCATCTTGCCAGCCGAAACTTGAGATGTTTAACCCACCAGTTTATCTTAAACATTTGTTGTTTCATAAAGTGCTAGGAGGTTTAAAAGCAGTCTGACCATTGTGAAGAATATAGGGATCTCTTACCTGAGTATACAGAATAGGAAAAAGGCATTTGTAAACCTTAGTAACAGATGGTCTCTGTATTTCCTTTATGTGAAAGGCTTCTAGTAGCTCGAATAATTGGCATCTTCATGTACATTTTTGAGAGCAGAGGATACAGGGTTCTGCTAGGTAGCTCCAGCTGGCCTCAAACTCCTCCTCCTCCTGATCAGCTCCCCACCCCACCCCCATAGAAAACTGAGTAAGTTTCCATCAGCGTTTCATCAGCGTTAGTTCTCCCTAAAGTCTGCCCAAGTGTCACACATGCTGGATAAGTGTTCTGCCTCTGACACTCTCCTGCCCCTTCCCTTGGCATATGCTGATAAAAATCTAATCAGAAAGCCCCAAGTTCACATTCCACATCAGCACCAGGAACATGAGTACCCTTGGGAACGGTGCTCTTTCTGAGCCTCAGTTTCTTCATCTGTGAAATGGAGTTAGGGGCTGAGGAGATGGCTCAAAGGGTAAGAGCACTTGCTACACACGCATCAGGACCTGAATTTGAATCTCAGCACCCAGGTACACAGCCAGGCATGGCTGCACATGCTTTGTAAACCAGCATTGGATAAAGATAGGCAGATCTGAAAAGCTTGTTAGCCAACCAGCTGAGCCAAAATGTCGAGCTTCCTGTTCAGTGAGCGACCCTGTCTCTGCCCCAGTCGTCTTGGTTTCCAGTGAAGTCTTAGCTGTTGTGTGGTATTTGGATGGGCAGTTTTATTTTTCTGTAAAGTTCCTGAATTTATAAGTGCAAATATTTGGTATGGAGGGGAGTCTACTACCTCCACCTCACCTAGCAAATTACCCACCCATGGGACAGTTATATCATGACACTCGTGATTGTGTATGCTGATCAAAAAAATAAATATAAGGTAGGATCCCATACAGTTTGTGTCAAAAGACTCTCAAGAGCTCCTGGGAAAGCAGAAGCCATCTCTAGACTTAGAGCCTGTGGTGGCTAATATGAGTTGATTGTCAACAGAATCTAGAACCACCTAGAAGACAAACCTCTGGTGAGAGAACCCATCCTGTACAGTGAGCCACACATCCCCATGGGCTGAGGTCCTGGACTGAATCCAAAGGAGAATTCCTGGCTGCAGGCCCAGTGGGTTCACCTTGCACCCCTTCCTCTGTGACAACCCCACCACAATAAACTGTATCCCTTAAACCAAGAGCCAGAATACGGCCTTCCTTTGTTGGGAGCAAATAACAGCAACTTGTCTTAAGTGCTGCCATTTTGACTTCAGACTCCATTTTACCTAAGCTGACCAACTCTTTCTCTAAGCAATGGTTCCCCAAAACATACTGCCTGTTCCTAACAACTGAAAGAACAAATGAATATGACTGGTTGAGCAAAAAACATGTTCAATGTCAGTTGACAAGGATGGAACACTTGGGAAAGTCCCTAATCCCTGAGTTCTGATTGGTAAACAGAACTGTAACGGCCCAGATGCTTTCTGGTCTTATGCTTATAAACCCTGCTTCAGCCCCTACTTGGGGATGCCAGAAGAAACAAGGCTCTCAGACCCTTGTCCGATGGCCCTGATTGATCGGCAACCCTGCTTATGTGAGGGGAGAAGGTACCCCAGCGGAAGGGCATCCTAAGACACGGGAGCCTAAGAACCTTACAGCTCTGATGTGGGACAGTGTCCCGAGGGAAGGGCATCCTGTGACCCAAGAGCCCAGGAACCACACAGTTCTGAGAGGAAGCCTCCTCAACAGAGGCTTTGTAGCTCCAGGGGAGGTATCCTCAGCTCAGGTGAGGAGCTCCGCCGCCTCAGCCCCACTCCTTTCTTTCTCTCAGTACTTCTTTTCTTCATGGCTTCTTCTGATGAGAGAGTTACACCAAGCAGCCATGGCTAAGGGCCAGGTTAGCCACTATTACCTCAGATTGTTATCACTTGAGGGGTGCAGTTGCGTGCCCTGTGATAAGGTGTCTGGTGTCCTCTGCCGTGAGGCTTCGGGTGTCTTGTCAGTGGTGTGGTGTTGGGTGTCCTGCTTTCAGTTTGTTCTCCCTAGAATTTGAGATCAGCTAGGGAAGGGAAAAACCCAAAGAGAGAGCAAGCCAGAGAGGAAATGAAGTAAGTTAGAGTTCTGGCCTCTCTGTTAGAAGGCAGAGGAAGGTGTGTGAAGGACAGTTTCAAAGGCGCTTCTGTTATACTTGGCAGGGGGAGGTTGTTTTAATTTTGAGTTATTATTATTATTTTGCCTTTGTGTGTCTCCACCATGTGCCTGATGCCCACAGAGGCCAGAAGAGGGCACTGTATCCTCTGGAACTGACGTTGCCATGTGAGAGCTGGGAATTGAACCAAGTCCTCTGCCGGGAACAGAGGCTCTTAGTGACTGAGCCATCTCTCCAGCCTCTGCTACCTTTGTTTCTGTTTTGTTTAGTTTAGTATTCTTGACACTCCAAAGGTTACTGAGCAGGGTTTTCCACCACTTGGCTGCATCCCCAGCCTTCCCATGAGTCGTCAGTCGCAGACATAAGACACACATACACTTTCAGAACCTGTGTCTGTCTGTCTCTCTCTGTCTCTGTATCTGTCTCTTTCTCTGTCTCCCCCCACCCCCTTAACTCTCCTGTCTCTGGTTCCTCGCTCTTTTCATTCACATCAAAAAGTAAGTGTGCTCGGTTCATATTAATTGATACAAAGTATTTTCTTCGATCAGTGAATACTGTTCTTCCACTCTGATTATAGCAGATTCTCAGCTTAAAAACACAGCTGTTGGGACTGGGGAACACTGACTGCTCTTCAAGAGATCCTGAGTTCAGATCCCAGCAACCACATGGTGGCTCACAACCACTTGGAATGAGACCTGACACCCTCTTCTGGCCCGTCTGAAGACAGATTCTTACTGTCTGAAGACAGTGGACTTACTTATAATAATAAATAAATCTTTGGGCCAAAGCAAGCAGGGACTGAGTGAGCAGGGTCAGCCGGAGTGAGTGGGGTTTACTGGAGTGAGCAGAGGTCCTAAAATTCAATTTCCAACAACCAACCACATGAAGGCTTACAACCATCTGTACAGCTACAGTGTACTCATATACATAAACTAAATAAATCATTTTTTAAAAAAACATAACTGTTGGAGAAATTTCGTTGTAATGAATTTTTTTTGGAACCCAGGGAATTTTTTTTCTTAAATTGGGGGTATGGTACAGGGGACTGGACCTAGATCTCTTACATGATAGGCAGATAGTTCTCCCACTGAGCTACATACTCTGTCATTTCATTTGTTTTATAAATTTTTATTTACTTTTGTTAGTTTCCTAATTTTTATATAATAAGCTTAATGGAAAACCATACATTTTTTCAATTAGTCACAATTAAGTACATTTATAAATCTGTACTACCGTCTAAAGGCAACAAACCCAACTGTCCTGTCTCAGCGGCCCTCAGATGCAGCATTTGGTCCAGTCTGCCTAAGAGGGGCTTGTCCGTGGGTCGGGATGGTCAGTCACGTGGAAGCCGCTTTCTTGGATGGCCCTGAAGAGCGTGATGTACTTGGAGGCCAGGCGCGTCCTCGGGATCACGTACTTTTCTGTGAACGCGTGCTTGTCCAGCTGCTCTCTGCCTTCCATGGCGAGGATGCAGTTAATGAAGGCGAGGGCAAAGGTCAGGCAGTTGTGCTGATTCTCTTCATACCTTGAAGGGATGAGGGAGACTCAGTGAGGTAAGACAGTCGTCACTGGTCTCCAGGCTGGCCTTGAACTCCTGACCTCAAATAGTCCTCCCACCTCAGCGATTACACCTGAGGCTACCATGCTGGCCCCTGAGAATGCTAACAGTAAAGGCTGATCTGTAGGATAGGCACCCACCACCAACACAAACAATCTCTGGGATTCACACGGCAGAAGGGAAGAACCAATTCTTTGATGTTGTTCTCTGGCCTCCACACATGGGCTGTATATGGTGCACACACATGCGCAAATGCATACACATAGAGGCAAATAAAATACATGAATACAATGTCATTTTTAAACGTTTTTTTTTTTTAAAGAGACCAGGCATAGAGCTCATACATCTTTAATCCCAGAACCAAGGAGGCAGAGGTAGTCAGATCTCTGTGAGTTCAAGGCCAGCCTGACCTATAAAGTGAAACACTGTCTCCAGAAAAAAAGAGTGGAGATGGAAAAAAAATGAGAAATTAATCTCAAATCACTAAAATAAACAAAAAAATGGAACTTAAATATTTTTATACCGTAAGCAATATTTTGAAAGTTTTAGAAATGCCAAGCATAGTGGTACAGGCCTTCAAACCCAGAACTCCAGAGGCTAAGGCAGGTTGATCTCTAAGAGTTCAATAACTGACACGCAGCAGTTTCTGGGAGGAGGGCTTTATTTGGGCTCTGAGGGACCTGTCCAGCCTAGCATCCTGTGGGAAGGCTGGAGGCAGCAGGAGTTGGGGCCACTGCTCACACCTCCAAGGAGCAAAGGGCACAGGTAGGGCAGGAAAGAATGCAGGCTCCAAGGCCCATCCCAAGACACCTGCTTCTCCAGCCGAGCCCCTCCTGCTCCCGGTCTCCCTCCCAAAATAGCACCAGCATCGGTGCCACTGAATATCAAAATACATGAATCTGTGAGGGACATTTTCTAGCAACTATATTTAGCTGTTCTCACAGATTGACAGTCAAGACATGGACTGCACTTAAACAGCGATGACCGTGGAGTGACAAGAATGCGTGACAAATGGGTGGCAGTGGCTTGCAGTCTTTCTAGACACCTACCTATGAGGCAGCCAGGCCAGCGAAGCAGAGAAGTCTTCCAAGTACTTGTCCCACTGGTCCAGCAGTCCAAACATGCTAGGCTGTACAAGTGGAACACTGAGACTCCACTCCCAGCCTGCCTCATCTCGCTGTATACCGTGTGCACTGTAATTATACACGACCCCTGAAAACACAAAGCAGTCAGTCACTCTGTAAAAGGTGCTCAGAAAATGACAGTAGGGCTGGCGAGATGGCTCAATGGGTAAGAGCACTGACTGCTCTTCCGAAGGCCCTGAGTTCAAATCCCAGCAACCACATGGTGGCTCACAACCACCCATAATGAGATCTGACGACCTCTTCTGGTGTGTCTGAAGACAGCTACAGTGTACTTACATAAAACAAATAAATCTTAAAAAAGAAAAGAAAATAACAGTAGCCAAATCCTATAAATCCGGGTCACACTTGTCTGCTACTGTCAGAGCTGCTGTCCATCCAAAGCAGTGGTTCTCAACCTTCCTAATGCTGTCCCCTTTACTACAGCTCTTCATGTAGCGCTGACCCCTGACCACTAAATTATTCCATTGCTACTGAGATGCCAAATCTTTTAAATTCAGGTTTAGAGGACTTGACCTGAGTTTGAACTCAGGTAAACTAACAGGCTGGTACCTAGCATCAGTTTCCAAGTTGCCCCCCAACAAAACCTGAGCCTAGTTCCAGTCTTTAGGTTAATCCCCAAAAGACCAGTGGCTCCAGGTTATTCCCCCAACAAACCTGCACCCCAGGTTACAAGCCCAACCTCTGCCTAACGACCACCAATGCAGAGGGGAGCAGAAATTGAGTTTATGATAGGACTCCCAGACCAGCCAATTATGTTAAAGGCCACAGGAGCTTTCCAATTAGATGCTTGCACATGTACTCCCTGCCTGCTGCTTACTCTAAAGCCTTGCCCCTGTAGACATTTGAGGCCCCACCCAAAAAAGTCTTGCATGATGGTGGTGCATTGGAGGATGGGTGCATTGGAGTGTGCTAGCTTGAATAGAATAAAGACCCCGACGTGAGTTGCATCAGATTGACTCCTGTCTGTTTGGGGGGGAGGGGGGATCAACATTTCCCTGGCACAACACTACTTCAGAACTAATTTTGCTACTGTTATGAGTCATAATGTAAATACCTGATATGCAGCATATGTGATATGCAACCCCCAAAGTGGTGCCTGGCTGGAGGAAGAGTCTCTTGGGATAGACTGTGGGATTTGGAACCTGCTTCCTTCCTGTCGCACCTGGACCCTTTGCTCCTTGGAGATGTGAGCAGCGGCCTCACTCTTGCTGCCACCAGCCTTCCCACAGGATGCTAGGCTGGACAGGTCCCTCAGAGGCCAAAGTTGGTCTTGACCCCAGATTAAGAATCACGGATCTAGTGAGGTTTAGAAGGGTGTTGTTGTTGTTGTTATGGTGGTGGTGACGGTGATGATGAGGAGGAGGAGGAGGAGGAAGAGGTGGTGGTGGTGGTGGTCAAACCCAGGGTCTCATGAATACTGGGCAAGTGTCGGTCCTGCCACTAATTTGCGCCAGGGGTGGCTCAGTGGCCTCTAAACTAAATCCTGCCAACAGAACATTGTGGATAGTCTCCTGTTCATGACTTCTGTCCTTGAGCTGGGACTGAGGCAAGACACAGCCACCCCCAGTCCACCTTTCTAACGCACAAGACCACAGACCTCAGCACATCTCATTTCATTCCTCAAGCCTGGTGTGGGGGGAGAGTGGGGACTCAGAAGCCGAGGGTCCACATGCTGTTTCACACCCAAGAACTGAGATCTTGATCGAATCAGTTTCTTTCTTCCTTCCTTTTTTGAGACAAGGTTTACAGGGTTTCTCTGTATAGCCCTGACTGTCCTGGAACTCGCTCTGTAGACCAGGCTGGCCTCGAACTCAGAAATCCGCCTGCCTCTGCCTCCCAAGTGCTAGGATTAAAGGCATGCACCACTGCTGCCCAGCCTGTTTCTTTTTCTTAAAATCCAGCACAGACGTGTGCAGGTTTGGAAGGCTCCTTCTGAAAAAACAGTAAGCTGGTTCCAGGGCTTAGTGGTGTGTGGCTCAGTGTCCTGCCTGGGTTCCACCTCAGCACTATTACCAAGTGGTTTAGTCTTCCAAACCCTCAGACTGTAAGCAGTGCTAACTTGCCAAGTCTCATGACCTGCTTCGGGCTGCAGTGGGAGAAGCAGGGAAGGAGGTATGCTTTTGTTGTGACCTCATCCTGCCTAGAAACCCTCCGTGGGGTTTTCTTAGGCTGGGGAAATGTAGGAAATGCTCACCGCGTGTGTTAGTGATTCCAACGTGCAGATCAGACTTCCCATCGTACTCCCTGAAACAGAGGGGGATTGTTTGCATTCGGTGTTATTTTGATATGTAGCCCTGCTGCATAGCCCAGGCTGTCCTGCAACTCAGGATCTTCCTGCCTCAGGTCCCAAGACAGCTGCAGCTGCAGGTGTGCCAGCTCGCCCACCAACAAGCACTTTATATAAAAAGCATGGGCGTTTAAATGAGGAGGGCATAGGTCTCCCCCATAGCCTGTGCTAGGCCTCACCATCAGCTATAGGGTGGCTAAAGGGTTCAGCAAAGCAGAACTCCCATACCTCCACAGTCGTATGGTGGAAGAGCTTTCTTCTCCCTCTGGGAGTCCATTCACTGACCCACCAGCTAATATGGGTGAAGGTTCTACAGGTCCTCCACCTTCTTTTTTGTTTGTCTAATTGTTTTGCTGGGTGGGGGTTGTTTTGTTTTGAAATGTAGTTTCTCTGTGAGGCCTTGGCTCTCCTGGAACTCACTCTGTAGACTAGGTTGGCCTTGAACTCAGGGAGCCTCCTGCCTCTGCCTCCCACATCCTAGGATAAAAGGTGTGCGCCACCACCACCCTGCTTGGTTCTCGGCCTTCTTAACCTGTGGCCACTGCACTCCCTGGATTGCTGTTTCTTACCATTGCTCTGTTGGCTTGAGGTTTTTCTGGTTTGGATCGGTTAGTTCTTGGATCAAACCCTGAGTCTCACATACACTCAGCACAAGCTTTCTATCTCCCACAAACCCTTAAACATATTCTTTTGTATTTGTTTGGTTTTGTTTAAGACAGAGGCTCACCATGTAACCCAAACTGGCCTTGAGCCTATAAGCCAACATCAATTTTTTTTATTGTACATTAACAAAATAATAGGCTTCATTCTGACACTTTCTGACATGTCTATAATGTGCTTTGATATGATCTGTGCACCTTGCTCTGCAGGTCATTCCTAGGAGGGCTCAGTCCTGGCGTCAGCTCTCAGCTCTCAGGTAACTGATTCTTCAGTAAAGCAAACAACCCCAGCTTTCTCATCATACTGTTCCCTCTCCGTCAACCCCAGGGACTGTTCTGAGCTTACAGAGACCCCATGGGCTCCGAGGCTAAGCTTGAGTGAACAAGAGTCTGTGCTGAGGGCTGATTCTGCCCCACTCTGGGTGCTCCACACTCCTCATTTCCCAGCTCCATCTTAGCCAGACCACCATCCCTCCCATAAATTTTCAGTCTTTTGACAGCTCGCTGGGTGTTGACTCTGGGCCTGACAAGTCAGGCTGGTGACACAGGAAAGCATGAGGCTCTGCCCTCGTGGCTTGCTTCCAGAAGGATCATTTCAGCTTTAGTTTGGCAAGTCTATGTTTTCTTTAGTTCAAGATACCAGAGACTGACCGGGCAGTGGTGACGCACGCCTTTAATCCCAGCACTTGGGCAGCAGACGCAGGTGGATTTCTGAGTTCGAGGCCAGCCTGGTCTACAGAGTGAGTTCCAGGACAGCCAGGGCTACACAGAGAAACCCTGTCTCTGAAAAAAAAAAAAAAAAAAAGATACCAGAGACTGGTCTACATAGCAAGTTCAAGACCAGCCTGGGCTAAGTGAACAACAAAAAGTTAAAGGAAGGTTTTTAAGCAAAAGAGAGGCCATGGTAGATAAGGATCTGGAGCCGGGCATGGTGGCGCACGCCTTTAATCCCAGCACTCGGGAGGCAGAGGCAGGCGGATTTCTGAGTTCGAGGCCAGCCTGGTCTACAAAGTGAGCTCCAGGACAGCCAGGGCTATACAGAGAAACCCTGTCTCGAAAAACCAAAAAAAAAAAAAAAAAAAAAAGATAAGGATCTGGATCTACCCAAAGGAATGAGACGCTTCAGAAAAGATGAATAGTTGAGTAATAGAAAATATATGTTTTATTGAAAGATAATTGTATAAATCTAAAATTGATAACTCACTTATATGCACATTTTCCTCATTCTTAATATTGTACATATTTTAAATTTATGAGTACAGGTGTTTTTGCCTCTGTGTGTGTGTGTGTGTGCGTGTGTGTGTGTGTGTGTGTGTGTGTGTATGCGCATCATGTACATGTACTACCCACAGAGCTCAGAGGAGAGAGTTGGCTTCCCTAGAACTGGAGTAACAGATAGTCAAGAGACACCGTGTAGGTTCTGGGAACCGAACCTCCGTCTTCTGAGAGAGCAAATAGCCAAGCTCTCCCTCCAGCCCTAACACTTGCCTCTTTTTGTTGAGTTTTCACATTTAACATTAAGTTTGCACTTTCAAGAAAAAAAAACAAATGACTTTTTATTGGAATTGTATTAATTTGCATGTTTTAAGACTGGAAGAGGCTCTCTGTTGGCTCGTGTCTGTGATCTTAGCATTCAAGAGGCTGAGGCCGGAGGTTCACATGGTCAAGAACGCTCTGGTCAGCATAGCCAGTTCCAAGCCAGTCTGTGTTATTTATACAGCGAGAGCCTGTTTCAAGGGAAAAGAGAAAGGCAGCAGGCTTAGGAGTGCAGTTTAGCTCTGAGCACGCGTCCAGAGTGGAGCCCTTATGAGACTTTGAATTCTACCTCTAGCACTGTAAAAGGAAGAGGAAATGAAAAGAAGAAAAGGGGGAGGACCCTCAGACTTCCTTGCTAATTTAATTCACCCCCATTAAAAACCATCTCTTTCGGATTGTACTTTGCTCTGCACATTGTACCTGCTTGTCACATAAGCTGTGAGCCGTCGCTTACATCTCACGCCGATAACATTCACTGCCTGGCTATTCCCAGCCTGCCGCTCAGCTTTCCTCCTAAAATCACCCAGCAGGTGTCTTCATGCAACTCGCAGCCTTTCACATACTACTCAATCGTGTGCACAAAACCCAGGGCCTTACCCTAGGCAGGCAAGTCCCCCACCCTGGCCACATACCAACCACTCTGATGGACAAACAGGCCTGCAGATGAAGACATAAGGACTACAGTCTACCCAAAGCAAGCCCACACACACTGCACGGCACACATCCTTCAGAGAAGGTTTGATGGCTGGCACACAGCAGAAACGCATGCACCGGGTATCATAACCCAAACCACTGTACCTAAGGAACGTCCCTCTCGTGGGTTTGAGGAGGAAGGCGCACTTCTCTTGATGACCGTTGGAGAATGGATCTGAGATGCTGATAGGTGCGTCCTCTATCCTGGTGGAGCCCACGTCCCCCTGGCAGAGAGGGCAGCATTGGGGCACACTGAACGTGTAGATGGACCTCTCGCAGTGCCTGAATTTAATTAGAGGCTTCCCAGCTCCTTCAAAGTGCATCCCGAATGATTGCTGGGCCACCCAGACAGGTTTCAGGAGACTTCCTTTTCCTCATTATACAGCTGGCTAACTCACGCCACCTGAGTAACCTAATCTACAGTGACATCATCCTGGGTGGAGGCTTTAGACACCAAGCTAGGGAGATTAACCAGTAACCAGGCTGCCCCTGCTGGACTCTTAAAGAGCTAGTTCTTATTTGAGCTGGCTTACCAAGTTTCTTCTTAGATGCTGCACGTTTGCAGCTGGTGGCAGCCGCTCTTACTTATCCTCTAAAGCCCTGCTTTCTCATGCAGCCCGTCCCCCCTTCCTTCAGCCTCTCCTTATGATACTAACAGTAATTCGTTGTGACTGCCTTCCTGCTGGAACAGGTAAGTTTTAGAGTCTGTTTTCAGGCTGGGGTGGGCTCAGAGTTCATCAGAGGGTCATGAGATTAAACAGGAGGGGTCTAGCCCCTCTCTCCCCTAGCCAGCAGAGCAGCAGGCGCCGGGTCACAGAACTCGGAAAGTTACAAACAGCCTGCCGCATGACACAGTCCTCCTTCATGAGCGGGGCAGTCTCAAGCCTCCAATTATTCACGAGGTAAGACTGTGTCCTGCGCCACTTGGATGGGGAATTTGGAGGAGGCAAGTCCCAGTTTATAGGTAAAAGGGGCAGGGATTTCTGGTGATGAAGAGACTTTAAAAAGCCCTGTCTTGCCGGGCGTGGTGTCACACGCCTTTAATCCCAGCACTTGGGAGAGTTTGAGGCCAGCCTGGTCTACAAAGTGAGGTCCAGGACAGCCAGGGCTATACAGAGAAAACCCTGTCTCGAAAAACCAAAACCAAAATCAAAACCAAAACCAAAACCAAAACCAAAACCAAACCAAACCAAACCAACAACAACAACAAAAAAGCACTGTCTTGTGGTTTTTAATCCTCGCACTCAGGAGGCAGAGGCAGGCAGATGTCTGTGAGTTCAAGGCCAGCTCTGGTCTACAGAGCTAGTTCCAGGACAGCCAGGGCTATTCAGAAAAACCCTGTCTCAAACAAACAAACAAACAACAAAAGAAAAAGAAAAAAACCACAACCCACTGTGCTGCGTTAAATCAGCAAGAGGCTGTTTTCGCCTTTTCTCTATCCTGGTGTCCCTTCTGCAGAAAGGTTCTGGGGTAAAGACCGCTATGTTTCCATGACTCTTTTTGAATCATTTATCTTATTTCCCACACTGCCTTCCTTCCTCTTTTTTTTTTTTTTTTTTTTTTTTTGCTGTTTTTTGTTTTGTTTTGTTTTTTATTTGTTTGTTTTGTGGTTTGTTTGTTTTTTTTTCGAGACAGAGTTTCTCTGTATAGCCCTGGATGTCCTGGAACTCACTTTGTAGACCAGGCTGGCCTCGAACTTAGAGATCCGCCTGCCTACCGAGTGCTGGGATTAAAGGCGTGCACCACCATTCCCAGCTCCTTCCTCTTTTTTCTCAGATAAACAAACGTAATTGTTTCCCTAAAGGAATATCCCCTCCAACCCCCCGCAGGCATATCCATCTTAGGTTGTAACTAAAAACAAAAGCCAAACCAGTGTACATTGGATAAGAATAAATAAATAAATAACCCACCACATCGGAAGTAGGCTCTTTGAGTCCAGCAGTAACAGGCAGCCTCAAGTCTCTAGAGCAAAGGTTCTCAGCCTTCCTAATGCTGGGACCCTTTAATACAGTTTCTCATGTTGTGGGGATCCCCAAGCATAAAATTATTTCCATTGCTACTTCTTAGCTGTAATTTTGCTACTGTTATGAATCATTATGTACATATCTGATATGCAGATGGTCTTAGGTCTCTGTGAAAGAACAAGTTGAGAATGGCTGCTTGCTCTCATCAGTTTCAAGTACCTGAAATAATTCAAAGGGGTTTTGTTCTTGTTTTTTCTTTCTTTCTTTTCTTTTCTTTTAGCATTTAGAATAACCAGGAATGGGCTGTTGAGATGGCTCAGCAGTTAAGAGCACTAACTGCTCTTCCGAAGGTCCTGAGTTCGAATCCCAGCAACCACATGGTGGCTCACAACCATCTGTAATGAGATCTGACACCCTCTTCTGGTGTGTCTGAAGACAGCTATAGTGTACTTGCATATAATAATAAATAAATCTTTGAGCCAGAGCGAGCGGAAGTCCTGAGTTCAATTCCCAGCAACCACATGATGGCTCACAACCATCTGTACAGCTACAGTGTACTCATATACATAAAATAAATAAATGAATCTAGAATGAATAGCCAGGGCCATCCTGTGGCAGGCAGAGCCGTGAGATGCCGGAGGGATGTGGTAGGAAACCACAGAGAGGCGTGGCTCCACATGTGGCAGTCATGGGTAACTGCAGCAGCTGCACCTTCCAGCAGAAAGAAGGGAGCTTATTTCAGAGTCAGCCATCCTCCCTGGGGTGGGCACCAGCAGTTGTGTTTCTGGTTGTGTACCAAGGCCGTAGAGTACTGCGTTCTCATCAAACTGTATTGAGATGTGCTGGCTATAAAGTGCCCGTGTCTTACTATCATTGGCAGGGCGGATCTGCCTGACCACTGGCTGTGCAGCAGCCCCCTCACAGTCCTCAGGAGAGGGCCAGAGACACATGAGGAAGGCGGGATTGTCTTAAAAGAAGTTAGGCGGGGTGAAATCTTCTTTTGTTACTTGAGGCCACTGTGCAAAGTCCTGTCCTCTCAGCTTTAAAGCGTGACACCCATACAGAGAGTCTCTGTGAGGTAGACACCTCCCTAGGTAAGTGTGCCTAAGTCTTCTTGCACCTGCTTGCTCAGGTTTCTCCAGGAGGCACAGTTTTGGGTTGTTGCGTTTTGTTTTGTTTTGTCCCCAGAGCCTTCATCTTTAGATTCCTTGTAGTCTTTTCTCTTCCATTGTGTAGTGATGTACCCTCTCCTCATCCCCATCTTCTGGACAGCTTCTCTTCTGGCAGAGGCTGGAGTCTCTGTACTGGCTAGTTTTTTGTCAACTTGACACAACTGGAGTTATCACAGAGAAAGGAGCTTCAGTTGGGGAAATGCCTCCATGAAATCCAGCTGTAAGGCATTTTCTCAATTATTGATCAAGGAGGGAGGTCCCCTTGTGGGTGGTGCCATCCCTGGGCTGGTTGTCTTAGGTTCTATAAAAGAGCAGGCTGAGCAAACCAGGAGAAGCAAACCAGTAAGTAGCATCCCTCCATGGCCTCTGCATCAGCTCCTGCTTCCTGACCTGCTTGAGTTCCAGTTCTGACTTCCAGCAATATGGAAGTGTAAGCCGAATAAACCCTTTCCTCCCCAACTTGCTTCTTGGTCACGATGTTTGTGCAGGAATAGAAACCCTGACTAAGACACTCTCCATATTGGATGCTAAGGGAAGGGGTAGTGTTCGAACAGGACAGGACCAAATGTCTTTGGGCACTGTCAGTCAGGTGAGGGCCACTCACAGCAGGTGCAGAGGCCACACGACTTCTCAGACACTTCTCAGATTCCACTGGGCTGGATGAGGTTGGCACAGCTTGCTTCTGTGGTGGAAGGAGAGGGCCACTATCTAAACCACTAACTGGGGTTCAGGGTGAAGGAGATGGATGTGGGTGGAGCCATTCTTCCTCCTACACTGAATAGCTCATTCGGACTCACATTACAGAACTCTCTAGTCAATTATTCATATTGAGTTTTGTGTTTTCCCACAGTCAGAGAGGCTTTTGGGCTTGGGGGCAGACATTTTCTATTTTTATTTCATCCAGAAAAAAACATGAACACACAGTTTGTTACTTTTAGGCCAGGGTCAGGGACAGTAGCTCATTGGTAAGTCCCTCATGTTGTTTGAGTGAGGCCTTTGTACATCCCTAGCACTGAACCAGAAAAAGAGAAAGAAATATTGTTGACCCCATGTCTTAGGGTTTTACTGCTGTGAACAGACACCATGACCAAGGCAACTCTTATAAAGTACAACATTTAATTGGAGCTGGCTTACAGGTTCAGAGGTTCAGTTCATTATCATCAAAGCAGGAACAAGGCAGCATCCGGGTAGGCATGATGCAAGAGGAGCTGAGAGTTCTACATCTTCATCTGAAGGCTGCTAGCAGAATACTGGCTTCCAAGCAGCTAGAATGAAGGTCTTAAAGCTCACACTCACAGTGACACACCTACTCCAACAAGGCCACACCTACTCCAACAGGGCCACACATCCTAAATGTGTCACTTCCAGAACAGAGCATATACAAAGCATCAAACCCCATAAAAAGTGGATTGAAATAATGTATCATTTTTTTTTGGTTTTTCGAATAATGTGTCTTAATACACTTTATTTAATGCACCAGCTTTGTAAACAATTATTTTATGTATGTGCTATGTGTGCCAACATGAGTTCATGTGCAGTACTCTAATGCAGGTCCCTGAAGAGGTCATAGGTCATTGACTCCGCTAGAGTTACAGGTTGTTCTGTGCTGCCTGCTGTGGGGGCTGGGAACTGAACCTGGATCCTCTTGAAAGAACAGTAAGCTCCCCCACCTCCGTGTATCACTGGCTGTCTTAGAGCTCTGTGGACCAGACTGGCTTCTTAAATCAACTACACCTCTCTTTAATCCTACTCCTGGCCAACTTTATTTTTTTTAGGCAAGGTCTCAAATAGCCCAGGTTAGCCCAGAATGAGCTTAAACTCTGCCTCCAACTCTAGAATGCTGAGATTACAGGTATGCACTACTATACTGGGTACTTTTTGTGTCAACTTGACACAAGCCAGAGTTACTTAGGAAGAGGGAACCTACATTGAGAAAGTGCCTCCACCAGACTGGCCTGTGGACAAACCTGTAGAGCATTTTCTTGATTGATAATCGATATGGGAAGATCCAGCTCACTATGGGTGGAGCCACCCCAGGCTAGTGATCCTGAGTGCTATGAGAAAATGGGCTGAGCAAGCTATGGGAGCAAGCTGATTCAAGGCAGTCCTCCATGGTTGTGGCTGCATTTCCTGCCTCAAGGTTCTTGCCCTGACTTCCCTCAGCGATGGAAGGTTGCATAGAACTGTAAGCTAAAATAACCCCTTTCCTTCCCAACTGACTTATAAGCATACATGGTTTTTATCATACCAGTAGAAAAGTAGCTAAGACAACCATCATGCACGGTTTCTGCAGTGCTGGCGTTTCACCTGGGATGAGCATGGAAGCAAAGCACTTTACTGAGCTATACCCTGGCCCTATGAACAAGATTGTTCTCTCACTCTCTATCCCCATATTCTCCCCAATTTTCTTCTCACCCCATCCCCTTCTCACTGAATCCCTTCTTTTTCTTCACAGCCAGACCCCCAGTTACTTTGGGATGTATGGGTTTTTTAATTGCCCACTGAGTTTCACTAAGTCTGTTTGCAACAGCATGGATAGGAGTCATTTACTTGAGCAAGGGCAAGTTGCTAGTGGCTCTCTCCCAGGAACCACTAACTTCTGATTACTGCCTGTGGAGGAGGTGAGTGTCTATGAGACTCTCCCCCACCCATGACAGGATGCTGATGAACCTAGTATTTTTCTTTTTCTCCTTCAGATAGAGTCTCACTGTGTAGTGGCAGATCTGTATTCACTATGTAGACCAGGCTGCCCTCAAACTCATAGAGACCTGACTGCCTCTGCCTCCTGATTTAAAGGAGTAAGACTAAAGACATTGTCTTAGTTAGGGTTTTACTGGTATGAACAGACACCATGACCAAGGCAACTCTTATAAAGGACATTTAATTGGGGCTGGCTTACAGGTTCAGAGGTTCAGTTCATTATCATCAAGGTGGAAGCATGGCAGCATCCAGTCAGGCATGGTGCAGGAGGACCTGAGAGTTCTACATCTTCATCTGAAGGCTGCTAACAGAATACTGGCTTCCAAGCAGCCAGGATGAGGGTCTTAAATCACACACCCACCATGACACACCTTGACAAGGCCACACCTAATCTAACAGGACCACACCTTCTAATAGTGCCACTCCCTGGGCCAAGCATATACAAACCATCACATTCCACTCCCTGGCCCCCATTGTCTTGTTCAAACATATGAGTCTATGGCTGGCCATACCTAAACATAGCATAATTCAAAATACATTTAATCCCACTTCAAAGGTCCCCACAGTCTATAGCTGTCTCAATAATGTTAAAAGTCCAAAGTTCAGAGTCTCTTCTGAGATTCATCCAATCACTTAACTTTAATCTTCAAAGCAAGACTGGAAACCAACTGGGCAAACTCCAAACTCTGCATCTCCATGGCTGGTGTCAAAGCAGTCTTCAGATCTCCAACACCTTTTTCATCTTTGTTGACAGTAACAAACTTTCTCCTAGTCTGGTTCTACTGCTTTTTAGCAGCTTTCCTCAGCAGATCGCCCACAGCTCTGGCATAGCAAATATCTTGAGGCAACGTGCCAATGTTACAGCTTCTGTTTCAATGCCTGGGATCCACACATGATCTTCTCATTTGGGCTGGTTGTGAGCCACCATGTGGTTGCTGGGAATTGAACTCAGGATCTTCAGAAGAGCAGTTCTGTGCTCTTAACCGCTGAGCCATCTCTCCAGCCCCCTGCTGTTCATTTCTATACAATGCCAACTCAACACAATAAACCAGGAGACACTTTTTCAAAGCTGATAACACAGCTGTAGTTTGCAAAAATCCAAATTATATATATATATATATATATATATATATATATATATATACATACATACTGCTTCAGTGTCTGCCTCCAGATTCCTGCCTTGAGTTATGTACGTATGTATCTATGTATGTATGTATATATGTATGTATGTATTTACATAAAAAGAACAGTACGGGGAGAGGATATTTGGTGTGGATATAATCAAATACATTGTACACATGTATGAAGTTATCCAAAAATAAATAAATAAATAGATAGATAGATAGATAAATAAATAAATAAATAATTCTTACTAGAGGATGGCTCAGTGGTTAGGAGCACTGGCTGTTTAGTTGGGGACCAAGGTTCAGTAACTTGTGGTAACTCACAATCGTCTGCAACTCCAGTTTCAGGTGATCTAACTCCCTCTTCTGGCTTGCACCAGCACTGCATGCCACTTGGTGTACATCCACACATGCAGGCAAAAACACTCATATCATAAAATAAAGATAAATAGTAAAACTACTTGTATCATTATCATTAACATCATCAATCATCATCATCATCATCTTAAAAAACTGCCTTGAGAGATGGGGGCCGAACCCTAGAAGTAAGGGCCTCGCAGATGATTGGTAAATTCAGTATGCTAGACATGCTCAGACCCTTAGTCTCAGAAAGTTGGGACCCGGAATACTAAGGAGTCGGGACCTTCCGGCTCCACGCCCTGGCGGAACCCATTGTGATGGTGGTTAGGTTTCCGGGCGGCACCTTAGAAGTAGCGCACGAGCGAGGGTGGCGCGCGCAGAAGTGACGCGACTCCGCGCGCGCGCGGGGCGGGGCGGGGCGGGGAAGGGCGGGGCGGGGCCGGGCTGGGCCACGGCGCTGGCGGCTCTGAGGTTTCAGTGCGACTCCAGCCCGTGGCCCCGCCGCCATGAGCACCAAGCAGGTCACCTGCAGGTGAGTGCGCGTCCCCGCTGGGCCTTGGGCGCTGTGGGCCGGCCAGGGAGGGAGGCGAGGGGCCGAGGCGGGCGGTGGCGGGGGGCGGACAGCGGGGATAACGCGCAGGAAGGCCGCGTAGAGGCTAGAGCCGCAAGAGCTGCTGCAACCGCGGCTTGCAGAGAGTGAGCGAGGGCGATTGCGGGGACATACGGGGCGGTCGCATTTCTTCTCCAGCATCACCACTGAGCGGAGAGTCCCATTTCGCGATGCAGGAAACCGAGGCCACCTAGAGAGGTAAAAGCGACACCCATTTAAGGGCAGAAAGGCGGCTTGTTAGACGAAATGGAAAAGCAGAAAACTATTCCGTGACTACTATTTTGAAACAAAAATAGTTGGGTTGAGTAGCAACGTCCTAACTTGGTGACGAGCTTGTGGCTGTCATTGGGGTCTAGTCCTGTGAGTTTGCATGCTCAGGAGGTGCAGCTTGTGAGAATCCCGTCTGTGGAAACCCAAATTTCGAAAGGCTCCAAAATCCAGTACTCTTAAAATAGCTAAATAGAAGGCGGGTGGTGGTGGCGCACGCCTTTAATCCCAGCACTGGGAGGCAGAGGCAGGTGGATCTCTGTGAGTTGAAGCGAGCTTGGTCTACAGAGGGAGTCCAGGACAGCAAAGGCTACACAGAGAACTTTTTCAGGGTATGTGTATAAGCATATATGAAATGATGAATTCTGTGTTTAGACTCTTGTACTATCCCCAAGACCTTATGTACATGGAAATACTGTAAAATACAAAAAAATTAAAGACTCTCCGGAGCCCAGGCTTTTTGGATTAAAGGAGCCTCGGCTTATACAGATTTTAGTTGGTTTCAGTAAATTAAGAAATTGAGGTATAGTTTGGATATGTGGTAAGCATTTAATGACCTTGTTATTTCTCATTAGTTCAGACTCCTAGAACTAATACCTTTATGAAGAGTTCTGCTCGAATTAAGATATTAAGGGTTGGACCATGTACCAAGGTCCCAGGTGGTTTATGTTAAATAGTAATCAGCAAAGTGCAGTTTGTGTGTGTGTGTGTATGTATGTGTGTATGTGTATGCATGTGCTGGTTTTGTGTTAACTTGACAAAATTGACATGAGACAGTGTCATTTGGGAAGCGGGAACCTCTTGGTTGATAACTGATGTGGGAGGACCCATCTTACTGTGGGTGGTGCCACCTCTGGGCTAGTGGTTCTGGGTGCAGTAAGAAAGGCTGAACAAGCCAAGAGGATTAAGCCAGTCAACAGCACTCTCCTTGCCTCTGCATTAGCTCCTGCCTGGAGTCCTGCACTGGCCTCCCATAGTGATGGAGTAAGACACTTAAGTAGAAGATACCCACAAGTCTAAGCTCTCCTCCCAGAGTCGCTTTAGGTCCTGGTGATTTATCACAGCAATGGGCACTTTTCGACAGTCCTGTAACAGTGCTCGCAGGTCATTGCTACTAGAACGTCTTTGTTGAGGGTGAGTGTACGGGTGATTACTGCCTTCCCTCTGCAGGAGGAAGTGCTCCTATCACAGTGGCCTTTAAAGCAGACTCCAGCTACTTAGAAAATAACCTTGAAACTCTGCTTCTTTACAGTTTGGTTGTTTGAACTCAGAAATCCGCCTGCCTCTGCCTCCCGAGTGCTGGGATTAAAGGCGTGTGCCACCACTGCCCAACTCCTAGGTGCTTTTTAGTTCTACCACTTAAAGGCTTTCCTAAGACGAGTGTCTACAAAACCTTCATGTAATGCTTGAGTGCACCCTTCCCTTTTTATTCAGTCTTGGGCCCCAGCCTAAGGATCGACACTTCCACACTCAGGATGGGTCTTCCCACCTCTCCCTCACAGTCATGACAGGAGATTTGTCTCCCCAGTGATCTGCAGTCAGTAGCATCCATCACAACCTTGAGATCTGTCAACCCTATGAACATCTTCCACAGTGAAAGGACCTTGGTATTGTCAGGTTTTCCCTAAGGTTAGGTTAGCGTCAGAGTGACACGGATGTGAAGCTAGCATTGAGTCTTAGACCCCGTGATCAACTGAAGGACGTTTCAGAGTTTTCACATGTTCTCATTCTCACAAAAATGTATGAAAAGGAAGTTTCCTTGCAAAAGGGTATGAAGGATGGGACTGGAGAGTTAAGGATGCTGACTACTCCTACAGAGAGACCAGGTTCAATTCTAGCATTGGTATAGTGGCTCATAGCCATGTGTAACTCCAGTTCTAGGGGGTCTGACAGGGTTCTGCCTCTTCAGGCATCACACGTGTACACAGTGCAAAGACATAGCCACAGGTAACACATAGACACACACACTTTTTTTTTTTTTTTAAGCTGTGAAGGAGTCAGGCTCTGCTAAATACAAAGTATTTAAGTGGGAAAATTGCAATATCAGTAGGTTTGTGTTTGTGGTGAGAGAGTATGATTTCTCATTTCATTTACAAAAGCCTTGTCCCTGACAGTGAAAACTTAATAGAAAATGCTCAAGGACTGATTTGTTTGTGGGTTTAGGACCCAGTTTCTTAAACTGTGAGTCTTTTTTGTTGTTGTTTTTCAAGACAGGGTTTCTCTGTGTAACCCTGGCTGTCCTGGAACTCACTCTGTAGACCAGGCTGGCCTCGAACTCAGAGATCCGCCTGCCTCTGCCTCCCAAGTGCTGGGATTAAAGGTGTGTGCCACCACTGCCCAGCCTAAACTGTGAGTCTTAATTCCATGTATGTTGAAATCACAAAATATTTTGAGGTGATAAAATATTTCTTTAAAACATAATATTTATGGCCAGGTGGTGGCGGTATACACCTTTGATTCCAGCACTCAGGAGGCAGAAGCAGGTGGAACTCTGAGTTAAAGGCCAGCCTGGCCTATAGATCTTGTTCCAGAATCCAAGTCTAAATGAAGAAATCCTTGAGTCTTGAGGGGCATTTCTCAAAGAATTACCAAGCCTGGTGTGGTGGTGGGCCTGTGCTCTCAGCCACTTGAATCTGAGGCAGGGGAGTCAATAGAATCAGTTAAGTCCTGGAGTTCAGGGTCAGTTGAGATGATATATTAAAAAACTTTTTGAGTCAGAAAATAAAAAAGAATTGCCCAATTGTTTAGATATGGAATATCTTCTTGTCTGGAGGAGTCCCAGGGCCAACTACATTCACACCTGGAGACTGGCTAGATAGATTCATGATGTTTAGCATACAGCTAGACTGCAGGCCAAGGCTGTTACACTAGCTTAGCAGCAGTACACAGCCAGGTGAGGGAGAACAGGAGTCCAGAGGGTGGTCCCTTCTGTGGAGAAGCACACAGCACTTTCCTCACCTGAGGTATCAGGTGGGGTACAGGATGGGACCAGTGCAGCTTCTGCCGGTGACCCACCTTCCAGACTCAAGAGGAAACAGCTTTTGTGTGAACCATAATGGTACAACTGAGGCACTGTGAGCTGTTTTTACCATTAGAGAAACTCTGACTATACCATCAGCTTCTAGAAGCCAGAGGATGTTCTTAGGCCAGCTCAGAGGTCTTGGACTTGCTGTGGTGGCTTCTTTCCATGGTCTTACTTGCTCTCTCCACCCCTATCCCTATCTGCTGAGAAGCAAGCCCAAGGCCTCTGAACGCTGTGGGCTCTCCCTGGGGTTCGTCGTCAACACTCCCTCTAGCCTCCTAGCAAGCTACAAACCATGTTGGGCTTGGAAAGTGTCTCCTGGGACACGTGGGTGACTCCTGGAAGTTCAGAACTTTCCATTTCCCATCTTGACGGTGAGACTCAGGGGAAGGAAGTTGATAGGTGGGCCTGGCCAGCTCTTCTGCTTTCATGGATGTGCAAGGCAAAGATGCAGGCTTGCTCCATAAGCTAAGCAGGAGGTGGGCATCTTCAGCAGCCTGCCCACTCTGTCGTGAATGTTATGGACACTGTACTCTGGTCTACTTGCTGTCGTGGAAAAGGCCAGGTGCTGGACTGTGCTTTGCTTTTGCCTTGCTGATTTAACCACAGGGCCAGCTCTCCAAGGAGTAGGGCCTTGCTTTTGCCAACAGTGTCAATGTGGATGTGCTCAGTGATCCAGTCTTTGAGTTTTGGGACTGAGAGGAAGAAGAGGCAGGTAGGTTCTAAGGAGTCATCTTGTGTAGCTTGGACAGGGCAAGTTGTAGGTCATGGCTCTCTGGAATCAGCTGGTGAGTCAGCTCATTCATGGCCACTGTTAACCCTTTATGTGATCTCATTTCATGTGTGCCTCACATTGTATTTGTTCAATGGAATGTGAAGAGGCTGTACCCAAAAGCCTACTTTCACAGCGTTCTTTACCACAAGGGAGCGGGGCAAGGTAAACTAGGCAGGCCAGTAGCAACACAGTTGGCTGGCTCAGGGTCCAGTCTGCTGGTCCACTTTGCCTGATGAGGGAAATTTTATTCCTCTGTGTGTGTGTGTGTTCCTTTTTTCTACAAGTTGTTGTATGTAGCTAGTCTGGCATTTGGCTTATGGCTTCAGCATCTCAAGTGCCTGCTACGTTCTTAAATAAGTTTAAAAATATCCGCTCCAATAAAGCTGTACTGGAAAAGCATTTCTGAGCCTTTTGTAAAGGGGCTGTTTTACCTTCTGCAGGCCCCCTCTCCCTGCAGTGTGTCCCTGCAGTGTGTCCCTGCAGGCTGACTGTACCACAGTAGGGAGTGTTCTGCAGTCTCCAGAAATCCTGGCCTAAGCATGTGCCTCTCAGCTTCCCGGGCACCTCATTTTGAGCATGCCAGCAGTGTTCCAGCTGCTGACCAGGTGACCTGGCGAGCTCTGGTAGTGTGATTCCAGTCGAGGCTCCCAGCAGGCCTGCCCCCACCTCACCCCACACAGAGCTACCTTCCAGTCTCCACTTACCATGCTGCCCTCCCTCAGCTCTGTCTGTGTCTCCTGTCTCTTTGCTTCCCCAGCATTCAGCCTTCACTTGGAAGATCCATCAGTGTGACTAAGACCACTTGTCTTGTCCTTCATAGGCCTTAGTAAGAGCTGCACTCTGGGGAGCCTGAATAAAGCTGCGCTGAGCCGAGCAGTTCACACTGCACCCACTCATTTAAAAGTGATGTCAGCCTTCTGTTACTACAAAGGCAGTTATATAATATGTTCACAGTAGAAACACTGGGAAGGGCAGATGCTGTAAAAAGAAAAATGTCAAATGCCTGGGTTCTGGCAGCCTGCGGTCAGCATCAACAGCTTTGAGAGCTTTTGCCCTTTGCATATGTATTGAGCTTATCCCAGTCTACCTTCCACCCTCTTTTCCCTCTCCCATTGTCCCTTATCCTAGACAGTTAAATACTTGGGTGGATCACCACTCTTAGCTCACTAGTTTATATTTATGATATTTTTAACCAAAATGAGATCCTGTATATGACTTAAAAAAAAAAAAAAGAATGTTGTGTGTACTAGTTAGTTTGTTGTCAGTACAAGCTAAGAGTTGTATGGGAAGAGAAGTGTTGAGAATGCTTCCACCAGCTTGACCTGAAGGCAAGCCTGTTACTGCTTTTTCTTGATTAGTAATTGGTGTGGGAGGGAGAATCCAGCTCACTGGGCTGAGCAAACCAGTCAGCAGCCTTGAGTTCCCTCAGTAATGGACTGCGACCTGGGAATTGAAAGCTGAACTAGACCCTTTCTAACTCACAGTGCTTTGGTCATGATGTTCATTGTAAGAGTAGAAGCCCAGGAGGATACTGGATAATGGGAATCTCATAGCGTAGGTTTACCAGGGCACCTGTGTTACAGTCCATTCACAGTCATGTAAGCAATCCCTGGAGCTCTACCTGTTAGACAAAAACATATGCGGCACCCCACAGTCTTCCCCCTTAACTGCCAACAGTCCCTCTGCTTTCTGCTTCTGTGAATTTTTAACTGTTCAGAGTGCCTTACATGAATCTGTTGGCACGATGTCCTTAAGGCTCATTCATGTCATGAGTTGGAAATGTTTTCCTTTTTAAGACTGAATAATATCCCATGATATGTACATACATTTTATGAGGTTTGTGCATTTTTTCCTTTTCTTTTTCTTTTTTTTTTTTTTTTTTTTTTTTTTTTTGAGACGAAGGCTCTCTGTGTATCCCTGGCTGGCCTTGGTTTTTTGTTTGTTTTTTAAGCCTAGGTGTCATGTGCAGTCTAGCTTCAGATTTGTTAGGCGTCTAAGGATGACCTTGAATTTCTGATCCTTCTGGCTCTTATCTCCTAGTGCTTGGATTATAGGCATGCATTGCCACATCTGCTTTATTCTGTGCTAGGAGTAGGATTCATGGCTTAGCACATGCTAGGCAAGCACCCTACCAATAGAGCTAAATCCCCAGTCTCCTAAGAGTGCTAGGATTTCAGGTCTATGCCACCGTGCCCAGCATCACTCGTGGCTTCCAATGCCACTGTCTTCTTTGGGGATCAGTACAGCAGCATTGTGAGGCAGTATGTGTTGTCTTCATGGACAGGTGAGACAGCAAGGATGGGGAAGAGGGCTTTGGGGACTTGGCTGAGCCTGGGACTTTCTCGGTCATCTTTTTTGACAGCTCCAGGAGAATGGGGAGGCGGGTTTTCTTTCCTGACATGTTTTTCCAGTTATAAAACTGATATCTTACATATTTAACATAAATCAAGAGCTTCTCCATAGAAGGGTTTTGAAGAACATTTTATGTGTATGAATGTATACTTGCATGTATGTCTTTGCACCACATGCACGCAGTGATTAAAGAGGCCGGAAGAGGGCATCAGATCCCCCTGAGACTGGAGTTGAAGATGGTGGTTAGTTGTGCTATAGAGGCTGGAAATAAGAGTCTGGGTCCTTTGCAAAAGCCGCAAGTGCTCTTAACCCCTCAAGATAGAAACTTTTGAGATAATTTTTCTACAAAGCTGATCTTAGGAAAATGAGTGCACTGTGGGCGCTTGGTGTGTAGTGCTCGAGAGTCCTCCAAGGCATAACTCAGCTCTCCTGTATTTGGCTTCTCAGGTATTTTATGCATGGCGTATGTCGAGAAGGCAGCCAGTGCCTGTTCTCACATGACTTGGCGAACAGCAAGCCGTCCACCATCTGCAAATACTACCAGAAGGGCTACTGCGCCTATGGTGCACGCTGCAGGCAAGGCTGCCACGACTGTGGTTACTGGAGCTGTTTGGTTTTGTTGACAGGGTTTTATGCCGCCTAGGCTGACTTCAAACTTTATATGTAGCCAAGGCTGGCTTTAAATTCTGGTCTCCTGTCCCCATCTCCAATGGTGGGAATACAGCTGTATGCCATATGCCTACCTGATCATGGGCCTTGATGTGGGGAGATTTTAACTTAAAATTGTATTTAGAATATTAATAATTTGTGTCTGACCTTTAAACCCTGTATAGCACACCCTAGACTGTCCCACTGCTACAAGACCATACTCTCACTGGTTTTGTGTGTCACACGGTGATATGCCATTGGTTTGAAAGCCATTTCTGGTTCATGCTCAGGTGACTTGTGGCGTGGATGCTATGACATTCATGCACACAGAGCTCTGTTGCTCCAGGCTAGACAACTGTGAGGTGCTTCATGCTTTGGTGAGCAGAGCCCATCTGGTCCTCACTGTCTGGCAGAGTTGTAGAGTTTGAGTGGGTCACCTGTTCATACACCCACCCCAATCAGTGTGTCCTGAGGATTCCTACCAAGGGGCCTGTCATGGTAGCACAGGTGTCAAGGGCTTTCCTTGGCAGTAGATGGGTTTCTGTCAGTCGTACTGGGACACAGGTGTGGGTATAGGTAGCAGGACACATGGCCCCAATAGCCCCTTTCAGTTGAGAGTACAGAAACAGGTCCTTGCCCACCTTAGTGAGTTCAGCTGTTGGTGGCTAGGAGTGCAGGGGAGGGGAGGGTGCAGGTGTTAGGGCTTGCATGGCCATGACACATGTTATGTTTTGTTCAGATATGATCATACAAAGCCCCCAGCTGCAGCAGGTGGAGCTGTGGGCCCTGCACCCAACCCTTCGCCCTCCTCAGGCCTGCATAGTCCTCACCCTTCTCCCGACATTGCCACATCTGTTATGAGGACACATTCGAAAGAACCTGGAAAACGGGAGAAGAAGACACTGGTGCTCAGAGACCGCAGTGAGTGAAGTGCAGCCTTTGCTGCCTCTGGGTAGCTTAGTGCTGTGCTGCTCTCAGGCCTCCTTCTCACGACACTCCTGACACTCCAAGGAGCCTAGAGTTGATCTGAAAACAGGCTGCAGAGCCAAAGGTGTATCTCCACAGCTTGACTGAGCTCCACTTTGAGCCCAGCAAAGCATCAGAGGAGTCTTTTGTCACATGAAGTTGCCTCTTCAGAGGAGTCACCGACTATTCATTTCTAGCTGGGTGTTTTAATGGTGGGCATGTGTCACTTTCTTGTTTGGTGCTGTGACCTGGTAGTGACTACTTTGGGGGTTTCAAGAGCATCTTCAGACATAGCATAAGGACGAGGTCTGGGCCCATAGCAGGTTTGAGAGAAAAAAGGCATCAAATGGTAAAGGCTTTTGAGCTGCTGGGCCGCGCTGGGAAGTTTCCTAGTTCTTGGAGTTATCCCCCTGGAATAGACACATTCTACTCCTAGCAAACACATCATCAGCTTGATGCAGTGGGTCATCTCTGACAATATCAGCAGTGTGTGACAGGGCAAAATCCCACTGACTTCAGGTCTCAGGATTTTTGCATTTACAAAGGAGCCCCTGTGTTCTGTTCTTCTTGTTCCTTCATGTTTTGAGGTGGTTTTAGCATTAAGTGGTCTGTATGTTGCCATCTTGTATTCTGTATAAAAAGACTACATTTTCTTTTGCTGTTCACGCATGTTCTACTGCCTGGGCCACCCTCCAGCCTCTGTACTGTTGTTGCTCTTGGGCCTGCTTTTTACTAGCTATTCCTAGTGTGGGCTGTTAGTTGATAGGACAGGTCAAGCATGTTCCTGTGTGTGTGTGTGTATTTTGTGTTGAGATCTCATTTGTATGTGTGTATTTTGTGTTGAGATCTCACTGGTCTGGCTGAAGACAAGACTCCTCCAAGCAAAGTGAATAATCCAGGTGGCTGCAGTAACCCTCAGACCAGCCCAGAGATGAAGCCCCATTCCTACCTAGATGCCATCAGGACTGGCCTGGATGACTTGGAGGCCAGCAGCTCCTACAGCAATGAGCCGCAGTTGTGCCCCTATGCTGCCGCTGGGGAGTGCCGCTTCGGAGATGCCTGTGTCTACCTGCATGGGGACATGTGTGATATCTGCAGGCTTCAAGTCCTCCACCCCTTTGACCCAGAACAAAGGAAAGCTCACGAGAAGGTAACTTGAAAACCTTGGCATGAAATCATTTGAAGAAACCTGAATGAACCACAGGACGGAGTCATTCAGGAGTCTCACAGACATCTTTCTGCCAGAAATTCCTGTGTTACATTCTTGGCTTGTTTTTATTCTGGTTTTAAGTTCTTTTCCTGTTGCCATTTTTGATTATTGAGAACAAAGAAGAATAAGAAGTATTAGAAATGCAAAGTTCAGGGCTGGAAAGATGGCTCACCAGTTAAGAGCACTTGCTGAGCCTGGCAGTGGTGGCACACATCTTTGATCCCAGCACTCAGGAGGCAGAGGCAGGTGGATATCTGAGTTCAAGGCCAGCCTGGTCTACAGAGTGAGTTTCAGGGCAACCAAGACTACACAGAGAAGCCCTGTCTCAAACCAAAAAACAAAACAAACAAAAAACCAAAGAAATAACAAAAAAATCAAAGAAACAACAAAAAATAGCTGTTTTGTGCAGCGTCCTATAACTCCAGCCCCAGAGCCCAGCATCCTCTTCCTACTTCTATAAGAACCTCATTTATGTGTGAGCACACCACACACACACACACACACACACACACACACACACACAGCCCTCTTACACACATCTTTCTTCCCTAGGTTTACATGTCTCTGTAGTTAGGATACAGCAGTCAATGTTTGGAAACTTTGAAAATCCTTTATTATGGACTTTCCTTAATATTATTACCTATCAATCTATCTAATTATAACTAAATGTGTATGCATGTGTGCGCGCGCAGGTGAGTACCTATAGAGGTGAGAAGAAAATGTAGAAACCTTGGCCTAGCATTACAGGCAGTTGATGAGGGTGCTGAGACTAAAACTCATCTCCTTTAGAAGAGCAACAAGAGCTCTTAACTGTCCACCATTCCTCTAGCCCTTTTACCATGGACTCTTTTAAGAGCCAAGTCCTGGAAGGTGATGAATATCCCTGGTCTCTGGGTCCGCGCTATCCACACGCAGAGCGCTGTGCTGTGCACTCGACTCAGCAGGGCCTGGATCTCCTCATCTGCCTGGTTTTTTTGAGTTCACTCAGCTCAGTGTTTACTGTATTGATGTGGCATGGGATAGGCATGACATGCAGAAGAGCCCAAGCCCTGTGACCCGGTATGTGTGAATGCTACAACCTCCACAGTAACCTCAGTGTGCAGAAATCCATGGCTGGTAAGCTGGAGGTGACCGTATCTTACTAGGGAATTTAGAACAAGGACAAGGTGGCTTGAGGTCTACTTTGTGGTCAGATCTGTGTGTCCTGAATCCAGGGACTATACACACAGCTTCTAGTAGCTTCTGTGACTGTGTGGCTGCAACTCCTGGGATCTTGGCCAAAGAGAACCTAAGACTTCCCTTCCTGTCATTCTCAGATGTGTATGTCGACTTTTGAACATGAGATGGAAAAGGCTTTTGCCTTCCAGGCGAGCCAGGACAAAGTGTGCAGCATCTGCATGGAGGTGATCCTGGAGAAAGCATCTGCTTCTGAAAGGAGGTTTGGCATTCTCTCCAACTGCAGCCACACCTACTGCCTGTCCTGCATCCGGCAATGGAGATGTGCCAAGCAGTTTGAAAACCCAATCATAAAGTGAGTGCAGCTGGGCTTCTCTGCTACCCTCTGGAGCCCAGGCCCCCAGCTGTGTACAGAGCCTGTACAGATCATCCTGAGTCCATCTGCCTGTCTTAGTGACCAGCCTCTCTGATCTCTACATACTGGGAACTCTGCTGCACATCGTCAGGTGGTGTTGCTGGGTTCTGTTTTGCAGCCCTCATGGACAGTTGTCGTGTCTACCTTAGGCTAGCTGCCTTGTAACCTTTGGTTCTTCAGGTGTTTTCACCTTAATAAAGGGGCTGAGGCTCCCTTGGAGAAAGGCTCCTATGCACTTCCCACTCCCTTGTGCACATTGTTGGGGGACTTGCCTATGTGCAGCAGTTTCATAGAGAAAAGAGCACAGTTCTATGGCATCCAGTGCTTTGCAGAGTTGCTCAGCTGACATGCAGTCTAGTTTTAGAAACTTCACCGTCCCCGAAGCCTGCACTGCCACCCACCCACCCTTGTCTTCTGTCATGTGGTCTCCAGCCAAGCTCTTTCTCTACAGAAACCTTACTCTGCTTGTCCTCATGCACACCCTTTTCCCTCAGCAAATGTTCCAGGGCCACCCCTGACGAGCACGCTCAGCAGTTACTGCCTTTTTTCTCTGAGAACAGCTAGTGGGCACTCAGACACAAGACTAGACCCCAGCAGTGGTCACAGTTGCTTGGCCTCTAACCGAACAGCAACACATTGTTCCCCCAAAGTGCTCACACCATATCTCACTCTTACCTGCAGATCCAGCTTCTTGTACTTGGCTTTATTTCTAATCTGAGCTGTCATCTTGCCTTCCATAGTCCCTGAAGATAATGAGCATTGTTTTGTGTGTTTATTGGCTGTCCTGGGTGAATACTCAGGACTCTGTTTCTTACAGGAGCTGCTCTTAGACGATGGTAATTGTGTCTTTGGCCATGTGTTTGAGCACCAATGTTTGCAGTGGTGTGTGCAGAGGATTCATGGCGTGTTTCTCCTTACTGACCTATTGGTTTTGTTGTCTTTTCAGGTCTTGTCCAGAGTGCCGTGTGATATCAGAGTTTGTAATTCCAAGTGTGTATTGGGTAGAAGATCAGAATAAAAAGAATGAATTAATTGAAGCTTTCAAACAGGGAATGGGGTAAGTGACTTGATTTCATAAGGGGAAATACCTTATGAAATCATACCTACATGGCTGGGTATGGTTTGAGCCTCTGTCACCTTCAGGTTTCCCAAGAATATGGACCTGGTAGATGGATCTCAGAGCTTCTTGCTCCCGCCAGGCATTTTTCCTGGGCTTTGGGCTACAGAGCTCAGTGAGTGAGGCCTTGAGGAAGCAGTTGAGTTCTAAGATGAGCCTACGCCTATGTGCCAAGGTTGTCTTTCCATCTCTGATTGCCCATGCATTTAACAAGTACTACTGAGGATCTGCCGTCGCACAACCTGTCCATTGCAAGGCCCAAAGAAGCTGACAGTGTCAGCCTCAATACAACTCACACTTAGGAAAGGAAAGTAACGACCAGTAAGGTGAATAAGGCAAAGAGCCTGCCTCAGATGAGGTGGAAGATGAGAACCAACCCCCAGATGCTTGTCATGACACTCTGTTGCCTTGTCTGGCCTCAGCTTGCTGCCCAGTCACCCTCATGCTGCTGGGATTACAGGCATGCACAACCACACCTGCCACCTTTTTTTTTTTTTTTTTAGATTTATTTATTTTATGTATGTGAGTACACTGTAACTGTACAGATGGTTGTGAGCCTTCATGTGGTTGTTGGGAATTGAATTTTTGGGATCTCTACTCACTCCAGTCAACTCCGTTCGCTCAGTCTGTGCTTGCTCTGGCCCAAAGATTTGTTTATTTTTATTATTATTATTATTATTGTTATTATTATTATTATACATAAGTACACTATAGCTGACTTCAGACGTACCAGTGTCAGATCTCATTACAGATGGTTACGAGCCACCATGTTTCCTGGGATTTGAACTCAGGACCTTCAGAAGAGTAGTCAGTGTTCTTACCCACTGAGGCATCTCTCCAGCCACTGGCATCTTTTTAAAAGAACTATTTTTGTAGGAATTTTCCACAGACTATCCCACTGTCTTCTCTGTGTCCTCTGTCATCACCATCATTTGTATTGGGAATAATACATATGTTATATTTACATTATTACAAAACCCTCAAGGCAACATCAGATTTGCCATTTAAAATTTTTTCCTTTTATGTCATTGTTTTTATTAAGACAGGATCTCACTGTGTAGTGCTGGCTGGCCTGGAACTTGCTACATAGACTAGGCTGGCCTACAAGTCAAAAGATCCACCTGTCTGTGTCACCCAAGTACTGGAGTAAAAGGCCTGCATGACCATGCCTGGCCAAAATACATTTTTTTTAAAGTGCACCCCTCCCCAATTATTTATTTTGGAAGTTCTCATATTTATCTAGATTCTGTGGCTTGATATTTACACATTTTTTTCTCCTGTCATGTGATTATGTCCACCCACGAGAGGGCAGATGCTTCCAGACAGAACTGGTTGGGCTTAGAAAGGTGCTGGGCTGAAGTTTGACATTGTTTCACTGTTGTTGATGTTGCCTGGCTGAGCATCCCTCTGGTGAATGTTCTTGGGCAGTCTCCAGACACAGGGTTTGTGCCAGGCACCACCCGGGAAAGGAGAAAGGAGTGAGGTCATCTCCCATCAAAGGTGATGGGACAGTATGGTGGCAGACTTCGTCAGTAACCCAGGCCAGAACTGACAAAGTACTCGAGTACACCTTGGATGCAAGAAGGAAGTTGTATCCTTGTGGGCTAGACAGCAGCAGTTCCACTGTGGTCCTTTGAAGAGGTTGGAGACCTACTAGTGTGATGCGAGGATGTCAAGGAAGGCATGACTAGCAGCCAGGCAGCCATGCATACTGCCCTGCTAACGGGACAGTGGCACTGGAGGGTCAGGTGGGTTTGGTGTTTGGTTTGTCTGTAGATTAGATGAATGTAAGAGCTGAGAACACCAAGTGAGGTAGCCAAACTGGAGGAGAAAGAGGAGGGAAGACAAGGTTTGTTTTTGATACAGGGTCTTGCTTTATAGCCCTGGCTGGAGTATCTGTAGACTAGACTAGCCTCAAACTGGGGGACCTTCCTGTCTCTGCTTTCCAAGGTCTGTGCCACCATACCCAATGAGAAGGCAGTTCAGCACCCCTTGGAGAGCTGAGAGTTTACTGTCCAGACCATAAGAAAAAAAGAGTTAAGCTAGGTTCTAAACAGCAGAAGGTATCTGCTAAGACCTGCTTTCCCAGGCTGACAGGATTCCTGACCAAGAGGAAAGGAAACTAACTCACTTGCTTTGGAGACCTGAGCAGAGCAAGTGAACCAGCTTCAGACCTCAGCATGCTGGAGTTATCCAAGCCTCACTCAGCCCTAGTGCAGCACTGGAGCTCAGTGATGGGGTGGGGGTGGGGCACCCTGCTTCTAAGCACTGCGGCATCCCACACAGTGCATCCCAGCAGCTTGAGAATCAGAATACCAATGTGAGGTCACCAGGCCACCTCACTTCTCCCAGCAAGGCTTCCCCAGTGGAAAAGGAGAACACAGTAGTAGTCACGCTTAATTCCATTTTTCCATCAGCCTCAGATTTTGTGTTTTTCAGGAAAAAGGCATGCAAATACTTTGAACAAGGCAAGGGGACCTGCCCCTTTGGAAGCAAGTGCCTTTACCGTCATGCTTACCCTGATGGGCGGCTGGCAGAGCCAGAGAAACCTCGGAAGCAGCTAAGCTCTGAAGGCACTGTGAGGGTAAGCTGTAGGGATTCCTGGGTGCTTACTGTCCAGGCTCCTAGTAGCTTTGGCAGCAGAGCAGGACTCAGCATAAGCAAAACACAAGCTGGCACTCAGCGTCTGCTGCTATCTCCATTGACCCAGGGGTGTTTGTTGGCTGTTTTTGCAGTTCTTTAACTCAGTTCGGCTTTGGGATTTTATCGAGAACCGAGAAACCCGGCAAGTCCCCAGCAATGACGATGTAGATGTGACAGAGCTAGGAGACCTCTTCATGCACCTTTCTGGAGTAGAATCATCAGAACCCTAGTCAGTGCTCACTGACGCCTTCTTTTGGCTCTGCAGTCAACTTTCCAAGGCATGGTGCGGACGCATTTGTCACCGACCCGAGGTGACATGGTACTGGGATGTGAGTGCAGTAGTGAGTCCCCTTGGGAAGGGAAGGGAGATCACCAAGTCCATGGAATCACTACATTTAGAGTTGAGCTCTCAGTTGTACCTCCAGCCCCTTTCTCAGGGACCAGCTATGTGGTCCAGCTGTTTTAATTGAGTGCTTTTAAATGAAACCTGACTGCCATCTTTCTTTTGTGACTTTCTTCCTTAAGCAACAGTAAACTTGCAGCTGCTCATAAAGCAGCAGATCTGTTTTTTTTTTTTTCCTTGCCAAGACATCGCCAGCCCTGTAGAAGGCTCCTCTGCAGTGACCATCTCTAATAGAGTTGTTGAGCCTTGGAATTGATGCAGCTGTGTGTAGTGAGAACACATCTGGCCATATTGGTGCTGTACCATAGTGTAGACTTGAGGGTGGCTATTGAGTTCCTTCCAGTGTCTCAAGTCAACAGTGTGTGCAGTTGTGAAGATCTCCAGGGAGACTCCATCTTACCCTCCCCTTGTACTAAGAGCACAAGACACAGGACTCACACACAGATTACTTGTTCTCCCCTATAAAGTAGTAGGCTCCACACTTGTTTTTGTGGTAAACAGGAGCAGTCACTCCTCTAAGAACTGGGGCCAAGAAAGAGCAAATTTGTCCTAAACCTGAATTTATTTTTGTAAAAAACCTGTTATTACCTGTGTGCTTTTTTGCTTGGTTGTTCATGTAACTACAGAGGAGTTCTGTCTGCACAAGAAACTGCACTGCAAGTTTTGAAGGAGTCAGTAGCCATTAAACCTAAATTTAATTTATTTTATTAAAATAACATAAGGAACCAACTGTATTGGCTCAATAAAAACAAAATTAAAACCCAAAATCATTAAGAAAACCTGTATTCCTGGCTTTCTTACAGACAAGGATGTGACTACAGATAGGGTTGGGCCGCGGCCCACCCCATAGGGGCAGCTCCTGGAAGACAGATTCAGCATGTGGGAGGCTGCCAAAGGTGGAGCACCGCGCTTGGAAAGCCATCCACACAGGACACCTTAGACACAGTTTGTCCACAAAGTTCTGTAGTACCAAAGCAGGCTCCCCCAGGTGGCCAGGACTCCATGTGCAAAACTGGCACTGCACCACTGTCCATATAGGCTCAAGGAGCCAAGTTCCCAATTGCAAGTCCCTGCAGCAGCCGGAGTGCCCTACCTTCCAAGGCCATTTGCCCTACAAATACTCAGCTGACTTGTATACCTCTGGAGCAGAGCAGGCTTTCTTGGTGGACAGCTTCCGTTTCCAGGGCAGGAGGGGTAGAAAAGAAGGCAATATGAAGTTAAGGCCCTGTGAGTAGTCTAGGTCCTTAGCAGCAGCAGCTTTTCCAAAAACATGCATTCTGCCCCCAAGGAAACAGAAAGTGGTGCCTGCTGACTCTTCTTCGTCCCCTGGTGGCCTAAGAACAGCTACATCATCAGCTAGAAGACTGGTAGCCTTGGGGATGTAGTCAGCGTGCAAGCATTGATGTCCTCAGTGTGAGCTGCCCGATGCAGGGAAGGCTCAGAGGCGCTCCTGTTGATTTTCGGCAGAGAGTGCTGAAGCAGCTCTATGGAAGACAGGATCTGAAACAAGGCCCCATGTGGTCTCATTAGTTGGAAACTTGGTATCTCCCCAGCCATACCAAAAGCTTGTGGAGGTCCCCTCTCCATCAACCCAATCCTGGCCCACATTTACATCCTTAGAATGTTATAATCATATTTCAACGGAGCTCTGTCTAACCTGGGGAAACAAAGGTCTCTCTTCTTTGACTTTCTTCACACAGTCAGCCACCAACCTCTTCATTGCCTTGGGGCAGTTCTTGTAGAGCCTGCTGAGATCTGGGGATGCATACCCACGGCCTACCATGAAGATGATCTAAAGAAGAAACAGTTGAACAAAGGAGTTTGTGAACAAGAGTTCCAGGACTAACTAGCCCCTCACTGTTTTGCCTGGGCCCATGCAGATCACCTGGTCTCGGTTGTTGATGTGGGCGTAGGGAAGCTCCCCAGTCATCAGCTCGTACAGCACGATGCCATAGGAGTAGACGTCGGATTGGAAGCTGAACGGGTTGTTATCCTGCATCCGGATTACTTCTGGGGCCTATAAGGATGAAGTGTGTTAGTCCCTGGGTAATGACCTCCAGAGACATTGAGGAACCAGGCTATTTTAACTAGTCAGGAAGTCAAGTCCTTAGCCCAGGGTAGCTCCTCCCACAAAACCCCACAAGCTCTGGCCTCTGTTGCTTTGCCAGGATATGCGGTTTTGCCTTAAGCTAACTGACACTACAGATCAATCAGACTCCCATGGCTGTGCAGAAATGCTGTCAAATTTTGCACCCTACTCTGGCCCAGTAATTCCATCATGTTGTGTGGGGCCAGCTTCCTCACCATCCACAGCACAGAGCCAGTGGGCTGTTCAACCTGCTGAGAACCACTCCAGCGTGACTTCACTGTTGCCAAACCAAAATCTCCAATTTTCACCGTGAGGCCTTCATGGAGAAATATATCTCGATGCTTGTTAAGGAGACTGACAGTTTATACTGTTCATAACAGTGCTTCTGGCCTCCTTCACTTCACTACTAAATCTTCCGGGAGACAGGGAACCGTGGCATACATACACTCAATTACAGGGCCCCACACTGCTTACACTTGGTACTCAGAGGTTTACCGCCTAACTGATCTATGTTGTGACTTCTGTCAGCTTACTGCTAGGTAACAGGCAATTTTGGTCTGATTTGTGACCTGCTGATTTATTGGAATTCAAGCCTTAAATCTATGCTAATATCTTGGCCCAGTTCTTAGCTGCCGAAAAAGAATTACCTCAGGAAAGGAGGTCATGGCCACTGAATAGGCACAGCTCATTGGCCATGCAGAACAGCTGAGCTTAACCACCCTGAGGTGCAGTTGGTAAGGAGATGCTATTTCTAACAGTGGCCTCTAGGCTGACTTCTGTACATTTAACAGAAAGTAGCCATTTTGAAATTTCTGGAATTCTGGGATACTGGTTCTAAGATGCTAATTCCAGGAGACCTTAAGAAATATTGTGTCCTTTGAGTTAAAATAGGAGGTTAGGTGATTAATGGAATTTTGGTTGAAGTCTGACTCACAATAGTTACAGTGGGCCTCCAAACTCAGCCTGTGGATATTTCTCCAGGCAGAATTCTCAAACTGTTTCCCCTGGGAAAAGCTAAATGGAAGCCTTTAGCAGGGTCTCTGCCAGGGATGGGAACCAAAAGTGTCACATCCCTAGCAGAATTGCAGCAATCAGTGCTACCATCAAAGACTTGAAAGATGCAGGGGTGGTGATTCATGACCAGTACAGAAGACAGGCTATACCAGATGTGGTGTCCTTACTTGAGCAATTAACATACTTCCTGATATACGACGTGTAGCTACTGACCTAGCAAATGCCTTTTTCTTTGGTACCTATCCATAAGGACCACCAGAAGCAATTGCTTTTGATTAGAAAGTAAACCTTTAACTCTCCAGCCCTGTGTCATAACTTAGTTTGAAGGGATCTTGTTCATGTCTCTTCTACAAAATATCACATTGGTCTACTATATGGCTGACATTATGCTGGTCTGACCAAGTGAGAGACCATGCATCAGAGGATTACAATTACTTTCCCATCTGTATGTAGGCTTACACCTTCCAGAGGCTCAATATGAATAACCTTCTCAAGCTATATTTTGGATAATGTAACCAGGCTGAGTTCAAGTCGATTTCAAGCGTGTATTTCCTCAGAAGGAATTATTTCCAGATCACTGTTGGCTAAAAAAATAAAACCTTAAGGAACTCTCATGATCACCATGCTTGGCTTCTCAACTATATTTCTATTTTCCTTTAAAAGTCCCCTTCTCCCCATTCTGGCACCATGAACCATGTGTGCAAAAAGGCCCTTTTGGGTCCTTAAGCTGAGAACTCAATACCAAAGGATACTGTTGGATTTCATGTCTCTGTGGATGATGTTCTTTGCATGCAAATAGCTGTGAAGGAGAAAACTCAGTCAGTTAACCACCTCACTGCCCTTCAGCTAACTGGTGGGTAGCACTGTGCTCTGCAAACCAAGCCAGGCATGTAGAATGCTAAGTTTAACCTCACATTCTGCCTATCCAAGACAAACCCAGAAGTGGGAAGGCAAATTGTCAGAGGCTGGGGATGGCTGTGAGCTGGGTATTTTTCTGGGTGGTAAGAACACAGAATGTAATAATAGGATACAGAAAAGCCCCCAGGCCATACACTTCCAGAATAATTTGTATGGCATTTGAATTGTACCTGTGCTTAAGATTTAGACTCCTGTATGAATCTTTTTGTTCTTTAGTTTTCCGAGACAAGGTTTCTATTTAGTCCTGCCTGTCCTGGAACTTGCTCTATAGACTACACTGTCCTTAAACTCACAGAGATGCAGCTTGCCTCTTGAGTGCTGGGATTAAAGATGTGCACCACCTATCCGGCTTCTGCATGACTTTACGACAGAACAAAGCACTTATTTTATAGCACTTACACCAACTACAGTCACCTGGCCGTAAGCACTAAGGAGTGCTACCCCCTCACCATGGGGCACTTGGGAAACAAAGCTCAAGAGCACTGCCTGGTGGTCACATGGTCACTCCACACCATGGGAGGGAGCAGAGACCCTAAAGGTGACCTTTGAAAGAAAAGGGATAATCAAAAGGGACAGTTTGGGTGTCAGGCGGCTTACAACTGATTCCAGCCCCAGGAGAACCCAACTCCTGAATACTGGCATTCATACCTACACAAAGATCCACATAAATATACATAATTTAAAAAAATTTTTTTTTTTAATTATAATTGAGAAAGGTATTTTCCTGTAGGCCATGGCTGAATGGGTGGTCAGGCTGGTGAGAAATGGGACCTCTGGACTTCCCATCCATGAATATCTGCTGTCAAAGAGCCCACCCAAGAGCCACTCAATCCAGTCCCACAAAAGCAGCCCAAGGGTTCAAGCCACAAGGACTCACCAAACCGTCTACTTACTCCATTCCCTGAGCTGTCTGTCGGGCAATGTCAATTAGCTGGAACATCTGGAATTTGGTCTCCTGGACATGCAGGTGTTTGTAGAGACTGCTGCCCTCACACCACTGGGTCACAATCGCCAGGTTGTCCTTTGTCATGTACCCCATGAACAGCAGGATGTTAACATGCCGTGTTTTGCTAAGGGGAGGAGGAGGAGCACAGCTGTGAGACCATCCTTTGTCCACCTCCACGCTAGCTAGCCTTGCTTACAGAGCATGCACTTTGCACAGTCTGTCCAACTCATCCCTACTAATCTAAGAGTGAGTCAGTGACTACACTGAGGGTTTGAGCTCCAGAGCAAAGCAGATTAGCTATAAAAGATGCTATTAGCTATAAAAAGAAATAAAGGTTAAAAACAATCTCACTACCACAAACCAAACCCCATAGAGCTGTACAGAGAAGGGGTGTGTCCATGAAAAGGGCTCTTCTGGCTTCCAGCACATATATACACTGGAGAAGGACTGTACCTTAAAACCCACAGCAGGTGCTGACCTGCACAGCCTGGCCCTAGCTAACCCTGCTGTCCAGGGACTAGGCTCACCGCAAAACAGCCACCTCGTTCCTGAAGGCCTGGAGTTGCTCTGGAGTTGGGTCAACCACCTTTAGGATCTTTACTGCAACATCTCCTGCAAATTAATTTGTAGTCACACTTGTTATATAGTCTTTGTTTCTCAAATACCTTAGGATCTATGTGCATCTTACCTTGTTTTGTTTTGTTGGAGACAGGTTCTCACTGGGACCCAGGACTCACTGACTAGGGTCAACCAGTGAGCCCTTTTCTACCTCCCCAGTACTGAGAATGCAAGTCAGTACAACCACAGCTGAATGTTTATGTAACTGCTGGGGCTTGAACTCAGGTCTTCATGTTTGGATGGAAAGCTCTTTTTACCAACTAAGCCACCTCCCAGCTTTTCAAAAAACTCTAATTCTAAGGAAGATAGGGAGTCACTTTTCAAAGAACATATATGCAGGTAGAACAAATATGCCAACTAATATACATCAAGTGGGTGAGACGCTTCAATGCTACTCATACCCATGGAGGCCTTCAACAAGCGCGTATCCAATTGAGCATCAAGGTAGGTCATATGAGCTAGCTCTACAGCCTTATCCTGTGAGGATAAAAGTAGTGCCAAGGCCATGAGTAGCCCACCAAATACAAACTGATGAGGAAGCAGACCCTTCTGCAAGTTGAAAGGAGCAATAGGGATACTGAAACCTTGCTGCGTTGCAGCATGTATGCACAACTATTGAACTTACTCGGCAGAGAGGAAGTAGAAATAGAGGTCCTATTTTCTAAATGGCAAACTAGAACAGGGAGGTAAGTAGATCCACAGTCCTGTCTTTCAGTAGGGGCAGCAATCCAAGCGACCTCTCTATATCTTCAAAAACACCCAGGAGTCAGCTTGCTTTCAGAGATAGTTAGAAGTCTCATTCAAATATGTTTTATATAGAAGTATTAACAGTAATAAACTTGGAACCCTGTAAAGACCCCAGTTTGGGGACAAGGTTAGAGAAGGGCGTTGAGACAATGTTTCACCCTGTAGTCCTAGAACTCTAAACCAGGCTGACCTTGAACTCACAGAGAACTCATCTCTGCCTCCCAAGTATGCCACCATTGCCCTGCTAAGACTTTAAATTTTCATAAGGCTGGCTAGAAACGGAGGCAAGAGGCCAGCCTAGGCTACATACCAAAACCTTGTCTAAAAAATCAGTCAGTTACCCATGGCACCAACGATCAAAGTCTGAGTCAGTTGTGACCAATGGTAAAGACAGGGTTCCCATGAGGTCCCTGTCTTGACCCCTGTGAGCTCCAGTTTATCATCTGCACCTGACCTGACAGCTGATGTGTCCCAGCACCGAAGGAAGGCACAGGCTGCTGGAGAGAATGCAGCTCATCTGAGTGAAGGAGAAGCAGTGCTGAGGCCACCAGTCCAGCACAGTGACCAGAAACCATGTGTGCCCCAGGGGCAGCACTGGCCAAGGAAGGAAGATTGCTGCATGGCTGTGAAGTCTGAGACAAGATAGTAGCTGGGCTCAAAGACTACTGAGAAGTGAGGAGTGTATGGAGGTAGTGGACTGTAAGCACTAGGAAGAATATTAGAAAGGATATTCTAGACTGCATCAGAAACAAAAGGAACCTTGTGGGGACATGTAACTGAGCACCTGCAGAACAGAAGAGCTAGAGACGAATTTGGTGCAATAGCCCAGGTGAGGGCAGGCTTGGAGTTACAGTGGCTGGCAAACTGGGAGGGCTTGGAGTGGAGTGAGAGATGGGTGAGGGGGTCAGGTCAACTTAAGTGGTGAGGCCAGGAAGATGGTTGGTGGCCAGGTGCCTGCAAAGGCAAAACTTACAGGCAGACTATGAGAGCAGGAGGGAGGCTGGAGGTGATACTAAGCAACCCTTCAAGAACAGGCTCTGCCTAGTTCAGGGCCTGCTGCAGTGACAGCATTCCTCTGCAGACCAAGAGACAGGCCAGCAGGGCATTACTTAACAGTTCTCAGTCACTCTACAAGTCACTAACCAACTCTCTGATCTATGCCGTTAAGAAATCAACTGTTCATACAACGACTCAGGCAAAGCAAAACCCATATAACGATGTGCACTGAGAGAAGTAGACGCTGCTGTTTCCAGAGGAATGTGGATGTCTGCACACTTTATGCTCAGAACTTCTCTCCATCTCTGCCCCATTATCTATAAAGGTTATCAGCACCGTGTCTGAACTGGGGGGGTGCAACATCAAGAAACTTTATAAGCACATACAAGAAACCCCTACTTTTATTGCTAACATCCAAAAATGGTTAAGTATGTTGCCAAATTATTCAAGCTACAGCTACAGAGTTTAAGCTCAAATCTTCCTTCTGAGTGATCAAGTATTTCCCATGGCACAGGAAGAGATAGCTACAATTAAATCTGGGGCCCAAAGAGAGACACTGGTCAGGAAGTGTCCAGTTTTCCTGCACTAAGATGATCAGGAGGAGACAGCTCCTCCTTGTACCTGTTATAAGGTCCCTTCCAGCTGTTGGTGTCAAGAGTACACTCCACCCGAGGCAGCAGACATCTGCTCATGAAGAAGCATGTTCCATGAGCACCACTAATATTTCACTCTAGGGCTAATACTTGTCTACTGATTTCTAAGCACCACGAGGATTTTACTATACCAATTAAAATAACGTAAGGTTAAAATGCTGTGAAATTTCAAAATTGGTTTGATTGCCAGGTATCAAGAACCCATCGAGAAGGCCACCATAATCCAAGAAGCCCTCTCTGCTGGAACCTAACCACCAGAGCCCTGAAGCTGGAACCAGGCCCCAAACTCACCATGCCACTTGCCCTTGTACACAGTGCCAAAGGAACCTGACCCGATCCGAGTAGACAGCATCACCTCACTGGCTTCTATTTCCCAGTAATAACTTGAATCTCTCTGCCCACGAGGCCTCTGAAACAAGTGGAGATAATTCATAATCCATGCTATCAAAGAGAGGATCATCCTAACCCCATCTGTTCCTGCTTCCTTTAAAGATGGACACTGTCACTGCAGCTACACTTTCTGTCTTTGAGGTGCCAGTTTACTGAGCTGTAGCCGAATGGCAACGTATAGGATACGAAGGTGCCAGGGAGCACTGGCATTCATTTCCCTGTAATATATTTTACTAGATTCCCACCCCCAAATATCTAATTTTCAAGAGTTTATCTTTATTGAGCCCTGAGTGACTCAATGAAGTATTACTAGTCATACTCACAATTTTGTTTTTTTCCTGGGTCCCAGATCCTGGTGCCCGCTCTCTTTGTGCTGGCACAGGGGTTTTGGGCTGTGACCAGCCTGTTGGACTCAGGTTGTTTGGGCTGCTGGACAGGGCTGAAGGTGAGGCTTAATAGACAAGACAAACAGAATCCGCACGTAGATAAGCCAACAGAAGATCACAGCATAGAGAGAAAAAAGCCCATTACTGATCACTAAATGACTGGGGTAAAGTACCTGATTCACTGTGACTTCGAATTGCATCCTGAAACAAAGAACAAAAGTTGATCAGACAAGCTAGAAAAGGCTTTCTCTTGCAAGGGAAAGGTTGTAGGAACAATTGTTAACTCACTAAAATAGAAAGTATACTTCCTTACTCTAAATTCCTAGTTTACCTAATGTCAAAAGCAAATTTTTCCAAAATTGATTTCTATTAAATATTACATTAAGTGAGTGTAACTTTTCATGGAAACCACAACATTTCTCAGAAAGAAAGCAACAGAAACAAGCCTTCAGTAAAGGCTGGCAAAGTTATCAATGGGGATCTCCTCCAAAGACTCAGGATCCTGCTCTACTGAGACTTAACTGGATAGTGACAGCCTCATTTTTACTTCACTAGGAATAAGGACAAATACAGACCTAAAGTTGGGTTTGACACAAGTAAGCACTACTTGAGGCCTAAGTCACAGGGAAATGGAAAGACGACGAACCCCAGAGCCTGAATCCTGTGTTTACATTTTTTAAATTCAAATAGACAGAAGGGGAGACTCAGTCAGGTTCATAGGACAGTAGGTGGTAGAGATCTCACATATTGATCTCAGCCTCAGCTTCATTAGCACTGAGACACTACTGTAAACCTTAGTGATGTTCTCAAGCAGGCTACATTCTCCTTTGTGACAAGCCAACTCTTCTAGACACTGCTTCAAAGAATAATTCAAATCAGAGACCTACCTCAACAGGACATTTTTTTCAAGATTTCATTTTGATTTGTGTGTGGTGCACCAGACACAGGAAAATGTAGGTGCCCAAAGAAGTCAAAAGACACCGTGAGACCTCTGAAGCTGGAGTTACGGACAGTTGTGTGCCTTCCCACATGGGTACGTGGGCCTGAACTCATGCCCTACAAGAGCAACAAGCACTCTTTTTTTTTTTTTTTTTTTTTTTATGTTTTTCGAGACAGGGTTTCTCTGTGTAGCCCTGGCTGTCCTGGCACTCACTTTGTAGACCAGGCTGGCCTCGAACTCAGAAATCCGCCTGCCTCTGCCTCCCGAGTGCTGGGATTAAAGGCGTGCGCCACCACGCCCGGCTGCAACAAGCACTCTTAACTGCTCAGCTCTCCCCTTCCATGAGACAGTTCTAAACTCTACATTTTAAAATTCTTCCTTGAGGGTGGAATTTATAGGCAATAATATAAAACCACTTGACCCTCATAACTTCAGAAAATGTTTTTCTAGAAAGTCATCTGTTACTTTTCTTTGTATAACCACAGCAAACAAGATATTTGCTCTACAACACCACTACTAGGATGTTCTCACTCAATATTTTAAGGCTTATTTTTCATTTTATATGTAAGGGTGTTTTGCCTGTATATATATGTGCGTGTGCACCACATTTGTGTAGTACCCTGGAGGCCAGAAGAGGATACTACATTCTCAAGAACTGAAGTTATTTATAAACAGTAGTTAGCTTGTATGTAGATGCTGGGACCCGAACTAGGGTCCTCTACAAAAAAATGCTCTTAACTGCTGGGCCATCATTCCAGACATGATTTTGGTTCGTTGGCTGGCTGGTTGTTCTTTTAAATATAGGGTCTCACTGTGTAGCCCAGGCTGGCTTTGAACTTGCCATTCTCCTGCCACAGCCTTGTTAGTGCTATGATTACAGATATGTGCCACCATGATTAGCTTCCAAAGTAAAAGAACCACAAACCAAGCTCTGCACTCTCCCTCCCGCTCTCCTTCACGCTCTCTCTCTCTCTCTCTCTCTCTCTCTCTCTCTCTCTCTCTCTCTCTCTCTCTCTCTCACACACACACACACACACACACTCTCTCTCTCTCTCTGTCTCTCTCTCTCTCTCTCTCTCTCTCTCTCACACACACACACACACACACACACACACAATTTCAGCCACCCTGTCCAAGTGTCTTAACAGCATAGAGTAAAGCCCGAGTCCCAAGCCCATCTGTAAAACATCCACAGAGATACTTAAGAATCCAGGTCCGTAGGACCAGGGAGAAGGTTTGGTTGCTGAAGGGCTTGCCATGTTAGCAAGAAGCCCAGAGTTTAATCCCCCTGTGGTGGCACATGCCTATGATCCATATACCGGATAGATGGTGACAGGAGGATCCTGGAGGCTCACTGGCTACCCAGCCTAGCCTAACCGCAAGCTCCAGGTTCAATGAGACCCTATTTCAAAACACAGATGGAAGGGCAATCGAGGAAGACACGTGACCTCAATCTCTAGTCTCCACATGCCTGCACACACATGAAATATAGATCTTCACTCTACAACTCAAACTAGGCCTGATGATGTGTGTCTGTGTGGGAAAGGTAGAAAACTGGTGCCTGTATAGTTTTAAGTAGAACACCAAGGCAGCCAAGTGGGAGAAATGCTGGTCACTCACCCAATCTCTTCTATTATTTTCATTGATTAGAATTCTGGTCCACAGTACAGCAGGATAGTTTTTAATGTCTCCTACTTTTTCCCTCCTCTGCCCATTATTTTATTTGGTAGTAATTACTATAATTGGATCACATTATCCCAGGAAAAAAATTTAAATACTCTTAAGTATTAGTTTAGAAGAACATGACTGGTGTTAAGGCAAACAACAACATACGGTGTAAAATGCTGAGTGAATCATGTGTTATTAAAGACAAA
Source organism: Mus caroli (assembly GCF_978045245.1). Lineage (NCBI taxonomy): Eukaryota > Metazoa > Chordata > Mammalia > Rodentia > Muridae > Mus > Mus caroli. The sequence continues at coordinate 33,031,907 of NW_028227262.1, read as the reverse complement.
GAAAAAAAGCACATGCCTTTAACCCTAGCACTTGAGAGGCAGAGGCAGGCAGATCTCTGAGAGTTAAGAGGCTACCTTGGTCTACATAGTGAGTCCCAGGACAGTTAGAACTATAGAGAGACCCTGTCTCAAAAACCACAATACCACCACCAAAAGAGGGGGGGACCCACAAACAAAATTGTCTTTTGAGGCACAAACAGGATCAATGCTGTGCTGCTCATGTTAGAACTGAAGGATGTTCACTTTGAATGTACGAACAGTTTAGACAGGAACAAGTTGGACATGGGAAGAAAATAGCTACTTTGATTATATTACTAGGACTAATAAGCCCGTAGCTTACACGGTTAAAAGTGATGTACTGCTAGAGAGAAAGTGCATCTGAGATCACAAGTGTCAAGGAACAAGGTTTTACAAAGGTCAGTTCCTGGTGTGGAGAAAGCACAGTTACTTGGCCACGTCTCTTGAGTCTTTTTTATTTGATTTTGACATAGGATCTCACCATGTATCCCAGGCTGATCTTGAATACGGCCTCCAGCGTGCTGGGACTCCAGTCGTGTGCTAGGATGCCAGACTTCCTGATAACCTTTTCTAAGTCATACTAACTAGATGGATTAACTGTTTTGGTCTCTAATATCTGAATTCAGTACAGATGCTGTGTTACTAGATCAGTCCACTCTTTGAGAGAACTGAGTTTTTAAAAATTATTTCAATCCCCTTGTCTTCAAGAATTTACCTTGAGAAATTTACCTATCAGTGGTAACCCAGAGGGTTTGTTTAACTCACAACTCTAGAAAAGGAAAAAAAATTATGGCAACAAGTGTGGCTAGAAGTATAAATGAACGTATAGTTGTCTCGATAGTCTACCATCTGATAGTCTCTCCTATTAAACCCGAGAAAGCAAAAGCATGAAGAAAATACCTACTCTCCCCCTCAGACAAACTCGTCTGCAGCACGCCCTGGGAGAAGCACTCAGGCTGTTACTCTAGTCCAAAGCAATGAAAAATAAAGAAGAATAAAGAACAAAGGAAGCATTTGAAGTGTATTCAGTTGACTTTAAAGATGAGCTAGAAAGCAAACCAAAGGAACAGAACATACAAGAAAAGACAGGCAGTTTGCAAACACTGACTGGCACTGACACATTTGCCTCAATGCACAGCAGATCCCAGAGCTCCTACTTTACACGTCTCCAGAGCATCTGAGGGCTTCACACTACACCCCTCACTGCTCTGCAGTATCTGTACCAGCCCAAAGAAATCACATCCAAAGCTAGGACACAGAGCACAGTGGCTAGAGAGGAGTTCTGTTTCCTGCTGGAATGACACACTGGCCTAGTTATTAAGCCAGTCTATACACATTAAGAGAGCTAAAAAGAACATTTCAAAGTCCAAGAAAGTTCAAAAGCCTGAGAAAGTACTGCAACACTCCTGAGCAGCTTTGAAATCCACATTCTCTGCTTCCCAATGTTAACTAGGCTGCTCATCACCACCCCCAGGGGCCCTATTACCTCAATCATCCTGCTGTCCACATGCAGGGTGGTGCTGACCATGTGGACATTGGGAGTGGACGTTGACCTCTGCCTCTGGGACAGGGAACCTTCTGAGGAAGGGCTGGAGGTGTTGAAAGTGAAGGCGTGGGGTGTGGAGTATCTGTGCTGGGAACTGGGCACGGAGGAGAAAAAAGTCCCATGATTGGCACTCAGGCCTCCACATTGGCAAAGTCTTTTCAACTGCTTAGCTCATTAAGACACTAAGGGCAAACCTGACCCATCCAACCCTTGACACACAATATTTCACTCTCTCAATATGCACTATTTAAAAACTCTTCTGTGCTTGTCATCCCTGTGAAAAGGAGAGTCCATTACACAATTTCTCCTCGGTAATAAGTCACTTTCCAGACTACTTCAGAGTTTTACAACATTTTTAAGAACAGATCAGTATTTGCTATAAGTACCACCTAACTGGAATCTGCCCAGTTTAATTTGAAGAAAAACTAAAAATCTTTCCCTGTAGCCAGCACACAGCAAAGTATGTGTTCTACTGTTAGAACCTCTGGGACACTGACCTATGAGGAGACTGTTTCAGCCTAGGGGCACACATTAACAAGGATAGACTGAGGCAGCTGCAGCTCAGCGACAGGAGGTTTACTCAGCCTGGATAAGCTCCTGGGTCTGAGCCCCACATCCTGAAACCAGTAACTCCTGAGACTAAAGGTATGACTCCATGGCATGTCACCAGCCTAGCCTAGGTGAGGCCCTAAATTCCACCCCAACTCAAAAAACCAACGGAGAGCATATTTGTTCTGTAGGTGAAATTTAAGGTTTGTTCAGGTCACACTCGTATGCATTCAAGGGATAAAGACCAGCTTTTCTAAGGGCTACTATTCTGCCTATTCCCACACCACCCTGAGCAGGCCTGGCTGTTCCCTCACTGAAATGCCACCTTGTACTAGGAATTCTACATTTAGGTTCTCAGGGTCTAGTTTCTTATCCTCGAGGCAAGTTGTTTTTTGCTCAAATGTGGTTTTTAAATTACCAAAAAGGGTTTATTCAAGTCAGGCATAAACACAGATATCAGTACAAATTCCTTGTTCTAAAATGCTGCCTTTAACTAATTCTATAGGGGTCATTAAATGGAAGCTGATTAACTATCAGACATTTTGGACAAAAATGTAGATTTTTAACTTGGGTTCTAAATACTTATGTGTCACTGACCAAGATGTAAACTCGAGTTTTAAAACCAGAAAACAGCAGAGACAAGTTAAAAGCAAACTCAGAGCATAGCAGATGTATCGCCAACTACCTGGATTTTAAGGCTGGGATAAACATTTACAAGTTAAGGTCTGATTTTCTTTAGTTGCTATAGTCACGTCGGGGAGCCTTTCCACAGACACCTAACTCACCACACCTGCAAGAAGGCAGAGCCTCAAGCTTTTATAAATGTAAGGTTAGACTGAGACTTGCATTGTAACAGAAAGGCCTGCATTCTGCAAAAATCACTTTCCAGAATGTAAGTAGGCTGGGACCACAGAGAGAAAGATCCCACTTGGTGTTCCACAAAGCAGCACATGAAGAGGGACTTCTTTGTATTCAGGCTGCCAACCCACCCAACCCACTGTAACTTCCTAAAAGAGTTCAAAGTACATTACCTAGCAGGCATCCGGGAAACAGATTCTCGCATCCGGCGCATTGGGAAAGAAGGTGGTGCTGGGACTCCACTGTCACCAACAGTGGAATTTGGAAACAGCCTAAATGAAACATGGAAAGACTAGTTTATGGATTCAGTCCTCTCACAGAGAAACCATCCCACCTTGCCTCTAAACCCAAAGCTAAAACCCAACTGTCCTTGACTCATTCTCCTCACGTGCTTTAGTCACCTATCAATCTAAAGGGCTGGATTACAGACCGAGTAACAGCAACCCGCTGATGAATTCCCATCCTGCCGAGATAGATACATCACTAGAAAAGTGGTCCTGTCCAGCTACACCACATGCGTCTTAAGTGACAGTACAACATCTCATAACCTATACTAGCCACAGCTTTTCTGGAATACACACTCACACACACACACACACACACACTCTCTCTCACACACACACTCTCTCACACACTCACACACACACACACTCACACACTCACACACACTCTCACACACACACACACACTCTCACACACACACATACACACACACACACTCTCTCACACACTCACACACACACACACACTCACACACACAGAATCAATTACATTCATCATATTCAGCAGCAACAGTAACTCTGAAGCTAAGCGGGGTTACTACTAAGTAGGCACTTTAACTCGTCCCCCAAGTCCTACTGCTGAGCAATCTTACGTTATCTAGCCAACCCTTCTGAAATGAAGGAGCTGAGACCTGGAGGTACTAGTGACAGTCCTGAGGTTGTGACGTGTTCACTGGCCACAATCACATGCCTTTCTGCTACTCAAGTGCTCCGAGAACCAACAAGTAACTTCTGTGGGAGCTACAAGGTTCTCTCCCATTGTGAATGAAGATAATATTCCTTTCATTTTCCTAATATGTTTCAATTAGGGTAAAGCTGACTTTTCATAATCTCAATACAAGATTTTAAAAGACTCTAAGAAGTGTAATTTAAAATATGCAATTATTTAAATTATTTTCTCTCTGTGAAATATATTTTTGTATCTGGCTCATCTCCTAACAGAGAGCCTCAATCTTTTATACCCAAACTGTCTGAGGCCCAAACACATTGCTCCCTGATGTGAGAGGAAGGAAACAGGACAAGCTCTGCTTTCTGCTTTCTTGGGACAACCCACAGCACTGGCCAGATAAAAAGAGAAAGCCTAGCCCTTCAATTTCCATGTCCCTGTTCTTTTCCTTACAAATCAGTGTCAGTAACAATTTGACAGACAATGGGTCCTGCCTGCTTTTGGTATTGTTTGTGCATGTGTGTCTGAGTTCATATGACTGGAGTGAATACCAAAAGTCAATGCTAGGAGTCTTCCTCAATCACTCTCCACCTTATTCTCTGAGACAAGATCTCTCACTGAAACTACAGCTCAATGACTCAGCTAGAGTAGCTGGCCAGCAAACCCAAGGACAGCCCTGTCTCCACATTCCCAACTCTGAGATTACACACTGTGGGCCCAGCTTTTATGTCAGTGCCGGTGATCAAACTCAGCTCTCATGTTTGCACAGTTAGCACTTTACCAACTGAGTCATGCCCAGCTCCCTACCTGTTTATTTTACAGCTAGATGACCACCACACTAAAACTAACTCATCTCAGAACTATTATGCTTCTAAAGTCAATAGCTTCTGACTCACAGCAATCATTTATTTAGCAAACCTAAAGCTCAGACTTTACATTGAAAATGTATAATGAGCATCCTCAAAAATGCTTCTGGACCTGACCCTGACATTTTTTACAAGGAAAAAAAACCACAGTGCCTTACAAGAGCTGTCTGATATTACTCCAGTCCACACACATAGTAGGTACTTTGGTGCTACAGTGCTCATGAAACTTGTAGCCACAAGTCTGACATCGAAATCCATTTAGCAGGAACTTCTGACAGATGTCACAGAATGCAAGCTTCAGGAACGTTTTCCGAGCCTGTGACAAGAAAGCAGGATTGTGAGAACTCGAGTGACAAGCAAACACAGCACTGCCCTCACTGTCCTTACCAGGGTCCCCCACAGGGAAGAATCATAGTTGCAAGACTGTCAGATTCAGAGACAGGGTAGAGGGGCCTCTGGTAATACATGACAGCATAGGGAGAGCTGAAAGCAACTAACAATGTGCACCCAGAGCTTCTCAGAAAGGTCAGCGATCCACTGTAGAGAGCCCAGAATGGCAAAGAAAGGGAGGAGCTGAAAGGAAACTTACAAAGTTGTGAGTTGTGAGTGGAACATGATCCAAAAAATCCACTTGCAGTTCTTCTCCAATCAGAGAGGCAGCATCGGTGTTCCAATCTAAGCGTGCTTTCTTACTAAAAATTATCCAAAGCATAACATGAGGGAACATTAGACAAGGCTCAAGACATAGAGCAGTTCTATTGTCTACTGCATGCTGTCTAAGCACACCTTACAGGTGTTCTGGTCCCACCATAAAGATAAGCCAACACTGCTCACTGTGTGACCTGTTGAATACCAAGCCTGTTGGACTCCAAAATGTATGCTCCTAGAACAAAGTATTCTTTAAAAATGTAATACAACAATCTCATGACAAGAGTAACTGTCTTTAAGGGGACTGCATAATATTAAAATCCTACCAAGTCACTACAGGTTAGTGTTCAATAGCTACTTCAATCTAAAATAATACATATAATATTAACACAAATGTGCTGTACATTAGTTACAGACTAATTACAAAGTTGTTTGTAGAAGTTATGAAAATAAACACAAGTCTATAGGAACACAACAGTCTTTAAAACTGACTGACACCACTCTTTCTGTGCCCAGAAAAAGGAAGACAGGAAACCATAGTGATTTAAGCAAAAACTGGTTCAGATCTGCTGAGGATGAATATTTCGATTAAGAAATGTAACGCACATATGACATCACTCAGATCCCTCTTATCACCTGCCAGAAACCAACAAGCCACTCTTCTGGCTATCCACTGAGCAATAATTCATTCTTTAAGATAATTCCCTATTCAAGGTAGGGAAATGGTATCTATCTGTCTAAAGTACTATTGTTTCCTAATGAAGACCAGGAAGGAAACCTCCCTTCCTGAATAGGTAGAGAGACCAGAGATCAGTTCCAAATCAGTACAGCTTTGAAGAAGAGTGAATGCATCTTAGAATCTCCCTAGTCCTGAAGGAAGTCTATGTATTAGTTTGGGGACAGACACAAAAATCAATCTAGCCAGAAGTGGTGACACGCTGATGATCAGCAAGCTAGCTAAATAAACAGAAGAACAGACACGCGGAGGGTAAATTGAGGAGACACTCTCCTGAGATGTTCTCTCCAGCCAGGGAACTCAACCACAGAGAACAAGCAAGAGGTTAGTAGCAGAAGCACTGTTTCCCAAAGAGGGCAAAGTCAAAGGCTTGGCTGCCATAGTAAATAACAGTACAGATATGGTGCTCTGTGGCTATGGGCCATGATTTCAGCCTTTGAAGATGGGCTACCACCACTGGAAATACAGTGTATTTTCCTGGAAGTAGAAATTCCCTGTCTCTTTCAGCCCTGTGGCTATCAGAGAGCCAAGATTTAATACTCATAGAACTGAATACTTAGCATATTCCAGGCCCTAGGTTCTGTCTCCAGTACTGCAACAACAGCAGCAGCAGCAACAACAACAACGAGATAGGTGAGGAAAGAAAGAATGAATGAATGACAAGAATCTCTCTTTTTTTTTTTTTTTTTAAGATTTATTTATTTATTATACGTAAGTACACTGTAGCTGTCTTCAGACACTCCAGAAGAGGGCGCCAGATCTCGTTACGGATGGTTGTGAGCCACCATGTGGTTGCTGGGATTTGAACTCTGGACCTTTGGAAGAGCAGTCGGGTGCTCTTACCCACTGAGCCATCTCACCAGCCCAAGAATCTCTCTTTAGGACTGCAATAAATGTGTACATGTAGCAAGACAACATGAAACATGAGGTTTATTCTCCGGGTGCCATCTATATTGCTTTGGAGACAAGTTCTCTCACTGATCTGGAACGCAGCAATTAGGTGAGCAGGCCAGCAAGCTTCAGGGACCTGCCTGTCTCTGGATGTCTCTGGAGACATCTAGGTGCTGAGGTTCCAAGGGCACAGCCACACACGGGGTGTTATGGCAGTTGGGCAATCAGAGAGCTTGGAAGCACTATACTGACTAGTGTATTTCTTTAGGCCCAAGATGAAAAGGGACAAGGAATCGGGGCAAAGGATAAGGGAGAGAAGAGGAGAAGAGCGGGAAAGAGGGGAGGAGAGCACAGACTAATCTTCCAGAGGTCCTGAGTTCAAATCCCAGCAATTACATGGACGCTCACAACCTTCTGTAATAGGATCTAATGCCCTCATCTGGAAGTATATGAAGCCAGGGTACTCATATACATAAAATCAATCAATCAATCAATCAATCAATCAATCTTTAAAAATTATGTTAAAAAAAAAAAAAAGAGGAGAGGGGAAGAAAGGTTTTTCTGTATATCTGAACGTCTCTAAGTGGTATGTGTGTCATGTGTGTAAAGGTCCCCTTGGAGGCCAGAAGGCGGCATACAATCTCCTGGAGCGGGAGCTACCATTAGCTGTGAACCACCTGATGTGAGTGCTGGGAACTGAACTTGAGTTCTCTGAGAGAGCAGCAAATCCGTTAATGAGCCATCTCATTAGCCCCTAGCATTCTTAACCATCAAAAACAGTGCAATCATGTTCAGAGTACCCACTCTGCATGGCAAACACCAGGAAAAGTCTTTGCACTCAAAAACAGGCCTTCTAACAATGCTCCCTCCATCCCTGGACAATGCTATTAGCATCTCCCATTTATTACAGTTTTTAAGACAATGTCCAGGCAATAATTTCAAGTTCTCAGAGGCAATTTTTCTGAATTGATACTTTGAAAACAAAGTATATCCACATGCACTAATCCCTAGGAAGCTAATACAAAGCATTGTAATATACCAAGTTATTTGTGGCTAGGAAACGCTTAGAATCCTAAAAGATGCTGGCTGGCTTTGCTCTTACCCTTTGTGTTCCTGGAGAAGTCTGAACACTGCACAGCATTCTGGCTGCAGGCCTCTCACCTTCAGAGCTTTCATAAGGCAGTCATGCAAGCTCATTCCATTCCGCACATTGACCTGCAAACAAACGATCCCCTTTAGTACCAGTGTAGGCTACAGCATCCCTGGCAAAGATAAACACTGAAATACACGTGCGACATATAAAATGGTATAGACTTGTGACATACTGTTTGCAATAGTGAACACACAGAGAAAAACACCTCAATATCCAGAGTTAAGTATAAGCAGATGCACATGGGCCTGAGTCAGCATTGGAACATTATACATCTCCTGTACTAACTACCTACCCTTAGTTAGTTATCTGAGGGACAGTGGTCTACGGCACGTTTACTAGAGAAGATACTTTCATTACAACAATACAGAGTAAGACTATTTTAAAGGTGGGGAAACCAGTATATGTTTATGTATGCTGTGTGAGTTAGAAAGACATACACCTTGCTATTAAAATTAGAGGGAAGGTGCTTCCCGCCAAGCCTGACAACTTAAATTCAATCCCTGAGACAAATAACTCCCAGAAGTTATCCATTCTCTGATCTCCACAAATGCACCATGGAGCATACATGCATGCGTGCATACACACGTATACATACATACACATACACACACACACACACACACAAATACATTTTTAAAATAATTTTAAGTGGTATGGAGGGACACTTGGTACATTTAGTTGTCTGGCCTTGCAAGAGTCCACATAAGTGCACAGACGCATGGACAGAAGGTAAAACACACATGAGATGAGAGATGATCTTCCTAACAAATGTCAAAGCTGTGAGGGTGAGTAGGAAGCGGAGGATCAGAGTTCCTGCTTGACTTTAGTGACAGAAAAAATAAAAGGGGTTTTTTAAGCTTTAAAAGCTCCTCCTTGGGCTGGTGAGGTGGCTCAGTGGTTAAGAGCGCAGACTGCTCTTTCGAAGGTCCCGAATTCAAATCCCAGCAACTACATGGTGGCTTACAACCATCTGTAACGAAATCTGAGTCCCTCTTCTGGAGTGTCTGAAGACAGCTACAGTGTACTTACACATAATAAATAAATAAATAAATAAATAAATAAATAAATAAATAAGCAAGCACGCTCCTCCTTCGGTGTGGATGAGTCCATCTGATTCTTCAAGTTACTAAACCTTCTTTACCACAGGAATACTAAGGGAAAGAACTGGGGAACTAGACAGGGGCAGAAGTCGCCCATACTTGTAAATCATGTTGCCTATTTAAACAATTAGCATTCTGTAAGTTTCTAATAGCTTCATGGTGGTTTGCATCTATTCCCAACATTTAAGAGTCTCAAACAGATGGCTGCTTTGAGTTTAAGTACAGCATAGACTACAGAGTTAGACTCTGCCTAAAGAAAAAAGTTCCTTGGACATACCAAACTAGTTCAGACAAACATTATCTAGGATTTGTATCAAAACAAATGAAAAGGTGTGGGTGGAAACAGACAAAAAGAACTGCTATGATCAGCCAAGGGTAAGCCAGGTGATAAACATACCAGAACTGTTACTGTAAGCTCTTTACTTTCATAGGTATTTACCCTTATAACATCTTACTAGTGTGTAGCAAAACGAGGCAGACATGCCTGCACTAGAGATCTGAGCTATAGACATGAGAAAACAGCAAAGAGTGCTAAACTCACACATTGACAGACTCATGCACCTATTAGACAGCTTTCAAAACTGTAAAGTGATATGTGGTTATCTTAATATTTCCAATAGAAGTCACAGATTCTGAGAGCTGGACAGCTCTTAATCTATTCTCTAATAGATTAATGTCCCCAGATGTAGACAGCATGGGAAGCAGCCAAGGGATTTGTCAGTCTCCCTAGCCTCCTGTACAACACATCCAAGGAGTCTGCTTCCAAGAACCTGTGTCTATTCCTGCCTGCCAGGTGGCTGGTTGTAAGGGCAGAGTTCTCAACTCTAGTAACTCACTTGTCCAGTAACCATGAGAAGCAGCAGCCAGAGAGACGTGCATGGTTAGAAAACAAAATGTCAAGAAACATTAAAAGACTATTATTCTTCTAAAGACAAGTATCCTTCTAAAATCATTTCGGTTAGACACATCCTCAGTCTGTCTCTCCTGCCACCATGGATGCACACTGTGATTAGGTCAATGGTGTCTCACTGATCTAGAAGAAGAGAAATCCTGGGAAGCCACTCTAGGATGGGGAGTGCTGGCTGCCTGAGGGCACTGGCTGCCAGAAGACACTTTCCACCACTGGTTTTCCCAGAGAAAGGTGGTCCATCTTTTGCCAAAGAAATAGAAGAAACTAACATTTGCTATAGACTTCCTCCCCATAAGCTTCAGGAGAGGTTAAACTCCCAACCACCTGCTATGTTCCAACAAAGGCTGTCAAGGATTACACAGATGAATAAAAACCTCAGAAATACTATTAGCAGCCACTACTATTGGCTTCTTTTTTTGTTGTTAGAGGGGTTTTATTCTTTCTAACGGGGGGGGGGGGGGCCGCATGTACATAAATGCACATGCACTGTAACAGAGGCTACACATGTAATATTCCCTGGCGCTGGAGAGTGTGGGCTGCTTAACTGGGGTGCTGCCAGTTGAACTCCAGGACCCTCTTAACTGTAGAGCCATCTCTGCAGCCTCAATGGCTCTTAGTTTTTAACATCTACAAATGGACCCGAAACAAGTATTAAATCTGGTTCCAAATTGCAGTGTTCAGCACCATGAAGAATAACTCCATTTATGAAAAGCTGAATTATCTTGTCATGTGATACACCTTCGAACAGAATCCATTCTCATCTTGAAATAACCCTTTTTACTCTTTTAGTATTAAAATGGCTTTGCTTATACAAAGCAATACTAACAAGTGAAGATTTTCTTTTTTACCTCTGGAGAAATAAGCTAAAAAGATCTGTTGGCTATTCGAAATTACTGCAGGTTGGTGGAGACATGACACATTTGAAAGAATTTTATCCACCAGTTATGAGCTCACAGGCATAACTAGCCATTGTAGCCCTAAAGAGGGATGACGGTATTAGGAGGGTTGGAATATTGTACTACAGAAGTGCAACAAGGGAGACAGAAAGGGTATCTTCAGTCAAGAACAAAGGCCAGGTTCTCAGGTTCTTACAGGCTTAGGGGAAGTGGGAGGTTCCATATGACCTAGCCAACATGGTCCTGTCTTGGAGGAATGCCCTAGACAACCTACAACTCAAAGTTCTGGATCCAGGGAAGGGAGCACAAGCTAGAAGGTCTATGATCTAATGTTGGCACTACAGATTTGTTTCTGAAATACCTCATCTGTGAATCTGGACTCCAGAGTGGAAAAGTAAGTGGAGAAATAGTCTTCTACTCAGTCTGAAAGGAGAAGCACCAGCCAGCACTGCTTACTGGAGAAATAGAGTCTTCTACTCAGTGTGAAAGGAGAAGCAACAGCCAGCACAACTAGCTGGCACAAACACTGTGTCCCTAATCTTAAGGTAGCTGCTCAGCAACCTTCTTCTTTAAATAAAATAAAATAAATTTTAAAAATTAATTTCTTTTGAATCTCATAGTAAGCTGCCTATGAACCCTGAAAGCACTGGGTAGCCCAAACTTTAGATCTAGAAAATTTAATGTCCTCTTCTGGCTTCTATGGGTGCTGTGTATACATGGTACACTGACATACACTCAGGTACAAACCACACAAACAAAATAAATAAGGATGAAGGAATCAACTAGAAAAACCAGAGGGGGCTAGGCAGTGGTGACGCACGCCTTTAATCCCAGCACTTGGGAGGAGGAGGCAGGCAGATTTCTGAGTTACAGGCCAGCCTGGTCTACAGAGTGAGTTCCAGGACAGCCAGGGCTACACAGAGAAACCCTGTCTCAAAAAAACAAACGAGGCCTGGTGTGGTGGCGCACGCCTTTAATCCCAGCACTCGGGAGGCAGAGGCAGGCGGATTTCTGAGTTCGAGGCCAGCCTGGTCTACAAAGTGAGTGCCCGGACAGCCAGGGCTACACAGAGAAACCCTGTCTCGAAAAACCAAAAAAAAAAAAAAAAAAAAAAAACGAACGAAAAGAAAGAAAAGAAAAGAAAAGAAAAGAAAAGAAAAGAAAAGAAAAGAAAAGAAAAGAAAAGAGAAAAAAGAAAAACCAGAGGGGACTGTCAGAAGAAAACCAAGAAAGCTCTGGCTGGCCTCCCAACCTTAGAGCCTGAAGGAACAAACAAATGTCTCATACTGTGCTCCACAAGGATGAACAAGTTCTAAATTTAGGTTAAACAAGACCTGACAAACAAAAACCAATATAAGTTCACTTTTCTGTTTCAGTCAAACTGGTTTTTTGCTTTTAAAGTTCAGAAGAGTAAAGGGTTTTGAGCAGTGGGTCCTTAGAAAATAATGGGGTTTCCTGTCAGAAAATCCTGTTGACAGCATCTGGTTCCAACATGGACCCGTCACTGATTCCATGGAAAATGCAGAAATATTTTGTGCCCTGAGAAGAGACAAGGCAGGAGTTTCTTCTTAAGCAACCTAAAAATCTATCTTGAGCCTATAAAATAATAAAATATCTTTTCCTAGGAGATGGAGAGATAGCCTAATAGTTAAAAGCACTGGCTTTTCTTGCAGAGCAGCCACATTTAATTCCCAGCGCCACGTGGCAGCTCATAACAGTCTGTAACTCCAGTTCCAGGGAATCCAGTGTCCTCTCCGGCCTCTATGCGCTCTGAACACACTGGCACACAGACATACATGGCAGGTAGCAAACACTCATTCGCATAAAACAAAAACTAAATTTTTTTCAAAATTAAAAATCTAGACTTTTTCCTAAAGTAAAATAACCCAGAAAATTGTATTTTCCTCATATGTAATGCAATCTAAAAATTAAGTCAATACTTTGCATTCACAGAAGAATAAATGTCTTCCCCCCCCCTTTCTTTAATTAGTTTTAATTAGCTTGGAAACTAAAAGAAGAAGAAGAACCCCCCCCCCAAAAAAAAAAAATTGGCTAACAACTGACAAGATGCTCTGGAGGCAGACAGCTGCTGCCACACCTGACCATCTGAGCTCAGTACCAGGGCCCATGTGGTAATGGAAGAGGAAATCTCCTCATACAAGCTGTCTGGCCTCCATGTCATACTGTAGCAGTACACACATGCAAGCACCGCACACACATGAACACACACAAAATTAATAAATACAATTTTTAAAATATTTCAAAAGAAAAAAAAAGTATCAGAAATATCCTCTCCTCCTCACCCAAAAATAAAGATGCAGAAAAAAAGGCTTTTGTGGGCAATGATTGAAGGCAGTAGAGAGTGAGCAGATCAGTGATTTCATACAGTAAATCTGAGCGGCTGACTGTTCTTCCACAGCTCCTGAGTTTGATCTCCAGCACCCATGCTGGCTCCCAACCACCTATAATAAGATTTGATTCCCTCTTCTCGTGTGCATGAAGACAGAACACTTAGATATAGATAGAGATAGAGATAGAGATAGAGATAGAGATATAGAGAGAGATAAAACAAATAGGTCTTTTTTTTTCTTTTTTCCTCCCTTTCCTTCTCCCTCTTGCTCCGGCCCAGCTCTTTCCACCTCCCTCTCCCACACACCCCCGGCTCACTCCAGCCCACAGGTTTTTATTATTTGCTTCTCATTACAGATGGTTGGGAGCCACCATTGTGGTTGGTTGCTGGGATTTGACCTCGTGACCTCAGGAAGAGCAGTCAATTCTCTTAACCACTGAGCCATCTCACCAACCCCAAATAAGTCTTTTTAAAAATAAAAATAAATTTTCACTTGGGGGAATTAAAAAAAAAAAAAAAAAAAAAACGATTAACAGAGACCCCAAGTGACAAGGAGATTCTCCCATCTATAAACTGGACAGCACAGCACAGTCTCCAAAGGCAAGAGAACTACATTTTCTAGGGTCACATACCACAGTCCTTTGCTTATTCGGCAAGAAAACCCGGATAGTATTGCTTGTCTTAGAAGAATCCGTGAGTTTGCCATCATCTGAGGCCCGGCGCTGATAGCCAAACTGCTGAACAATGGTAGGGGAGATGCAGCTGGAGCCATCAAACACCGCATCTTTGAGTCCAAAGCCGTTGCTGATCGTCTTCCAAGCTCCCTGTATGTGCTCCATTGATGCAGTTTAAACAATACTTATACCTGAAAGACAAATAATTATAATTCTAGAAGAAAAGTACTTAACCCAAGAACACAATATAGAAAGTTGTGAAAACAGTGGTTCATGGCTTTTTGTAATCTGTGAGCAAGTTAGTCAGGAAAAAAAATATACTGATTTATTTCTTCCTTCTACTCTTTGTAAGAAATCATCCTAGCTGCTGCCCCCAAACTCCCAGATTCCATATCTACTTACAAAGTCGGAATTTTCCACTGTAATATTCAGGGTTCAGTTTGAGTGCAGAACCAAAGCGGCAGACTGGTCATGTAACCCATCATAACCTGATGTTTTAACTATGTAACATGCCTCAGGTATAAGGACTAAGAATGCCCAGACACTTGCAAGTCAGCAAGGAGACAAAGCAATGGTTCTCCTCCTTTAGAAAACTATGAGAATCTCCCTTTGAGCCTTCTGTCAGACACTTCTTTTGTCTTATCCAGCAGGAGCTAGATAGAATTCACCAGGAGCCTCTATTGTGGGGTGGGATACAGAGCATATGTGCGTGCGTGCATACATAGCACATACGCAAATTTATGTATATACATGCCTCATTCCTATTATCCACATTAATACATACAGTTAGATACTAAGTAGAAGTGCTATCCCATCTAAAGCAGAGAAAATTCTTACAACATACTTCTGAGTGTCCAGGCTAAGATACACACATGAGGAGCTCTGACTCTACAGCTCTTACTGTCTCACATACAGTCCTGACACACAAATCACTTAGTCAGGGATGAAATGTCCTAGAATTAAAGAAAATGTAACCTATACCCTGTTTTCAACCAGAACTTTCTACCTGACTACCCACTATGTGCTGACTCTCAGCCCAGGAAATGAATTAAGGATTAACTGCAACCATACTCCTGTGCCATACCTGTGGGTCCACAGCCATAGACTCAACCAATTGTAAATCAAAAGTGTGTGTGTCTGTGTGTGTGTGAGAGAGAGAGAGAGAGAGAGAGAGAGAGAGAGAGAGAGAGAGAGAGAGAGAGAGAGAGATTTTAACAATCCTGAGTTCTCTGGGTGAAGTGGACTTACATCAAAGACATATGCAGAGCCCATGTAAATACTATGTCCTCCACATGAGGGGCCTGAGCGAATGCAGACTGTGCTATAGGGGTGCAGGAACATCTGTAACCTTAATTTGAAGTCAGGAAAGCAGAGTCGGTTTGGAAAGTTACTCAAGATCACTATGTGGTATTTTAAATCTCGGCCAACCTTTCTGGAGAAGAATCAGAACGTACTACCTACTAAAATTCTGACATCGTAGGGGCTGAGTTTTTATCACCAAAACAATCTTTAAACAGCAGCTCAGCATGTCACCCTCTTGCTGAAAACTCAGAATAAAATCTAAACTCCTTAACCAGGCCCCTAAGACTGCTTTCAGAACATACCCATCATACCAGTAATGATGGACACACTTTTAATCCTAACACTTGGAAGGCAGAGACAGGTAGATCTCTATGTGAGGCCATCCGGGTCTAAATACTCAGTTCCCAGACAGCCAGGGCTACATAGTGAAACCTTGTCTGAAAAAGAAAACAGCCAGGTGGTGGTAGGAGCACATGCCGTTAATCCCAGCACTCAGGAGGCATAAGCAGGTGGATTTCTGAGTTTGAGGCCAGCCTGGTCTACAGAGTGAGTTCCAGGACAGCCAGGGCTATACAGAGAAACCCTGTCTCAAAAAAAAAAAAAAAAAAAAAAGAAAGAAAGAAAGAGAAAAAAGAAAAAAGAAAAAGAAAAAGAAGAAAAGAAAAGAGACAAACCCACCAGAACAGGCCAATTTTCATACCTCAGAATTTCTTATTCCCTTCACCCAAAGGATGAAAACCCCAGAAACAATCAAATAGCCTTTTCACTATCTGTCTCAACCAAGACAGCCTTTTAAAGAGTCCTTAGCTGACACTCCAGCCAAAACAGTCTATTCCCCTTTCCCCCAGCAAACAAACCTGATTAATTCTCAGTGTGACACTTATTATTACCGAGACTGTTTATAAATGTCTGCTCTGTGAGCAGAACTCACTGGTATATTCTTAATACTTGGACCAGTACCTGCAACAAAGGCGCCTAACCCAGAGCTTTGTGTAATCCTATGAGTTTTCAGGCATTCCATTGGTGGTACACTAAATTTTTTTTTGGGGGGGGCGGGGGGTCCAGACAGGCTTTCTCTGTGTAGCCCTGGCTGTCCTGGAACTCACTCTGTAGACCAGGCTGGCCTCGAACTCAGAAATCCGCCTGCTTCTGCCTCCCAAGTGCTGGGATTAAAGGTATGCGCCACCACACCCGGCTGCTAAATTTTCATTCTTTTCACAGTAACTATTAGTTATTGTATGACCTTATTTATCATTGTGGTTTGATTTTACAGTGGAAGAAGTCTACTCACCAATCATGATAACTATAATTCCTATGATTATTTTGAATCAACCAAAGTTAGCTATCAACTGAAAAAAAAAAAAAACTAACCAAAATCAAGCATTAATCCCAACACAAGGAGGCAGCGGCAGGCAGATCTCTGTAAGTAAGCCAGTCTGATCTACATAGAAGTTCCAGGACAGTCAGGCTCTGTACAGAGACCCTGACTCAAAAAAGCAGAAGAAAAAAGGAAGAAGAAAAGAGGAGGAGAAGAAACCGGAGGAGAAGCAGAAGCAAGAAAAGGAAAGGAAAAACTGAACAGCAGTGGTTCTAAGTCTATATAACACTAAATATTAAAATGTACTAAGAAAATTGCTATAAGATACAACATAAAATTATAGTCACAAGCAGGTTCCATTTAAAACAGAACTATTGGGTGGACTGAGATGGCTCAGCAGTTGGAAGTCAGGGTAAGCACTGCCCTTGGAGAGAACCCCACGCCATGAAGTACATAGTAGCCTGCTGACATCTGCGGAAGGGATTATTACATCAATACAATTATATATAGCTTTTCCCTTTTTCAGTCATTGCTGGAGTTTAATTCTTTGTAACTTCTGACCAAAGCAGAACCACAGACTGCACCTTCTCAAACTCAAAAAAACGAAGAACATTATATCTTTTCCTTTTTCCAAAGAGCAGAGACATTAGAAATACACCCACCCTAAAAGACGATGACGTTCAGGGTATACAAGGATGCTACAGAAGTCAGCAGATGGTACAGTAGTTCAGGTTTACAGTAAAAAAAAAAAACAAACCGCCATCTACTCTGAATATGTGCAGTGGGGAAAGACTGTGGTACACTGCCATGTGAGCACTCACCCCAGAAAAGTGATTAGCACAGGCTAAAGTCGAACAAAGTGGGGGTGGGGGGCTGGAACAGAAAGACAAACACCTAGGGAACAGACAAATGAAATGTTGAAAAGAGTAATCTCATATACAATTCTCACTAAAACTGGGTGAATGAAAAATTATACTGTCTTTTCTTATATTTTAAAATTAGATTTTGGATGATTTTTATGTTAAGAAAGGCCTTTCAGTTTGTTTAACTGACTAGTCAATAGGCATCTACTTTTTGTCATCCCCTTCTGGGGGGCGCGCGGGCGGGCGGGGAGGTAAATACAGAAAGCATGGAATGTGCCACTGCTTCATCTCTCAGGAGTACCAAACACTTTTCAAATGTACAGAGGATAAAGACACAGACAGATAAAAGAAGCCAACACTACCCGGTGTAACTTTCTTTCTTTCCTTCCACCCACACAGCACACTCCAGGTAGGAAAGCACTCTACCACCAAGCCACACCCCAGTCCTGTAACATGCCTAAGAATCACATGATTCTTTCTAGTATTAAATCATAAACTTATGTTTATATATATGCCTTTGAAAAACAGAACTGGAGAGATGGCTCAGCAAAGAAAGAGACAGACAGACAGAAAGAAAGAAAGAGAGAGAGAAAGAGAGAGAAAGAGACAGACCACACCAGGCCAGGTAGTACAGGTACAAGTCTGTATATGCCCAGCACTCCCAACCAGAGCAGGAAGATGGAGAGTTCAAGACCAGCCTGATATACAAAGCAAGACCCTGACTCAAAACAAACCAAAAGACACAGGCCATTGGCGGAGGCACACAGAGCTCTGATTATAGACCAGCATGGACTGTAAGGACAGACCAGATGCTATTTCAACAGGCCCAACACTTGAGCCTAAACTAACTCAACATCTGACTGCAAAAACTGGCAGCCTCCTCCCCAGCTCAGCAACCAGACTCAAAGAACATGCTGAGCTTCCCCATCATACCACAACGTTCAGTAAAGCTCACCTGAGCTCTAAGACCACAGTCAGTTCTTAATCTTGTCCTGTTAACAAAAGAGATTAGCAGAGAACTTCCGATATAAAATAAAGGACCAGAGACCAAACCACATGGATGGGGACCTGAACTCTATCAGATTAAGAATGCATCACACTTATTTTATAATAACAAGAAAACAAGACTTCAGAAGTTTTCGCCAAAGGATCAGGAATCAGAATGGCTTCAAATCTGGAAGAAATGTCAGTACAATATGAAAGAAAACTCTAAGGAAGGGTAAAAGAGAGAGCTTTTTAACATTCATGATTCAAGAGCCTGACTGTCCATGTTGCTTTCTGAAGGGCCTCATTATTCACATAAGTCAAGAGAGAAAAGAACTTAAGACACAGGAAGCAATAGGACACTGAAATATAGGAAAGAAGCAAAGGAAACTGCCAGCAGGCCAGAAGAGGGGAATTCCTGGATGGCATACATGTGCCAGACATAGAAACCCCTAATGACCTGAGTCTAGAAACATCAAACTACCACTAGCAATGTTTACATACACAAATGTTTTTCTTTTCTTTTCTTCTAAGGAAAAGAAGAAACAGCAGATAACCCACATTTAAGTTCCCATGCACCTATGGTCCTGCTGACAGGACACAGCACAGCACAGCTCACCTCAAAGGAATGAGAGAGAATTTATTCTAAGCCAAAAAATGAGTGCCAGCAGCCCAGGAACGAGGACTTATGTGGCCTCAAATGACAAGCTTCATCATAGAAGTGGCTACAGGGGAAAGAAGTCATATGTCAAAGCACTGAGTTCACCAGCAGGAAAAGAGCGAGAGGATGCAAGGGGAGTGGGGAGTTCTACTACAGGCTCCAGATCCACCCAAGCCACAGTTAGACTGGGGATGGGTGGAACCTAAAGGTCTGTTCAGCGGACACAGTTCAGAGGTTTTGCTTGATATCCAAGTGTTTGACCAAATAGATGCTTGGACAATGAATGACTATAAGAGGGCTAAAGGTAGCCCAAGATAATTCACTCAGAACATTCTAACTCTCCACAATTAAAGAAGTTCTAATTCAGTCTTCTAGAATCTTCCACACAGGTATGTTTTTTGTTTTACTTTTGTTTTCTGGGAATTTAGCCCCTTAAGCTTATTATCTTCCCCATGGAGGAAGCAGTAAGGCCTGTGCTGGGTTCTGAGAACTTCCTGGTGGCTGAACATGACTGACATAATCCAACAGGGCAGCACTTCACAAAACACAGGACACACGTCCCTGATGACGTTAAGGAATATGGATGGGGCAAGGCACTGACTACAACCAATGACCCTAACAGGGGTTTGAGGGGGAGAAAGCCTCAGCTGGTGCTAGAAGGGCTTTGTTTGCATTTCTCTAATACTTCCTAATTTCCTTCTAGCTCAAAGCCCTGGAGAAACCAGATAGTTAACTAAAGTAACACTGCTGACTTCCTTTTACCAAAATAGTATAGAAAGTACAATATTATATGCAACTCTCCTAGGAGCTCTGCTTAATCTACACATTCTTACAAGTTCTTATAGAACACTGCTGTTCCTTGATTTGAGGTAAAATAATAAATATAAATAGTGAACCAGGGCCAACGAAGTGGCTCACTTGGGTAAAAGCACTTGTCATTCAAGCCTGAGTTCAATATCCAGAAGCCATAGTGCAAAGTGACACATGACTCTTATTAAGTTGTCCTCTGATCTCCACATTTGAACCATAGCAAGCACATATGCAGTCACATGCCATAAACACACAATAATCATAAATAAATAAAAATGTAAAAGGTAGGGAGGGCCAGTGAGATGCTCGGCATGTAGATGGCTTGACATCAACCCTGTCCTGAGTTTGATCCCCTCTACTCACACGGTGGACGATAAGAACCAGCATCAAGCTGCCCTCTGATCTCCACATGTGCCCCATGGCACAAGCACACACACACACACACACACACACACTTATGCACACACAAAATGAAGGAATACATGTTGGGTGCAATGCAGTACATTTTAAGTACAGCAGCTCACTGCTCTTCTGTTAGGTGAGAAAGGCAAAGGCCTTTAATGGAACATTATGCTAACAGAAAAGATGTCCTTTACATAATATGACCTTGTACTTAACAGTTCCTAGAGCCCAGGGAGGCTAAAAGATGGCACTGGAGCCCCTGGAACTGGAGTTACAGATAATTGAGTTGTAAGCTGCCACATGAGGACTGGGACCACACCCCAGTCCTTTGCAAGACCAGCCAGTACACTTAACCTCTCAACCTCTGAGCCAGAACTCTAGCCCCACCCCAGGCTTTTAAACAAACCTAATCCCCATAAAATTCTAGACCTGACCTAAAGTCTGTCTGTTCACTTGCACTCTCCTGTACCTCCAGCAGTCTCTTGCTAAACAAAGCCTGTCCTCTGTCATCTCTCCTGCCTCAAAACAAACATCAAGGGTCATTTCAAAAGCTGCGTGGCTTCCCGTGCCCCCCTTTTTTTCCCAGACAGGGGACCAAATTGTAGCCCAGCCTAGCCTCTCTAGCCTCCACCTCCTGAGTTCAGGGATCACACAAGTGTACCACCACAGCTGACTGTTCACAGGCAGTCTGCAGAGTTCTCTTTCAGTAAAGTGAGATGCACAACCTATACTTCTCTTTAAAGAAACACTTATGTTCTAACAGCCATCTCCCTCACACTCTAGCCCCAACCTTGACAAATCACAGCAGAATCAAAGCTGGAACTTGATCTTAAATGGAGACACTGGGCATGAGGTTCTTAAAACTGAAAACAGAAAAAAAATTTTTTTAAATAAAATTAAATTTAAAAAAAAACTGAAAACAGACAAACTCATGAGCATGTTGGGCCATGTGTATCAATACACAGGTCACTGTTAAAGAGGCAATAATCTCCATATTCATCTAGGGGTTTCAACCAATCCCTACTTATGGTTTCAATCCTGTGATAAAATATCATGACCAAAAAAACTTGGGGAGAAAAGGGTTTATTTTATTTTACAGCTTGTATTCCATCATCCAGAGAAGTCAAGGTAGGAACTTGAGACAGAAACCTGAGGCAGGAACAAAAGCTGGGGCCATAAAAAGAGTGCTATTTGCTGGCTTGCTCCTCCTAGCTTGCTTTCTTATACTCCCAGGACCACCCACAGTGGACTGGACTCTCCCATAATCAGTCACTAATTAAGAAAATGACCCACAGGTTAGGATATAGACCAATGTTATGGAAGCAGTTTTCAACTGTGGCCCCCTCTTCTCAGATTATTCTAGTTTGTGTCAAGGTGACAAAAAAAATTTTTTAAAAATCAAACATTTTTGTAGAAGATGACAAGCTGATCCTAAAACTCATATGGAAACACAAATGATGCAGAGAAGCCTAAACAGTCTCAACTTTTGGTTTGGGTTTTTTGTCATTGTCAGGATCTAGACTATAGACTAGACTGGAATTTTTAGATTAACACAAGCTAACCTTGAACCACCTGTAACTCCAGAGGAACCCAGAATCCTCTTCTGGCCTGAGAGCATTTGTATTCATGTGGTGCACAAAACACACACACATACTCACAGAATAATAAATCTTTAAAAGTGGCTAACTTTTATTTCATTATATATATATTCATTCATATTCAATATATATATATATTTCATTATATATATGGGTGATACAAACAGATATAGATATATGTATGGGTGTTTTGTCTGAATGTATGTCTGTACATCATGTGCATGCCTGGTGCCTACAGAGGCCAGAAGAGGACATCAGATCTCCTGGAACTGGAGTTACAGGTGGCTATAAGTCAGCCAGTGTGAGTACTGGGAACCAAACCTAGGTCCTCTAGAAGAGCAGCCAACATTCTTAATTGCTGAGCCCTCTCTACAGCCACAACCTCTTTTTTTAAGACAAGGTCTCACTATGTAACCCTGGCTGGCCTGTAACTTGCAATGTAGGAGACCAGGCGGGCTGGCTGCCTGCCTCCGCCTGCCAAGTGCTGGGTGGGATTAAGGATATGCACCACTATACCCAGAAAACTTTATTGTACATATATTTTGCCATTTCTTTAGTTACAGTTAACTGAATTTATTATGTCATTTTAAAAAAAGCATGCTGATCATTAAAAGTGGAACATTACTAAAATTACTAAATTTGAAGTTCCTAGGACAGATGCCTGACCCTCAGTATCTTAGTGGCTTCTTCCTTGTGACAGCAAGGATGGGTAACACTGCATCAAGTCCTACTCCCAGCATGAAGTCTCAAGATCTGGAGACATCAATTTAAAAATTTTAAAAATCCTATTTTCAATGTATAACATAAAACCTAATAAAATTATCCTTTTGCCTTCCAAAAGCCTGTCCAGAACAATTTTTTTATCAACTAAAATTATAGGACTTCCAAGTAATTTTTAAAACTGTTATCATTTTTTATTTTGTGTATGAAGGGTAGGATATTTGCATGTGAATACAGGTGTCTATGGAGGCCAGAGCTGTAGATGCCCTGGAGCTGGAGTTACAAGTGGTTGGGCGTTATCTACGGTGGGTGCTGGGAACTGAACCAGATGCTCTGCAACAACAAGCAGCCTTCTGAAGAACTGAGCCACGGCTCCAGCCCAAGTGGTGTTAATAACCTTAAACCATCAGATTCCCTATCAGCATTATTCCAAATAGCCAAGGGGGGTGGGGAGCCAAAGTCCATTAAGTGACAAGGAGACATTATCTAAGCAAAAGATTAGTAGTACTTGATTATAAAAAGTAATGAGTAGGAAGGTAGGATCAAAATATACACACACGCATGATACTGCCAAAAATTAAATAAAAGTATTTTTTAAAAAAGAAACAAACAAAAAAAGCAATTAAATTCTAGTAGAGAAGTCCCTCATGCTGCAGGTGTATATTTCAGACCTCAGTAAGGCCAGGGCCCACAGCTAGTACTTAATAAGTTCTAGTCAACTCCCCAATACCCAGCTTGTCATTCAGGATGGCCACAACTGTGAGGCACAACAGCAAAGCTGGAACAAATCTCTTATTTCTTCGCAGCACAGATGTCTACAGTTTGTACACTTCTTTTCTTAGGTTTCTTATTGCTTCTCTTCAGTTTATCCTCTTGCAAAATGAGCCATTATCAAGTAAAAAAAGAGGGGTGGGTAGTGTGAGTACCAGTCTGCAATACCACACAGAGGATCTGATAACAAGACAGCAACTGTGTGACTGGAGGGAAGCATACAGATCTAGCACAAGTATGCTGAACCAGAAGATGACTCATGTCCCAGGCAGGACAGAAAAGAGGGTGTAAGATTTCCTCATGCTACCCCAAATGGCACACAATTTAAAACTCAAGAGTTGTTCATTTCTAACTGTCCAACTAATATTTTAAGAACTCATCTAACACAGGTATGTTCTTAATAATAGGAAAATACTGGGAAAAGCAGAACTGAGGACAAGAGTGTCAGTCCATTTTCAGTTTTTCCAACAGAACATGAGACATCATTTGTAAAGTTATTTTGGCTCGTAGTCTGGAGGCTAGAAAGCCAACAGTATGTCACAGTGTCTGCTTGGCTTCTGCTCAGGGCCTCTGCTGCAGCTCAAAGCCAAAGGCAGAAGGGAAGCAGTATATGCCAGGGACAAAGCACTGGACCTTCATGCTTTCAACAGTCACTCTTGAGGAGCTGGATAGAGGGCTCAAGCCTCAGGTTGCTCTTCTAGGGGACCTGGGCTCAGTCCTTAGCACACAAATGGCAGTGAGCAACCATCTGTATCTCTAGTTCTAGGGGATCTGGTGCCTTCTTCTGGCTCCCATGGGCACCAGGCACGTACATGGTGCACAGACACACATACAGGCAAAACACACATATAGATAAAAAAAAATTAGTAATTTTTAAAAGTGTCTCATGGTAATGAACCCAGACCAGCAAAAGATGACTCCTATTCAACAATTACAATTACCGTTCAGCTTGAGTTTTGGTTGTCCAGAGCACAGTGAGGGAGACAGCATTGCACATGTGAAAACACAGCAATGTTAGACATTGGGCTAAGGCAAAGTCCAAATATTGACTCTATTCATACAAAAGTCTCAAATTGGCAAATTCATATAAATAATATGATAATGTGCTCATAGTCTCTGCTTCTCAGAAAGCTAAGGACAGTCGACTACCTGGAAGCTATAAGTGTGAATCCAGCTAGATACAGCAAGATAAAGATAAGAGAAAGAAAGAGAACTATAAGGAAAGGGGGAGCCGGGTGGTGGCGCACGCCTTTAGTCCCAGCACTTGGGAGGCAGAGGCAGGCAGATTTCTGAGTTCAAGGCTAGCATGGTCTACAGAGTGAGTTCCAGGACAGCCCGGGCTACACAGAGAAACCCTGTCTCGAAAATAAACCAACAACAAAAAAGTGTAAGGAAAGGGGGAACAGAAACAAAGAACAAGTAAAAGGCAGATTAGTGGTTCCCTAATACCAATTTTATTTTGGGGGTGATAAAAACATTTTACAATTCACTAAGTGAGAGCTGGAACAATGGCTAAGGGTTAAGATCCCTTCTCTTCCGGAAGAATCAAGGTCAGTTCTAGCCTTTGCCAGACAGCTCACAACTGCCAGTTCCAGATCTTATTCCATCTTCTGGACTCGGAAAACAACTGTACACAACAGAACCACACACACACACACACACTTTTAAGTACTTTTAAAATTTCTGTTAAAGTGAAAGTATATTAAAGTCTATGTATTACAAACTATGCACAATGGTAAATACCTCTAATCCCAGCTAACAGTGGAAGCAAGGCAATCAGAAGTTCAACGTTATACTAAGACTACACAGTAAATTCAAGCCAGCCTCAGACACACAATACTCTGTCTCAATAAGTAAAGGAATCCTATGTATCAATAATCTTAAATGAATATTACAAGGAGCTAGGGCTTGAATCTGAACTCTCAGAAGACCCTTGAAGAGTGTAGTATTCTAAAACACAAGGGGGGGACAGGCATCATTGGAGGGCTGAGAAAAGGTTCAGTGGATAAAGTGTTTTAACACATGTATGAGAACCTGAGTTAGAATTCCCAGCAACCATATTAAGGCCAAACAGGTGTGGCAGCACATCTGTAATCTGAGCACTCGGGATAGAGCAAAGGGATCCCAGGAGAACAAGCTGGCTAGCTAGATTGGCCAAATGTGCCAGCTCCAGGTTGAGTTAGAAACTCTTGCTTCAATATATAAGGTGAAGAATGATCAAGGAAGACTTGATATCACATATACCCACAAACCTGTGCATGCACCTGAACATGCCATGCAAACCATGCCAAGTGAACACATGTCACACACACATGCGGCCCCCTCTTCCCTTTTCCCTGATCAAATCACTGTACTCTACTATTCCCTTCTCTATTGCTTTCCCAATCCCAGAACGTTTTACCTTCATTTTCACGGTTCCCAGTGACAGTTGTTTGCAGTTCAGCAAGACAACAGTAGTGAATTACTGTAGTGCGTACATGCGTCAGTGTGTGAAAATTTTTACATCTGGGCTGATGCTACTCCCTCCAAGAATCAAAGACCATCAAACAGAAACCCCCAAGGCAGGTGTGAGAAGCCATCTTTTGAGTTGTTGGTCAAGGCTGTCCAATAGACTCCCAAGATATTAGAAGCTACTGCCCTTGGCTACACACTCCCACCCCAGACACCTGAAGACATTATGCATGAGACAGGGCCCAAAGACCTCTGAGCTGAAACTGACCTAAACGCTTCCTACCTGAGGCATGGTACCAGAAGGCACCATGCAAGCTTTCAAAGGTGGGAAGCAACCAGCAGTCCTACCCAGCTAGGACACCTATGAACCACAACAATGACAAGAATGGCATCGGATGCCCTGGAACTGGAGTTACAAGCAGTTTAGAGCTGTGATGTGGATGCTGGGAAATGGAACCCAGGTCCTCTGAAAGCATAGCAAGTGCTCTCAACCCCTGAGCCATCACTCTAGCTCCCTATTTCTTTTCATGTCACCCATCTACCCTCTGTATTTAAGGGTGTTAAACTTATAACAGGCCTCTAAGATCTATTTCCTGAATAACAAATGTGGCCATCTGGGCAATTCAGCAATCATCAGATCCACTATTCATTGATGTGCCATCCGTGTAATGAAGTTATGCTCAGACCTGGAACCCTAACAACTATGAAGAAACTACAGAACCAGCAGAGTAACTGTTGACTGGCAGTTAACTCAAGTCCAGTTTATCAAACAAGCTGCAAACAGAAGCCACGGTTAACAGCTATTACTGCAATAAGACAGAATTTCAGTTAGTTTAAGGATCTTAACTGGTTTTATTACTTTTGTTAATTCAATTGGACAAAATAATAGGTTTCATGGTGGTATTTTCATGTATCCATATAATCTAATTCAATGCAAAGGATTACAAGTAACTTTCATTTTGGTTTGTTATAGGTTGTAATTTCAGTTTTAGGGTTTTTGTTTTGTTTGAGAAAGAGTCTATGTACCCTTGCCTGGTCTTGAATTCAATGTAGTCCAGACTGGCCCTGACCTTTGAACTCAACCTCCCAAGTGCTGGGATTACAAGTATGTGCCAACTCCAAGTGGCACTGCAGCTAAGACCCAGTGTTTTTGTTATTGTTCTATTTCTATAATGAGATACCATGACCAAGGATACTTATAAAAAGAAAGCACTTAATTGGGGACTTGCTTTCAGCTTCAAAGGGTCAGTTGATGACCACCATGAAAGAATGGTGGCAGGCAGGCAGGCAGGCAGGCATGGCTCTGGAGAAGTGATTAAGAGCTTACTTAACATCCTGGTCCACAGGCAGTAGACAGGGAGAGAATGGGCCTGGTGTCCTGCTTTAAACCCTAAAAGTCCACCCCCCCCCCCCAATGACATACCTCCTCTACAAGGGCATACCTCTTAATCCTTCTGGAGTTTTGGGTTGTTACTGCATTACTTGGGCTTTTGGGGTTTTGTTTTTAAAGATGGTTTCTTTGTGTATCCCTGGCTGTCCTTGAACTAGCTCTGTAGCCCAGGCTAGACTAGAACTCACAGAGATCACTGGCCTCTGCCTCCCGGGTGCTAGGATTAAAGGCAAGTGCCACCACTGCCCAGCTAATTCTTCTTAAACAGTCCACCTAGTTCCTAGTCCAATTAGGAACCAAAAATTCTAATATATAAGCCTATGGGTCATTCAAACTACCACACCCAGTATTTAATGGGCTTTTAAACTATAGTTCTAAAATTTGGTAACATCTCACTCTACAAGACAGGACACATGTTTTAATCAGCTAAGCAAAGATTAGTTTTAAAGATATTAAAAGGTAATATAAGAAGAAATCTGGGGGCTCTGCCACATGATTTAGTATCTGAGTCTTCTTAGCACCCATGTGCTTTCTGCATGCACCTTTAACCCAGGAATTGTCTGAAGCTAGCTGACCAGCCAATCTAACCTTGCAAGCTCCAGTTCAAAAGAATAAAGTGTCTGAAAAGACACTTACTGTCTAAAAGAATAAAGTGAGGCTGGCAACACAGCTAAGTAAAAGCACATGCCACCAAACCTAATGACCTGAGTTCCATCTCTGGATCCCATGTGGCCCAAGAACTGTTGTAAGTTGACTAAGGTGGAACTGGGTATGTTGGACCATATCTTCAATGGCAACACTCAGAAGGCAGAGGCAAAAGGGTCTCTTTGAGACCAGGGATACACAGTGAGACCTTGTCTCAAAAATCAAAAAATAAAAAGTAGAAAGCAACTGAGAACAACTTACAATCCCACGCCGTCACTTACATGCGCACACATACACAGAAAAATGAAACCTAAAGACGGAAGAAACAAAAAAGTGGACAGATGTCTTAAATTTATTTTCCTTTTAAGATCAGTAATACAGACAGGCACTTGGGAAGCAGAGACAAGCAAATCTGTGAATTCAAGTAGCCTGCTCTACATACTGAGTTCCAGGACAGCCAGGACTACGAGGGAGGGACGGAGGGAGGGAGGGAGGGAGGGAGGGAGGGAGGGAGGGAGGGATGGAAATAATTAATACAGGGAGTCTTCCTTTTGCTGACTTAGATAAACTGCCCTCTCTGACTGGCTGATATCTTTGTCTTTTAACTGGCCCATTAAGGAGTTCAGCTGATTAGCAGCATCTGGCCCAAGCTATCTATCTTCTGTGGTCTTGTGCAAGAAGCCAGTCCAAAACAATGGTCTTCTGTGAATTTTATTAAGCAGTACCCAACTGAAAGACTGGAGAGATAGCTCAGTTGATAAAGCACTTGTCACTCAAGTATCAGGACATCAGTCTGGATTTTCAGCACCAGTAAAAGGTTGGGTGTAGCATTTATCTACAATCCTACCACTAAAGAGACAGCAACATACAGATCCCTGAAACTCATATAGCCAAATCAATGCGGCTCTAAGATCAGCAAAAGACTTGGTCTCAAAAAATAAGGTGACTAGTAGCTGAGCAAGACACCCGACAGCAATCTCTGGTGAAAACGTTCACCATACATAAAGTGTACACACACACACACACACACACACACACACACACACACACACACACCATCCAACTGAAGCCATTAGGAAGCTCTACTGTGCAAAAGAATTCCAAAGTCTGATTTTCTACAAATGCTTGACACATCCCTTCATAGGTTCTCAAATTACAAATAAAACCAAGCACCTGAATTCAATCCCTAGCACTGCTCTACTATTAAAAAGAAATGAGAGAGAGAAAGAGAGAGAGAGGGAGGGAGGGAGGGAGGGAAGGAAGGAAGGGAGAGAGAGGAAGGAAGGGAGGGAGGGAGGGAGGGAGGGAGGTTTTACTTGTCAAAAATCAGTTGGCTACCTTGGTGGTGGTAGCACACACCTTTAACCCCAGTACTCCAGTACCTCCCAACAGAGGCAGGCGGATCTGTGAATATGAGGCCAACCTGGTCTACAGAGTGCGTTCTAGGACAGCCAATGCTGAACAGAGAAATGCTATCTCAAAAGTCAAAAAAATAAAAAATAAAAATAGATAAATAAAAATAAATCAGTTGGCAACAAGAAATTTCAAATTCAAGCATCGGGCCTCTGTATGTTAGGCAAATACTCTATCACTGAGCTACACCCTTCCAAAACACCTGCAAGAGAAACAGTGTTCATTTAATCACAGAGAACTCCACCCACTTCAGTTCCTAGCACCCACGGTGGGAGGCTCATGATCACCTATAACTTCAGTTCCTGAGAGACTTGATGCCTCTGGCTTCTGTGGACATCAGCACTCAGTTACACACACACACACACACACACACACACACACACACACACACACACAGACATATATACGTATACACAGATAAAGTAATCGAATGAATTCAAGAAAGCAAATTTATTTCTGAGTACAACTCCTAATAAATTCTAAGAAGAGCTCTCCATAGGACCCCAGTAGAGTTTATTCTGACATCCAAAACCCAGGAAAACACCAGGTTTTGATAAGTAAGAGTTGTGATGGCTATTAATGTGACTAGGGGGAGAAGCACCTGGAAGGAGTGTTTCACACAAAAAGGACCGAGCACAGGAAGAGGGCCCCTGCTGGGTGTAGTCCACACGGTTCCTATACATACACTGGGAGACACGGGTAGAATACAGGGGAAAGGACAAGAGCACCTCAGCCCCTCCCCCTCCCTCTAGCCTTTCTCCTGCCTAGCCATCACCATGTGAGCTGTTCTGTTCAAGCATGCCTTCCCTGTTATGATGGTTTGAATTGAACCAAAATAAATAATTCCTCCTGCAGACTGCTTACATCAGGGATTTTTTACACTGATACTAAGGCTAACAACATAGAAACATTCAGATCAACTTTTTTCATAAATTTATTTTATCTATTATCATTGGGGTGAGGGGACTGCATATCTGTATAAATCACAGTATAGCTTTCAGAAATATGTTCTACCTACATGGGTTCTACATGGGTGTGGCTTCTGAACCCCCTCCCCACCCACACTCCCCTTTTCTTTTTTGACAGAGTATCACTATGTACCTAAGATCAATTGTGAGGTTCCAGTGACAGGCAGTTTGCCCACTGAGCCATCTGGTCAGCCTAATGATAACATTCATTCTGCTCTACAATGAGTTTCTGTGAATTTCTGCACCTAGAGGCATCTCTAAAGCAGAGTAAATAGGGATGGGGTGTGGCTCAATGGTAGACCATGTGTTAAGCACACCCTCAGCTCAATCCATAGCATTAGAAAAATGAGTAAGGAGCTGGAGAGAGAGTTCAGAGGTTAGGTACTTCCTGCTGCTGAAGAGGACCTAGACTTGGTTCCTAGCACCTAAATGGCAACTCAGAACCACTTGTAACTCTGCCGCCAGGGGATTTGATGACTTCTGACTTCCACAGGCACTTGCATGCAAGTGGTGCAAAAAGACTCACACAAGCGCACACTCATACACATAGTAAATAAACCTTTTGGAAAAATAAGTAAAGTTGGGCATGGTAGCATCGTTAATCCCAGTATAGGGAAGTAAAGGGGAGCAGACGGGTCAGGGGTTGGTCCTTTCCATAGTGAATTTGAGGCCACCTTGGGCTACACAAGTATCTCAACTTTACAAAAGGAGTAAGAATAAACAGTATCAGCCGGGCGTGGTGGCGCACGCCTTTAATCCCAGCACTCGGGAGGCAGAGGCAGGTGGATTTCTGAGTTCGAGGCCAGCCTGGTCTACAAAGTGAGTTCCAGGACAGCCAGGGCTATACAGAGAAACCCTGTCTCGAAAAACCAAAAAAAAAAAAAAAAAAAAAAAAAAAAGAATAAACAGTATCAAATTAATAAAGAATAATTTAAAAATCAAACTATTAAAGGTCCTGGGAGGATCTTGTTGGTTTTCTTTTGAGTTTATTACATGATGCTAGAGAACATGAGAAAGCGAGTCCATATCCAAGGTGCAAGATTAACAGAGAAAAGCATATACTTCAAATACCTTCAAGGAAAACAAATCTAGGGAGACTACAATTACTAAAATGTAACTACCAGAATTTACAGTATTGTTTTAAGTAGTTTGAGTCCTGACAACAGGGTTTCTCTGTGTAGCCCTGGCTATCCTGGAACTCACTCTGTAGACCAAGCCGGCCTAGAACTCAGAAATCCGCCTGCCTCAGCCTCCCAAGTGCTGGGATTAAAGGAGTGCGCCACCACTGCCAGGCAAGTCCTGACATCTTAAGGACCATGGCTCATATTAGAGACTGAAAGAAGGCATTCTACACTACCTGCAGAGGAGAGCCTCCTGAAGCATGCACAGCCTTTCTTATGGGTGCTTTTGAATAGCTCCTCTCCTAAGAAGTCAAAGCAAATTCCTTTTCACTGTAGGAAAAACAACTAATGCTAATGACCCTGATTAATTCCAGAGGCTTTTTCAGAATTAAATCCACAAGAACCAAAAGTTTAAATTTTTCTGCTGAAAAGAGTCCAAGGCAGGCATAGTGTATATTAAAAAAAAAAAAAAAAAAAAAAAAGAAGCAGAAGCAGAGCCGGGCGTGGTGGCACACACCTTTAATCCCAGCACTTGCAGAGGCAGGCGGATTTCTGACTTCGAGGCCAGCCTGGTCTACAGAGTGAGTTCCAGGACAGCCAGGGCTACACAGAGAAACCCTGTCTCGAAAACAAAAACAAAAAACAAAAAAAACAAAAAAAAAAAAGAAGAAGCAGAAGCAGGCGGATCTCTGTGAGTTGGAGGCTATAGTCTACATAGAGTTCCAGGCCAGCCAGGGCAGTCTGTCAAAAAAGAAAGGGATTAGGGATTTAAAAGCAACTGAAAAAGCCTGACGTCAACTTTGTTCTGCACTATTCCTTGACTCTGCTTAAGTAAACCAGCCAAATTTTATTAATTGTCCTTCCCAAGTAAGGACACATCTACAAGCACTAAATACTGTATATACAAGGCCATTTTTAAACTTTCTCCAAAAATGCTTCAGCAAATGAGTTATTACATTCACACTAAGAAACCTACCTAAGTCTTAGCACCAGGAGTGGAGAGGCCAGCACTCCAGAAGAAGGCTCAAAGTCATACTCAGCTAGACATGAAGTTCTAGGTATGCCTGGATACATGAGACTAAGGTCTTGAGTTTTTCTTCAAATATTCTTTCATTTAAAAGTATAAAACCGAAAGGGATGGATTCTACATAGTAAGTTCTATGCCAGCTTGAGCTATACCATGAGATCACATCTTAAAAACAAAATTGGGGGTGGGGGGTAGCTCAGCAGTTGCGAGTTACTGCTCTTCCAAAGGACCCAAGTGCAATTCCTAGCACCCACATCTGGCCACTTACAGGCACCTATAGCTCTAGGAGGTCCTACAGTTTTTCTTCTGATCACATGTATGTATTATACAGTAACACAGGTACCCTCACTCAAATGAATGAAAAATAAATAAGTTTTTAATACAAAGAAACAAGGCTGGTGAGATGGCTCAACTGGTAAAAGTGGCTGCCACCAACCTGACAACCTGAATTCCACCTCCAGCACCCACTTGGTGGAAATGACTCCTGAAAGTTGTCCTCTGACCTACCTATACATACTACAGCATTCATGCATGCACACACAAAATACATGAATAACATCCATTTTATAAAAAGAAAGCAAACTAGAAAAAAGAAAAAGGTGACACAAAGGTACAGCACTTGCCCAAGCCACTTCACTCCCCAGCACAAGGAAAAAAGACAAGAGGAGGAGGAAAGGCAGAAGAGTCTCAAGTGTAAGGACTGTTTGGACAACAGAGTAAGTTCAAAGCTGACCTGAAAAACTTCTTTTTTGTTTTTTCGAGACAGGGTTTCTCTGTGTAGCCCTGGCTGTCCGGGAACTCACTTTGTAGACCAGGCTGGCCTTGAACTCAGAAATCTGCCTGCCTCTGCCTCCTGAGTGCTGGGAGTGCACCATCACTGCCAACCTGAAAAACTTCTAAATAATTTTACTTTATATTTTTATTTTATTTTATATTTTTATTTTATGTGTACGAGTGTTTCACCTGCATGTATGTGTACCATCTGTGTGCAGTGTCTGCAGAGGCTAAAAGGTACCACATCTCCTGTAACTAAACTTGAAGACAGTGTGCGCTATCATGTAGAGGTTGGGAACCAAACCCAGATCCTCTGTAAGAGCAGTTTGAGTGCTCTGAACTGCTGGGCCAACATTCCAGTCCCTGACCTGGGAGATGTAAGACGACATTTAAAATCATAGAGCTCGGTGGTAAGTGACAAACACTTATGTCCCACGCACACAGCCCCAGGTCTAATCACTACAGTTAAAAAATAGCAAGCTGGGGCTGGAGAGATGGCTCAGCAGTTATGAGCACTAACTGCTCTTCCAGAGGTCCTGAGTTCAAATCCCAGCAACCACATGGTGGTCACAACTATCTGTAATGGGATCCGATGCCCTCTTCTGGTGTGTCTGAAGACACCTGCGGTGTACTCACATACATAAATAAATACATTCATAAAATTTCATCTGCATTTATAAAAAAAATAGTAAGCACAGGCCTTGAATTCCAGCACCCACATAGATCTCTCTGTTGAGGACAGCCTCTACAAAGCGAGTTTCAGGACAACCAGGGCAAACCCTGTCTTGGGAAACAAAACAACAACAACAAAAATCAAAACCTCTAGTTTCTGAAAATATAACAATATACTATGTGGTTAGTGTTGACTGTAGAAAGTCTTCATCAATAAAGAGAAACTCAGAACTGTAGAAGATAGTTTATTTAGTTCTCTCCATTGTCTCACAGTAGTGTTAGAATTAATCAAGTCAGGGCCAAGCATGGTGGCATGTGGTCCTGAGTCAGGACCAGACTGGTCTACGATGATAAGTTACAAAGCAGACATAACTACATAGTGAGACCCTGCTTCAAGTCATCACCACCACCACCACCATCAAGCAAGTATTTTTCTTATCTCTTCTTTAGACGAAGAAAAAGTAAAATTTGGGGCTAGGAAATAACTCCATGGTCAAGATCTTGCCTAGCACAGATAAGGCCTGAAATTTAATTACCTACACCTGAAAAAGAATACAAAGAAAAAAAAAATCAAGCTTTAAAAAAACAGGGAACAACTTAAGAGTTAAACAAACAAATTGGTGAAACCCAGTACTATGCACAATGAATATATGAAAAAAAATAATAATCAGGTCCTCAGGCTTTACATTACTGATCTACTGTAATATTGACTTAAATTATATAAACTTTATATAAATGTAATGATGCTAGTATTATACTACTTTGGAGTAATTTATAGGACCTGTGACAGAACAGAAAATACAGACTATACCTAACATGTCATTAGCAATCTGTAGTTCTCTTAGCAGTCATCCTCCCAAGCCTTCCTAATTTGGCCCTTCCTTCTTCTTAGCCATTAAATGAAAGAAGATACATTAAAATTATGAACTTCTGTTTATGCAGCTAACAATCTACAAATATATTGTAGAGATTAAAATGTCTATTAAGTCATTGTGTACATGCATACATGAAAACTTTGTGTTATCATTCTTTTTTATCTTTATTACAGAAAAAAATTCCCCATAGGTGGTAATTAATAAATGTAGGTTGGGTAAAATAAATCCCCATGTAATCACAAGACTGCTCAACTACAAACCATGACTAGTTCTAAAGATTAGTCAAGACAAAGAAATTCCTACTTGTTGGAAAAACTGGGCACCGTCCTAAAGTTACAATTGTGCTACAATGTTACATGCTGTGGCCAGTTTCGCCTCGGCTTGAAAGCAGAAGACAAAATAAGGTAATAAGAGCTAAGTGAACTTCTGGCAGGATACTTGTATTGCTTTCTCTTCTACTTGACATGTACATGTCTACTGTCACCACGGTGTGCCCCACAACCCAGGAGCTGGAAAATAAAGCTCAGAGTGAGTGCTCTACTACTGAGCTACATCCCCAGCCCTTGCTCTGTTAACACGGGGCCTGATTGTCTAGCCCAGGTCGGCCTTGAAATACCAATCCTCCTTCCTTCACATCCACTGCTGGGATTACAGTATGAATATCTACGCAGCCTGACATGTTTCTTAGTCTTTTAAGATTACAGAGAAAGCAAACTGTTAGCATAAGCTACCAAATGATACTGCTGTTGTTCTTTGTTATAGAAGCAATGATGGCTCTGTTGATCAGAAACGTACTCCTGAATGGATTTCCTGAGTTAGCTACCTAACAATGTTACCTATTCCAAAAGAACTCCAGGTTCTGAAATAAGGGCGGACCAACTGTGAGCCTATAAACCATCTGCTCACATTACCTGGGGAATTCTGAATCTCCTCTGTATCAATTTTACATCATCATGTCCATTCCTGTTTGCAGATTATCTCCAAATTCTTTTCTTAATTATTTTTAAGTGTATGGTGTTTTGCCTGAATGTATGTCTATACACCCATGGGAAACAGAGAAAGCATTGGATTCCCATGGTTGTGAGACACCAGGTGGGAGCTGGGAGTCAAACCTCATCCTATGGAAGGTCGGTTAATGTTCTTTAACTTTTGAGCCATCTCTCCGTTTCTCAAAATTTTTAAAAGGCTCTGGGAACTGAAGAGCTGGTTCAGTGGTTAAGATCATTTGCTGCTGCTCTTGCAAAGGACTAGAGCTTAGCCCCAGCACCCCTGTTAGGTAGGTAGCTCACCACCACTTGTAACTCCAGCTCCAGAAGATCAAATGTCCTCAAGGCACCCACCAGCACCTGCACTAACAACCTACACAGAGACACATTAATTTTAAAATAACAAACACTGCGGAGCAGTGGTGAACACGCCTTTAATCCCAGCACTCAGGAAGCATCAGGAAGCAGAGATAGGCAGACCTCTTATTTCAAGGCCAGCCTGGTCTACACAGTGATTTCCAGGACAGCCAGGGCAACACTGAAAGAGAGAGAGAGAGAGAGAGAGAGAGAGAGAGAGAGAGAGAGAGAGAGAGAGAATATCTTCCATAGGACCTGGGTTCAACTCCCAGCACCAACATGGCAGCTCACAGCTGTCTGTAACTCCAGTTCAGACACCTTTTGTCCTCTTCTGTTCTCTGTGGGCACCAGACACACTTGTGATGCACAAGCATATACATACACAAACACTCATACACATAAAACACAACAATTAAATATTTTAAAAGAATACTATAGGAAATAAATCCTCCCACTCTAGCCCCAAATTAAACTGTCAATACTGGGAGCCTGAAGCAGGAAAATCTGGAATTTAAGGCCAACAAGTGTTATATAGCCAGAACCTCTCTCAAAAAATAGGACCTGAATGAGGTTGGAGAAAAGGGCTCTGGCTAAGTAAGAGCACACACTGATGCTCTGAAGGATCTGAGCTTAATTCCCAACACCCACAGTTCATAGCCACCTGTAACCCCAGCTCCAGGGGATCCAACACCTCTAGCCTCTGCAGACACCTGAACCCACATGAACACAATTATAAAAACAGTTTTTAAAGGAGCCTAACTAAATAAAATCACATTTAAAAAAATAAAATGTTCTGGACATGAACACCTACGAAGCCAAAACTCTAGTAATCAGTTTGAAGATACCACTGCAATTGAGCATACATTCTGGGGGGAGGGGCTCACAAAGTTTCTGCTGAGCAAACATGAGCTGTTCTGATTCTCATCTCATCCCAGCTAGAAAACAGCAATGGTCTCGTTTGCACAAGGCTTATGCTACCGTTTCTCAACCAGTCCAAAAGGGCAGTCATGCACTGCAAGCTGGTCAGGATGTGTCAATATTTTGAGTTTCCTCATCAACTCTTTCTCAATTTCTGGCCACAAACTGGTGACTTCATCAGATGACTGGCCAACACAGGCTTACATAAAGGAATGGACCAGTCTACCCTTCTAAATGTTAGCAAGCATTAGCTACCCAAGTATGAGAAGCAGATTTTGTTGTTTTGAAGTGTAACTGATTCTACAATGCAAACTGAGTATGAGGTAGTTCAGAAACAATCATTCCACAGTGAAAGGTGCCTGGGACCAATTTCATTTTTACCTCACCACAAAATGAGTTTTTTCATTATCCTCTTTAAATCTTTTGAACTGTTTTTGGATAGCCAGTGGCTGGCTGGCTGGCTGGTTAGCTGACTGATCTTGAGTTTCACTGTGTAGGTTAGGCTGGTCTTGCACTTTTGTGGTCCTTCTATCTCAGAGTCTGACTGCTCAGAGTGATTGTCAACGGCACAGCCAAAACTGTGGCTTTCTCTGAACTGTTTTTAAACTCAGCTTTTCTTTTCATCTCCAAATCAGTAACTGCTTTTTCATTTAGGTAATAGCTAATAATTTTTAAATGAACAATCATTTACAAAGTCGAACATTAGCACAAATACCTAAATATACAATGTGCAAAGTCTGATACCCACAATAAGAAGCTAAAGTCTGAGGAGAACAGGAGCAGCAAAAGCCAATGTTATCTCACTCAGGCTCACCAGACAGAAACACTAATGACTTCATTTCACATTAAAATCAGACATTTTTGTGGCAAACCTTACATACACAACAAGTAGTTTTAAAAACTAGTCTTTTGCAGAATGGTAATGCACACCTTTAGTCCCAGCACTCAGGAGGCAAAGGCAGGTGGATCTCTGAGTTCAAAGACAGTCTGTCCTACACTGCAAGATTTGAGCCAGCAAGGGATACACAGTGAGATCCCATCTCTAAATAAATAAGTGAATGAATGAAAAAGTAACCGTTCTCATACCAGCAAGACAGATCCACAGATAAAGGAACTTGATGCCAAGCCTGACTACCCAAGTTCAATCCCCAGGTCCAACATCATAAAATAAGAAAACTGACTCCTAAAAGTTGCCCTATACAATAATGATTTTAAAAAATTGTTTCTCATGCAAATGCTATCACATTACACCTGTAACCCTAGAACTTAGAAAGTTGAGGCAAGAGGAACAAGAGCTCAAAAATGAGAGTTTGAAGCCAGCCTACACCACTTAGCCAGAACTTTATATCAATTTAAAGGAAAATGGAAGCAGCTGTAATGGTTTGGATATGAAGTATGCTTCCATCTCTGCTGAAAGGCTCTGTGAGGTTTAGTTCACTTGCTAGTGGGGTGCTCTTGGGAAATTCTGAAAATTTTAGGGAGTAGGTCACCAAGGGCATGTTCTTAGGGGCTCTAGCTTGTCCCAGGGCCCCTGTTTCTGCTTCCTGTTTACCGTGAGGCAAGTAGCCTCCACCACATGATATTCTTCCTCATCACCCAGTACAGAATCCACAGAACAATGATGGAAAACATGGGGAATCTCAGCACTCCCGAGATGAAGGCAAACGATTAGGAGTTCAAGGTCATCCTCAGCTAGAGCTCCAGGACAACGTCAACTATAAAAGATCTCGGCTCAAAAAATCCACACATAAGCTTAGTGTTGGTGGGCATGATAACACAATACCTGGACTCCCAGCACTCAGGAGACTAAGGCAGAAAGATAAATATGGACTCAGGGCCAGCCTGTGGTACCCAGCACAGAATAGGACCAGTAAGACGGCTTAGCAGACAATGACACTTGCCACAATGTCTGATAACCTCAGTTTGATCTTGAGGACCCACTTGGTAGGAAAATATACTCCTGCAAACTGTCCTCTGACCATGTACACATGTCTGCACATAGAAACAGATAGATAGACAGACAGACAGAGAGAACTATAAAACAAGTAGTGTTGGGATTTCAATTCATTCTCCAACAGCCTGGTCCCTCAACCTCTCCAATGAAATTTCCCCACAAATATCAATAAATAAGAATAAAGAAATCAATCGATCATTGGAGTTTATTATCTACCTAGATAGGAGCTCACAAATAACTGCGATGGAGGCCATAAAGCAAAAGGTCAGGGAGTGACCCTCCAAGGAGCAAGAACAACAAGTAGTAAGCTTGGCGAAGCTCCTCTATCAGACAAAATCCTTCACAGTAACAACTTGCACTCATTACCCTGTATCATTCACAAAGAGTGCTTGCATCTACTAGAACTTTTAAAAACAGCTTTTAAGGCTGGCAAGTGGTTCAGTGGTTAAATGCTTGCCTGATGATCTCGATTCAATTCCCAGGACTTACATAGAGGGAAAGAATAGACTGACCTTCATTCGTGCACTGGACAGAGAGATGGGTAAGTAATTAAGAGTATTTACTATTCTTGCAGAAGACCTGAGTCAGTCTCAGCATCTGTGTCGGGTGACCAACATCTACTTGTTACTCAGCTCCAGGGAGATCTAGTGCCTCTCAGATTCCTTAGGCTTCTACACTCACATATGCATGTGCCCCAACAGGCACATGCATGCACATAATCTTAAATTAATAATTTTTCGTAGGCTATAACAAATACCTGTAATCCTAGCATATGGGAGACTGAAACAGGATTAGATCAAGGCTAGAGTTGGCTATATAATAAATTCAAAGCCAGTGTAGACTACATGAAACCCTATCTCAAAAATTTAGAAATTTAGTAGCTGAAGAGATGGCTCCATTTCTTGCTCTTATAGAGGCCCCAGACTCAATTGCCAGCAGCACCCACATGGCTGAATGATTATGAGTATGCATCATCCATCCATAATTCTAGTTCCAGGGAATCCAACAGACAAATGCAGGATGCACATACATGCATGCAGGTAGAACATTCATATATGTAAAGTAAATAAATTAGAAATCACTTTTAAATCTGGGGCAGGAGGTCCTGGGTTTGATACTTAGCATCACATAAATTGGATGTGAAAACTCAAGTCTATAATCCCAGCAACTGAGAAGTAGAGGCAGGAAAATCAGAAATTCAAGGCCATTCTTGGAAGCATAACAAGTTCAAGACCAACTACATAAAGGAATCAAGGTTTAAAGGAGAATAGTGGAACAGGAAGGGTTAAACTGGGGTGGGAACAGAAAGTAGGTACAGGAGGGAGCATGAGAAGGACCTTTCAAAAAAGACACATGGAAAATATCTATATCTAAACACACACATATGTTAAAATGTTATGTACATGCATGGGAGGGGTACATGCATGTGAGCGCAGAAGCACCGAGCTGACTTACAAGTAGTAGACATCAGAAGCTTACTAATAAAAAGACCCATGCCAGAAATGGCTTACAACTTTAGTGAGGTCTCACGGACACCACCCTCCCAGCATTACAGGATATTGTCACTGTTCTTGGATATCCTCCGTTGCTGAAAACACCACATCCTTGAGTCATAGGACATGGTGAAATTAACCTGGTATGGACCTGGAAGATTCATCTTTATTGGCTAGCTTTCAAAGGGCTGGAGAGTGCTATGCATAGTGCTAAAGGAGAAAAGCAAGCTACAATAATGACTAGCCTGGCAGGACATACCCACTGGTGCAATGGTGGCACAAACAGCATGTGAGCAACCAATCATTTCTGATTGGATTTTAAGTCCCACTCCACAGTAAGAACCCAATACCTGGTAACATTATTATGCTAAAAACCCTATGACTACATAGGTCATAGGCCCTAGGGGAAAACTTATTACTATTAGGCTGCTAAAAGAGCACAGTATTAAACTGACTCTTTAAAAGACTTCTTGTTACATAGAGATACATAGTGCAGTGTATCTCTCTACCCTCATCTGGGAAGCTTCTATTTGCAGTAGATAACTGTTTTGTGCCCACAACTGGCCAAGAGGCAGAAAATAAGAGACTGTAGCATGTTCAGCCTTGAAGGGAAAAGACACACTACATCTCAAAAGGTTCAGGGTCCACTGAGGAACAGAAGGCAGGAGAACATTTAAGGGCCAGAGGCAGTGGTGACTACAAGGAAACACCTCTGGACACAACAGAGCAGCTGCAGCATATATCAACTCTCAGCAATTGGGACAATATGTACAAAACCTTTGCAAACCATACCAGACCAAATCCCAGCATGGAGGAGGGAGATGAGCACACAATCCCAGCCCACTCTGATTCTTCTACATTGATGTGCTGGGCTGAAGAAAGGCAAACAGACTGGCAGTGTTTGTCTGGTCCACTTAAAGCCCTAGGTTTAATCCCCAGGACTGTATCCATAAAAACAGAAAAGGGAGATGTTTTGCCCAAACATCATATCTCATTACAGAGTCAATGAAAAATCAGAGAGAACTTCATAGTAGGCTAGAAGGAAATAAAGAGGGGAGAACTTGATTCAAGCAGTCAGTGTGCTTACTCTTGCTGCTGGATGACAATAAATTAGAAACAATAGTTAGACAAAGGAAGATGAAGCAGGGCAAGAAGCAGGGCGTGGTTGCCCACACCTTTAATCCCAGCACTCGGGAGGCAGAAGCAGGTGAATCTCTGTGCATTCAGGTCAGACTTGTCTACATTGTATGAAAGTTCTAGGACAGCCAGGACCACAAAGGGACCCTGTCTCAGACAGAGACAGACAGACAGAGGACAGTAACTCCACACAACACAGACCACACCACTTCACTGAAGGAATATGCCATACAAGAGTTTATTTAAAACACTCTCATTGAGCCGAGCAGTGGTGGTGCACACCTTTAATTCCAGCACTCTGGAGGCAGAGGCAGGCGGATTTCTGAGTTCTAGGCCAGCCTGGTCTACAAAAGTAAGTTCCAGGACAGCCAGGGCTACACAGAGAAACCCTGTCTCGAAAAAAAACTCTCATTGCCGGCTGCTTCCCATTCTTTAACCAAAAATGTAAATACAGCTAAATCGCGAGGGTTTGCAAATTCTAAAATAGCTCTTTTAGAATTCTTAATCACCACCCAACTAAATCCTTTAGAACCTGGTCTAAAAATAAAACTGTGTCAAGTGTTTTTCAAAATATACTATGTACACTGACTGAAATGAAATGCCAATTAACACACTGAGCAATTAAAAAAAGAAAAGTCAAATAGCCTGCACCAAGCTAAATAAATAACAAAGAAATACCATCCACTTGAAATGTCCTTCAATTAAACTGAGATTCTCAGAACAATTTCAGAACTCGAGCGTCTACAATCACCAAGTGTTGTAGCACATACCTGTAATCCCAAATCTCAGGATAACTGAAACAGAAGCATCACCAATTTGAGGCTAGCCTTGTCTATATATATATATTTAATAAAGCATGCATTTTTTTATTTTATGTATATGGGTGTTTGGCCTGAATATATGTCTATGTATCATGTGGTTCCTTGTGTCCCATAAGGACAGAAGAGGGTGCCAGATCTTTAGGAACTGGAGTTATATACAGACAGTTGTAAACCCCCATGGGGTGCTTAGTCACCCACACCCAGGCTCTCTGCAAAGCCAACAAGTCCTCTTACCTGCTGAGCCATCTCTCCAGCCCTGAGACTGTGTAAACAACAACAGCTGGACTGGAGCAATGGCCCATCAATCAGAGTACTTAATGCTCTTGCAGAAAATCTGCTTCAGTCTCCAGAACCCACACAGCTCACAGCCACCTGTAATTCCAACGCTAGAGGATCTGATGCCCTCTTCCGACCTCCACTAACACTGCAGACATTGGTGCATATACACTCAGGCACACAAACATACACACATGTACAATAAAAGTAAAATAAATACATAAATAAATAACATAAAATAAAATAAAAACAATCACCACAACAAAAACTACTAAGGGGCTAGAGAGATGGCTCAGCAATTAAAAGACAATCTTGCAGTCGAAAGGCCTGGGTTCAGTTTCCAGAATCCGCCCCCATGCCAGCTCACAGCTGTCTGTGACCTCCGTTCCAGAGGATGATGCCGGCTTCTAACCTCCAAGGCAATAGGCACAGGTGTAGTTCTCAGACATATGTGCAGGCAAAATACCCATACGTGGA
This sequence comes from Mus caroli, assembly GCF_978045245.1. Classification (NCBI taxonomy): domain Eukaryota; kingdom Metazoa; phylum Chordata; class Mammalia; order Rodentia; family Muridae; genus Mus; species Mus caroli. The sequence continues at coordinate 32,988,580 of NW_028227262.1, read as the reverse complement.
TAATTAAAATTTTAAAAACTAAAATCACTAAGAGCTATACAAATAGTCCTGGGAGCAAAGAAGTAACAGAATGACTCAGACACTACAAAACTTAAGTGTCAATCTTAATGACTAACTAAAGACTTTTTTTTTTTTTTTTTTTTTTTTGGTTTTTTGGAGACAGGGTTTCTCTGTATAGCCCTGGCTGTCCTGGCACTCACTTTGTAGACCAGGCTGGCCTCGAACTCAGAAATCCGCCTGCCTCTGCCTCCCGAGTGCTGGGACTAAAGGCGTGCGCCACCACGCCCGGCTAAGACTTTTTACTCACAACTTTGAAGGTCAAAATAAAACAATCTGACATTACTATCCTAGGATTGCAGACAAGGGTTTAGACCTACCCCATAACAGTAGAATCTTAACATAAATATTTAGTTATATTAGTATATTTTGAACCCGATGGATGAACAATTAGCAAGTTCACCCATCCATGTGTACACATCTCAAAGCAAACAAACAAACTAACAAAACAAAAACTCAACAACCTCCTAAAGAATCTACACCTTTAATCCCAACAGTTGGGAGGCAGAGGCAGGGGGATCTCTGAGTTCAAGGATAACCTGGTCTACGTAGTGAGTTCCAGGTCATCCAAGGACTACACAGTGAGATCCAGAAAAAAAAGAAAGAAAAAAAAAATCAAGAAAGAAAAAAAAAAATTCTGATTTTTCAAAAGTGGAAGACCCTGATTTTTTATGGTCTACTTACAACTTTAGAAAAATAACACAACAAAATTTTAAATTAAAGCTTGATTTTTATGGTTTCATAAAGCCCCTCGCTGGTACATTTGTTCACTATCTGGCAGAGACAATATTTAAATTCTGATCTGCAAGTCAACTTTAAGGCATGCTGTTTAGTTAACAAGCTCCTCCCAAGATCAGGCTCATTACTAGTAAACCTAACAGGCAAACCAAAGCATTCTTTCATATTTTTAGGTAGCAGGTGAGTAACAACCTTCTGTCTAAATTTTAACATTAAATAATCAAACATTCATTAATAGACTTCCTAAAAGAGCAATTTGAAGTTAGTCATTGTATTTCCATTAAAAATATTTAGTCCTTCTACAAATATCAAATTAACTTCCAAAAACTGTCATGTAGTTTAATCATCAGAGCATAATTGACTTGAAGCCAAAAGCAGCTGGGTTCCGAGCAGTTATGATGCAGGTCACTGATAATTTTTGGATACTTTTTGTCATAAGTAAAAGGTTCTCAGTCTTTTTACTACTGGGCCAAATCCCTTAAAATGCATTCAAAGCCTTTCAGTCAAGCCCTCTACTTCACAGGCACACAAGGTCTTTTCAACTATTGACAAGACCTTCACAAAGCTGCCTGATCCCACTTGAGGGCACAATCACAGTCTTGCAGACCTGAAGATAAGCCTTCAGAACAGAAACATCAGCAGGTTTATTTTTCCAAGTCTCCAGTCTCGGCTAGGTCAAATGTTGCTGCTGGATTTTAAACAGCTTACTTAGCCCTTGAAATGATAAGAGTAAAACCAAATCAAAAGAACCTCAGTGGTTTTCAGTGGTTCACAGCACCAAAGATTTGGACACTGCTCCTGATGTCTCTTCACTTCTAAATAGCCACTTCAGCATAAGCCTTAATCGTAGGAGCTATTTTAGAAGAATGTTCACAGGGCTGCAGACTTCTTAACAAAGCTGCAACCTGGGGACTCAGTCCAAAGAAAAGAGTCTACTACATAAATAGGGTTAATTAAAAATACTTTCATGCTACACTTCTTCAGGTGCTTTCTATAATCTGCCAATTTCTGTCTGTTTGGGGAATGTGTTAACCTTAGAAATGGCTGCAAGAGTATCTCCAAATAGGAACCAGTGAACAAGCACTAAACATTTTCTATCAATTACCAAAACTGGTTAGCAAGAGTTAACAAGGTAAATTTTGTTCACTACCATAGCGGGAGGGGGTGCAAAGCAGTAACCAGCAAGAACTAAACATTCACAACATGAAATTAATTAATAAATGAGCTAGTTCATTACTATCCATCACACAGACCCTTCACAAGCGATCAATTTTCCTTTTGAACCCTGACGTCTCACTGTCTTCCTGCACCCCACATTTACTAGCTGCTCCCCCAAATGATCCCAACTCCCGCAGGCTATGCCTCTGTGCCTTGGTGCCAGCTGTTCCCTCCGCCGACAATGTCCTCCCCTCTGCCTCACCTGGCGGAACAGTCCTTCAAACTCCGCGCAGAAGCAAGCAAGGAACCTCAGGGCCTCTCGACTCTGCACCTAACTGTTCTAAATCCCAAGAACACTTGGGAAAACAAGCCTTATCACCGCGCGATGTTTTCACGCCCCAGGAACTGAGTCTCCAACGACCCCACAGGACGCATTGCAGGCATCCAGACGTGCCCTGAATTCATTCCCCACTTCTATACACAGACCTGGCCCATTCCCCAGGACCCGGTTACGTCTCAACCCGGAAAGAAGAGATTCGACTGTCCCTCCTAACAAAGAATGAAAACCAGAGGCACACCCTGGGCCCTGGAGAGAGAACAATGAATGAACACGGTCACCTCGCCTCCCGTTGTGTCCCAACTCTGCATCCATCCACGGGCTCTGCAAGAGCCTGGGAGGTTGTCGCTTCACACAAAAGGCAGCCTGGCTCCTGATCGCGAGCATCCCGGGCCACCCATTTGGAAGCCCCAGGCGAGGTCGCAAGCCTTTGAGGCGGGACCCTGACCGTTTTCTCTCGCTGCCTTCCCCGATTCCTCTTGTCTTCCCTAAAAGGGTGTCACTTAAGCGAAACAGCCCGAGAGGAGGTGCAAGGCCGGGCTCCCCCCACTTCTGCAGCCCGAGAGAAAAAAGAACGAGCCCATCCCAGTGACAACACAGTCACTGGGCAGCTCTGGGAGAATTTTTTTTTCCCCATTGCCAAAATATGAGGAATGCTCGCTGGGCACCAGAGTGGCGCTGGCACGTTTCCGAGAAACACTGGGAAATCTGAGCAGGGGTGTGGAAACTGGCTCGCCGGCCATGACACCCGGCCCGCGCCCGGCCCGCCACCAGGATGACAGCGGCCTGGCCGACCCTGCGCCCCATGGTCGCACCGTCAGCCCTGTGGCCTACCTGAGGGAGGCCGGGCAGTGCCGGGTCCCGTCGTGCAGCGGCAGCGGTGGTTGAGAGAACGCGTTGGTTGCGGTCACATTCGGCGTGTCCCCAGCCCGGGGGACGGGGCCCCGGGGAGGCCCCGCATCGCTGCACTAGCGCCCCGCGCCTCAGGGCACGCGCCCCAAAGCTCGGCCAGCTGGCCCGTCCGAGGGCCTGCGGAGAACGGCAGAGAAGCCTTCCCGCCTCAAGCCCGCTCGGCTCTAACTCCCGCCATCCAAGATGGCGGCACCAGCACCCGCGATGAAGACGCTCTCAGGCTGTCCCGGGCGAGCTAGCCCTGCGCTCGACACTCGTCTCCACGACCTGCGGCGCCGCCGGGCTCACTGCCTCTGCGCGAGCTCCTGGGCTCGGCTGTCCGCTTAAAACTGGGCTCGGGAATCTATCGCTCAGGCCTGGAATGTGGCCCCGCCTCCGGGGGCGTGGCCTCGCGGTCCTGCGGCCGCCATTTCGGGGTTGACTCCGTGGTAGCAGAGTGACTGTTTCTGGTTGAAGGCCAGCGGTATTGGGCTGCAGCCGCGGTCCGGCCACCCGCGAGGCCCTCCGCGGGCCAGACGCGCCTGGTGACACACGGCACAGGGCCCCAGCTCTGGTGCTTCCTCTCCGAAGTTGACATCCGTGGAGAATGGCGGCCTAGGGGTTTTGTGGGAAAGCCCTCATACTATGTGAAACCTCAGGTTCCTCATTTGTAGATGGAGGGTTCGCTGTAGTACACCAGGTTGACCAAAAACTAAAAGTATGGTGTTGCACACCTGTAATGCCAGCGCTTGGAAAGTGAGGGCAAGAGGGTCGGGAGTTCACGGTCATATGAGCTGCATGAGACCCTGTCTCAAAAAAGAAAAAAACAAAATTAAAATTGATGCGACAGTATGGCCCACGGTAAATGAAGCCTGTTGTGCGTCTTCGTACAGCTCCCGTGGAATAGACACCTGGAGGGCAATGTGTTTTGTCAATTATGCTTTTTTTTCCCCTTTGAAATAGGTTCTCAACTTTATTTATTTATTTATTGTGGTTTTTCGAGACAGGGTTTCTTTGTCTAACAGCCCTGTCTGTCCTGGAACTCACTTTGTAAACCAGGCTGACCTCGAGCACAAAGAGATCGCTCTGCCTCTGCCTCTTGAGTGCTGGGATTAAAGGCATGTGCCAGATTCCCTCTTAATTTGAGGCTGGCCTCAGACTCCGGTTCTCCTACCTCTGTGTAAGTATTTTCCAAGTAGCCATTTGGGGACCCTCAAGGTGACTCAGAGTAAAAAGTGTGCAGAGTAAAACCTGATGGAAGAGAGAACAGGCTCCTGAAAGTTATCCTCTGACCTCGATTCGAACCCGGTGCTACGTGCGCAACCTGCAACCGCATTTACAAATACACAGACAAAGTTTTTTTAAGTAACCATTTATAAGTAAACATCTTTTGGCATTTAGTGCGTTCACAGTATTGTGTAACCACAACTTTGGTTCCAAAACATTTTCATTACTCTGAAATAAAATTACCCACTAAGCAATTTAGTTTCTCACTAGCTCCCCACCCCGAGCAACCACCAATACTCATTTTGCTACTTCAGACTTGACTTCTAGATTATCTTGTGTGCGTGGATACTTATAAAGTATGGGGCCTTCTATGATTTAAGTCTTTTCACTTAGCCTGTTTCCGAGGTCATCTGTAATACATGTGTGCTAATACTTCACTCCTCTCTAGAGCTAAGCTATTTCATCAGAAGTTTACACCAGATTTTCTGTCTAGGATAACCATGGAAATTTAGGTTCTTTCCATCTTTGGGCTTTTGTATTGGTTACTTTTCTGGTTTCTGTGACAAGATAATGGACAAATACAGGGTTAAAAAAAAAAGGGGGTAGGCCCAAAGGGCAGTGGCTAACCACTGGGCAGTGGTTAGAGCACCAGCTGCTCTTGCAGAGAACTTAGGTTCAATTCTCAACACCCACATGGTAGTCACAACCACCCATAACTCCAGGTGCAGAGGATCAAATGCCCTTTCCTGATCTCTGTGTACGAGACACATAGTACACAGATACACATAAATAGATTAAATCATAATAATAAAAGAAAGGAAGGGCTTCTTATTTTGGCTGACAGTTGAAGGACACAGTCCATCATGGTGGGAAAGCCATGATGGCAGGAGATGGAGGCTGATGGTTGTGTCTGCCCCCAGTCAGGACAGAGACTCAGGTCTTAGCTCACTGCTCCTTTGTGTTCCCTTTTCCTGTCTGAGACCCTCTGCCCATGGATTAGTGTCACTTTTAGAATGGGTCTTCTGATAACAGTTAACCCAATCGAGAAGCTCCCTCGAAGACATGCCCAGAAGTGTGTCTCCTAGGCGATGCTGCAACAGTGGTTCTCAACCTTCCAAAGGCTGTGACCATTTAAAACAGTTCATGTTGTGGTGACCCCGATCATAAAATTTGTTTCATTGCTATCTCATAACTGTAATTTTGCTACTGTTAAGAATGGTTGTGTAGCCGGGTGTGGTGGCGCACGCCTTTAATCCCAGCACTCAGGAGGCAGAGGCAGGCGGATTTCTGAGTTCGAGGCCAGCCTGGTCTACAAAGTGAGTGCCAGGACAGCCAGGGCTACACAGAGAAACCCTGTCTCGAAAAAAACCAAAAAAAAAAAAAAAAAAAATGGTTGTGTAAATATCTGTGGTTTTTTTTATGATCTTAGATTGCCCATGTGAAAGAAAAGGGGGTTGAGACCCACCTAGGTAGAGAGCCCCTGAAGCTTGTGAAATTGGCAGTCAGTATTCGCCATTACATTGAGTGATGGGACTAGAGTGAGTGTTATATGTACCTGCCTTGCTCGTGTTCTTTTTTTGGTTTGGTTTGGACTTGACTTTTGAGACAAGCTCTCACTCTGTCGTCCTAACAGGCCTGAAAGTCACTATGAAAACCAAGCCAGCCTCAAACTTAAGAGGTTTGTCAGCCCCTGCTTCTGGAGCGCTGGAATTGAAGGTGGGCTCCTGGCTAAGTGCTTGTTCCCTTCAAGGTTTATTTTTAGCTGTGTGTATATGGTAAGAGGGGTGGCATGTGCATATCAATGCAGGTGTCTATGGATCTAGAAGAGGACGTTGAATCCCTTGGAGCCAGATTTACAGGTGGTGTGAGCCACCCAATTTGAGCTGTGTCCGTGGGTGCTAGGAATAGAACTCACTTCCTCCACAAGAGAAGCTCATGCCCTTAGCCACTGAGCCATCTCTCTAGATCCCCGTTTTTCATTTTCTGGAGTATATGTCTGTACTGGCTATTTTTGTGTCAACTTGACACGCTGGAGTTATCACAGAGAAAGGAGCTTCAGTTGAGGAAATGCCTCCATGAGATCCAACTGTAAGGCATTTTCTCAATTAGTGATCAAGGGGGAAAGGCCCCTTGTGGGTGGGACCATCCCTGGGCTGGTAGTCTTGGGTTCTATAAGAGAGTAGGCTGAGCAAGCCAGGGGAGGCAAGCCAGTAAAGAACATCCCTCCATGGCCTCTGCATCAGCTCCTGCTCCCTGACCTGTTTGAGTTCCAGTCCTGACTTCCTTTGGTGATGAACAGCAGCATGGAAGTGTAAGCCAAATAAACCCTTTCCTCCCCAACTTACTTCTTGGTCATGATGTTTGTGCAGGAATAGAAACCCTGACTAAGACAATGTCTAAGAGTGGAATTTGGGGAAACATTTTACATCCTGCCGGATTGCATATCCCCCACCTTGGAGACCTAGTTTGTTGATAGGCAATGCTAGTGTTAATTAGGTAAAGCTTGAAAGCGAAGCTGGGCAATTTGGGGGCGGGGGCTGATAAATAGTCTGAAAAATGAATAGGTGGTGTTGGATCAGGAAGGGAAAAATGGAGATGTTTCAGAAGAAGCAAGGGAGAGAGAAGGCTAAAGCCAGCTGTGACGGTATTAGAGCATTCTCCAGTTCAGAAGTGGCAATGTTGAGGTTTTTAGATGTGAAAATTGATAAGTATACCTTGATCTTTATTTTAGCTCAGTAAAATTTCTTTTAGAAGACACTCAAGCTTTAAGCCTTAGAAGTATTTTTAAGGTGCTGGAGACCCTGCTCATCAGGTAAAGAGCTTTTTCTGTCTTGTAGAGGGCCTGGCCTTTCCCTGTACCAACATGGTATCTCAGAACATCCGTAACCTCCCTTCCAGGGGAGCCAATACCCTCTTCTGACCTCTTCAGGCACCGTGCAGATAGTTAAAAACAAAACCAAAAACAAATTAATACAAAAGAGTTACTTTTTTTTTTTTTTTTTTTTTTTGGTTTTTCGAGACAGGGTTTCTCTGTGTAGCCCTGGCTGTCCTGGCACTCACTTTGTAGACCAGGCTGGCCTCAAACTCAGAAATCCGCCTGCCTCTGCCTCCCGAGTGCTGGGACTAAAGGCGTGTGCCACCACGCCTGGCTCAAGAGTTACTTTTTTAAAAATTTTATGTATATGAGTACACTGTCACTGTCTTCAGACACACCTGAAGAGGGCATCAGATCTCATTATAGATGGTTGTGAGCCACCACGTGGTTGCTGGGAATTGAACTCAGGACCTCTGGGAGAGAAGTCAGTTCTCTTAACCGCTGAGGTCTCTCTCCAGTACCTAAAGAGTTACTTTTGAGATGAAAGAATAAATAATAATAATAAATAAATGATATCTGTCATTTATGAAATCTCATTTTTTCATGCTCATTTCCAGACTCACAGCCAATGAAAGGCCCGTCCTCAGTTGAGGATCCTTCAGAGACTATAAATAATCAACACAAGGACACAGAGACTGTAAAGGGTGGAGCAGAGAGTTGGACCCATTGTTTCTCCTTGCTTCCTTCATTAAAGATCTGAGGAGGGGCTGGTGAGATGACTCAGTGGTTAAGAGCACTGTCTGCTCTTCCAGAGGTCCTGAGTTCAAATCCCAGCAACCACATGGTGGCTCACAGGCATCCGTAACGAAATCTGATGCCCTCTTTTGGAGTATCTGAGGACAGCTACAGTGTAGTTACATATAATAAATAAATCTTTAAAAAAAAAAAAAAGATCTGAGGAAAGTCCAGCTGTGATTGATGGCGCCTGCCTATTGTCTCAACACGTGGGAAGCTGAGGTAGGAGGACCAAAAGGTGAGATCAGCCTGGGTTACATAGGAGAAAACCCCATCTTAAATATGTATGTAGTGCCAAGTGTATGCCCTGCCAGGCCCTGTGTTAGCCAGGCAAGTGGGAGGGCACCAGAGGAGCTCATAACAATGAGCAAGCCAAAGTCCCTCAAAGGGACTAACACAGATGAGCATCAAACAAGCAAACCATGTATCTCAGACCAAAGTTAGTGAAGAAGATGATGGGAATGGAAAGATGGGAAGAGAGTACACCCCAAGATTCAGGACAGGATAACCTCCCTTAGATGATGGTTAAGCTAGGCGCTAAGGATAAGAGAGGCCATTGTAAGCAGCTGAAAGGACACATGCAAGAACCATAATGTGAGACAGGAGAAAGGTGAGCATGTTGATGGCAAAGAGCCAGGAGGAGACAAGGCCAGCAAGGTGAGGACAGACGGCAGAGCCATAACCAGTCTGACACCCACGCCCTGGCCCTTCCGTGCCATCTTGCCTCTCCAGTAAGGTTAATTTTAGTCACAGATGAATTTGGAGTGTGGGCCCTGCCTGGGCTGGGTGCTGGGAGAGAGACAGCCATGTAAATAAACAGTTACCCTACCAGGTGAGTGGGAGGGCACCAGAGGAGGAAGGGAGGCACAGCCTCTGCTACAGTGGCTCAGGAAAGCCTCCACAGGGGTGGGGCTCAGCAAAGGATGAATTGGAATTTTCCAGAAAGACAGGAGGCCGAGCTGAACAATGAAGAACATAGAGTGTGGCTGGCTAGATGATGTACTGGGGAGCAGCACCCCGTCATCCTGTGGGAGATTGCCTCCTGGAACAGGGAATGAAAAAAAGCACAGCAGAAATTTGGGGCAGATATCGGCCCAGCACCCACTCCCCTCATGTACAACCATCCACGGTGCATGATGTCAATTTGAAGTCACTTGGGAGAACAGAGCTCCAGCACACAGCATAGAAGCAGCCTGGTCCATTGTGAAGTAGTCGCCTACTGTCTCTGGACTGGATAAAATGCTCACAAGCATACCGAGTATCAAAAAGAGAAAACAAAGACACCAACTCTCTAGTGAAGTTGCTTGCTAAGTTCCTGTAGGGCAGGAACTATGGCTGCAGCCATCTTTGAAAAATAGAGTCAGCATACATATGAGGGAAATTTTCAAAGAAATCCTTTAATTATCTTGGAAAAAAAAAAAACGCATCATGAGCTGGAGAGATGGCTCAGTGGTTAAAAGCACTGATTGGTCTTTCAGAAGTTCTGAGTTAAATACCCAGCAACCACATGGTGGCTCACAACTGTTTGTAATGGGAATCCAACGCCCTCTTCTGGTGTGTCTGAAGACAGTGTACTCATATACATAAAATAAATAATAAATCCTTCAAAAAAAAAATCACAAAAGGCTGGGAAAGATGGCTCCTCTGATGAGAGCCCTTGCTGCTCTTCCAGAGAACCTAGATTTGATTCTAACACCAACAACACCAATATGGAAGCTGACAACCCCCTGTAACTCCAGTTCCAGAGGATGTGATACCCGCTTGCCTCTGTAGACACTGCGTGAATGTGCACATACATGCACATAAAAATAAACACAACTTCTAAACAAAGGGGTTTTTTTTGGGGGGGGTTGGTTTTTTGAGACAGGGTTTCTCTGTGTAGCCCTGGCTGTCCTGGAACTCACTCTATAGACCAGGCTGGTCTCAAACTCAGAAATCTGCCTGCCTCTGCCTCCCAAGTGCTGGGATTAAAGGCGTGCACCACCACCTCCCAGCTCTAAACAAAGTTTTTAAAAACATCACAAATTATCCTTAGGTTGCAAGGGAGGATTGGGAATTAAAGGTATTCCTTTGCTAAATATTAAATGATGAGTGCATCGTCCTTGGACTGAATGCAGAGCCCAGGGGTTGTATGTTTATTCAGTATGCAAGAGCACCATGAATGTAAAAAACAAAAACAACAAAAAACAAAGTACATTAGCATCATCATCATCTTATACCCTAGATGGCTAGAAAGATGGCTCAGAGGTTAAGAGAACTGACTTCTCTCCCAGAGGTCCTGAGTTCAATTCACAGCAACCACGTGGTGGCTCACAACCATCTGTAATGGGATCTGATGCCCTCTTCTGGTGTGTCTGAAGACAGCAGCGGTGTGCTCAAAAAGATGAATAAATAAATCTTTAATAAGGAAGGAAAAAAAGGAAATGTCTTAGGCCTCTCTCAGCACTAGAATGAGTAGCGCTGAGTATACAGTTGGTCCCTAATGTATACTTTTTTCTATTATTGAGAAATGCTAACAGAAGAAAGCTTATTGGGTAACTAAACCCTTGGATGACTAAACCTTCCTTTCAAGTTACTTCATTGGTATTGTTATCCAGCATCTACATCTAAAATGGTCCTACTCCAGTTGACTGCTCCAGTGCAGGGACAAAAGCCAGAGAATCAAAGCCAAAGACACACTGGTGTTGATGTTTGCTGAAATTGCACAGACAATCAAACTCTTCTTTGGGAGTTAGAGGTGGAGGTTTTTTTTTTTTTTTTTTTTTTTTTTTTTTGAGACAGGGTCCCATGCAATCCAGGCTGGCACCAGCTGTGGCCTTGAATGGTCAATCCTTCCTCTACTTTGCAGGTTCTGGGACTGCAGGCATGTACCAGCACACTGGTTTCCTTTCTTTTGTAAAGATGTATTTGTTTATGTTTCATGTGTACATGTATGTACCTGCACCATGTGAATCCCTGGTGCCCAAGGAGGTCATAACATGGCGTTGGGTCCCCTGGAACCAGTTTACTAAACAGTGCGAGCTGCTCTGCAGGTTCTGGGAATGGAACCTGGTCCTGTGCAGGGGCTCTTACACCCTGAGCCAGCTCCTCAGCTCAGCCCTTTTTGTTTGGACTTTGTTTTGCTTCATGGGCAGGGTAGGGTTGTTTCTCTCTACATAACTTAGACTGGTGGAGAACTCGTATTCATCCACCTGCCTCAGCCTCCCAAGGGCTGAAGTTACAAGCATGCACCACTACACTCAGCTTGATACTGCTCTCCATTATCTAGAACTAGGTTACCTTAGGGTTTTACTGCTGTGAACAGACACCATGACCAAGGCAACTCTTACAAGGACAACATTTAATTGGGGCTGGCTACAGGTTCAGAGGTTCAATCCATAATCATCATGGCACGAACATGGCAGCATCCAGGCAGGCATGGTGCAGGAGGACCTGAGAGTTCTACATCTGAAGGCTGCTATGAGGAGACTGACTTCCAGGCAGCTAGGAGGAGGATACTAAAGCCAACGTCCACAGTGACACACCTACTCCAACAAGTCCACTCCCTGGGCTAAACATATGCAAACCATTACTTATTCTACTTCCTGGCCCCCATAGGCTTGTTCAAGGGCAAGAGTCTACAGGGGCCATACCTAGCCATAGTGTAATAAAAATACATTTAGTTCGAGCTCCAAGTCCATGGACTATAGCAGTCTCAACAATGTTAAAAATCCAAAGTTCAAGGTCTCTTCTGAGATTCAGCCAATCACTTGTTGGACAGCTGTAGATGGGAAGTCCAAGAATCAAGTAGTTTCAGTTGGTATTCTGTAGAAGTAGGTTCCAACAGATGTGCTGGTGAAAGAACCTAGTGGGGAAACCCCCACTCAATTCTCATTTGGCACGCACCCAAGAATCACGAACAGACAGCCACCTTGATGTAAAAGCATGAGGTAGTTTAATGACGGAGCTCCAGGCCGACACATATGTCCCGCAGGAGACAGAAGGGTTGACCACATGGTGGAGCCATAATGGTGGAGCTCCAGTTAGAAACGTATCTCACACAGGAGACAGTGGTTTCAACCCCGAGGCTTGGAAGCTAGGGACTTTTATAGAAAAGGGGTGGGGCTGGGGGGGAGGAATTGGCGCGGTTTTACATGATTGGTCCATTTAAACATCAACAGACTGTCAGAAGGGCAGGAGATAGGGAGGCACCAGGCCAGTCAGGACATGTGACGACGGGCATGTCCTGGCCTGTTCTGCTAGGTTCTCAGCCCCAGGTTTTAAAGCAACTCTTTGGGCTATTTGACATACATTACATGCATCACAGGTCTCAAGCTTTATTTCCTTTCACTGGCAAGTAAGTGCCAGCAGTCAAAAGAAGAGTGAGTCTTCCTTTTTCCAATGTCCTTGTGTAGGACTCCAGCAGAAGGTGTGGCCCAAATTAAGGTGTGTATCACCATGTCTGGATCTGAGGCTTGCTTTGTCACAGGCTGACCTTGAACTCAGAGATCTCCTTGCCTCAGTCTCCTGAGATGAAAGGCATGTACTACTGTTGCAGGAAATATTTTAAAAGACTGGCAAGCTTCCCGCACCAGCAACTCTCGGCCTGTGGAGCTGGCTGCCAATGGCTGACCTGTTATTATCTCATGGAGACTCTGACTCAGAACTCCACACTCTCTCCACCCAGCTCGCCAGGTTCCCACTGGTGGGTCCTTACCACATCAGCCTCATGCTTCAAAGCCCCCATGGCCTTTGTGGTGCCTATCAGGCGAACCCACGCTTTGCTGCCATACCTTTCTCTCTGGAACTCAGCCAAATTGCCATGAGAAGAAAAACACCACACAAACTTAGCTCAGAAACAATGGTAACTCAATCTCTCGGCGCAACAACTAAAACCTTATCTTTTTATTGTTGTTGTTGTTGTTTTTGTTTGTTTGTTTTTCAAGACAGGGTTTCTCTGTATAGTCCTGGCTGTCCCACCACCCAGCTAAAACCTTATTTTGTAAGCCCTATTAAATCTGATTCCCTTGGTGGCTAATCCTGATTGGATCCGCCATGATACCGAGACGCCTTTATGCTATCCCGTTCCAAAAGCCCCAAACACCTCCTGCTTCCTCTCTTCCTCTATCCAACCCGGAAGTCCTGCCTACTTGCCCGGTGATTGGCTCCTTTATCAACTTGCCCAGTGATTGTCCTATTAGGGGATGGTTCACAAGAAGTCACTTGAGTATGTGACTCATTCTTCATTTGCAGCCCCTCCCAGGAGAATGGGATTAGCATCAAAATACAAGCAACCCAGGGGCTGTCCACAACACTTCCCCTTTCTGTCCACTTTTATCTCAGATATGAGGTGAGCACAACTATTACCATTTTGTAATTTATAAAGTTCAAGATAGACCTAACACCCAGTCCATCGTTTTTTGTCAATAAAATAGAACACTGTCATCTATCCTAACTTAAAAGGCTTAAAATTCTACACCTGATTTATGTCCTGGCTTTAGATTGAATGCCATCTGTAAACCATCCTCTCAAATCTGTTCTCTCAATGTAAATAGACTGTGTTGGCTATGAGACTATAAGTAATCTTCAACCCCGTCAGAAATCTGAGAATGACCAACATTAACTGAAAATATATAGGAAGTCTAACACAGCTTCCAGAACTGAGACAAATTGTAGAGACAGCTGCCTACCTATACAGCCCCAGGAAGTCAGGAAATTGGAGCATCCGTCTTCAGCCTCTGGTTGGATTATCTGACAGACCTTTGAAAAGCAAGAACTAGCCTATTCTGTCTCGGCAGAACTAAGCTGTCCTAATTTGTAAAGTGTGTCCTTTCAAGACCAGTACAGGTCTACAGGAAACATAGGCAATTTCTGCCCAGGCACCACCTAGCCACAATGTACAGCCTCACCTAGAGGTAGAGATGCTCACCTGCTTCTTTATTTTGTTTTGTTTTGTTTTGTTTTTTTGTTTTTCAAGACAGGGTTTCTCTCTCTCTTTCTTTCTTTCTTTCTTCCTTTCTTTCTTTCTTTCTTTCTTTCTTTTTTTCTTTTTTTCTTAGACAGGGTTTCTCTGTATAGCCCTGGCTGTCCTGGAACTCACTTTGTAGACAGGGTTTCTCTCTCTCTCTTTCTTTCTCTCTCTCTCTCTCTCTCCCTCTCTCTTTCTTTCTTTCTTTCTTTCTTTCTTAGACAGGGTTTCTCTGTATAGCCCTGGCTGTCCTGGAACTCACTTTGTAGACCAGGCTGGCTTGGAACTCAGAAATCCGCCTGCCTCTGCCTCCTGAGTGCTGGGATTAAAAGCGTGCACCACCACGCCTGGCTGCTTCTTTGAATCCATGAATGGGAAGCTGTTAGGAGCAGATTTGTCACAACAACTGAATAAATAACATTAAATGTCACCCTCTGTGTATTCTGACGTTTTTGAAAAGCAACTATCTTTGTAAAGTAATCTGGACTGTTCTCATTAACTACTCTCAGCTATTTCTAATTAAATATCTTGAAAGCACCCTAACAATAAACTCAGTCAGGATTTGCTATTTGGCCCTTAACTCACAGGCTTAAGGGCCTAAGTTTTTCATGGCCACTGTAACTTAAGATCTCCATGTCAAGATCCAGGTCAGAGCCGGGCGTGGTGGCGCACGCCTTTAATCCCAGCACTCGGGAGGCAGAGGCAGGCGGATTTCTGAGTTCGAGACCAGCCTGGTCTACAAAGTGAGTTCCAGGACAACCAGAGCTATACAGAGAAACCCTGTCTCGAAAAACAAAAACAAAAACAAACAAACAAACAAAAAAAAGATCCAGGTCAGAAACTTGTGTCTTGTAGCCTTCAGATCTGGATCACAGATGTGCCCTCCAATTCTGGATTGTAGTTCACTCCAGATATAATGAAGTCGACAACCAAGAATAGCCACCACACAGATTATTTTAACAGGTATTTATTGAGCAAGGACTTCATGCTGGAAGCTATAGACTGAAGTAGCTGCTGAAGATGCTGAGATGCCCAGCCCTTCAGGGACTCACTGTGTCCGGAGGAAGAGGGGGAGGGGGAGGGGAGGGGTGAGGGAGAGGAGGAGGAGGAGGAGGAGGAAAAAGGAAAATGGAGGCCTGTACAAAGAACCCAATCATGGAAGTCTGGCTGGATGTTGTGTCTCATTGTCATGTCTAAAATCCCAGCATTAGAAAAGCAGAGTTGGGAAAATTAAGAGTTTAAGGCCATCCTAGGCAATATACTGAGATTCTAGCTAAAAACAAAGGGGGGGGGTGTGAAATGGAAATTGCTGGTTGTGTTATGTGATGCAGACTCATGTGATAATTTGCTGAAGAAAGACCCCTGAGATGTTTGGACAGAGTATAAGTAGGACCCAACGGATAGTAACAGGGCAGCACTTGCCTAGCTGGCTGTGCAGTGCTTTGCTGATCTCAAATGTTTGCTGATCTTTACTTCATTGAAAGAGGCTATGGGGGGCTGGTGAGATGGCTCAGTGGGTAAGAATACCCAACTGCTCTTCCGAAGTTCCTGAGTTCAAATCCTAGCAACCACATGGTGGCTTACAACCATCCATAAGGAGATCTGACTCCCTCTTCTGGGGTGTCTGAAGACAGCTACAGTGAACTTGAAGAAGTATTAAAAAAGTATAGCAAAGTAAAAACAAAATTCGAGGCTTTTGGGCCCAGGCTTGGGAGTGTAGACTTTGTGGCTTAGTGCTCCAGGTGCTGGTCATAAAACAGATAGCGACATTCCTTCCTCCACCCACCTGCTTCCTGGGTTCAGTTCAAAGAATGGCACCCTGACCATTACTGGAACCTACAATGCAAATGTGCTATCTTTAGGGGCTCTTAGATTGTTAGGGGCTCTTAGAAACTGTCTTGAGAGATAACCTGACACTTGTGACTTTATACTTCCTTGTGACTCTTAACTGGTATTTTTGGTATTTTCCAACAACGCCCTCCCCACCTCCATGAGTTGTGGTTTCTTCCTTTAAATACCCCCTTACTCAGCTACTCGGGGCGCCATGGTCCTCTACCCCTGCGTGGTGTATGACCATGGGCCCGAGAATGCTCTCGAATAAAAATCCTCTTGCAGTTGCAGCAAGACCATTTCTTGTGTGATTTGGGGTGTCGCCTCTCCTGAGTCAGAACGTGGGGGAGTCCTCACGTTGTGGGTCTTTCAAACTCACATATAATAAATAAATCTAAAAGAAGGAAAAAAAGAAAGAAAGAAAGAAAGAAAGAAAGAAAGAAAGAAAGAAAGAAAGAAAGAAAGAAAAGAGGCTATGGCAGGAAACTTGTCCTGGGTTTCTGGCTGGTTCTGGTCATTTCTGCTGACTCCTGACAATTTGGTGGAGGCCTAGATGTTTCTGCTGGATCGTGCTACTACTACTGATTTGTGTTTGGTGACGACACTCTTTGAACTGTACTGTTGGTATCCTGACACTACTGAACTAGACTGCTGGTATCCTGACAAAGGAAATTGGAATTGCCACATAGAACTACTTCTCAACAGGTCCACATTCCCTTGTCCTATTTAACGTCTTTTCTCCCCTACCTTTGGATTGTAGGCTAGAAAGGGGGTCAAAGCATTTGAGAACCCTTATTAAAGTAGCTTTTGAAGGGGAGAAGGAGGAGGGGGGAGGAAGAGAAAGAGAATAAGAGGAATGAAAAATAATTTAAAAAATTAAGAAAGGAAGAAGGAAAGCCGGGCGTGGTGGCACACGCCTTTAATCCCAGCACTTGGGAGGCAGAGGCAGGCGGATTTCTGAGTTCGAGGCCAGCCTGGTCTACAAAGTGAGTTCCAGGACAGCCAGAGCTACAGAGAAACCCTGTCTTGAAAAAACCAAAAAAAAAGGAAAAGAAAAAAAAAAAAAAGAAAGGAAGATGGGGGGTCTAGAATTGTAGCTCAGCTGTACTGTGGATCTAACATTAACTAAGTCCTGAATTAGATTCTTGGGACTTCATAAACCTTGCATATATTTGCCTTAACATGTACAAGGACCAAGGTTCAGTCTCCAGCAACACATATAACACACACACAGAGGAACACAACGACAAAATGATCATTGGGCCAGTGAGATGACTCAGTATGTAGAGACTCTTGCTGCCAAGGCTAACAACCTGAGTCTGATCCCAAGGACCTCTAAGTTGGAAGGAGAGAACTGGCTCAAACAGGTTATCCTCTGATCTTCACTAACACTGCATCCCCCACAACAATAGCAACAAAAGAAATACCAATATACTCAAAACAAATTCAAAACAAAACTTATTCTTGGCTGGAAGCCCCAAGGCTAAGGGGCAAATGACGTGTGTCAACCAGTTTCTGCTCACTCCCTGATTGTACTTCCTGGGGGGTCATGTATAACAATAAAACTTCAAAGCTCAGAGCTAAAAAAAAATGTTAGGGATCCTTCACTGTGAGCATCTTTGACCCCAAAGTTTTACAGATGGATCTGACAGTTTTAAAGCTGTCCTGATAGCAGGTTCCATGTTCTGCCCCCATACAGCAAGAGCCCTAAGCCATGTAACCGGGACCATTGCAGGTCTTTATAAGTTCCTATGACCTTGACAAAGACCTAACTCCACAGAGCTCTGGTTGCCTCATGTGTAGAGGGAATGATAAGAGATAAAATTCTGCATCTCTGAAGAACCCCACAATTGTTCCTCTCCTACTGTCTCAAAAAGCTTGTTCATACCACAGCTTTTTTTTTTTTTTTTTTGTCCATGTAGAATAAAAACAGAGAAGCTGAATAACTGGATCAGCTGGTATAAACCCTTTTATGGCCTTAGATCTATGATGCTAACCTGTCTCCTTATGGGTACTAGACAGATTGCCACATGAGCCCGCCAGTCTCAGAACACTGCTGGAAGCCCGAAATGTTAGAAATGTTTCCTATTGATGATTCAAAAAGGAGAAAGTTCTTTACCATGTTTTACGTTGTAAATCTTTGATTAGTCATGGGAGTGGGTATTTTCCCAGGTATATGTTCCCCGTTCAGGTTCAGGACTTATCTGTTTGTGACATTTGCCCATGGAGCGTTGCTGGATTTTCTTATCAACATGTGTGAAATATTTTGTATGATAGCGAGTTAACTTCTTATAATCTGTGTTTGTAGCAAATGTTTATTCTGGTCTTTGGCATGACTTTTTAATCTTTAAACTGCATTATGCTCCGTGACTTTGAGGGCATTGGTGCTGGAATTTTGAACACAGCCCTTTTATAGATTAAGCATACTCTAGCACTAAGCTAAATTCTCAGTACCGGGGAATTAGAAACAAATGAATTATTACATCTCTCTGTCTCTGTCTCTGTCTCTGTCTCTCTCTCTCTCTCTGTTTGTGTGTTTGTGTGTGTGTGTTTCTCAGTGTAATTTTGTGCAAGCCTCAGCATGCCGCCTGTGGAGGTCAGAGGATGACTTGTGGGACTGATTCTCTCCTTCCTCTGTGTGGGTTCTAGGGATCAAACTCAGATCATAGGCAAGTGCTTTCACTCACTGAATCTTTGGTTCTCTCTCTCTCTCTCTCTCTCTCTCTCTTTCTTCAATTTATTCTGAGGACTGGAGGCAGTCAAGTGTACTTACTGCTCAGCACAGGACCCAAGATCAATTTCCAGCACACACATGGTAATTCACAGCCATCTGTAATTCAGTTCCAGAAGAGCTAATGCTGTCTTCTGGGCTGTGTAGGTATCAGGCTTGCATGAGGTGCACAAACATGTCGGTAAAACACTGATGCCCATAAAATAAAAAACCAAAGGGTTGTTGTTGTTTGTTTGTTTTTTTTTTTTTTTTTTTTGGTTTTTCGAGACAGGGTTTCTCTGTGTAGCCCTGGCTGTCCTGGAACTCACTTTGTAGACCAGGCTGGCCTCGAACTCAGAAATCCGCCTGCCTCTGCCTCCCAAGTGCTGGGATTAAAGGCGTGCGCCACCACCGCCCGGCTATTGGAAGGTGTATTTTTTTTTTTTTTTTTTTTTGGTTTTTCGAGACAGGGTTTCTCTGTGTAGCCCCGGCTGTCCTGGAACTCACTTTGTAGACCAGGCTGGCCTCGAACTCAGAAATCCACCTGCCTTTGCCTCGAGTGCTGGGATTAAAGGCGTGCGCCACCACGCCCGGCTTTGTTTTGTTTTTGTTTTAGAGAAAGTCTTACCATATTTCCCTGGTTGGCCTGCAACTCCCTATGTATCCCAGGTTGGCTGCAAACTCACAGACATCCACCTGCTTGTACCTCTGGAGTGTTAAAAACATACTTATACGTAATTCAAATAACTTTGAGGTCAACTTTCAAGATACCTTAAATACAATCAAAAGTCAAATCAGATTTTTAAAAATTGCAGTGTATGTAGCAGAGAGATACCATGTCAAGCATGTGGTATGGGGGCTGGAAAGATGGCTCATCAGTTATGAGCTCATCAGTTATGAGCACCTTATGCAGAAGGCTCAGGTTCAATTCTCAGTTCCCACATGGTGGCTCACAACCATCCATAACTTCAGTTTCAGGAGATCCAACACTCTCTTCTGACTTCCGCCGGTACAAGATGCACAGACATACATGCAGATAAAACACAAGTGCCCATAAAATAAATAAGGGTTTTCTAGCCTGAAGCTCATTCATCCACTCCACTTGAGATGTGATGACCCCTGCCTTGCAGTTTGCTCAACTTGACTGTATAGTTGTGGTAGTGGGGGACTATGTGCCAGCTCTCCTCAAAATAAAATATATTTCCAGGGCCAGGAGTGGTGGTGTGTGCTTTTACTCCAGAGGGGAGAAGTATGCTGATTTAATTTTAGCTCAGCTAGGATTACATCGTGAGATGCTGTATAAAAAAACAAACAAAAAACAAAACAAAAACCCCCATACACGCGCGCGCACAGACAGACAGACACACACACACACACACACACACACACACCCCAGCAGCAGCAGCAGCAGTTCAATTCTATAGGAAGGATTCATTCCTTCAACAGAAAGCTTCAAATATCAGTCAGAAACCAGAACCTGGGCTGGAGAGATGGCTCAGCGGTTAAGAGCACCCGACTGCTCTTCTGAAGGTCCTGAGTTCAAATCCCAGCAACCACATGGTGGCTCACAACCACTGTAATGAGATCTGACACCCTCTTCTGGTGCATCTGAAGACAGCTACAGTGTACTTACATATAATCAATAAATAAATCTTAGAAAAGAAAGAAAGAAAGAAAGAAAGAAAGAAAGAAAGAAACCAAAACCCACTAGAAAAAAAATAGTAGCTGGGGGGTGGTGGCGCACGCCTTTAATCCCAGCACTTGGGAGGCAGAGGCAGGCAGATTTCTAAGTTCGAGGCCAGCCTGGTCTACAAAGTGAGTTCCAGGACAGCCAGGGTTATACAGAGAAACCCTGTCAAAAAAAAAAAAAAAAGAAAGAAAGAAAGAAAGAAAGAAAGAAAGAAAGAAAGAAAGAAAGAGAAAGTAAAAAGAGGCAGGGTTGGGAATGTACCTCACCAGAAGAGAGCTTGCTTGCCTGACATCTTGAGCCTGAGTTCAACACCCAGTGCTGTGGGGTGACAGGAGCCATCTAGGAAAAACCAAGGCTATCAGGTGGCCTTCCTGAAAGTAGTCCACCTTTTTGCATGGCCTAAGATGAGTGAGATCTGAGAGACAAGGTTTCAAGAGACTTCACCTCAGAATTGCTTCTTGCGACTGGTATGCCTTTCCTGTCACTGTTACATAGCCTAGGGCTCCTGGGCATAGGCCTACTCTATTGAGCAAATTTCCTGCAGAGCAACATAAAGATGAACTTTCATGAATTAATACTGTTTAGATGAATTAATTTATTTTACAGAATTCCTGATTGATTCAAATAATCTTGGAAGTTTTAAGATATGGTTTTAGTTGTTTTGCTAGAAATATGTAACAAAGTCAGAATGAAGAATAGAATGTGCCCACTCCTCATAATAGTAAGTAAAGGCTGCATAAAAAGAAATACAATGCTGGGCAGTGGTGACGTACACCTTTTAATCCCAGCATTTGGGAGGCAGAGGCAGGCGGATTTCTGAGCTCCAGGCCAGCCTGGTCTACAAAGTGAGTTCTAGGACAGCCAGGGCTACACAGAGAAACCCTGTCTCAAAAAGCCAGGAAAAAAAAAAAAAGAAATACAATAAGCTTTCATAATTATACTAAGAAGAGAAATAGGCTTGGGACAAATTTGTGTTCAAGGAAAAACATTCAGGTCCAAGAATGAAGCCACAGGTGGGCACTATGATAAGACAAGGCCATGTAAAAACTGTTGCTTTGAACTTATAATGAGCTTGCAGTATGAAATACTGCTTTGAGCTTGTTATTGATATTCTTCCGTAACTCCCCTTTTAACATGTTATCTATGAGGTAATTTTTTCTTACATAGAGAACTTTTTAAGCTATAAAAAGGCTGAAAGCAATAAAGAAAGGTGGTGCAGCCACTATCTGCTTCACCTGGTTTGTGTGAGTGATTTCTTTCCTTTCCTTTTTCTCTCCGGTTCAAAAAGAGTTAACTAGCTCCAAGCTTCTCACCTGGCCAGCAAGAGGCCTCTGGCTGACTCCCAAGGAAAGGATCTCTAGCAATAAACCCTTTACTTGTTCCCTGCTGCTAAACAGCATATGTTAACCTCCAGATATTAGCCTTTATTTAACCACAAGTAAAGACAGATAAGGGTTAAGTTTCCCCAGCACTTATTTAAGCGTAAAAAGTTAAGTTTTAGAGCTTACTGAGGCACAGAACAGTAAGAAAGAGTTAAGTCTCCAGGGTTAAATAAAGCACAGAGAGTTTTATAAAGTAAAAATAAATCGCAGAGAGTTAAAGAAAAAAGAAGCCACAGAATAAGCAAGGGAGTGTTAAGTTTCCAGAAGCCATCAGTTTCTAGTATCCAGGCCAGTTAGAGAGAGTGAAAAGGCCAGAAATTATCAGTCCTTTGGCTTTTGTCCAACTCTGTGTTCCACCTCAGCTTGTCCCCTAAGGCCGGGCAGGCCCCTGGCAGTGACGGAAGGAGAGGTCATAGATATGAATAAAGTCACAGAGGGAGCATAAACTATTAAACATGAAAAGATCAGCAGCATCATAATAGGAGGAAACACACCATGAGACCCAGAGGCCACACCCCATTCTACCTCCCTTCCAAGTCAACATCAATAAAACATGTGTGTTTGGTGCTGGAGATGGAACCCAGGACCTGGAGGGCTCAGTAAGTGCTTTCCTACTGACCCCCATGTCCATCTTTTTAAAGTATTTTTCTTTGTTGCTGCTTATTTATTTATTCATTTATTTTTATGTGTTTGCCTGTATGTGTAGCACATGTGTATAGTACCCAAGGAGGCCAGAAGAGGGCATCTGATCCCCTGTAACTGCCAGGTATGTGAGAAATCAAATCCAGGTCCTAGGCAAGAGCAGTCAGTGCTCTTAGCCACCGAGAGCCATCAGCCATCTCTCAGCCCCATTGTTTTCTCTTTGCCTGTTTTTACACTGGGTCTCAAGCAGCTCAGGCTGTCCTTGAACTCATGAGGTAGCTAAGGATGACCTTAAACGCCTTCTAATCACCCTGCTTCCATCTCCCAAGTGCTAAGGTTAACAGGCTTGCACCACACCCAGCCAGGTGTGCACTGCTGCCTGGGAAAGGCTAAGGGTTAAAACCAGAGAGTCTGGCTGACCTTTTAAAATTCTTTGTGGTACCCGAGTGTTGCAACTATCTTGACTGTGCTTGCCCTCTCCTGTGGAAGGCTCAAGAAACCAGCTATAATTAAGAAAGAACCAATAGCTTGTGGTTAGCCACGTGTGACTGTGGTTTTGAGGCCTGGATCTGTCACCTGCTGCCTGTGTGACCGAGGGCAAAGGTGTTAATCTCTTGTTTGTTTCTGTTTATATGAGACAGAGTCTCATGTAGCCCAGGTTGCCTTCAAATTCCCTATGTAGCTAAGTATGATCTTGAATTCCTGATCCTTCTACCTCAGTCTTAGACCACAACACCAAGCTAAACAGTCCGTCTCTGAGCCTCAACTGTCCCCGTCTGTGAGAGGAGGATCACACAGGGCCTGTTTCATTGGGCTGCTATGGAAAAAAAAAAAAAAAAAGAGGTGTGTTTGTTTAAGGAAAGTATTTAGAACAATGCCTGGCACATAATACCACATAGTTGTGTTATTGTTATTGTTGTTGTTGTTACTGAAAGGTGACCCTAAAAGACTGGTTAGAAAGAGAACGCCTGCTCATATAATTAGGAAACCAGACATGGTAGCCACCCCGTATGAACCATAATCTTTAAAATGTACCCTCTACATCAATCATCCAACTTTCTTCTAAGCTTGGCTTTATTATCTCCATTTTACTAAAAGAAAAAAGCAAAAGGTGGAGAGGTGAAGTGACCTGTCTAATATCACACTGCCAGGAGGCCCAGGGCCAAGACTGAAACCCAGGCCTGGGCAGGTTCTTTCCGCATCTGCATGAAGCCATCTAACACAGATGATCTTTTCTCAGCCTCCAGGAGCACCCTCTTGTCCACTGAGGCTGGAAAAACCCAGCCCAGTCCCAGATGCTGGGCCCCAACTGGAATATCCGCCAGGCTGCTATGCAGCCGTGTGATCAGCCGGTTTATAGAGAAGTTGGGGAACATTCCCACACCCCAGTCCCACCCTAAGGTTGGATTCCTCAGGCCGGAGTGGAGTCTTCACCCCTAAGAACTTGGCTAAGAAGCAGGGCACACATGGATGCTCAGGCCTGCCCAGAGGCTGGCCTCCTCTCCCTCTGCTTGAGGTTCAGGTCTGAGGCCCCTCCATACACCCACAAACTGCGGTGACCTGTTTCTAAATAGATCTCATTTGGGCCATGACTTTGAACACGTGCCAACAGGCACCAACCAAAAATAGACAGCTTACTGCACTGTTATTTTCATGACTTAGAAAAAAAAAAAAAAAACTTGCAGAACATAGCAAGTATTTTTATCCTGGGCCTTGCCTAGAATAGTGACGCCTATTTACTGGGAGGGCGGAGACTGCGGTTGGTTTCAGGCTGGGTCTGTGGGGCCCTGTGGATGAGCACAGGAGGCTCCTCTGCCTCCTAGGGACCGCCCACAGCTTGCAACTGCTTTCACCTTTTCTCACAAATGAATAAGACCCTGGTTGTCCTATATCCCACATTTTGGAAGGTCCTGGACCCGCTGGCCTTATCCCAAGCTTAGCTTCCGTGCTAAGCACCTCAGCTGCCTCGACCAGAGCTGAGAATGCAGGTATCCACTGCTACTGCTCCTACGAGGTGGCAACCCTCCTCCCTCGACCCGCGAGTGCTGGACTCACAAGCATGAACCTACATAACTGGCTTCTACATTTTTTGGTTTTTGGTTTATTTTAAATACCAGAAAGACAAATATTTGCTTATGTTGACAAAAAGTAAGTAAGAGAAAGCTTACGTTCCCCCCAAAGTACGCCATGTGTTGCTTACTTTTGGAGCCGGGCTGCCTGCGAGTAAATCCGGGGGCTGCCACTTCTCATCTATGGCTCCGAGTCATGTGTTTACTGACTCCATGCCTCCACTCTCTCACTCGGGACTAGAGGCTAACAATAGCTTCGACCTCACGGGACAGGCATGTGCAGAGTGCTGGAAGCAGTCCCTCACACACGACATGAGTTCTGTAAAATAAAAAAAACAAAAAACAAAAAACTGCCCCCCTGAACCCTCAGACCAGGGAAGGCGGAAGTGTAGAGGTGGGGCACTCAGCTAGCCGCTGATGTGTTGGGAGGGCCAGTGCTGGGAAGCTTTTTAAGGTTTCACTGTAGCTCAGACTGAGGGAGAAGACTAAGGGGAAAGGGGGGAGTTGGGCTTCAGCCACACACTCATGTGCCACCTGTTCAATTCTCCTGATTCCAGGAACCCTGACAGCCACTAGCTGACCCTCGGGGCAAGCAAATGTCCAGGTGTTTGCCCTTTAGAGGTGGTGGAGCCAATCCTGTGGGGATTTGTTTCTTCGTTTTACAGATGAGAACTCAGAGGCTCAGAGAGGAAGAGTCATTTCCCCAAACATCACATAGTATCATTATACTTCATTAAGAGTGCAGAGTCAAACCAGGGAATTAAACCCAGGACCTTGAAGATGCTAGGCAAGGGCTCTACCCCTGAGGTACACTAAGATCGTTCCCCAGTGTGATTTTAGTGCGAATTAGGGTTGGTATGCTGTGGTCTCACGCTAAGCAATTTATCTGTCTATCTATCTATCTATCTATCTATCTATCTATCTATCTATCTATCTATCTATCTATCTATACTACTTTACACTGAGTGCTACATCCATGCCCAGGAATATAAAGAATTGGCTGTCAAGAGGCTAAAGCAGACAGATCTCTGTGATTTTGAAGCAACCAGCTCTACATAATGAATTCCAAGTCAGCCAGGTTTATATAGTGAGTTCCTAACTTTTTAAAAAGGAGGAGGAGAGTAGGAAGGGAAGGAGAGAGTCAGGGGGAAAAGGGGGGGGAGGGAGAAAGAAGGAGGGGGAGGGGGAGGGAGAAGAGATAGAGAGGAAGAGGGGGAAGGAGAGAGAGAGAGAGAGAGAGAGAGAGAGAGAGAGAGAGAGAGAGAGAGAGAGAACGAACCATGAACAGAGGAAAACAGAGTGAAAAATTTATAGTATATGACACACCTGGGAGCATCGTATGGAGGGAAATGAATATTCTAAAACCAGTGAAATCTAGAAGCCTCCAAACACTCAGCCCTGGGTGAGCATGGAGAGAAATAAATGCAGGCTATAGAGAGGCGGGCGAGCTGATAGTTTCTAGGAAGAGGCAGCACCGAAAGGAAGCTTCAGGCGTTTGGATGCTGGTCAGCCTGAGTGTGCACACATTCAGAAAAACACTCCAAACCAGGCCTCTTTAGACTTTAGGAACAAATGCAAGGAAACTTCCCTGGCTGAACTGAAGACAGATCCTCCAAGAGCACAGGTGTCACATATCCCTTCTGGTAATCTCACCCACCAAAGAAGATGAACTCACCCTATGGATAGAGACTTTAGCCCAGATTGTCAATAGCAGGTACAAAATCAGACCTCGTCTCAAAAACAAAAGCTAAACAAACAAAAAAGTAATATCTTGGGGTTAGCATGATAGTTCAGTGGTTAAGAGAGCCTACTGTTCTTCTAGGAGTTCTGAGTTCAGTTCCCAGTACCCATGTGGGGCAGCTTACTTTAACTTACTTTAATTCCCTGTAACTTTAGTTCCAGAGAATCCAACGCCCTCTTCAGGACTCCGAGGTTACTGCACTCAGGTGTACATATACATAGGTACACACATATAAATAAAAACAAAATAAATATTTTTAAAAGTAATACCCTGGTATAAATTTTCCTTAGGTTCAGTAAATGAAACCATCATTTCCTGTCTTTTGGTTTTGTTTCTGGTTTTGGTTTTGTCCTGGGCCTGAGTTTGTCCTTCATCTCAAGCCTTATCTTCATGTCTCTTGTTCCAAGGCAAAAGAAAAATATTTCACTGTGTGACTCTGTGCAAGTTCACTGATGCCCTTGTGACCTCCAGCATTGCAAAGCTCTGGGAAGATGGTTCTAAATAGAACATCTTGAGTTAATTGAAGTGTGTTGTGAAACGGTTGCCGTGGTTCCCTAAATAGCAAGTGTTGGCAAGGAACAATAAATTTGTGTGAACCACTAAAAAAAAAAAAGCCAGTACAGAGAGAAACTAAATGTCAAGTTCCCACTGGGGCTCGGCACAGCACATAAGTAAATGACTCTGAACAAGGAAGAAAAGGGGTTGGCACCTTTTCAGGAGAGAATTGAAGGATGAGCCACACCTAGGCCAGAGCATTTGCAAAACTTGACCTCAATCTTCCTACCTACTTCAAGAATCTGCCAGGAAAGAATGCATGGGAAAGTCAAAGGGAGAGGCCCCGTGCCCCATTGTCTCAGCTGAGCTTGGGATTCCAGCTGTGTCCACCGAGGTCTCAGCTCTGAATATGAGCTAAGTCGGGCATTCCGGACCAGCTAAGACACATGCATTTGTCCCCACCAGCACAGCCTGACTGAGCCCAGGCTATCCGTGGACACCTCATTAATTGTCATGACAACCACTGAGGCTCCTGCATGCCCCCTAAGTGCTCATTTACGTACATCACCCAGCCTGGGGCAGACAAGGGCCCAGCAAGTGATATTACGTGTGGTTTTTATTTTATTTTATTTTATTTTTTTAATGAGATAAGGTTTGCTATGGAGCTCTGGTTAGCCTGGAATTCATGGCAATCCTGCCTTAGCATCTTAACTCCTGGGATGACAGAGGTGATCTGTAACTCCAGTCTGAGTGTAGCTCTATTGGGGTAGATCTTAGTGCCACACATAAGAAACACACAGAGATGTTTTTCTAAACATAGAAATGAGTGGTTTAAAAAAACAAACAAACAAACTTTTTTATGTTTACATTTTTCTTTTATCTAATTTTAGTAAAGATTTTTCATTTTAAAATTCCTTTAAGATTTCTCCTATTTTCTGTGTAAGAGTGTTTTGCTTGCATGTGTGTATATGCAAACTGTGTTGGAGTCTAAGAATCTCCTCACCAACCACATGAACGCCCATCTCAGTCAGACAGGGGGAGCTATTGAGCACACGCCCCAGGGCTGATCACCGCGGCCATGGTCCACATTCAGGAACTGAACCATGACCCCGAGTTAAGAGCCTACAGTGGTTTTTGTCTTTTGTTTGTTCGGTTTTTTTCGTGTTTTTTTTTTTTTTTTTTTTTAGTGGGTGGTTGTTTTTTGGTTTTTGGCTTTTAAAAAAGATTTATTTATTCTATTTTATGTATATGAATACACTGTAGCAGTCTTCAGACACACCAGAAGAGGGCATCCGATCCCATTACAGATGGTTGTGAGCCACCATGTGATAATCAGGAATTGAACTCAGGACCTCTGGAACAGCAGTCAGTGCTCTTAATTACTGAGCCATCTCTCCAGCTGCCCTACAGCTGGAGATTTTAGCCCCAAATCCACAAACATCTGTGTCAAGATATTTCACCAGTCAGGATTTAAGGATAGGGGATTTCCTTAGGATCATGTCTTTGTGGTGCACTTATCCTGTTCCCATTGGTAGGGTATTCAACTGTGGCAGGGGACTTGCCTTGTCTACTATTCATGTCTTAATTTGCCAACCAGGATGTCAGTTACCCACGTCCATATCTCTTTCTAACAAGTAGGATGTCAGTTCCCAGGGAACTTAAACTTTACTCAACCACTACTCAAAATGGAAGTCGTATTCCAAATAGTTTCTTATCGTAAGTGTCTCTTATGCTGGGGTCCATCCCAGGGGCAGCTATACCATAAAAGCTTAAACACAAGTGCAGGAAGTGCTGTTGGGTAGTTGATTTGGGTCCAAGCTCATTGTGGGTAACTATACAAAACAGTTCTACTGGCTTCCATCATCAGTGGTTTCCAAGGACACAGGACATAACAGAATATGCAATCAATCTTAGCGTTAGAAATTTCCTAGTGATAGCAGAAACACGAGAAAGTTTCCTTATAACGGCAGGCTAACAAGGTAGCAGTTACCTAAGCCTTACTTAACATTTTACCTAGGCCTTAACATTCCATCTAAGCTTTAATAGTTTTCCCAGGTCCTAACATTCTGTCTCGGCCTTAATACTTTACCTAGGTTCTAACACTGTGTGTTCAAGGAGGCCAGAAGATCCTCTGCAAGGGCAGTAAGTGCTCTGGAGCCATCTATCCAGCCCCTACAATTTCATCTGTCTGTCTATCTATCTATCTATCTATCTATCTATCTATCTATCTATCTAGTTTTGGTTTTTCTGAGACAGGGTTTCTCTGCATAGCCCTAGATGTCCTAGAACAAGCTCTTTAGATCAGGCTGACTTTGAACTCACTGAGATCCACCTGCCTATGACTCTTAAGCATTGAGATTAAAGGTGTGTGCCACCACTGTCCAGTCTCAATCTTGTTTATTTTAATTTACCCTCATGAGTGTTTTGCCTGCCCTTGCATGGATGGTACTCACAGAGGCCAAAACAGGTGTCATATGTCCTGGAACTAGAGTTACAGTCAATTGCTGGGTCCTCTGACACGTGGGTGCAGTGGACCCTGGGTCTTTTGCAGGAAGGAAGATCCAAAGCCTACAACCAAGAACCAGTGAGAGCCATCCAAGAAAGAGGGCCAGAGCTTAATTGCCATACATTTAATGCCTAGAATTAAACGTAGGGCATTCCAGAGTCACTGTGGGCAAGTGAAGATCCCACCCCCAGGCCTTTTTATTTGTTTATCTATTTTATTTTATTTGTTTGTGTATATGTGCAGGTGTGCACAGCCCACAGAGAGAAGAGGCAGGTGGATCAATGTGAGTTCCAGGCCAATTGGGGCTACATAGGGAGAGACCTTGCCCCAAACAAGCAAAACAAGGAAAGGTTAATAAGGTCCCCAGGTAGTTCCAAGAGGGGAGGGTCCCAGCTGATGAGGTAAAGTCCAGTTTCCAGGAACACAGGAATGTCAGACAGCTTTGCACTGCAAACATTGGTGTTGTTTGACATTCTCAGGCCTGAGGTGAAAGGAACGAAGCTCCACCCAAGGTTATATATATTCAAGCATTAAGCCTGGATCGTAAAATATGCCCAGGGAATACTCCCTGTGGGTGAAGAGTTTTTACAGCAAACACTGATTGAGTTGGAATCCCTGCTTCTCTGCAGGAAGTAGGCTCTCCTCAGACTCTGGAGTGAGGAGTTCTTTTCCCTTTCGTTGTCCCCACAATTTTCCTGACGTCTGTCTTGCCTCAGATATGTGGGTTTTGAGAACTCATCCCTTTGGCTCACAAGCCTTTCATCCCGGGACCTCGTCAACATTTAATGAGAAACTTATTTTTAACCCTAGACCTAAGGCTGGGCTCAGATGAGGTTTTTGAGGGCTGTGGAAGGAGGAGGAATCGTCGGTTCTGTACATAAGAGATGCAGGTACCTTGGACGGCCAGAAGAGGGCATCATTTCTCACCCGGAACTGGAGTTACAGGTGGTTTGTATGCTACCCGGAAGGGTGCTGGAAACTGAATTTGGGTCTTTTGAAAAAGCAGCAAGTGTTTGTAACCTCTGAGCCACCAAAGCAAACTACGGTGACTGGTCTCCAAAGATGACACTCGGTGAGTTGGCCTCTAGGTGCTCACGTCTCTGGACAGTTTTCTCCCAAGTGGGACCTAGGATGGTCCTACAGCTTTGCTTTAGCCAATAGAAGTAGGTGGAAGTGCTGGGTCAGCTCTGGGTTGGTAGTGAAGAGAGCCTAGCAGAGTCAGCAGAGGCAACCCTGAGCCACCTTGTACCAAGAAAGACAGCATAGAAAGACTTGGAGGGAAGGAGAGAAAGCTGGAGCTGTTAGAGAAAGCCCAGCAGAGCTGACATCCCGCCGATCCTGAGCTGACAGCTACGTGGATGTCGCCACACAGATGGAGGTCAGGCCTGACAGCTGCAGAGCACAGCTGGCCGCTGTCGACCTACAGAGCCCTGAGAAACAACAAAATGAAGGCATTTACTGTTGTCATTCTGTCCCTTTGAGATAGGGTCTCCCGTAGCCAGGCTGGCCTTGAACTCCTGATCGTTCGGGCTCCATATCCCAAGTGCTGGAATTACAGGCAACTATCCAACACCAGGTAGCTCGAATACTTCTTATTCTTTTTTTTGTTTGTTTGTTTTTTGTTTTTTGAGACAGGGTTTCTCTGTGTAGCCCTGGCTGTCCTGGAACTCACTCTGTAGACCAGGCTGGCCTCGAACTCAGAAATCCGCCTGCCTCTGCCTCCCGAGTGCTGGGATTAAAGGCGTGCGCCACCATGCCCGGCTATACTTCTTATTCTTATTGCTGCTTTACATTTGTTCTATTTGATTGTGTGTGTGTGTGTGTGTGTGTGTGTGTGTGTCTGTGTGTGTGTCTCTGGGGGTGTGTGTGTATGTGTGTGTTTGTGTCTGTGTGTCTGTGTGTGTGTATGTCTGTGTGTGTGTCTCTGTGTGTGTCTCTGTGTGTGTGTGTATGTGTGTGTCTCTGTGTGTGTATGTGTGTGTGTATGTGTGTGTGTATGTGTGTGTGTCTGTGTGTGTGTCTGTGTGTGTGTCTGTGTGTGTGTCTGTGTGTGTGTGTGTTTGGGTCGCTGCATGCACGTGGAGGTCAGATGACAACTTGTGGTAGCTGGTTCTTTTTGTACCACGTGAGTTTCTAGGATTAAGTGCAGGTCGTCAGACTTGGTAGCAAACCTCCTTAACCACTGACCCACCTTCTGGCCCAAATGATTGGTTTTGTTCTTGTTTTTGAGACGGTCTCACTCTGTTGCTATGATGACGGGGAATCTGCTCCAGGAAGGTCTCTAACTCACGAGAGCTGGAAGTAACGGTCTGACCCACCATGCCGAGCAATGTTGGTAATTCTTTTTTTTTTCCTTTTTTCTCTTAGAGTTATTTGCATTTTATCTTATGTGCACGTGTTTGTTTTGTTTGTTTGTTTTGCCTGTGTGTATGTCTGTGCCATGTGTATGCTTGGTACTCATGAAAGTCAGAAGCAGAATCCCTGGAACTGGAGTCACACAGATGGTAGTGAACCACTACGTGGGTGCTGGGAACTGAACTTGGGACCTCTGTAAGACCAGCCAAAGTGCCCTCAATCACGGATCCATCTCTCTAGCTCCAATGCTGGTAATTTTAAGCCATTGAATTGTGGGACACTTGATATTAGCAATAGATCACAGCAGTACCACTGGTCGGATTTATTCAGAGCGTCAAGAACAAGATACTCACTAAAGGTGTCCTGCAGGCAGTGTGAGGCCAATGTGGGCCACGGAGCAAAACTGTGCCTGAACAAAGCAGGAAGACCACAGTAACCTCAGCTAAGGGCAAGGGGTGCGCGTTCCCACAGGCAGTGAAAGGAAAGTCACAGACTCCCAGTGTCTCACAGTCAGTTCCACAAAGTATGCAGAGAGCCAGCAGGAGCTGGAGCTAGCCGGACAGTGCCAGGCAGGAAGAGGCAAGACAGAGGATACAGGAAATGTGACCAACTAAATCTTTCCCCAAAGTTCAGAAGTCTAGTCACTGGAGGACTGTGGACATTTATAGAGGTGTGTGGCCTCTGGGAATCCATTTCAGTTTTTCTTCTGTCCATCTGTCTGTCTGTCTGTCTGTCTGTCTGTCTCTTTTAAATATTTTAAGAAATAAAGCCAGACGTGGTAGCACACGGCATTAATCCCAGCACTTGGGAGGCAGAGGCAGGCAGATTTCTGAGTTCAAGGCCAGCCTGGTCTACAAAATGAGTTCCAGGACAGCCAGGGCTATACAGAGAAACCCTGTCTCGAAAAACTAATAAATAAACAAACAAACAAACAAACAAATAAAGGGGGCAGGGCTATACAGAGAAACCCTGTCTCGAAAAACTAGTAAACAAACAAACAAACAAACAAACAAAGGGGACAGGGCTATATAGAGAAACCCTGTCTCGAAAAACTAATAAATAAATAAATAAATAAATAAATAAATAAATAAATAAGGGGGGCAGGAGGACCAACAGAGAGAGAGAGAGAAAGAGAGAGAGAGAGAAAGAGAGAGAGAGAGAGAGAGAGAGAGAGAGAGAGAGAGAGAGAGAGTCGGCCACCTGTGTGCAGGGGTCCAGTGAGTTGTCATACTCCCTGAAAGGTGGAGTTACAGGCCAGGCAGTTGTAGTTGTGAGTTGCCTGAGGTAGGTGCTGGGGACTGAATTCTGGTCACCTGTAAGCAAGTATTGTTAACCACTGAACTATCTTTCCAACCTCTTCTTATTTGTTTTTTGCTTTGGTTTGATTGGTTGTTTTTTAAAGGGGGGGTTGTTTGTTTGCTTTTGTTTTGTTTTGTTTTGTTTTTAATTAGCTTGGTGGTATATACCTTTAATCCTTGGACTCTGGAGGAAGAGACAGACAGATCTTTGTGAGTTTGAGACCAGCTTGATCTACATAGCATGTTCCAGGCCAGCCAAGGCTACAGGGTGAGAGACTCAATCCCAAACAAACAAACAAATAAATAAATGTAAAAATGATTTATTTATTTTTGTTATCTGTGCATGAGTGTTTTGTCTATATGTATGTATGTGCAAGATGTGTGTGCTTGGGCCCTGCAGAGGCCACAAGAGCATGCCAGAGCCCATGGAATTTGTTTTACATGTTGACAAGTCACTGTGTATGTGCGGATCAAACACAGGTCCTTTGCAAGTGCAGTCAGTGCCCTTCACCACTGAGCCATCTCTCCAGCCCATAGTTACTGATTTTTTTTTAAAGATTTATTTATTTATTTTGTATGAGTACACTGTAGCTGTCTTCAGACACACCAGAAGAGGGCACTGGATCCCATTACAGATGGTTGTGAGCCACCATGGGGTTGCTGGGAATTGAACTCAGGACCTCTGGAAGAGCATCCAGTGCTCTTAGCCACTGAGCCATTTCTCCAGCCCATATCTATTGATTTTTTTTTTAAAGATTTATTTATTTTTATTATATGTAAGTACACTGCAGCTGTCTTCAGACACTCCAGAAGAGGGCGCCAGATCTCGTTACAGATGGTTGTGAGCCACCATGTGGTTGCTGGGATTTGAACCTCGGACCTTCGGAAGAGCAGTCGGGTGCTCTTACCCACTGAGCCATCTCACCAGCCCCTCTATTGATTTTTTTAATGTGTGTGTATATATGCGTACACAGGCGCATGCCGACTTGCACATGCAAAAATGTGTGTAGTGCCCACTGAGGGCAGAGAGAGTATCAGATCTCCTGAGTCTGAGGCTACAGGTGGTTGTAAGCCACTCAGTGTGGGTACTGGGAATCAAAAGAGCAGTAGGGTCTCCTAACCTCTGAACCATCTCTCCAGCCTCCCATTTCCATTTAGCATGGGATCAGCCCTTCACACATGAAACAAGAGGGTCTGTGTAATGGGGACCACAAGAGTGCCAAGAATATTTCCAAAGGGAGGGTCTGAAAACACAGATGTTCAACTTATTACTCACTCCAGAAATGTAAGTTAAAACTGCCATAGGCTGGCTATGCAGGGCCGTGGGTTCAATCCCCAGTATGAAATTAAAAATCAGAACAAACAAACAAACTACTGCCCAAATTGCCACCATGTTTCATTTGACACGCACTGCACTGGCTCAAAGTGAGAAAGAGCAGTCTCGGCACTTCTTAAGGATGCTGAGCAACCCTGTGCCAGCGCTGTTGGAAGGCAGCCTGGTACCATTCCATAGGTAACAATCAGGCCTGGATCAGTCTGGGTGAAGATGCATACAGAGTTAGCCAGGTCCCCAGGAAAGCAGGCTCTATAGGGGATTGACATGTGGGAGATGGTTTAGTTAGTTTTCTGTTACTTTGATAAAACACCATGACCAGGCCAACTTATAGAAGGAAAGGTTTGTTTGCTTATGGTTACAGAGGGATGAGTCCCTTCTGGCAGGGAGACACAAGCTGAAAGATCACATCTTCACCCACAACCGTGAAGCACAGAGAGTTAACTGGGAATGGCAGGTGGCTTTGAAATCTTAAAGCCCACCCTCAAGTGACAGCCTTCCTTCAGCAAGGTCACACCTCCTAAACCTACCCAAACAGCAGTACCATCTGAGGACCTGGGAAGGACAGTTCTCATCCGAGCCACCACAAGGGAACTCTCAGGAACACAGGTGAGTGATGGAGGATGTGAAGTTTCATACGGGATGATGAAGAACTCTGAGTTACAACAGAATTCTCCTGTTGAGATGGCACGGGGGTGTGTGAATTAGTTACTGTTCTGATCACTGTGACCTGACATGAAGCAAGCCAAGACACATTTACATTTATTATGGCTATCAGTGTGAGGAGATACTATCAATTGTGTCAGGGAAGGCAAAGATGAAGGCAGCTCCACAGTGATGGGAGCCCGGGGCTGCTTACCCACATTTCAGGACTGACTGTGATCAGCTACTGTCTTCTTTTTACTTCCTCATTCACTCTGAACCCCCAGCTGTGTCATGCTGCTGCCCACATTTGGGGCAGATCTTCCCCCACTTAGTTATGCCTCCCTACAAAGGCTATCAAAGATGCACCCCAAATGGTACCTCACTAACAGCCTAGGCACTTCTTGGTCCAGCAAAGTTCACAATCAACATTGTCCATCTCAAGGACCCATGACTCTGTACTTCTGTGTTGGCCCATCGTTGGCTGGGGCATGCCCTAAGGAAGCTGTAACCTCTTTCATTAGGTGACAGAGAATGAGTCCCTGGTCCTGCTGAGATGCAGGCAACACGCCACAGTGTCCATTCTATCTTCATAAAACAATTTAACCCCATTTGAGAACATCTCCTTTATGACCTTAAGAGAGAGAGAGAGAGTGTGTGTGTGTGTGTGTGTGTGTGTGTGTGTGTGTGTGTGTCTGCAAAGGCCTCATGTACTCTAGGCAAATGATCTACAACTGTCCACACCTTAGCCTTAGATTTCTCTCTTTTTCAGGGGAACCTTTACAGGGTCAGTGGGATGGAACCTGCAGCTCTCAGGTTACAGCTGACCTCTGCTTTCCACTGATGCTCACTGTCTTCCCAACTACTGCCCATGCTGGGTGGCCTCTCCTGCCGGCATCTCTGCTTCTCTAAGTGGCTTTACCTACTGAGATGGCCCTGTGCTGTCTAGGCTCCTGCACACTGTGCCTGTGTGACCTGGATGTGCTCATGGCTGCTATATTTTGCTGATTTAACATCAAGAATTAATCACGGAAGAACCAAGGGGCCACTCCAACAATCAGCTAGAGCGAGTCACAAACATTCTCTCCTGCTCTTGGAGGAAGAGACACTTATTCCTACTTCCTTCATATGAGAATGTCCAATTAACCTGCCGGGACAATAGCCTTTTGTTTGCTTTTATGTATGTATGTATGTATGTATGTATGTATGTATGTATGTATGTATGTGACAAGGTGACAGGGTCTTGCTACATAGCCATGTGTGTGTGTGCATGTGTGTTTGTGTGTGTGTGTTATATACCTCATGTGTTCAGACATATGTAGAGGCCAGAAGAGGATGTCAGGTCCCCTGGACTTGGAATTAGAGGGTGCAGAGAATTGACTAAAGTTCATTTAGAAAAGGAGCAAACACTCTTAACCATTGAGTTATTTCTCTAGCTTCACAGGATTCTCTTCTAAATATCTATCTATCTATCTATCTATCTATCTATCTATCTATCTATCTATCCATTCATCCATCCATCTATCTATCCATTCATCCATCCATCTATTGTGTGTGTGTGTGTGTGTGTGTGTAGTGTGTGTGAGTTTGGTCACCAGTGGTACACATGTAGAAAACAGAGTCACTTTCACTTCTCTCCTCTTGCCATAGATTCTGAGGATAATACTAAGGTCTCAAAGCACACATAGCCAGTGCTTTTTATCAACTGGGCCATTGCACTGGCTCTTTTGTTTTCAAGCTGGTCTTGGCTGCTTCTCTATCCTCCCAGCTGAGTGCTAGAGTTCAGGCCTGTGCCACCATGCCTTGTCAGAACAGAGTCTTAGGATAGCATATGTCCAGGTAATCAAAGCATAGCATCTGAATGACCACTCCAGGTGACCCCAGTATGTCATTGTGTCATTGCAGCCTCTAGCAAAAGGCACATCCAGTGAGAAGGAGGAAATGTGTAAATGTCCTCACCTTTCTGTTAGCCATGTCTTCTGATTAGAGAATAGAGTTTATAAGGGGTTTCTAGACTGAAAAGAGAAAGAGCGAGCGAGCGAGCGAGCGAGCGAGAGAGAGAGAGAGAGAGAGAGAGAGAGAGAGAGAGAGAGAGTGAGTCTCCTTCCTCTTGCTATACTTCTAACTGTGGTACTGGAGACCTGGAGTGGATCTGCAGGATAGGCGAAGAAGCAACAGAACCTTTGGTTTAGCTGGACTGAAAGTCTTCTAGACACTGACAGAGAAAGCCTTAAGGCAGGCAGAGGTGCTGTGGGAAGCAACCTGAGGGCAGCGATGCTCCAGGGAGCACAACAGCTGACGTGATTACAATCAGGGAAGAAAGCAGGGACACAAGTGGGAAGGGTAAGGAACTGTGCTGCCCACTCTGTCCCTATCCTGGATGGGCTAGAAAGGTGCCTCAAAAAGAAGAGGAAGAAGAAAAGGAGGAGGAAGAAGAAGAAGAGGAGGAGGAAGAGGAAAAAGAGGAGGAGGAAGATGGGGAGGGGGAGAAAGATGGGAGGGGGAGGGGAAGAGGGAGAGGAGGGAGGGGAGGGGAGGAGGGAGAAGGGGGGAGGGGAAGAAGAGGAAGAAGAAGAGGAGGAGGAGGAAGAAGAGGGGGAGGGGGAAGAGGAAGAAGATAGAGAGAAACAAAGAGTGCTTGAAGGCCCATGAGTGGCTTGCATGGAGGTTACCGTTTTCAAGCCCTCTAGGCTGTCAGCTCCTAGGAAGAGTTCATGAGTCATATTCAGGCCAATGGACCACCTCAGCTGCCTCAGGTATGCCATGATATTATCTGAGATCTAATTTTTAGATTGTACTATTCTGTTCCAGCGATAGAGAACAAAATCAACTTGGGGTGGTAAAGGTCCACTTAGCCTACACGTTCCAATCACAGTCCATCACTGAGGGAAAAGTTAGGACCGAGATAGGAACCACGGAGGAACAATGTTAACTTACTTCTTCTCCATGGACCACGGGCCCAGGAGTGTCACTGCCTACTGAGGCCTGGGCCCTCCCTCATCAAGCATGAATCAAGAAAATCCCTTACACACATCCCCACAGGCCCATCTGATGGAGGCAGTTCCCCAGTTAAAGTTCTCTCTTCCAAAGTGATTCTAGTTTGAAACAAGTTGCCATAAACTGACCAGCACAGATTAACTGAGCCTCTGCATCCCGAAAAGGTAAACCCACACCCCAAATATATATCAGTCCATGTCAAGAGGACTTACTTATCCTTCTAGGTTAAAAAAGATTACTTAGTCACCAAGTGCTGTGCTCTTCCTCGAAGGCCGAAAGCCATACCGAAGGATCCATTTCAACCTTTGCTATTGGTAAATCAGACATTCCCACTGGCAGGACCGAGACATTTTAGTGAATTGAGAACCTCTAACCCTGCCATGTGTTTTTTTTTTTGTTCATGAGTCCACAAGTGAGGCTAGTGACAGAGTTCTGTCTGAGCACAGGCTGACTCACTAAGTCAGCTTGCTTAGGTGGTTCCAACCAGTGATGGATGCTTTCTAGTGACATAGACATGGGGAGCAAACATTTTCACACTTTGTCTGTCGTGGTTCATTTTCTATTGCTATATCAGAGTGCCATGGACTGAATAATGTATAAAGTAAAGGGGGTCTGCACAAGATGATGGAGGCTGGGCAGTCCAAGGCGTGATGCTGGATCCAGCATACAGCCTCAGCCTCACCAGCAGGTAGAAAGCAGAGGAGGAAAGTAACCCAGGAAGAGGGTGGGGACGGAGCTGGGCATTTCTACAACAGCGTACTCTGGAAATAACCAAGACCCTGAAAAACAACATCATTCCATTCATGAGACTCCATCCTCGCAATTCAGATCCATCCTCCATACCCAGACTAGAGCAAACCCATTCACAAGTCTGCCCATATCACTCTTCTTATACCTCCTCCTCTCTGGTCACATTTCTCTATTGATCTTGTCTAATTCTTCCATTACATTTATTCATGGATGTGGCGGGGGCATTCCACCACGCAGATGTGTAGAGAAGAGGATTAGCATTGGAACTGGTTCTTTCCATCATGTGGGTCTCAGCAATTCATTGAATTCAGGCTCTTGAGCTTGGCAGCAAGTGCCTTTACCTCCCGAGCCATCTTGTCCGTTTAACCCTTCCTGTTCTCATCACTGGCTGCCTCTCTTGCCCCAGAAGGATGTCTATGTACACTGCCCTGAAGCTGAGCCTGTTGGTAGATCACTTAATTTTTGTCTTCATCGGTTACTTCAGGATCTTGTCTGGTCTCAGTTTGCACACACAAACCACACACATCTGTGAGTCAAACATGGCCCTCGCTGGCTGCCAGCGTGAGGAGACCTGACTGTAGCCAGGTGACTGGAGAAGACAAACTGGCATGGTGCTGATCTGGGGGATGAGGCTACCTCGAGGGTCGTGGGAAGCTTTCTTGTGCCCAAAGACCCTGCTCAAGACTGATCTCACATTTACTGTCTTACTATGGAATACTGTAAGCCTGTGACAGTACAGGTCACAGGGACAGGTAAAACCTATGGTCAGATGTCCATGTCTCTGAGGTTCCAACACTAGGAGAAGTTTCTCTGTCTTTTTTTCTTGAAGTCCTATTCATTATTTTTATGTGTTGGTGCCTGTGTGAGTTTATGTGCATCACATATGTGCAGAGGCTAGAAGAGAAGGCATCAGATCCCCTCGAACTGGAGTTACATGCAGTTGGGAACTGCCACATGGGTGCTGGGAACTGAACCTGGGTCCTCTGCAAGAGCAGCAAGCACCCTTGACTGCTGAGCATCTTCCCAGCATTGAGAAGCTTCTCGACGGACAATAATTTATGCCACAGGCTGAATGGCCTTGCTCAGAACTCTAGAGATGTGGCCAGGGCCTGTCACACGACAGATCCCACTGCAACAAGACAAAGAGAAGAAAGATTTATCTTGGCTCACTGTTTTAGGGGGGTTCAGTCCATCACAGCTGGGAAGGGAATAAGGAACAGATCAATGGTGGAGGGTGGGAGTGTGTGTCTAAGGCAGACCAAGCCAGAGCCAAAGGCTGGGCTAAACCCTTCGGAGGCAAAACTGATCTTCTACCAGTAAGGTCTCATGCCCTGTTGCTCCCACAACCTCCCAAAGTAGAATCTCAGAAACAAATGGGAGCTGTGGGTAGAGGGGGGCTTTTCAGGTTCTGATAGCACCCGGTCTTCCAGGTGACATAGAGAGCTGCTTATACCAAAGCCTGGAGTGACTGCAGAGCTCTGGTTGGCTCTGGGATCGTCTCAAGCCCTTTATTACTCAGAAAATTAATTACAGGAATAGGTCACCCCTCAGTGGGTATGGACTGCTTCCAGGATTGCCAAGGAGGTCCAAGGCCACACTCAGTCAAGTTCATCCTATAAAACAGAGCAGTGTTCACATGTCACCTGGACATATATTCTCGTAGGCTTTAAACCTTTAGAGCAATGGTTCTCAACTTTCCCTGTGCTGTGACTCTGTAATACAGTTCCTCATGTTGTCGTGATGCCCAACCATAAAATTATTATTTTTCATTGCTACTTTATCACTGTAGCTTTTCTATTGTTATGAATCATAATATAAATATACGTGGTTTTGGATGACTTTAGGAGACCTTGTGAAAGGGTTGTGCAACTCCTCAAAAGGGTAACAACCTACTGCGTTAGAAGTTTGTGTAATGCATCCAACGAAAATGGCACATAGACTGTTATCATACTGGATTGTTTGGGCATTGGAATAGTGAAAAAGGTGTACATGTTCTATACAGACCTGGGTCCTGCTTCAGATTCCTGAGTGCTGGAATTACGGGTATGAGCTGCCGCACCTGATCAGATGCAAACATTGTCTTTCAATCTGTGGTTCATTGAATTCAGGAATGTGGAACTCATAGATGTAAAAGGTTGGCTGAATTCCTGAGAACAGCGCGTGCTGACTCTGGACCCTGAAGATGCCCATGGGTATTGTGCTTTCTTCCAAGGGAGGCATGGGAGTGGTCACTGGCCCAATCCTTCAGAGAAAAGAGCCTGTCGGCTCACATCCATACACATCTGTTGTGCTGTTTTTTGGGTTTTTTTTTTGTTTGTTTTTTGTTTTTTGTTTGTTTTTGATTTTTGGAGACAGGGTTTCTCTATATAGCCCTGGCTGTTCTGGAACTAACTTTGTAGACCAGGCTGGCCTCGAACTCAGAAATCCACCTGCCTCTGCCTTGTGAGCGCTGGGATTAAAGATGTAAACCACTATACCTGGCTTGTACTTTAAGAAAACAAACAAAGTTATTTTTATTTTATATGCCTACATGTGTGCAGTCCCTGTAGAGGCCAGAAGGGGATATCTGATCTCCCTGGAACTGGAGTTACAGGCGGTTGTGAGCCACCCCGTAGGTGCTGGGATTTGAACTTGGGTTCCTTAGAAGAGCAGCCAGTGCTCTTAACTGCTAAAAATATCTCTCCAGCACCCTCAACCAAATTCTTAAATGCAGTAACTCAGGAGTAGAGAGATGGCTCAGAAGTTAAGAGCACTCATGACTTTTCCAGAAGACCCAGGTTTGGTTCCCAGCATTCACCTCAGGTGGCAGCTTTCAACCCCCCGTAGTCCGTCTTCAGGGGCTCTTTTGGCCTCCATGGACACCTGCCACAGACAAATACTTATAAATACAAATTAACAAATAGTCCTTAAAAGTGGAAATCAAAGGCAATGTAGAAAGTGTTAGCTTTTACTCTTGGCAGTGTTCAGACAGGCTCTCTCTCCCAGGATATAGGACAGTACATTCTATCATTTGATTTGTTTTCAGGATTGTCCTGGAAAGGAGAAAGAGGAGGTCATCAAAGGGCCAGAAAATAAGTTGTAGCCAAAATGAAAACACCGACTTCCCCCAGACCAGTGCATCCTGAGGCTTCTCTATATAGCCCTGGCTGTTCTGGAACTAACTTTGTAGACCAGGCTTCTAAAAATAACATTTCCCTCACCCAGACAAGTTCTCTCTATGTGTATATAGCCCAGATAAGCCTAGAACTCACTATGTAGCCCAGGCTAGACTTGAACTCCAGATCCTCCTGACTTAGCCTCTCCTGGCTGTAATCCTCTGCTGATATTATATGCAAGTACCCCCACCTTCAGTTCAGAGATATACAAATGTAGCAGTGACGGAGCGGTCACTAGCAATTCTTAGGCAAGTCACCTCCCAGGCCTCAGTTTCCTCATCTGTACAATGGGCATAATAATAATAGTACCTAACTCCTACATCTTGCTCAACCCTGAAATTCCAAAGTACTTGATACAATGTATCATTTGATCAGTACAGACTGCATTAATTAATTAGTGGCTTTTGAGTATTATATAAGATGACACATATAGTCCATAGTACATAGCAATCATATTCTAGGGACTAAAATCCATCCCTATCTCTCCCACCTCAACAAGGTCTCACTTATAAACCCAGACTGGCTTTGGAACTCACTGTGTAGCCCAGGCTGGCCTCAACTTGGCAGTAATCCTCCTACCCCAGCCTCCTTAGTGCTGGGCTCACAATATGTGCCACCACACCCAGCTCACGCCTGTCTCCTGACTCAGCAGCTCTCTACCTGTAGAATTGGAAACAATAGCAACCATTTAGGTAATTAAGGGAATAAATGAACAATTATGATAATCTCATTCAGGTGATCGGTAATTAAGGACACACCAACAATTTAGATGTAAGGGTGCCACTGGAAAGACAAGTGCCTATCTTTTGAGGATGAGGAGTCTATGTGTGTAGTACACAGAAAGTCACACATGTTGGTAGGGGTGGTAAAGATGCCTTATGTAGCCCAGGCTAGCCTCCAATCATATGTGGCTGAGGATGTCCCTAAACTCCTGATCCTCTGGTGTCCATCTCCTGAGTGCAGGTGAATATCACCATCGCCACAGGTTTTATTCAGAGCTTCCTGACCGCAAGCTACAAACTGGGCTACAACCTCAGCCCACACAGAGACTCTGTAGATGCTGCACTAAGGAACTGTCCTCAAGTGGGTCTGGGAATAGCAGGATCAATGCTACTTGGGAATGTGTTAAGAATATAAATTGTTCAAAAATTTAAGATATTTTTGTGTTTAGTTATGTGCAAGTACACGCTCATGAACGCATTGCTTTGTGTGGAGGCTGGAAACTAGTGTCAAGTTTTCTCCTTGGAGATGGAGGTCCCTGACTGAGCCTGGAGCGCATTGATTCCTGTAGACTGGGTAGCCAGTGAGCTATCCTCCTGTTTCTGCAGCCTCAGTGCTGGGGTCACAGATAGCAACACCACAGCCATACCTGAAGGCTCAAGACAGGCCTTGGTGTTTGCTTAGCAAGCACATTACTGACTGGGCCATCTCCTTACCACCCTTAATTTGTCTTTGTTTCTTTTGAGAGAGGGCCTCACTATTTAGCCCAGACTGGATGGCATGCACAGTGTAGCTCAGGCTATCTCAGCCCTCTGATGTGGTTGGATACTAGATATAAGCCACCACTCCCAGTTTAAGACTTACTTTTAGGGCAGGAAAGTTGTTCTCTGACCACTGAGCTGTGTGTGGCAAGTGTATATACACACACACACACACACAAATCAGAAATGCACACATAAATAAGCAGATAAATAAATGGTTTATATATGTTTTCTTTTAATATGGTGATTGTGATTTTGTCCAAAGTCAAAGACCACAAGCCCGAGG
Source organism: Mus caroli (assembly GCF_978045245.1). Taxonomy (NCBI): domain Eukaryota; kingdom Metazoa; phylum Chordata; class Mammalia; order Rodentia; family Muridae; genus Mus; species Mus caroli. Next base: position 32,945,253 of record NW_028227262.1, on the reverse strand, counting down.
GTGCTTCTAGAGCGCTTCCTTATCAAAGAAAATATGGATATTTTTAATGTTTTTTTTTTTTTTGTGCCTGTAATCCCAGCACTCAGTGGTTGAGGCAGATAGGTTGTCAAAAGGTACACATGACAATATTGGTGCCAGTTTTATTTATGATGTCGTCTGACCTGAAGCAGAGGCAGGGGTGAGGGGGTGTGGCGGGGTGTGGGGGTGAAGTTGGCAGTAAAGGAAGCAGTTCTGGGCAATACAGCAAGATTGTCTCGAAACTAAGCTGGTGGGTGCGGTGCTCAGTGGTAAAAAGTGTTTACTGCTGAAGACCTGTGTGAGATCCCAGGACCCACTCTGTGGAAGAAGAGAACTGACTCCTTCAAGCTATCCTTCAACATATGGACCCCAAGTGAAAATACATGTAAATAGCCACTTTGCCAGGCCCACTCTCCTGACTCTACCCCTTCAGTACACTGCACCAGCTTGCCCCATCACAGCCAGCTAGAAGCTGGTTCTTTAAAAGATTTTTTAAAAAAATTATAGTATAGAATAGAGTTTATCCAGGGCATGGGGAGGAGAGTTGAGAGAGGAGAGAGAGAGAGAGAGAGAGAGAGAGAGAAGAGGCCAGTTATGAGCACGTGGAGGGGGGGGCAAGGGGACAGAGCAAGAGCAGATTTTTAATTTTTTTAAAAAAGTTTTATGTATATGAATTTTTTACCTGTGCCATGTAAATTCTTTTTTTTTTTTAGATCTATTTATTTATTTATTAGATGTGTGTACACTGTAGCTGTCTTCAGACACTCCAGAAGAGGGCATCAGATTTTTGTTACAGATGGTTGTGAGCCACCATGTGGTTGCTGGGATTTGAACTCAGGACCTTTGGAAGAGCAGTTGGCGCTCTTAACCACTGAGCCATTCCATGTAAATTCTTGGTGCTCACAGAGGTCAGAAGCGAATGTCAGATCCCCTGGAGCTAGAAAGGTGGGGAGGGTCATGAGCTGCCCATGGTGCTGGGAATTAAACCCAGGGCTTCGTGAATGCTAGGCAAGCGCTTTGCCCACAAACCACATCCCCAGGCCCCAGGATAACTTAAAAGATGCATTTGATTTGTAAAGACAGATTTTTATGTATGTGTCTCTGCGTGTGCCACATGTATGCAGGCGCCCACAGAGGCCCTGTTGGAACTCCCGGAGCTAGAGTTAGAGGAACTCATGAGCGGGCCCAACATGGCTTCTGGGAACTGAACTCTGGTTCCACAAGATCAGTATGGACTCTCTCTCTCTCTCTCTTTTTGTAATTCTCTTATTTATTCACTTTACATACTGATCTTGAGCCCCACCCCTCCTCCCAGTCCCACCCTTCCAAATCCCTCCCCCCACTAGCCCATCTCCTTCTCAGAAAAGGGGAAACCCCCATTGGGTACCACCCCACCCTGGGATATCCTGTCCTAGTAGGCCTAAGCACATCATCTGCCACTGAGACCCAACTAGGCAGTCCAATTACAGGAAGGACATCCAGTGGTAGGCAACAGCCAGAGTCAGCCTCCTCTCTGATTGTTAGGGGTCCCGCATGAAGACCTAGATGCATTTCTGCTACAAATGTGTATGGGTCCTGGTTCAGCACTTGCATGCTGTTTGGTTGATAGTTTAGTCTCTGAGTCCCCATGGGTCCAAGGTAGTTGACTCTGGAGTCCCACATCTCTCTCTCTCTGTCTCTGTCTCCCTCTATGCTTCAGGTCAGGAGACATCATAAAGAAAACTGGCATCAATATTGTCATGTGTACCTTTTGCCACATTTCCAATTATGTTTGAAGCACAGTTGCTGGATCACAGAAGGATGTCAGGAGATAGGGTCTCCTGCAAGTCCAATGGACTTCTAACTTGATTTGATGCTAAGGGTAGCCTTGAACTTCTGCCTCTTGTCTACACCTACCAAGTGCTGGGATTATGGGTACACATCACCACACTGTCTAGGAGAGCCATTCTATGGCTCCTGCTAGTGGCAGCCAGACTGCTTTCTCAGAATGAAGCCCCAACACAATTGCAAGTTCCTCCCTAACAGCAAGCTCTTATTTAAAGTGGTTTTCTTCACTTGCTAAAGAAAATACTACCTCCCCAAAGTTTTAACATTAATTTATCTGGTTATTAGAGATAATAAACAGCTTCATACCTTTAAAAAATAAGCTTTTAAAATAAGAATAAAAATGATGCTAGGTTGGGCATACCTTTAATCCCAGCACTCAGGAGTCAGAACAGGCATTCTCTGTGAATTCAAGGCCAGCCTGGTCTACACAGTGTGTCCCAAACCAGTCAGAGCTCAAAGTAAGACCCTGTCTCAAAATATAAAATAAAAGCCGGGCGTGGTGGCGCACGCCTTTAATCCCAGCACTCGGGAGGCAGAGGCAGGCGGATTTCTGAGTTCGAGGCCAGCCTGGTCTACAAAGTGAGTTCCAGGACAGCCAGGGCTATACAGAGAAACCCTGTCTCGAAAAACCAAAATATATATATATATATATATATATATATATATATATATATATATAAAATAAATTAAAATATGGTTTTAAATATTTCTTTTATACATTGGATTGGGGAAGACATTTGCATGTCATCCTGTTTAGTCTCCATGCATCTCTGGTGTTATTTTTTTCCTCTTTCTCTTTCTCTTACAGACTTATTTTGTTGTTAATTACATGTAGACCAACATGTAGGGAAGTGGAGACATGCATGTAGTGGTGATGTGTTTTTTAAAAGATAAAGAGGGGGGATATGTTTTATGGCTGTGTGGTGAGGTGTGGGGGAAGGAGCCGGCAGGCCCATGCTGAGGCATCCCTTCCTACTGAGGGACCAGCTATAGTACCATAGTATAGAAAAGAGTTTATTCAGGATATGGGGAAGGGAGTTAGGGTAGTAGAGGTGGAGAAAGGCAGAGAGAGAGGGGAGGGGAGGAGAGAGGGGAGGAGGGGAGGGGAGGAAGGGAGGGGAGTGGAGGGGAGGGAGGGGAGGAGTGGAGTGGAGGGTAGGGGAGGTTAGGAGGGGAGGGGAGGGGAGGAGAGGAGAGGAGGGGAGGGAGGGGAGGGGAGGAGGGGAGGGAGGGGAGGGGAGGAGGAGAGGAGAGGCTTGCCATGAGGAGGACTGAGCAGGAGCAGGAAGGCAAGAGCAAGAGAGAGCAAGAGAGAGAGGAGGGGGCAAGCAGCCCCCTTTATAGAGAGTCAGACATACCTGGCAACCCAGGTAATTGTGGGGCAGAGCTTAGACAGAATGCTAACAGTGGGCATCCAAAAGATCCCCTCAGAGGCCAGAAACGTGCTTTGGATCTCTGGAGCTGGCGTTGCAGGCCGCTCTGAACTGTATGGTGTGTGTGCTGGGAACCCTGTGCAGGAGTTTAACTGTGATCCATTTCTCAATTTCTTTCTCCATTTGTTAGCCAGATTTCTGCTACTTTGACAGTTCTGTAGAGAACCAAATTAAAAAGAGAAAAACTTCGTTCTGGCTCATGGCTTCAGACATTTGGGTTTGTGGTGAGGACAAACATGGAAGCTGGAGCCAAAGGAGGCCGGTTGCAAGTGAGTGCAAGAGAGGCAGGAGAGGGCAGGAGCTGGGCGGCAGAGTCCAAGGAATCCAAACTTTCCTTCCAGGGTCAGGGGCCCTTGGGAGATCACGGAGGTAAACAAGAGGTCACCTTCTGGGAAAGCGGAAACTTTCGAGAATCTGGAAGGTCCTTCCCAGGCTTTCCAGAAGGAATAAACAGCTGTTGGAACAGACTCTGAGCAGCCCAGCTGCAGAGAGGAGATATCTTGGATCTGTCAGCTGCCTGCATGGTGTACAGAGCGCTTCAGGGTTGCTGCTTTTGTGAGTCGTCACCCTGTTTGGGGCTTTTGGTGATGCAGCTGTTTTTGAGCCACACCTGGTACTGTAAATAACCCCTCACCCACACTCCTGTTAGCAGACCAATAAAATCTCACTAGTTTAACCAAGTTGGACCTTAGTGTGGATGTTTCTTGGTTCTGTCATGGGGTTGGTTCCCTTTCTGAGAGAATAGGTGTGTGTGTGTGTGTGTGTGTGTGTGTGTGTGTGTGTGTATGTGTTGTGTCTCCCCAGGAGAAGTCTATCACACACAAGGACTGGTCCAACCAGTCCCTTCGAGGACGTGCACCCAATGATCTCACAGCTATTCAGGTAAGCCCCGCCTCTTAAAGGTCTCAGCACCTCCTGCTAAGGCCACAGGGCCAGCCAAGATCCCGGCAGCAACGCCCGCACATTCAACCACGGAGCCCCAGCCCCGCCGCTTCTCAGTGGATTCTTCCTGTGTTATTACGATTCCACAGAATTTGCCTAATACTTATTTGTTAAAATAACAAACCTAAGAATGGTCATTGCAACTCAAATCTTTCTGGTTTTACAACCTGAAGTCTCAGCATGCTCCAGGCAAACTCCCTCCTTTCCATGCCTTAATTGCCTCTGCGTTTGAGGGAAACACCAGGGGGTTTGGAGTCCTACGGAAAAGACCAGGGAAGAAAGGAGATCCAGGGCTCAGCACCCTAGCCCTGCCGATCTGACCTCGTGTTCAGGAGTACTCCACTTTCCCACAAAAGGTCAAGGACGCTCAAGACTCAACAGAAGGCTCCAGGTGCCAGGAGCGAGCCTTGCCCCAAGCAGGTGCAGAGCTGAAACCCGTCGACTGAGTCTTAGAAACTTCCTGCTCAATGTTTTTCTCTGTTGCTAGGAAACCTGGTTTCCTTAGCTGGTCATCGGTTAGCACCCCCTCTTGTGTCCAGAAGAGCAAAGTTCATGGTTTCAAACTTCCTCCACTTCCCTCCTGACTCTCTCTCTCTCTCTCTCTCTCTCTCTCTCCTCTCTCTCTCTCCTCCCTCTGTTTATTTCCTTCTCTGACTTTCCCTCTCTGTCTCACACACACACACACACACACACACACACACACACACACACACACACACACACACTTGCGCGCGCGCGTGCATGTGGATGCAGGCGGCCTCAGAGACCAGACATGTTGGATTCCTGGAGCTGGAGTTGCAGGTCACTGTGAGCAGCCGGATGTAGGTGTAGGGAACAGAACCCGGGTTCCCCTGGAAGAGCAACATGCACACTTAGTCACTAACCCATCTCTCTACTTAATTTTCATCATGGAATACGTAGAAAAGTATCCAGAAGTCTGGCATGCCTTTAATCCCAGCACTCAGTTTTCAGAGACAAGAGGATTTGAGTCTGAGGACAACCTGTGCTACCTGTAGATACTGTATCTTAAAAACTAAAGAAATGAGCGGGCTTGGTGGCCCTTGGGAGGCAGAGGCAGAGGCAGAGGCAGAGGCAGAGGCAGAGGCAGAGGCAGAGGCAGAGGCAGAGGCAGAGGCAGAGGCAGAGGCAGAGGCAGAGGCAGAGGCAGAGGCAGAGGCAGAGGCAGAGGCAGAGGCAGGTGGGTCTCTGTCAGTTAAAGGTCAGTAGCCTAGTCTATAAATCGAGTCCAGGACAGCAGGACAGCCAGGGCTTTGTTACAGAGAAACCCTGTCTAGAAAAACTAAACTAAGCAAACAAACAAAAAACAAAGACAGAGGACTTTCCCATTCCCTTATTCAATCAGACATTGACTGCCCAGGAAATCATACCTCTCCCGGAACTGCAGGGCTGTGCCTGCATCTTTTTGCTTTGTGCTTAATTATCAGAATACATATTTAAAAATGGGAAGTTTGTAAATAAAGTCATACATTTTCATTCAATATAATGTTTATGGGCACTGGAGAGAAGGCTCAGTCATTAAGAGTGATTACCGATCTTGCAGAGGCCCAGAGTTCAATCCCCAGCACCCACTGGGTGGTTTGCTCACTACTGCCAGGAACTCCAGCCCCAGGGGATCTGACACGCTCTTCTGACTTCTGAAGGTACCGGGCACTCATGTATACATACTCCCACACAGACACACACATAATTTTAAAAAATTAAAATGATCTATCACACTATGTTTGTGAGGTTCATCAATGCTATTACATGAAAATGTGCTTTCTCATTTTCTTTTAAAATTAATAATTAGTATGTGAATGTATGATGTGGGGATTCAGCTGTCCACGCCACAGCGTAGACATGGAGGTCAGAGGGCTATGCCACGGAATTGGTTCTCTCCTTCCACCGTGTGGTTCCTGGGGATGGGATTCAGTTTGCTAGGCCTGGGTGCTAAGCTCTCTTACCTGCTAAGTCATCTCGCTGGCACTGCTGTATAATATTTCAGTCCATGACTATACAATAATTTCATTCTGCTCAGGGACATTTGGACTACTTTCAGATTGGGGCTGTCTTGCACAGCACTGCTTCGAATCTTCTGTCTTTCCTTATGCTCTGTTGCATGAAGCTGTGCTTCTCTCTTGGGTATCTTTGTGACAGTGTATCTCTGGCTGGCTGTACTAGATAATGCCAGAGAGTTTTCCAGAGTGGCTGAACAAATGCCTGGCTGTTCCTGCCCAGCACACTGTTCATTCCCACTGCTCCACTCAGCAACATTTTGTATCACCAGATAGTAAATGTCACTTATCTTGAGGGTGTGTAGCCCATGGTCATTTTAATGATTCCATATAATACAGTATATTAAGTATGTGTCTTCGAGTTTTATTGTTGTGAAGAAACACCATGACCAAGGCAATTGGAACTGGCTTACAGTTTCAGAGGTTTAGTCTATTATCATCATGGTGGGAAGCATGGCAGGGTAAAGGCAGACCTGGTGCTGGAGCAGCTGGAGAGTTCTACATCTTGATCTGAAGGCAGCAAAAAGACTGTCTTCTACACTGGGCTGAGCTTGAGCATATATAACCTCAAAACCCCCACCCCCACAGTGACATACTTCCTTCAACAAGGCCACACCTCCTGATAGTGCCACTCACTATGACCGAGCATTCAAACACATGAGTCTATAGGGGCCAAACCTACTCAAACCTCCACAGCATGCCTTCACACATTTGTCAGTTGCCTGACTTTCATCTGAACTGAAATGTCTATCAAGAGTTGGAAGTTTAGCTCAGTGACAGAGCAATTGCCTAGCAAGTACAAGGACCTGAATTCAGTCATCAGCTCTGAAAAGAAAAGGAAAACTTACACACAAAAACAAATGAACAAGCAGAAACAAAAAAATGAATCAAGAAACATTGTTTAAGTTCATAAAAATTAATTTGTCAAGTGTGGTACTCCCACACTCTGGAGGTAGAGACAAGCAGATCTCTGTGAGTTAGAGGCCAGCCTGGTGCACATGGTGAGACCTAGTCTCAAAAAAGGTGCTTATGCCAGGCGGTGGTGGCGTGCACCTTTAATCCTAGCACTTGGGAGGCAGAGGCAGGCGGATTTCTGAGTTCGAAGCCAGCCTGGTCTACAGAGTGAGTTCCAGGACATCCAGGGCTACACAGAGAAACCCTGTCTCAAAAAACCAAAAAAAAAAAAAAAAAAAAAAGTGCTTATTAATTTTTGTTGTTCTTCTTCGTGGGGTTTTTGTTTGGTTGGTGTTTGGTTGGTTTGGTTTACACATGTGTGCTTGTGTGGTGGTGTCTGTGTGTGCTGTATGTGCAGGCTAGAGGCAGGGCATCCTCCTTTCTTGCTTTCTACGTTTTCAGTTTGTCTCTGACAGGGTCTCTTGATAAAGCCCTGGAACTCACAAAGATCTGCCTGCCCCTGACTTCCCAGAAATCACAGGCCCACACTGCCATGCCAGCTTTATTTAGTTTTACTTTTTTTTTTTTTTTGGTTTTTCGAGACAGGGTTTCTCTGTATAGCTCTGGCTGTCCTGGCACTCACTTTGTAGACCAGGCTGGCCTCCAACTCAGAAATCCGCCTGCCTCTGCCTCCCAAGTGCTGGGATTAAAGGCGTGCGCCACCACGCCCGGCTAGTTTTACATTTTTTATTTGCTGTGTGTCTTAGGGTTTCTAACCGCATGACAGAATACCTTGATCAAAAACACCTCCCTGGAAACGGCTTATTCAGCTTACACTTCCATATCACTGCTCATCATTGAAGTAAGCCATGACAGGAACTCAAACTGGACAGGAACCTGGAGGCAGGAGCTGTTGCAGAGGCCATGGAGGGGTGCTGCTTACTAGGTTGCTCCTCATGGTTTACTCAGTCTGCTTTCTTATAGGACCCAGAATGGCCATTTCAGGAATAGCACCACCCACTCTAATTAAGAAAATGTCCTACAGCTGGATCTTATGGAGGCATTTTCTCACCTGAGGTTCCCTCCTTTCAGATAACTCTAGCTTGTGTTAAATTAACTTAATACTAGCCGGGTGGTGGTGTCGCACACTTTTAATCTCAGCACTCAAGCAACAGAGGCAGGTTAATCTCTGAGTTCGAGGCCAGCCTGGTCTACAGAAAGAGTTTCCGGATGGTAAGGACTATACAGAGAAGCCCTGTGGGTGTGGTGGTGGTGTACATCTTTAATTGGAACACTCAGAAGGCAGAGGCAGGTGGATCTCTTGAGTTCAAGAGCAGCATGGTCTATATTGAGTTCCAGAACAGCCGGGCTACATATCAGAGAGACCCTGTCTTTAAAAACAAGATCCTTCTTTCTCTCTTTCTTTTTCTCTCTTCTCTCTTCCCTCCTTTAACTTTTTACTGGTTCTTTGTGAATTTCACATCATGCACCCCAATCCTACTCGTCCCCCCCCCATACCTGCTTTCCACTCTCACAACTTCCCCACCAACAGAGAAAAAGAAAAGTCTCCTAGTTGTGGAAGTTGAAGTGTGTCACAATGTGTCCCACAGTAAACCCTTCTGTCTACCCTGATAGCAAATGTTCATTGCAGTGATTCATGGGTCTGGTATGAGGCCTCTGGCTTGCTTCTGCTACTCCAGCAATACTGGATCCTCACTGGGGCTCCTCTCGGACATCCTGTTGTTGCCCTGTGTCATGGAGAGCTGTAGTGTTGGATCTGGAGGATCAGCTCCTTCATGCACCCCAGCAGTTCATCAACGGGGTAGATGTTGGGGTGGGCCGATTCAAAGCCCTGGATCTGGGCCGGGGCAGTATCTGAGCAACCTGTCGGCTCTCCTGCTGTCACACTCTCATGGTTGCCTCATCCCTACCCTGGCCACCAAGGTCACCTTCTCTAGGCAGCCAGCTGTAACACTTGGGAAGAGATCTCTCCTGAAGAGCCGCCTGAGGTTAGTTGGCTTCTCGTTGGCCCAGCCCAGCCCAACCCAACTCAGTGCAGAGCGTCTTGGCATTACCAAGTGACCTGGAAGGCACCACAGAGACTTGTCTCCCTGCCTGCACTCACTTCCCTTTGCTGGAACCCTCACACCTAGCCTGGACAGAGATCTCCGTGGAAAACCTCTGGTGCCCAGGCCCACAGAAGGCTATCCTGGAAGTCCTCAGGTTGGGAGAGTGGGGTGGGGGGAAGTATGTGGGAGAGGTCTCTGCTTGCCACCTAAGGTGGGTGTGTCCATCTGCCATACTAGGGAGTCTGTGAGCTAAAGGTGAGTGTCAGAGGTGTCTGTGTCTCCAGGCATGGGTCTGCCTCAGGATCCCTCTCGTGCCAGTGTGGCCAAGGCTGAGTGTGGCCTTGGTCAGTTCTGATCCTGATCTTGGAGATCTGTCTACAGGACCAGGGTCTTGTTCACACAGCCTGAAGAGGATAGCTAGAGAGATCTTTCTAAAGCCATCTTGGTATGCCATCCTCTACCCACTGGTAGGTTTTGTAGGCTCCATTGTCTCACGATTTCACCACTTCCCAAGTAGTTCCACCAAAGGGACCAAGCATTCAACACTCAGCCTTGGGGAACAGCAACATGTGAACTGGGTCCCTTTCAGGAAACTGAGACAAACAGCTGTCATTGTTCTCCCGGGCTTGACCTTTTCCCCAGTGCCGGCTGACCTGCATGGTCTCAGCGCACACTCAGTGTTCCTTTGGCCTGTGGGCAGATGACTGCACAAGTTCGATGACCAGGGTCCAGGACGGCCAAGGACCAACGCCCCTTCATTTCCAGTCTTGTCTGTCCAGTTCAGGATTCCATGCTTTATTTTAGACCCCACTTTGGTCTGGAGCTCCTAGAATCCATAGCCTGAGATGTAACCAGCGCCTAAGCTCTGGTGGTACAGAGGCGCTGAGAACCATCAAGGTCACTGCTGGACTGGGCTGGGAGGGAGTGCGCCACTCAGACCCTTGCCGGAGCTGGGAGACCTGGGGGCATAAAGCGCTGAACTAGTCTCTCTCTCTGACGCATCCAGGCTGCCAAGGACCAAAATGACTGTGTCCTCCATCTTCCTCTGGCTTTGTCCCATGCCCAGGGGGTTTCAACCTGTCGGTCATGTCCTGCTTTTATGGCCACTAATAAGTTGAGGTTGAAAAAAATACAAGGTAAAACATAGATTCTTACCTTTTAAAAAAATCCTTTTATTCAATTTATTTGAGTACCCCATAGCTGCGTTCATGCACACCAGAAGAGGGCATCAGATCCCATTACAGATGGTTGTGAGCCACCATGTGGTAGCTGGGAATTGAACTCAGGACCTCTAGAGAAGCAGTCAGTGCTCTTAACCTCTGAGACACCTCTCCAGCTCCCTAGATTTTACCTTTTGAATCTCTTTGTTTTGAGTGCTGGGTATTCAAAGCCAGGATCTCTTGTATACCAGGCAAACATTCAACCACTGATCTGTACTTTTAGCCCCTTAAAACATTTTGTTTTGCTTTGTTGAGTTAGGGATTTGCTCTATAGCCCTGCTGGCCTAGAACTCACAGAACTATGCCTACCACTGCCTGCTAAGTGCTGGGATTAAAGGTTTCTGTCACACCTGGTCCTTCAATTTTTTTTCTTCTTAAATTTTAAAAGGTTTTGGGTTTTGTATGGACTTGTGAGTATGTTCATGTGTGTGCACAGTTGTTTTTGTTTTGTTATTGTTTGTTTGTTTTTTGTTTTTTCGAGACAGGGTTTTTCTGTGTAGCCCTGGCTGTCCTGGAACTCACTCTGTAGACCAGGCTGGCCTTGAACTCAGAAATTTGCCTGCCTCTGCCTCCCAAGTGCTGGGATTACAGGAGTGTGCCACCATGCCCGGCTGTGTGTGTGCACAGTTATGCACAGCAGTCTGAAGTCAGTCTCTTTATGTCAGGGACAGAGTCTCTTACTAAGACGAGGGGCTGACTGGTTACCTAGCTGGACAGTAGGCACCTGTTTTCTCCCCACCCCCAAGGGCTTGTACTACATATCACACTTTGCTTTCTATGTGGGTGCTGGGATCAAATCTGGGGCCTCATGGTTATCTGGCAAGCATCTTCCTGAATGGACTATCTGTTCAGACTCTAAAGTTTGTTTGTCTGTTTTGTTTTATCATTTTTATAATTTTGGCATTTTGAAATAGGATCTTGCTATATAGCCCAGGTTAGCCTCAAGCTAGTGACTTTCCCGGCTCAGCCTCCTGAGTGCTGACTATAGGTCTATTCCTACAACTAACCTATTGTGAACATTTCTGTTGTGAATGCAGGTGTCCAAACAGCTCTTAAAATATCTTTTGCATATATTCCCAGAAGTGAAGCATCTGGGTCATGTGATAATCCTATCTTAAATTCTTATTTTATTTCTTTTTAGATTTTAATAAAAGATTTAAAGAAATAATTTTATTTCTTTTTAGATTTGTTTTCTGTGTATGAGTGCTTTGTCTGAATGTATGTCTGTGTACCACATGTGTGCCTCATATATCCTTGGAGGTTACATGTGTGCAGTGCTGGAAGAGGCCAGCAGAGGGCATCAGATCACCTGGAACTGGAGTTACCAATGTCTGTCAGCAGCCTTATGAGTGAGTGCAGGGAACTGAACCCAGGTCCTGTGCAGGAATAACAAGTAAGTGCTCTTAACTGTTGGGCCATCTCTCCAACCCTATTTCATTTTTAAAGGTTTTTTGTTTTGTTTTTTTTTTTTCATTCTGATTTATGTGACAGTGTTCATGCAGACCAGAAGACACTGAAGTTAGACAGCTGTGAGCTACCATTTCGGTGATGGGAACTACCTTAGTTACTTCTCTATTCCTGGGATAAGACGCCATGCCCTAGACAATTTACAAAAGAAAGCATTTAGTTTGAGCTTACAGTTTCAGAGGATTAGAGTCCATGATGGTGGGGCAAAGGCATAGTGGCTGGAGCCACCTGAGAGCTGTGTCCAAGTAGGAGGCAGAGAAATGCACAGTGGGAAAGGTGCCTGGCTTTTGAAACCTCAAGCCGGCCCCCAGAGACACACCTCCTCCTCCAGGCCACACCTTCTCATCCTTTACAAAACACTAAACTCATAGCTTACAGGGGCCACTGTCATTCAAATTGCCACCAAGGGAGCTGAACCCAGCTCCTCTGCAAAAGCAGCCCCTTCCTATAACTACTGAGCCATCTTTCTTGACCCTCAATTATTTTCATAGTCTTACTCTGGTCTCACCTTCTGTGTGGTTTTTAACTTTTTAACTTAGATTACAAAGAAATAGGTTCCAGCATCTTTTTTTTTTCTCCTAAAGAAAAAAAAAGAAAAGAAAATCTCATTAAGTAGCCATTTCCAGTTTAGAACGCCTTAGGTAGACCAGGCTAGCCCCCAGCTTGCAATGACCCTCCAGCCTTTGCTTCCTGAGCACTGGGGTTACAGACACATGATGACATGTGTGGTCTCCTGGAGTGTTCTCTAGTTTGCCATGGTTGCCCTTGATATAAAGTCTATAGCCGAGTCAGTAGGAAAGCACAGGCCAGGCTTATATCCCCGAGGTTGATCCCCCTCCATCTCAGCACTCAAGACACAGAGGCAGGTGGATCTCTGTGAGTTCCAGGCCAGCCTGGTCTACAGAGTGAGTTCCTGGTCAGGCAGGGGGCTATCTTCTCCTTTAGTATTTGTGGAGCCGAAAATACTAAATTCCCCATCCCAGTTATTTTTTTGGCATAGGATCTCATTGACCTAGACTGTTCTTGAACTCCCTATGTAGCTGGGGCTGGCCTTAAACTCCTGAACCTCCTGCCTCCAGTTCCAGAATGCTAGGCTTACCAGCATACAAAGCCATGCTCAGTTTGTGTGGTGCTTGGGATAAATCCAGAGCGTTGTGAACTTGAGGCAAGTGTTCTAACCAAACCAGGCCTCTAGCATTCACACACACTCACACACACACACACACACACACACACACACACATTTGGTATTTTTTACAAGAATGTTTGCTACCCTCACCGGTGTAAAAGATGTCTGAATTTTCTGCAAGCCACTATCTGTACATGCTCATTTATACTCTATGCAATTGGATAAGTGTTCACCCCATCTAGATGGATTCAAAGGAATCCCCAGATGTGTTCTCATGCTCAAGAAACCTAAAGGAACTGTAAGGATATACAGCTCAGCTAGTAGCAAGCTCACCTACCAGGCACGAGGCACAGGGTTCAAGGCACTCAGTACAGTAGTACAGTAGCACATGCATTACCTATGATCCCAGCATTCAGGCGGTACAGGCAGGAGGATCAGGAATTCAACATTAGTATTGGCTGCATAGAGTTTGAGGCCAGCATGGGCTACATGAGAGCCTGTATTTAAAGAAAAAAAAAAATCCTTAAAAAAAAAGAAGAAGGGTGGGTGGGGAAGAAATCTAAAGGAATATTTAGTCCACTTTTTTTTTTAAGCACAAGGAACAGAATATTTATTTGGATCTTAGGAGTCCAAGGGCAACAGGGTCAGTCACTGGGTGATGGGTCTGAAGCTTTGGTCCCCAGCATCTTACCTGCAACAGGTTCCCCTGGGGACCCAGCCTGGTAGCTCCCTGCCTCAGAATGGCTGTCCCAAGATGGCTCTGCAGGAACTGTGAGCTCTTGGGCATAGCCTGAGGACATCAGAGAGACCCAGGCCTGCAGATGCCAGCCTGCAGGACCCAGGATTCATGCTGACCTATGAGCAATGGCATCCCAGCTCCTCCGTGCTGACCCAGATGCTATCCCCTCTTCTCTTCCCCACGGAGACTGTGTGCTAATCTGCAGAGCAAGAGCCTGCCCACTGGTGCAGACACTCAGATCATGTGGAAGGAAAGAGCTCTTTATTGTGTGGCCTTCTGGTGTCTTCCAGCGCGTCGTTCTGTCTTCTGGGCTCAGGCATGGCAGTGATTACAGTGGTCACATTGGGGACTGGCTTAGCTGCCGTCAGGCAGTGATCTCAGTTGGTTCTCCTGAACCCTGAAAGGCAAAGCCAGACGAATGACATAGGACTCTGTAGGCAGCCAAGTCTTGCTCCAACCACCACCTCAAATGCCCACACATCACAGGGATGGCCTCAAAGGACTCTTTCTGAAGGCATTGTGGGTCCCCCATGGTTCACAGTTGTGGAGATATTGCCACTCCCATCTCCAGCACAGAAACACACCATCCCTGGCTTCTAGGTTCTGAGGCACGATACAATCAAATCCAAAGTCCCTGGGCTGCTGGTCAAAGACAATGTGTGGGGGTATGGCTCTGCAGTAGAGCAATTTCTTAGCATGTGTGAAGCGTTGGGTTCCATCCTAGCAACACACACACACACACACTCATAGAGACTCTTCTTTAGCCCAGGCTATCTCAAAGGAAACTACAAAGTTACTTAATACAAGCAGGGAGGAGGTAGCATTTGAGGAGTACACACTTCCTGGCTTTTCTTCAATGCTGACAGCCCTCTGCATGCTTCCTCACTCAGGGACAGTCTGTGCAGTAAGAAATGCACCAGCTTTCCAGCCAAGAAGCCTGAGGCTCAAAGAGGCTACAGAAGGCTGGATTGTGGCTTGCCTAGCATGCTGCAGGTCTCGGATTCCATTCTCAGCACAGAAAAGGGCTGTCTGGGGGTCACAGAACACAGGCAGAACTTGAACCCGAGCCTCCTGACTCAGGGACTTTCCGTAGATGACAGATCTTTTTCCAAGGAGAAAGCCCCAATCGGGAAAGGGTTTTGGATGGGGAAATGTGTGGCACCATTACCTGGCAGCCTGAACTTCTGAAGGAGGGGGATGAAGCCCTGAAGTACGCTGTGGATCCGATACACTGCTCAGAGAACAAGGGGGAAATGTTGGTAAGGACGGCAGGCCCCTTGAGGGGCCCCAGGGTCAGGCTCACTCCCCCGCTGCCCCAGAACCAAAGCACACCCCACGCAAACAGAGCCCTAACATGCAATTTCAGGCTAACGTCAATAACAGTGCTGCAGTTATTACACGGAAAACGAGTCACAGGCTGTAATAACAGGGGCAGGAAACCCTGCGACCTTGATTTCTGGCTCTACTTGCTTGTTTTCAGTATCTGAGGAGCTATGTGTGTTTGCCACTTTAAACCGTTTTTTTTTTTTTTTTTTTTTTTTTTTGTGGAACTAACCCCTTTTTTCCACAAGGTTTTGCCAATGACCTCCCTTTGACTTCACATGCGGTCAGGAAGAAAATACAAACATAAGGAATTTACTTAAAAAAAAAAAAAGTTTAGATTGTGACTCTTAGCCAATCTAGAGCCCAGCTGCCACCCCTCCAGGAGCCCGTGGGGCTGTGTAGCTTTTTGAAGGATCACTTACCGAGCCCAAAGTAGATGCCAATGGTCTCGAGAGAAGCAAAGGTGAGCAGGCCGACCCCGAGGGACATGAACCAGTCTGCAAGGCAGCCAGGAGACAACAATCAGCTATTCATTGTAGGGGTGGAGGTTGACTCCTGTCCTCCCACACAGCCCCTCCCCAGGTCCCCTGCAGGCCTCACCTGCATAGTAGTGGTAACACACCAGCAAGGCTCCAATGGCAAAGCAGAGAAGGACAAAATGGAAAAACTCATCTGCAAGAAAAGATGGTGGGTGGTTCTCTCTCTCTCTCTCTCTCTCTCAACTCAGGCCATCACCAACAACCCTCTCGTTTTTATTTTTTGATGTTTTTCCAGGCAGGGTCTCTACGAAGCTCAGGGTGACCTTCAAATTAGGATTCTTCTGCCTCAACCGTCAGAGCACTAGAGTTACAGGTGTGTGCCACAGTGCCATGCCTGGCATGCCTGGTTTCTCCTGTGTGTATGCGTGTGTGTGTGTGTGTGTGTGTGTGTGTGTGTGTGTTACTGTGTTGCCTTGGGTGACTTGAAACTCCCTGTGTAGACCAAGCCGGCTTTGATTTCACAGATATCCACCTGCCTCTGGCTCCAGAGTACTAGGATTAGAAGCCATCATACCCAGCTGTTTGTTTGTTTGTTGTTTGTTTATGAGACAGGGTTTCACTGTATAATGGTGGCTGTTGATCCAACTGCCTCTCCCAGCATAGTGCTGGGGTCAAAGATGTGCATTACCATGCCTGACTACTCTAAGTTTTCTTTTGCGGGGTGTGTATGTGTGTGTGTGTGTGTGTGTGTGTGTGTGTGTGTGTGTGCGCGCGCGCGCGCTCACATGAACATATGCTTGCACGTGTGCGTCAAGTAAGTACCCACAGAAGCCTGAAGGGGGCGTTAGATGCCTTGGAGCTGAAGTTACAGGCATTTGTGGAGGACCTGATGGAGGTGCTGTGCTCCAAACTCCAGTCCTCTGAGAAAGGAAGGGGAAGCACACTGACTGGCTAAAGCATCGGCCCAGCCCCTTCCTGTTTTATATATGACAGTGCTCCTGCTCCTGACCAGCCCATGTTAAATGCACCCAGGAGCCCCCTTTCCAGCCCATCTCTCCTTTTTATTTTTGGAACATGTACAGCCACTCAGCTTGGAGTTTATATCTGTGCTTATGGGTTCCCTCCTCCCTGGCTCTAAGTCTCAGAGGAGATTCTCAGGCAGCTCAGTCAGACTGAGCCGCCAGTGCAGCCCCACGGGGGGTGCTCAGGAATTAATTTCCTGAGTGAGCATTAAACCGCGTAAAGGTGCCAAGTGTGATGTTCTGAGGCTAACAGGCACGAGAGGCTGGATCTCCGATGCTTCTCAAAAGGGATGTCAGCAGGATGGACGGCAAGGTCCCCCTTCTTTCTCACTCAGGGGGATACAAAAGAGAGTTTAACGGAAGTCCAGCGTGCACTCTTGCAGTTCTAGTCCTGGGGATGCTGAGGGAAAAGGACCCTAAGTGTGAGGGCAGCCTGGTCTACAGAGCTAGTTCCGTGAGAGCCAGGGCTATGCAGAGAAGCTGTGTCTCAAAAATCTACATAAATGAACACCCCAAGGTCTCTCTTTCCTATCTGCAAGTTCTTCCCCGAAGTCCTCGTGGAGTCCAGGCTTGGAGCAGAGGAAGCCCTAGAAGCTCTCATCACTTCTCCAGGGGAACTTCTTAACCCCCACACTCTAACTGTGTCCCACCACACGGCCCGTGAAGCATTGATCTCACTGTGCTCTCACATACAACGAAAGGAGCGTAGGTTGGGCACCAGTCCTAGGCAATGCCAAACCCAGGCCATGCCAAACCCAGGCTGTGCCCTTCAGTAGCTCTAAGGCCCCCAACCCTGGGCTTTGGTTCCTACATGGAAAGACAGACATCACTGCTTGTCCCCTCAACCAAGATGATTATTGCTGAGGACTCTGCTGACTGTGGGACCCCTGACAGAGGTGGTTAGGGTTACTATCATTCCAGCCACCAGCCATCTTGGATCCACAGAAATCAGGACCAGCCAGGTGAGGACAGCTCTTGGACACCAACTTACCATCCTTCTTTATGTTCAGTCTTCTTAACTGAGAGGCCTCCACTTCTCCTTAACAATGAAAGACAGAAAGACATGTTTTGGAGATTACCACTCCCCACTTAAGGACTCGATCACTGGGTGTTTGTCTGTGGGTCAGGGGGTGCTCACAGCAGGACCCCTCCCTGACTTTCTCATCCCTCCATAGGCCTAGCCCTCTTCTTCCTTCCATTTCTCCCATGATGGAGACTTCTTTCAGAATCATGCATGTATTGACATCCCTGCCAGAACTGGCCTCAGGTCCCTGGCACAGCTTCCAGCTGTCCCGGGAGCTTGTATATTTACCCTCCGCTGAGCCAGAACCTCTCCTTCGGAGTCCTAGAAATGAGAAACTCAGTGTTAGCTCCATGTCAGCTAAGGCACCTTGCCAGGCACTGCCACCCTGGGGAGAGGCCAGAGGTGACTGAGAAGAGGGTCTAAGACAGTGGTTTTCATCTGTCCTAATGTTGCGACCCTTTAAAATAGTTCCTCATGTTGTGGTGACCCCTCCACAACCATAAAATTATTTCATTGCTACTTCATAACTGTAATTTTGCTATTGCCATGAACCATAATGTAAATATCTGGTGTACAGGACATCTGATATGTGACCCCCAAAGGCGTTGAGATCCACAGGTTGAGAACTTCTCTAGGTAATGTTCCAGCCATGGGACCCAAGGAACCTTTCCTCGCTGGTTGATACCTGCTTCCTTTTGCCTGGACCGCCATTTCCATGTCCCACAACCTCTCTCCTGTCTGTTCGTGCAGTCAGGTCCCTAAGTGGGCCCGGAGTTGTCATATCTCATGGCTGTGACCCTGAGAGTGCTCCACCAGGACAATGCCCACTGACAGTGCTCCTCCAGGACTGACAGTGCTCCAATGCCCACTGAAGGTGCTCCACCAGGACAATGCCCACTGACAGTGCTCCACCAGGACAATGCCCAGACCCCACTGAACTCCAGAATCGTTGACTCCCTCCCCTTCCTGGGTACTCACCTGACTCCCCAGCAGGCACCATTTCCCCAGCAGCGCCTGCACGGAAGGAGAATCAGTGAGCACACACACGATTGGTGCCCTCCTGAGAGGGGGGCCTAGGGAAGAGGGTAGGGACCTACCTAGAGACTTGCACTGATTGGTTGTAGGCTGGGTGGGGACTGGAGCAGGCTTTACAGTTCCTGCTCCATCTACCAGGAAGTAATCCCCACCACAAGCCATGGGAAGTCAGTACTTTTTATTTAAAACAAAATAAAACGGGCTGAAGAGGTGGCTGAGTACCAGATGCTCACAAGCTCCCGTTTTGGGGGAATCTGCTGCCCTCTTCTGGCCTCTTCTGGCACTGCACTTATGCATAAACCCACACTCAGACACACACATATAAAATTAAGGGGCAGGAGAAACAGATCCTCTTGATCCTCTTTCAGAGGACCTGGGTTCGGTCCCCACCCTCATGCCAGCTCACGTCTGTAATTCTAAGTCTGGGAGAGTGGACCCCCTCTTCAGCCTCTACAGGCAAATGGTACACAGACACACTTGTAGGAAAAACACTCATACACATAAAATAAACACATCTTTAAGACAATGAAAGTAAAGCCAATATTAAAAACAAAACAAGCCGGGCATGGTGGCGCACACCTTTAATCCCAGCACTTGGGAGGCAGAGGCAGGCGGATTTCTGAGTTCGAGGCCAGCCTGGTCTACAAAGTGAGTTCCAGGACAGCCAGGGCTATACAGAGAAACCCTGTCTCGAAAAACAAAAACAACAAAAAAACAAAAACAAACAAACAAAAAAACAATGTGAAATAACAACAAAGTGACCAGTCTTGGGTTCAATTTCTAGTACTAAAATAAGTAAATAAATCCAGATAAGCAAATGAAATAATATCAAGATCACCTACAGTGCCAGTGCCCAGAGGCAGACACGTGTGCTGTGTGGTCTTCTTGCTCTGAGTAGCCTGTGTTCTTGCTGTTTCCCTGGCTCATTACCCCGAGTTGGGGGAGTGGGTGGATATTGAGGGTCCCAACTCTCTCTATTGATAGTGGACATCTACCAGGCTTTTTGATGAACTAGGCCAATCTGTGAATTCTCCTTCTTTGTTGAAGTGCTACTGACCAAAGTTCTCTGTCATTTACACCCCATCTCTCTGCTCTCTATGTCTCCTCTCGGTCATACAGGACTCTTGGAAACAGTTCCTAAATGCGGACAGGGTGTCTGAGCCATTCTTTTTTTTATTAGTTATTTATTTTATGCATATGAGTATACTGTAGCTGTCTTCAGACACACCAGAAGAGGGAATCAGGTCTCATTACAGATGGTTGTGAGTCACCATGTGGTTGCTGGGATTTGAACTCAGGACCTCTGGAAGAGCAGTCGGTGCTCTTAACCGCTGAGCCATCTTCTCTCCAGCACTCTGAGCCATTCTTAAACAATGCAGGGTTTCAAGATAGTGGAACGAATCATAACCCATCACTCTGCTAGCAAAACTGAGGGTCAGTTGTCTGGGGGTGACCAGTCAAGACCATGCTGAAAGTTGGGGTTTCAGCCAGCTAGGAAGGCTGACAGCCCTTGACCCATTGTAACCATGGTAGCAGGGACTTCACCTGAATGGCTGCAGCCTCACTGCCCCACCCGTATCTGCCTGGGAGCCTTCAGATCATGAGACTCTACCCTTTGTGTGCCCACTGGGCTCTCAGCCCTCACGGTTCTCTTCTCCAAGGTCAGGAGACAAGCAGTTACCTCCGTAGAGCTGAAGCTCGTCCTTCAGCACTTCCAGTTCCCCATGGTCCGCACCTGGGTGGAGACAAAGCTTGGTGAGGTCCCTCCAGTGTCTGAGAGCCACCTCCATCGCCCTACATCTGAAGTCTCCAAAAGGCAAAACAGCGTTACTCACGCTTGCCCTCAGTGCTCCTAGAGGAGCTATGTTCCGATACTGAGAAGGAACTGCAGATCTGACAGGAGGTGGGTCTCAGTCAAGCGTAGTTATGGGAGGGGCTGGAGAGATGGCTCAGAGGCCAGGAGCACTGGCTGCTCTTCCAGAGGACCCAGGTTCAATTCCCAGCACCCACCCGGCAGCAAACAGTTGCAGTTTCAGGTGACCTTACACCATCTTCTGGCCTCTGTGGGCATTTATGTGGCACACACACGTACAGGTAGGCAAAACACCCATACTCGTAAATAAACCTTTACATTTTTATATAAAAGGAGTAGTTGCCATCAATTAAGGTGATGTACTGGGTGATTTATGCGGGATGTCTCCATTTGGTTCTCATAGAGAATGAAGAAGGCACCAACGCATGCCGCCTACCTATTACGTAGGCAAGGCAACAGGGACTCAAAAGTTCAGTTTAGATCTCAGGAGACGGCATAGTGGGAGAAAGCTTGCCCGGCCTTTGGGAGGGACTGGTCTGATCTTGGCACAGAGATGTAGGTGATGGAGGAAGAAAAATTAAAATGATTCTACCAAACTTACATAGTAAGGAGTGACTCTACAGGTCTCTCATAAAACCTGCATTCCTGCTTTTTTATTTGTGGTTGTTTTATCTTATTCATTTATTTATTATCATCATCACCACCATCACCACCACCACCATCATCATCACCACCATCACCGCCACCATCATCATCATCTTTGGTACTAGATCTTGAACACAGAGCTTCTGCAATGCTAATCACGGACTTCACACATTGAGCTACATCCCAGATCCCCCAGCTAATTATATCTCTAAAAATAAAACCCAGGACCAACTCCACATCATAGGCAGCATTTATTAAGCACTTTGTGTATACCAGTCTCTGCACTAGACATTCATTCGTTAATTCCCATTCTCTCCATGATGTTCTCACGAAGTTTATTTATCTGTTTAGGCAAAAGTGTTCTCCTAAGACTGGACAGAGAGCTCGAGCCTTAAGAGCACTGGTTACTCTTGCAGAGGACCCAGATTCCATTCCTAGCCCCCACCCACAAGTTGTCTCAAAACAATCTATGACTCCAGCTCCAGGGAATCAGATATCTTTTTTTTAAAGATTTATTTATTTATTTATTTATTTATTTATTTATTTATTTATTATATGTAAGTACACTGTAGCTGTCCTCAGACACCCCAGAAGAGCGCATCAGATCTCATTACAGATGGCTGTGAGCCACCATGTGGTTTCTGGGATTTGAACTCAGGACCTCTAGAAGAGGGGTCAGTGCTCTTAACCACTGAACCATCTCTCCAGCCCTCTGTATGACTTTTTTTTTTAAACAAATACATATTCGACCAGTTGAGTTCTGTAACTTGGCACCTATCATGTCAGAGCTAGAGAAGCACTCATCAAAAACAAAGCGGGGTGTGAGGGGGCATACTTTCCTAGTCTACATGGAGAGTTCTAGGATAGCCAAGGCCACACAGTGAATGAAACCCTGCCTCAAAACAAACAAACAAAAAACCAGACTATCACCAAGGCAGAGCCCAGCTTTCTGCTTCTGTCTGGTGGCTGTGGCTATTGTAGGGTGTTAAGTAGGCTATTTCCCCTTCGTCCTGTACAAACAACGCTGTGAGGCACCTCTTCACAGAGCCCCACTGAGAGGTTCAGCAGTGAGGTAGGAAGCAAAGAAAAGATGGGGAGCCTGCTGCCTACCACGCAAGCTGTCCCTGCGGGGCCTCCTTCTGTGTTTCCTGGGACCTCTGGAGGGCTGGTCCTCATCGCTGCTGTCTGTGAGGAGCAAACACAAGCTGTAGGGCTTCAGTTGGAAGGAACCACAACCGCCGTGGCTCTGGTGGGCATTCTCAGTCTTCCCACACTATGGAGGAAGGAGCTCTGCCTGGCTTGCGGGTTATGACAGTGGCCTTGAACTTTCTGTCCTTTCTGTGTTTTGTGACTGAGCCCTACCTCTGCTGCTGCCTAGAGAGGCTTCCCTGAGGAGGCAACCGAGTTCAATAATACACCATATTACGGAGTCCACAATGCTGTATCATCTCTGTCCTCATGACGTCATATGACCCTGGGTGTCTGACATGTGTTCTACTTGCCTGGAATGTCTTTCCAAGTTGTCTCCTTGATTGTGACCTTAAGCTGATGTCACACGTCCTATAGAAACCCTAATCATATTGCTTAAGCCCTCATTGACTTTGTCCTCCCTGCCTTGAGTCAGTAGCCATGATGGCTGGGTGATGTGTGTCTGTTCAGCCACCTATGCTCCTGAAAGTCACAGCCCACATCATCCATTGCCCTAGGTTGCCTAGCCTGGAGCAGAAGCCTGGAGGGAGTAAAGCTTGGTTGAGTTGTGCACGTCTTAGACTAGTCGGTGGACAAAGAATTCAGAGCCAGGAGTTTCTGGCTACAGGGCTTTCTTCCAAGACTACCAAGATGGCCCTGGGTGAGTTCCCTCCATATGCTTGGGGGCTTCCTGGTCAATTGTATTCATTTTTTAAAGTCAGGGAATCAAGTTAGCTGTGCTTCTGAGTCAGTGTTCGAATAATTTCACCTGACACAGAAAGAGTTGTCTGGTAGTAAAGGCGTCCCTCGGATTCCATGGGGAGAAGGTTCTAAGACTTGCCACACCTACCAAAATCCACGGCAGTGCCAGTCCCATACACACAAGTGTGGTGTTTGCATGGAAACTGTACATGTCCTCTTGTGTTATTTTTCTTAATTTTAAAAATATTTATTATGAGCCGGGCAGTGGTGGCACACACCTTTAATCCCAGCACTTGGGAGGCAGAGGCAGGTGGATTTCTGAGTTTGAGGACAGCCTGGTCTACAAAGTGACTTCCAGGACAGCCAGGACTACACAAAGAAACCCTGTCTCAAAAAATAAAAATAAAATAAAAAATAAATTATTATGTATATGGGAAACTCGTTCAAGTTTATCTTTTTTTTTAGATTTATTTATTTATTATATTTACATATAATATACACTGTACACTGTAGCTGTCTTCAGACACACCAGAAGAGGGCGTCAGATCTCATTTCAGGTGGTTGTGAGCCACCATGTGGTTGCTGGGATTTGAACTCTGGACCTTTGGAAGAGCAGTCGGGTGCTCTTACCCACTGAGCCATCTCACCAGCCCCCGTTCAAGTTTATCTTAACAGATAAGATTTTGAGTGACTTTATTCCCACCTCCTTTTACTTTTGGGACAGGGTCTCACTATGTAGTCCTGGCTGGTCTAGAACTCACTATGTAGACCAGAATGTCATTGGATTTGTGTGCTGCAATTACAGGCATGTGTCATCATGCCCAGCTATTTCCCCCTTTTCTATATTTTACACATATACATCAATGAGAGAGAGAAATATCTTCACTGAAAAAGATCAAACAATATAGAAAATATAAATAAAATAAAACTCCAGCTTCTACCAACCAGGGACAACGTCCATCAGCAAGTGACTGACATTAGTTTAGCTTTGCCTAGGTTTTATTCATAACATACATTTGGGTTTTAGATGGCTTGTTTGTTTGTTTTACTTTTGCTTGCTTTGGGCAGGTTTCCTATGTAACCCAGGTTAGTCTGCTCATCTTTCTGTCTCTGCCTTCCAAGTGCAATACAAGTGTAATACACGTGTATACACGTGTATACCACCATGTTTGGCTTTATTTAGTAGTTATTCATTCATGTAGCCCAGGCTAGCTAAGGATGACCATGCACTTCTGATCCTCCTGCCTCTACTTCCTGGATGGCCGGATTATAGATGTGTGTCACCATTCTAGGTGTGTGCTGTGCTGTGCTGTGCTGTGCTGTGCTGTGCTGTACATGTTGCCCAGGGCTCCATGCAAAACAGGTACCAGCAGATCCTCAACCCAAGCCTGGGAATCTTTCAGCAAATTGAGTTGGAAGCTCAGGCCCACCATGTAAACTAGACCACAGTGCAGGAGCTCCATTTGAACAGGCAAAGCGGCCGCTCCCATACACTGTCCAGTCATTGAAAGACCTTCAAGGACTCTCCAGTTTGTTACCGAGCCTTCCTTCTTAATGCAGGCAGCATAGCCTCCATGTGCCCCACCTATAAAATGAGACTAACAATAGTACTACTTCAATAGTACTACATCTTCTTCATCGGGATCCTGTGACGATTGGTCAAATTCTTATGTACAAAGTAATTGGAACAGTGTCTGGTTTGCATAAGCACTCATTCAATGATAGCCTCGATGTTGTTATAAACTCAGCCCTATATGTTTTCTAATTTTTTTTTTAAGATTTATTTATTTATTATATGTAAGTACACTGTAGCTGTCTTCAGACACTCCGGAAGAGGGCGCCAGATCTCGTTACGGATGGTTGTGAGCCACCATGTGGTTGCTGGGATTTGAACTCCGGACCTTCGGAAGAGCAGTCGGGTGCTCTTACCCACTGAGCCATCTCACCAGCCCCATGTTTTCTAATTTTATTTATTTATTTTTTATTTTTTAATCTTTTGTTTTTTTGAGGCAGGGTTTCTGGCAGTCCTGGAGCATACTCTGCAAACCAGGCTGGCATCAAACTCAGAGATCTGCCTGTGTCTGCCTCCTAAATGCTGGAATTAAAGCGCTGCCCAGCTACTAAATTTATTTTTATTAGTGTTACTGGGAATGGAACCCAGGGCTCTTCATTTACAAGGCAAGCACGTAACATCAAGTCACATTCCAGTCCTAAGAATGTTTGCTCTACCTGAGGAGGAGGAAGAAGATGAGGAGGAAGAGGAAGAAGAGGAGGACGAGGATGAGGATGAAGAGGAGGACTTGTCTCTCTTACATCGCTCCCGGGCCTTCCCACGTTGCTTGTGGAGCTCTGTCTCTTGGTCTGGAGGCACACAGGGAAGGTATGAGTTTTTCTTGTCCCTTGCCCCATCCCTGGCACCAGTACAGCCTCTTCAGGGAGCACTCATCAAGCCAAGAGGGAGGACTACTCTTCTGAAAATCTAAGGCTGTTGGAAGGTATATAAGATCAAGGTTCTCAGAGACCCTTGGGGAGGGGTCAGGGAGTCAATGACAGCCCGAGGCAAACAGTCCTCTGCATACAGACTCTAACAGAGGCCTCTAAGCCCCGAATCCTACCCCACCAGAGACGTTCAGACTCAGAGCAGGTTCCTAGTCAGGGTTCTCTAAGCCACACAGAGGGCAGCCTATGATCAAGCGCTAAACTCTCCCTTCCTTCAACAGCAGGCGCATGAGACCCTTCCCATCTTCTGGAGACTCTCCCCACCTTCTGGAGACTCTCCCCATTTCCAGCACAAGCTGTCCAGAAACTTCTTGAGATCTGGGGAGTGGCCAAGGACCTGCCCGACTAGGAAGTGTGGGGAACAGGTGGGAGCAAGCACATACATGGAAAATCGCTTCTCTGCTACAGCTTTGATGTGGCCATCATGACATGTGACCTAAGCAGGTCTTGGATGACGGCCCCACCCATGCTGGAGTCTCCCCAGGAGGCTGTGCTCAGGGTCTGAGGAGGCAAACTTACAGTGATCTTCCGTTTCCCTGTGGACTCCACCACTGTCTTGAGTCTGGGAAGAAGATCCTGAAGCCTCCATGACTTTCCCTAGAGGAAGAACAATGAGTTGTTAACTTCACTTTAGTTAATGTTCTTCATATGTAAAGAGCTTGACAAATAAATAAGGATAGGAAGGGAAACATCCAACATTTGACATTATAAAGATTTTTTTTTTTTTCGAGACAGGGTTTCTCTGTGTAGCCCTGGTTGTCCTGGAACTCACTCTGTAGACCAGGCTGGCCTCGAACTCAGAAATCCGCCTGCCTCTGCCTCCCAAGTGCTGGAATTAAAGGCACCCGGCTAGGATTTTTTTTTTTTTAGGCAGAGTCTCTCCGTGTAGCTCTGGCTGACCTGGAATTTGCTATGTAGACCAGGCTAGTCTTGAACTCATAGAGATCTGCCTGCCTCTGTCTCCCAAGTGCAAGGACTAAAGGCATGTGCCACCATTCCCAGA
This sequence comes from Mus caroli, assembly GCF_978045245.1. NCBI lineage: Eukaryota > Metazoa > Chordata > Mammalia > Rodentia > Muridae > Mus > Mus caroli. The sequence continues at coordinate 32,918,767 of NW_028227262.1, read as the reverse complement.
CCATTTTTTTTGTTGTTGTTTTTTTTGTTTTTCGAGACAGGGTTTCTCTGTGTAGCCCTGGCTGTCCTGGCACTCACTTTGTAGACCAGGCTGGCCTCGAACTCAGAAATCCGCCTGCCTCTGCCTCCTGAGTGCTGGGATTAAAGGCGTGCGCCACCACGCCCGGCTCCATTTTTATTTTTAAAACATATTTATTTGTTGGTTTATTTAGTATGTTGTCTTCAAATGCATAACTTGTATGGAGGCCAGAGGACAACTTGTGGAATCAGTTCTCTTTCTCCAACTTGCTCTCAAGGGTTAAACTCAGAGCATCATGATTGACAGCAGGTACCCTTACCCACAAAGCACCTTACCTTAGCTCTAGGAAAACAATTTAGAAAAAAAGAGGCCGGGCGTGGTGGCGCAGGCCTTTAATCCCAGCACTCGGGAGGCAGAGGCAGGTGGATTTCTGAGTTCGAGGCCATCCTGGTCTACAAAGTGAGCTCTAGGACAGCCAGGGCTATACAGAGAAACCCTGTCTCGAAAAAACCAAAAAAAAAAAAAAAAAACCAAAATCTTTCAGAGGCTGGATAGATGGCTGACTAGCCTCTTAAGCCTGACAGCCTGAACTCAGATCCCTAGAGTCTGTGTAAAGGCAATTTGAATCTCTGTCATCCTAGTGTACCCCTATGGTAGAAAGGTAGGAGGAGTCAGAATTGCTGAACTGTAGATCAGCTAGCACAGCACACTCAGCAGTGAACATCAGAGACGCCCTGTCTCAAACAAGACTGAAGGCAAGGATCAACAGGTAAAGCGTCTTCTCATCTCCTATCCCACACGCACGTCTGCACACACACAGAGCTCTTCTGAGCTGGGCATAATGGCAAATGCCCACAGTTCCCACTTTCGGGGGGGGGGGGGGCTAAGGACAGAAGCATTGTCTGAGGTTTGGAGCTTGACATCAGCCTATGAAACAGAACAAAGACTCTCAAAAGCAACAACAACAACAACAAAATCTTTTTAAAGGGGTGCTGTTTATGTTAGTATTAGGATTTTGTTTTCTAAAGGCAAGATCTTGCTGCATAACCCTGGCAAGTCTTGCTGTGTAGACCAGGTTGGCCTACAATTCACAGAGATCTGCCTGCCTCTCTGCCTCCCGAGTGCTGGGATTTAAGGTGTGTGCCACTTACCCAGCAGGTTTTGTTGTTGTTGTTTGTTCCTTTGCTTTTAACACTATTACTTACATAAGTGTATGTGGGTATGTGGGAGTAGAGGTCAGAGGTCAGAGAACAGCTTTCAAGAATTGATTCAGCCGGGCGTGGTGGCGCACGCCTTTAATCCCAGCACTCAGGAGGCAGAGGCAGCAGATTTCTGAGTTCGAGGCCAGTCTGGTCTACAAAGTGAGCTCCAGGACAGCCAGAGCTATACAGAGAAACCCTGTCTCGGAAAACAAAAACAAACAAAAACAAACAAACAAACAAAAAAGAATTGATTCACTCCTCAACCATGCCGAGCCTGGGAATCGAACTCAGACTCTTAGGCTTGGCATCAAGTATTTTACCCCCAGAGTCATCTCACCAGCCTGTTTGATTGCTATGTAGTCCAGGCTAGCCTCAAACTAATGGCAAGTCTGCTGCTTTAGCCTCCTGCTCCTCACATCTCTACTTTTTACTTAAAAAAAAAAAAAGATTTATTTATGTAAAGATAGAAAAGCAGGAGTTGGAGTGATGGATCAGCATTATGTGCACTTGATACAGCTGGGCACGGTGGGGGGCAGAGGCCAGGGGATGTCTGCCTTTAAGGCTGGCCTGGTCTACATAGGGAGTTCTAGGCCAGCTACATAGTGAAGCCCGGTCTCAAACAAACAAAGAAACAAAACAAAATAAAACCAAATGAGCAAAGAGCACTAGCTACTCTTGCAGACAACCCGGGATCCATTCCCAGCACAGCACCCGTGTGGTGCCTCACAATGTTCCAACCTCCAGTTCCGTGGGATCCTATTGTAGCCTTGAGGGGCACTGCAGGCACAGTGTGGCTGTTTGAAAGAAAATGCCACTCATCGGCTCACAGGGTGTGGCACTATTAGGAGGTGTGGTCTTGCTGGAGTGGGTGTGACCTTGCTTAAGTGGGTGTGACTTGGTTGGAGCAAGTATGTGTCACACAGTTCCCTTCCTGCTGCCTGCTGATCTTGATGGAGAACTCTCAGCTCCTTCTCCAGCACCTGTCTGCCTGCATGCTGCCGTGTTCCCCGCCATGATGATAATGGACTAAACCTCTGACCTATAAGCCATTCCCAATTAAATGTTTTCCTTTATAAGAGTTGCCTTGGTCCTGGTGTCTCTTCACAGCAGTAGAAATCCTAAGACACACACGGTGCACAGACATACAGACAGACAAAATGCCTAAACACATACAACAAATATTTTTTTAAATGCCACCTTATATGTGTATTGTCTCAATCATTTTACAAAGGGCATACGGCCATGAGTCCCTGTGCACTGGTGACACACCCGACAGGATCAGCCCTCACCTGTGAATCGTCATTTCCAGACAATAAAAGATCTTTTGAAAGGTGGTCTGACCCTTACAATAATCCTACAGGGTCAGGTTTGCTATCCATGTAGACGAGGGAGTGTTGGCTCACAGAGATGATGGTCTTGCTGGGACTCCAGAGCTCAAGTTCCATCTATCACATCTGAAAACAGTGACCAGGGACACAAACTAGCTCATGAGCCACCGTGGAGGCAGCTCAGAATGCTTATGGGTGAAGCTGATGAAGATCAGACCAAGAGTTCAGAGCTGAGTCTATGTTCGGCTTTCCTGAGCTTCTGAGAAGTCACTAGAGATCACCAGAGGTGTGTCTGCAGGTGGGGGACTCAGAAAATCCCAATGTCTAGAAGAGCAGATTTTGGGAGTATGAGGGATATGACTGGGTCCAATAGCCTGATTTTAGATGGTCAGGAAACTACCACCTGGAGACTACATTTCCCAGAATCCCTTGAAGTTGGATATAGCCATGTGTTTCATTGGTAGTGGACAGGAACAGATGAAGTAGCCTGATAGGAAATGTTTAGTGGTTGTGGATGAAGAAGGGATGCAAACATGTGGGTGTGTTGTGTGTAGGTATGTGTTTGTGTGTGGTGTATGTGCAATGTGTGTGTTTGTGATGGGTATGTGGTGTATGTATGTATGGTATGTGTGTGTGGTGTCTATGTGGTATATGTGTGTGTGTATGTATGGTGTGTATGTGGTGTATGTGTGTGTAGTGTGGTGTGTGACTGTGTGGTGTGAGTGTATGTGTGGTGTATGTGTGTGTGTGGTGTGTGTGTGGTGTATGTAGGTGTGTGTAGTGTGTATGTATGGTGTATGTACATATGGTGTATGTAGGTGTGTATGAGTGTGTGTATTTTGTGTGGTCTATGTGAGTGGTGTGTGTGTGTGTGATATGTGGTATGTGTGTCATGCATGTGTGTGCACATGAGTGTTACTGACATGCAAGCATATAACCTCCACACTCCTATACTTCGTATTTCAGGTAGGGCTCCTCAGAGGGCCTTACATCCCCACAAGATCATGAACGAAGATGAGGCAGGAACTCAGGCTGCTTCATGTATCGGACTCCCATTCCCTACTTGAATAGGGTGAGACACAGATGCTGAGGATAACAAAGACTGGGAAGATAATGAGATAACTCTCAGAGCTCACCACCTGCAGGGCAATGTTCTAGCAGCCTCCACTACCCAATAAGGGCTCATTGTGATTATATCCATTTTATAGTTAAGAATGTCAAAGTACTGAGAAGCTGAGGAACTTGCCAGGCACACATAGCCGGAAGGGGGCTGAACAAGGGCTGCCATTCTGTCCAGGTTGGGAGATTGGAGCACATCGGGCGCATCCTCCAAGCCTGTCATTGGCTCCAGGAAAGAAGCCATAAACAGTCACTAGAAGCATTATGAGACTCCATTGACCTGGCTTAGATTTAGCCACTCCTGACACTGGAGTGAGTGTCCTCATGGCCTTCCACTGCCATGTTTTCTGAGGGCATGCTTTCATTATTTTTTCAGAGATGGGGTCTTGCAAGTCTTACCCAGACTTGTCTTCCATGTTAGGGATTGGTTCTAACGCTTTGTCTTAGTTCGGCTCCCAAAACTCACACGGGAATCTGCATGTCCAGACGCTGAGGGTCCTTGTCCCCATTTGGTTTTTGATTAATCAATAAAGAGCCAACAGCTAATGGCTGGGCAGGGTGAAAGAGGCGGGAAAGAAATGCCGGAGAGAGGAAGAGGGATTCTGCCATGAGAGGGTCGTAGAACTGACCACGCTGTGAAGGAGAGGAGAGTGAGATGTAGGCACAAAGGGAAAGCTGCCCCATGGGAGGGCGCCCAGAAGGAAGCAGGGCAGCAAAGATAAAATATGGATTTAGGGGAGCTGGAGAGATGGCTCAGCGGTTAAGAGTGCTGTCTGCTCTTTCGAAAGTTATGAGTTCAAATCCCACCAACCACATGATGGCTCACAACCATCCATAATGAGATCTGATCCCCTCTTCTGGGGTGTCTGAAGACAGCGACAGTGTACTTACATATAATAAATAAATAAATCTTTAAAAATATATATGGATTTAGAAAAAATTAACTCAGGAATACCGGAGGGGAGTGTGTATGCCAGACCAACCATTGAGCTAATAAGGCATAAGGCATATTAAAAATCTTTCTCTCTCTCTCTCTCTCTCTCTCTCTCTCTCTCTCTCTGTGTGTGTGTGTGTGTGTGTGTGTGTCTTTCATTTGCAAATCCAGAGAATTCTGTTGGTTAGCTAGGAGCTGATCACCCCTGGGAGGGAGCTCAAAGCAGATTAATTATTCCTTCCCCTCTGCAGTCACACTGCTCAAGTCACCCTCCCCTCTGAGTAGCTGCGGTGCAGGTGCACAGACCACACTGCCTTCTTGGGCAGTACAGCACTGACCCATCAGGAGGGGCAGATGGAAACCTCTCAGAGGTAGGGCCTGAGATGGCCCTTTCTCTTTTAATATACTTGTCCTGTTCTTCCCCTGTATACTTTTCAACTACAAGAAAGCATACATAGTTTTTTTGTTTTTGTTTTTGTTTTTTTTTTAATTTCACAGCTGAGATTTTATCTGCAGGGCACTCAGATAAAACACTCAGGGACACAGTTCACCAAGAGGCACAGACGGCCACACACAGAGCTTGCTGGGAGGAGCCTCTCAAGCCTCAGGCTCAGAGGCCATGACCTGTTCAAAAGTGCGGTAGAGTGGGCAAGACCCTGGGTGCCTTGCCAGCACCACAGAAACCAAACCAGGTACCATGCGTGATTCCCTCTGAGCTGAACTGGACATTGGGAGGTGAGAAAAAGAGAAGCCAAGAGAGAAAGGAGGCAAAAGCGCACAGTGTGCAGGGCTGAGCTGAGGTGTATTGTGTTGTGTTGTGTTGTGTTGTGTTTCGATTTGTGGTGATGGAGCTCCAACTCAGGACATGCTAAGTAGGCTCTCTACCCCCAAGGGACACCCCAGACCCTACTTGTACCCTCTTTTCTGTTTGTTTGGTTTACTGTAGTTTTGAGACCAGCCCTGTCTGGTCTGGAACTCACTATGTAGACTGGGCTAACAAAGAACTCACAGAGCTCTGTCTGTCCCTGCTAAAATGCTAGGACCAAAGACATGCACCCCCACACCACCTCTATTTTGCTGCTGTTGTTTATTCAGTTAAGGTCTGAGCTATATAGTAATATAACTCAGCTATATGGTAATATAACTACAATTCCCCTGCCTCTCACTCCTGAGTGCTAGGATTACAAGCACACATCATGCCTAGTTTCTTCAATCTTATTTAATTCCATGTAAATAAGTCTTATTTTGTGCAGGAGGAAACTGAGGCCCGGGTAGATGGAATAGCCTGTCCAAGGTCTCCAATTCATACTTGGGTCTACTCCTTGCCCTACAGAAAGACCCTCTTCCAATCACCACCCATCCTGGTTACAGGCCCCTGGATCCTGAAGTGACCCCTTCTCTGAGGCTGACCCTAAAGGACATTGCACATCTTACTCTTAGGCATTTTTCCAAAGCACCCAGCACATCTTCATTTTTGTTTGCTCTCCAAGACAGTGTCTTGCTGAGTTTCCCAGGCTGGTCTTACCCCTGAGCTAAAGTCATACTTCCTGACAGGAATGAAGATGCACAGGCTACACCCTGGAGCATTTAGAGCCTCTTACTTATCAGGAGGAGACAGATGGAACCATCACAGAGGTAGGACAGCATCTGGTCCCTTGGAACTAGTTCCAGGATTGACTGGGAGCCACGTTTGTACTGGGAAGCAAACTCAGTCTTCTGCAAGAGCAACAGAGCTTTTGGCATCTGAGCCATCTCTCCAGCTCCAGCCTCAGCCCCAGCCCTAGCCTCAGCCCCAGCCCTTTCTCTTTCAGTGTTCTCATCTTTGTCACCAGGGCATCTGGGCTCAGGACTGGATTTCCCTTCCAGCTTCAGCTGTCAAAGGTCTGCTAAGGCCCACTGCAGCGCTAATGACCCCAACAAGCCCTCTCAGCCTCACAACGTGCTCCTTCCACACCACTGTCATGCCACTCAGGAGGCATGTGTCAACAGGATTCTATTTCACAGAGAGGGAAGCTGAGGCCAGGAAATAAAGAAACCTGTATTGAGGCCACTGCTGTGGTCTGAATGTGCTGGCAGAGGTTCATTGGGAAACTTCATCTCAAAGCAACAGTGTTGGGAAAAGGTCTAACAGGATGAGATCAAACCCCGAGGATCTACCCTTGTCATTATGGTGACTTGTAAAAGCAAGTTTGTAGGCATGGTGGTGCAAGCCTGTAGTCCCAGCACTCAGGAGGCAGAAGCAGATAAATCTATGTGAGTTTGGGGCCAGGTTGCTCTACATAGTGAGTTTCAGGACAGCCAGAGATACGTTGTGAGACCTGTGTCAAAAGAGAAAAAAAGAGGAGGAGGGAAGGAAGGAAGAAAGGAAGGAAGGAAGGAAGGAAGGAAGGAAAGAAGGAAAGAAGGAAAGAAGGAAAGAAGGAAAGAAGGAAAGAAGGAAAGAAGGAAAGAAGGAAAAGAAAAAAAGAAAAGGAGGGTGTGGCTCAGTTGGCAGTGTTTCCACTTAGTATGCAAAAGACCCTGGGTTCATCTCCAGCATCATATAAATAGTTATGGTGGAACAAACCTATAATCTAAGCCCTGGGGAGATGGAAGCAGGAAATTCCAGGGCTTAAGGTAATCTTTGGGTCCATAGAGAGCTGAAGCCAGCCTGGGTCACATGAGAATCTATCTCAAGCGAAAAGCAATAGCAACCAAACAAAAATAAAGCGAGCCTAGCCCTGGCTTCACCGCTCCCCCCCCAACCTGTTAGGAGGCACAGAGGTCTTTGTGCTCACAGATAAGCACACAGGTACTCTGTAGTGTGCCATCTGTGTAAGGTCACCCACAAGGCTTCGTTATGTAGCTGTGACTGGCCTTGGTGATCTCCAGTCACTCCTCCAGTCCCTGGATGGATGCCCCAGTCTCTAATCTTACCTTGTTTTCATCTGGAGCTCCCCACAGCTTCCAATGCCCACCTAGCTATTCCCCCAATACTCAACAGGATGCAAAGGCGCAGGGGCCTTGGGGGTATCAGGGATTTTCGGAATGTAGGAAAACCAAATAGACTTTACAAGATTCAACCACCCAGGACCTGGCTCAGCCCCTTGAGTAATTTTTTATGGTTGCTGTAAGTAATGGCCACACATACAGTAGCTCACAACAAAATACATTTAGTACTTCAACGCATTAGAAGGTCAACATGGACTTTTCTTTTCTTTCAGTGCTGGGGGTTGAACCAGGACCTCAGCATGCTGGGAAAGCATCTACTGAGCCTGCATCTTCCATCCTGTATTTACTTTACTAACTTGTATATTTGTGTGCAGAGAAGGGGATGAGGGTACAGCCAGGTATAAAATGGATATTCTCGGGCTAAAACCTAGATGTAGACAGGGCTACATTTCTCGCTAGAATCTGTATATACTAAAACCAGATCTTATGCAACCCAAACTGACCCTGAACTTACTGTGTAGCCAGGACTAGCCATTGAACTCATGCTTCTCTTGACTCCCACGTCTTAAAATTACAAGCATGCAACACCATGCCCACCTTCTGTTTGTTTTCTTTTTTTTTTTAAGATTTTGTTTGTTTGTTTGTTTGTTTGTTTGAGACAGGGTTTCTCTGTGTTGCCCTGGCTGTCCTGGAACTCACTCTGTAGACCAGGCTGGCCTCGAACTCAGAAATCCGCCTGCCTCTGCCTCCCAAATGCTGGGATTAAAGGCATGTGCCACTACTGCCCGGCTAAAGATTCATTTATTATTATATCTTAAATACACTATAGCTGTCTTCAGACACACCAGAATAGGGCATCAGATCCCATTACAGATGGCTGTGACCACCATGTGGTTTCTGGGATTTGAACTCAGCACCTCTGGAAGAGCAGTCAGTGCTCTTAACCACTGAGCCATCTCCAGTCCCTATTTTGTTTTGTTTTGTGTTGTTTTTTTTTTTAAGATTTATTTATTTATTATATGTAAGTACACTGTAGCTGTCTTCAGACACTCCAGAAGAGGGCATCAGATCTCATTACAGATGGTTGTGAGCCACCATGTGGTTGCTGGGATTTGAACTCAGGACCTTCAGAAGAGCAGTTAGTGCTCTTAACCACTGAGCCATCTCCAGTCCCTATTTTGTTTTGTTTTGTTTTTAAAATCATTTGGAATAATGTCCCTCATTCTCTGGCCTCATGCCCCACCCTTGCTCTAGACCCCTCCAGAGCAGCCTTTTGCTTTTAGGACTTACAGGGTCAACTCAAGTCCTTGTATAGCTTTGCTCTGACCTTCATCTGTTACTCTGTGGTCTACCTTTAAGGACCCTTATGGGCACACTAGGCACACTCAGATCACGCTACATCAAGGTTAGCTGATGAATAATCTTCATTCCACATGAAACTCTGGCCCAGGCTAGCATGCAGTGGCTCTTCATGGGTGATCCCATTACTGACCATCTCTGGGGTGTGACTTGCTCCATTTTCAGCCTTGGTCGGCTCCAAACTCTTTGGCAATCTCTGTTGGTCCCTGCTCCTGGAAAGTCACTATACTGATGCCAAACAATGGAAACATCTAATCAGCATAGCACACTACAGCCTAGAGCTCCTGGACCCAGCTTCTAGGGACTAAAGGAATGTACCACCACACCTGACTTGTGCAGTGTTAAATCCCAGTTGTCCTCAACACAATCTACCATTTCTGGTTATTTAAATGTGGACACTGTAGAGGACCTACTTAACCTGTTTGGGGATTTGTTTGTTTTGTTTTTAAACAATATTTATTTTAAATTATGTTTGTGTGGGTATGTACACTTGAGTACAGTTCCCGTGGGGACCAGAGGTGTCAGATCCCCTGGAACTGGCTGTTGGAAGACATGAGAACTCAGAGTTTCTACAAAGAATTGCACACAGTTCTTACTCCTGAGCCATCTCCTCAGTCCTGGGAGCTACTCATCTATACTTGCTACCAAACTTCTTCCAAACCCAGGTATGGTGTGTGTGTGTGTGGGCTATATGTGTGCATACAGATGTGCTTGCCTACATATGCATGTATAGATGCAGAGGTTGACAGTCAGAACAGTCTGTATTGCTCCATTTTATTGTTTTGAGTCAGGGGCTTTCACTGAACCTGGCACTCCCCACTTAGGCTATATTGTCTAGCCATCAAGTCCCTGGGGCCCATCAATCTCCACTCTCCCAGCTCTGACCCATGCCTACTAGCCTAGGTTTGTATGTGAGTGTTGGGGCTCTGAATTCAGATTCTCTTGTTTACATAGCAAGTACTTTGCCTACTGAGTCATCTCCCTACCCACCAGGTTTCCTCTCTGAGTCCATCATGCTCCTGGAAACCCAAATTCCAAAGTCAGGAAAATCAAAAGTACTTCCCTCTTCACTAGCCAGCCATAGCCTGAGAAGACACATAAAACACAAGCCCCTTTACCTTCCAGATACGCTATGGCCCCTCCCTTCCAGACACAATGTCTTCCAAGTTGACTAATGATCTGGTTTTGTGGGAGCATGGTGACCAGGAATTCCTAAGACTTCCTAGGGGTTTTCAAGTCAGGGATCCAATGTTAGGAGCAAAATTAGGTGAGACTGTGATGATCTAATTGTTCCTCACTTGTAGACAGACTGTAGCCCACTCCCACTCATTTGCTTCCATCCTCCCTCTCCAAACACTACTGGATTGCTTTGGCCCTGGTTCCCCATCACTGCAATACCCTCCCAGCTCTGGCAATCTACAGGAGCACTGCCGTCTAGATAAAGCCTTGAGGGTTAACCTGTCCCATCACAAGAACCTTGGGACTCAGGCATGATGGGACCTGTCAGAGAAACTAGAACAACCTTTAATAATCTTGTGAGGACAGCAGTTCTTTAAAAGGGAGCCTCTGCTTGGGTGGGTATAGAGGTTTGTGCAATATGAATATTAAAGGCTCTGAGGTCTGCAAGAGAGAATGCTCCCTCACTTGATTCCATCTGGTCTCTCTCCTAGACTATGCAAGTACACAGTTATTGTCCCAGGATGCAGTCCAGTGCTTTCCACGCAACCCTTCATCCCCTGGGATCCAAGCCCACTGTGGACAGTGCTTGCCTCTTAGACCCATCAGTCAGAACCGCTGGGGCACACAGAATCAAACATGACCTGTGTGGCCTTGGGACACAGACCCTAGAGGCATTTCACCAGCAGCAGAACCTGAGGTGTGGCCTTCAGAGCCTGCCTCAGAGCAGGACTGCAGGGCAAGAGCTGCAGGGGAAACTGAGTCAGCAGCCCACAAGTCTGGCCCTGGAGGATCCTGAGGCTGCCACCATCTCCTCTGAGCTAGTAGACATGTCACTTGTCTGGTAGGGGTGGGGCATATAAAGCCCAAGTGAGTCCCCATTTCACTCCCCCTCTGCCATTTCACCTTTGCAAGCCTGTCTCCCCTGTGTGAGATGGTTGATGCCATCATGTCGCAAGGGCTGCTACACCGGTTGAGCTAACAAGGTCACCGAGCTCCTGTGAGTGGGAACCATGTGTTTCCCACATACAGAAAGTGCTTCATAAAAAGCAGTTCTGAACTTCAGAGCTGAGGAGATGGCCCAGTCAGCAAAGTGCTCGTCTTGCAAGCATGAAGACATGATGCCAATACACATCTATACAAACAGCCAGGCCTAGGACATACCTACACTCCTCATCTCAAGGCAGGAGAGACCTCCAGAGACAGTCAGATCCCTTGAGCTGATGGCCAGCCATCCTCACCTAATCTTCAAGCCCCAGCATCAGTAAAAGATCCTGTCTCAAACAACAGGGTGGGTGGGTGGCTGGAATCGTGGCTCAGTAGTTAAGAGCAGCCTCTGTTCTTCCAGAGGACCTGGGTTCAAATCCCACTATCTACAAGGAAGCACCCAAGCATCTGAAACTCTAGTCCCAGGGGATCCAATGCCCACTTCTGGCCTCTGAGGGCACTAGGCACTCCCATGCAGGCAGAACACCCACACACATAAGAAAAAAAAATAAGAATTTAAAAGATCCCCAAGGAGGAAGGCCTGAGCTTGTCCTCTGGCCCCCACATGCACACAAAGCCTACGTGCACATGTGCAAACGCACATAAAACTGAAAAAAGGGAAAACAGGGTTAAGCTGGTGAGGCAGCTCAGTGGGTAAAGGAACCTGCTGCAAAGCCTGACGACCTGAGTTTGTTCCTCAGGACTGGCTCCCATAAGTTGACCTCCACCCTCCACATACATGCCCCAAAATACTTGCGCAAATACAAGTGTGAGAGAGTATGCGCACACACACAAATACATAAATTAATGTAATTAAAATATTTTCTATTGTTGTTTTTGTCTGCTTTAAAAAGCAGGCCTGCAGTCGGGCGTGGTGGTGCACGCCTTTAATCCCAGCACTCGGGAGGCAGAGGCAGGCGGATTTCTGAGTTCGAGGCCAGCCTGGTCTATAAAGTGAGCTCCAGGAAAGCCAGAGCTATAAAGAGAAACCCTGTCTCGAAAAACCTAAAAAAGAAAGCAGGCCTGCACTATTCCTTAGCTTCCTAGTAGGAGGGGCCTAGTGGGAAGACTGGGAGGCAGGCCCTTGACTGTAGAACCCGGAGCTCTCTGGCCTCACTCTCCCACATGCTCCTTACTCCTGCCATGTGATACCTCTGGATCACAGGCCCATATCGAGTTGCAAACAAGCTAAAACCTTCCCTCACTCCACAGCACTTTTTTCCACTGTTGCTTCAGGCTGCCTTCAACTTTTTTTATACATCTGAAAAATGACCTTGAACTTCTGATCATCCTACCTTCCACCTCTCCAGTGCTGGGATCATGGGCATCCCTGGGCATGGTTTTACAGTGCAGGAGACCTAATGCGGTCCTCATGTGCACTCAGCAGGTACTCTACCAAGTGAGCCAGCCCCAGACTGGTTTTGTTGTTATTGTTTTGTTTTAGAGGTAAAGTCTTGCTGTGTAGTACAGGCTGGCCCCCTCCTGCCTCAGTCTTCTCAGTGCTGGGATTATAAGCATGTACAGTATGCCTGGCAAACCTTCTCTGTGTAAGTAGATTAGCTCAGGTGTTTTGTTATAGTGACGGAAAGCTGACTGGTAGAGAACTGCCCCAAGGGAAAGGAAGGCCTGGCAGTTTCTTCTTCTACTGCTATGTCAGACTTGGGGACTGAACAGGGGTGACAAACCACACGGTCAAACCAACTTTCCAGACTAGATGGACCTGTGGCTGTGGAAAAACCAAGGAGGCTGCCAGTCCCTGGGAGCTACAGAGGATCTGAGAACGGCACCTGGGCTGAATGAGATGAAGAGAGGGACCATGGAAGGTGACAACGCCCCTGATTGTAGCTAAGTGGAGAAGGATGGCTGGCCAGCTTAAAGATGATGGGTTTATTTTTGTTGTTGTTTGTTTTGCTTTGTTTTCTGAGGAAGGAAAGGTTTCTTTGGCTCGTGGTTCCATATCCCCCATCACCATGGGGAAGGCACGGAGGCAGGATCCTGAGGCTTCTGCCCCCATCGTCCCTGAGTCGGGAAGCAGAGGGATGAATACTTGGTGCTCAGTTTGTTTATTTGTTTATTTGTTTGTTTGTTTAAGACCTCTGCCCATGAAGTTGGTCCACCCACTTTTAGGATGGGTCTCCTCTCCGTTAAACCTTTCTGGAAACATCCTCAGGGGTGTGTTTCCATGGTGATTCTAAATCCTGTCAAGTTAACAATCAGATTAAGCATCTCAGGAATGTTTTTGTTTCCTTCTGAGACAAGGTCTCCACATGTAGCCCAGGCTGACCTCCAATTTATAACCTTCTTAATTCAGTCTTTCAGATGCAGGGAATTATAGATCTGTGCTACACCAGGGTTAGATCTTGTTTGAGAATGGGCTTCATGTAGCTGTCTGGCCTTGAACTCCTGAACAGCTAAGATTGTTAAAAGATAACTGGAAAGGTAAGCATCTAGCATGGTGTGCAACACATAGTAGGTAGCTAACCACTGTATGCTCAAGTGGCAGTATAGGCCACCTGTGTGCAACACATAGAAGGTGGCTAGCCACTGCATGCTCAAATGGCAGTATAGGCAGACAGGGCAGTAAGAGCACAGAGCCATAGGTTACATGAATAGAAGCAGAGTCTACAATGAGGAAGACAACCCACACCTCCCCAGCCTTCATCACCGAGGTTATGCTCTGCACAGCTCGGGATCTGGAAAGACCAACAGAACCCAGAGAGTGTGAGGTCCTGAGACTCCATCCAGTAGGAATCCTGGAGAAGCAGGGACTCCGTCTGGGCTTACACACAATCTGAACAGGCCCAGGCTGGTACCCAGGGTCAGTGCAGGTTCACTCCAGGACAGGCCCCATAGGGCTATGAAACCACCCTGCTCAGTACCTGAAGTCATTTTCTCAAAAAAAACAAAACAAAACAAAAAAAAAAAAAACAAAAAACAAAAACCCTGCTTTTGGGTGATCCTGAGCACAGTCAAGTGTGGAAACAAGTTTGTCAGCAGTAGTTCCTAGTGACCATGTCGAAGCCCAGAGTCACCTCCTCCAGAACAGAAACAAAGATCTGCTTGTCTTTGTCTACCTTTTTTTTTTTTTTTTTTTTTGGATACAGGCTCTCACCATGTAGCCCTGGCTGTCCTGGAACTCACTGTGGAACAGGCTGGCTTCAAACTTAGATACACTTGACTCCTGAGTACTGGGGTTTAAGGTACGTGTCCCCACACAGGTCCTTTTTCTACTCTACTTCTTTTTTTTTTTTTTTTTTTTTGTTTTTCGAGACAGGGTTTCTCTGTATAGCCCTGGCTGTCCTGGAACTCACTCTGTAGACCAGGCTGGCCTCGAACTCAGAAATCCGCCTGCCTCTGCCTCCTGAGTGCTGGGATTAAAGGCGTGCGCCACCACGCCCGGCTCTACTCTACTTCTTAACGAAGAACAGCTTATAGCACCTAGCACAGTCCTGATGTGCACCCTTGGCCCTTGTCAAGCAGGGCACAATTGTTTGTGTACAGTGCCTCCAAGGACACTGGGGAGCCCCACAGTACAGGCTGAGGGGCAAGCAGTGCACAGGAGTCCCACTGGGTAGACGTGAGGCTCAGAAGACACAGTTGTCACTGAGTCAGCCCCAAGAGTGAACCGTGGCTCCAGAGTCCCCAGAAAAGAAACCGCGGATGGAGATAGTGCTAATCATGGAAGTACACGAACAGGAAAAGTGCAGCCTGCCCAGCGCTGCTCTCCCAAGTCCTCTGCCAGCCTCATTCCCATTGAGGACACTCAGCTCTCACCTGTGCCAAACTGGTTATTGGATCAATATTGAGAAGAGTGCTAAAAAAAAAAAAAAAAAGCCCCACCCCCCACCCCCAGTGGCCAACTTCACTCCCTGTGGATACCAGGCCTCAGGACACCAGTGCACAGCACCTAATGTATAGACCCTGATGGCTACCAGCTTACAGTGAGATCAGTTCCTGATAGCATGCTGTAAGTTGAAGGTAAATTGAAAACGCATTTGTGCCTAGCCAGCGGCTCAGCGGCACAGCACACTGAGTGCTGGGTTTTCATCGAGTGGCTGATCTGGAGGTGGCTGTTCTGTCTTCAGGCCTGGACTACTGTTTGCTCTGATGCCTGAAGAGCAAAGGCTGGTTTGTGTCATTGGTGTGTGTGTGTGTGTGTGTGTGTGTGTGTGTGTGTGTGTGTGTTATAGTAAAATGACATCTAGCCCAGTTTAAAAGAGGGCCAAGGATATGAATACAAGTTTCTCGTACACATGGCCAATCGATCTCCACACCACCATTCATTTGTGAAACACAAATCAAAACCACAATGAGATTCCACTTCACCCCCACTAGCACGGGTAAAATGAGACAGAAGGGAACAAGTGTTGACAAGAATGAGAAGACACCAGAGAGTGTCCTTAGAGTCGTGGCAGCAAGGTAAGATTGTGTAGCCTGCCCTGGAGAACAGGTTTGCAGTTCCTCAAAATGCTAATCATAGTTACCAGCTGATCCAGGATTTCACTGCTTGGTATATACTCAAAGGAATTGAGCCGGGCGGTGGTGACACACGCCTTTAATCCCAGCACTTGGGAGGCAGAGGCAGGCAGATTTCTGAGTTTGAGGCCAGCCTGGTCTACAAAGTGAGTTCCAGGACAGCCAGGGCTATACAGAGAAACCTTGTCTCGGAAAAAAAAAAAAAAAAAAGCTGTCCTCTCATCTCCACATTTGTGTCATAGCATGCACACACACACACACATTAAACAAACAGACACATTTTTTTGCAGGCTCCGAAATGCCTAGCTACATCCATGCGGTCAAAGCAACTAGTTCCTGAGGGGGAAGTGCCCGTTGTATGGGAGCAGCTCTATCCTGGGATGAGAAGTGCTTTGAATTTGATAGCCAAGGTTGTATAATTCAGTGAGTCTATGGGAAACCTCTGAATTGTCCTTGTAAAGAGGGAACGATTACAGCAGACAAAGCCCATCTGTCAATAAAGGAGGCAGGTGAGACAGGGTCTCATGTAGACCAGGCTGGCCTTGAACTTATTGTATAGTTGAGGGTGACTTTGAACTCCTGATTCTCCTGACCCCATCTCCCAAGTGCTGAGGTTACAGGTATATGTTGTCATGTCTGGTTCAACAAAGCTGTTTCAGAGAGAGAGGGACAGAGACAGAGACAGAAAGACAGAGGAAGAATCTCTCTCTCTCTCTCTCTCTCTCTCTCTCTCTCTCTCTCTCTCTCTCTCCCTCCCTCTCTCTCTCTCTCTCTCTCTCTCTCTCACACACACACACACACACACACACACACACACGGGTGGGGGAGAACAGACATGGCTGGGAAAGCAGCTTTAGGAGAATTTTAGAGCCAGATGGGCTAGTGTGGCAGAGGCCACATCACCCAGAGTTCTGGTCCCACTCTCTACAGATCTGTTTCCTTGACCAAAACAGGGTGTCCCCCCCCCCAACTCCACCATTATCACCTCCACCACCACACACATTATTTTCACCATGCCTCCCCTAACACATGTTCCCACCTCTAGGTAGGGCCCTGGATTATCTAGGGCAGTTTTAAACAGAACAAAAGAGAACAATAGCACTCTTGGAGAACCGTTCTGTCCCCTTTAAAAGACCTGTTGGAGGCTTGAGGACCAGGATTCTCTGAGCAGAAACCACCGGATGAGGATGGCTGTCATGAGGAGAAGTAACTCCAAGAGGGCTGAGTGTGGTTCCCTGGGGTCTGCCAGCACCCTCTCCCCTGGGGCCATCCAGCCTCTGTCCCCCACCCCACCCCACCCCCATTGTCTTTACTAATTTCACTCTACAGGTTCCTTTCAGCACAGGGTTCTCCCAACCTGGCGAGGGAGGGAGGTGGCTTTACCTGATCTGAGCCAGAGGCAGAGGCTGAGACCCTTTGCATTCCCTAAGCTTCTGGCTTCCACCACAACAGGCTGAGAAAGGCCTCTAGATACTTAGCCAAATCCTTCATTTCCAAACGGGGAAACTGAGGTCCAGTGAGGCCAGGCATTTCTAAAAGTCCACAGCAAGCCAGTGATAAGAGTCAGAGCTGGTCATGGACTGTCTAAGCTATGGAAGTGTCAAAACAAATACGAGGGGCAAATGGTTCATCCTGCCCCGATGTCATCCACAATGGACACTGAGGGGCCTCAGCAAGCCAGGGAAGTGCAGAGCTGGGCTTCCATCCCAGGCCACCAAGGAAGCACAAGGAGCCAAGCCTAAGGATCAACCATGTCTCCCAATCCTCCTGAAACCACCCCACATAACCCCCAACCCACCCCCACCCCTGCTTGACCAGTCCCATGTCCCATGTCCCATTACCTGGAGTCCCTGGGCTCATGTGAGCTGCAAGGTGAGCTGTGTGTTGACTGTGAATGTGGCCAGGCTGGGGAAGGAGAGGCCATGGCACCGTGACAGCAGAGGGCGGGGCAACCATGACGTTGCCCCTGGGCCCCGGCTGGCTCACCCTGGTGCTGTGGCATTCCTTCCTGTGGTGCTATCAGCCCCCAGGCCTTCCTGTCTGACTTGCCTCTTCCCCCAGCATCCTAGGAGGGGCTGATGGTGGCAAACGCACCCCGCAGACCCCAGGATCACACTGAAACCTGAAGCCCCAAGTGGCAACCATGTTGGACCTCCCCAGATCGTGACAAGCTCCAGGAAGGGAGGAGTTGAGGGTTTGTCTTGGGTTCTCCCTCCTTACCCAGGAGGTTGATTCAGGCTCCAGTCATGTGTCCCGACCTGCCCTGCAAGTTAGAAGATGCTGTCATGTTCCTTGCTCCTGGATACCAAGGCTGGAGTGGTGTATGGAGAGGATGAGGGAGTTCAGGGACCATGGAGAGGGGCTGAAAGCCATACAGTGCTTCCCCTTGGGGAGGGAAGCAAGGAGGCAGGTCAGGAGAGCAGCCTCCTGTCTAGGACGGGTAGGAACTCAGTCCTCAAGAGGCAGGAAACCAAGGGTTACCTCACCCCGCTGCCACCTCTGCGTTGTGCTCACTCATCAGTCACCCTGAGCAGCAGGACAGGAAATGTTTGCTGTCACTGTCCAAGGGAGTACCGACCAGCAGGGATAAAAGGCAGGGCCATGAGCTTCCTGGAAAAGCAGCCCCGCTCATCCTAGGCTCAGGCCCGACCCATGACTGTTCGCTCAAGCTCAGCATGACCTCAACCTGTGAAGCAAGTCCTACAGACCTGACTCTGTTGTCCCCCAAACCCACCCCTGCTCCCAATCCACTTCCACAGCCACCATGTGGTTCTTACACCGCCACTCCTCTTCCCCAGCTTCTGCCCTGCCCCTTCCCCATCGCTGTCCAATTGGGCAGCTAATTCAGCTCTGTACCCACTATGAATAACTGTCAGTTCTCAGGGCACAGCCCATTCTGGAAGTCCATCTGCCCCATGCCTCTTGTTCCGACCTTAACTCTATGACAGCCTCTCTCCCTCAGCCAGTGCTATCCCAGATAGGCACCTACCTCAGGACCTTTGCACTGGCTGTTCTATTCAGAACTCTTTCCCTTAGAAAGCCTTCTTCCTTCACTCTTTAGGTCTCTATTCAAATGTTACCTTCCCAAAGGGCCTGCTGTGATCAACCTGCTAGGGCTCTAGCTCCTCCTCAGCCTACCTCAGCCTGTTTCAGCCTGCCTTAGTCTGTTACAGCCTGCCTCAGCCTGCCTCTGCCTGCCTCGCTGTTCCACACTCCACACATTATTTTCTGGCGCAGACTTCCTCATGAAACATGTGCTCTAGGATCTGGGACAGGGACCAATGTGTAGAAGGCATTCAGTCAATTTTGCTGCATGAGAAAGCGATCAGAAAGGTTAGCCTGATGTGTGCGTGTGTGGTGGTGGGGAGGGTGGAGGGCACACTCCAGACATCACCCCATATGGTATGAGAACAAGTAAACAAACAAACAAAAAAACTTATTTATTCTCATAATGTACTCACTTCAGATGAGCAAGAGACAAAATCACCTGGAAACCCCTTAGAAACTGCTAAGCCCCCCGGGCCCTTCCTAGCCACGTGCAATCACAAGTTGTCCCCAGGCTATCCTAGCACATCTGCGCTGACACATGCTCATGTCAGAGCCCCACCAGTCTGAATGTTTTCTGCCATCTTGAAGGATTAAATGACTGGCACACAGGAAGTGCCTTCTCAAAGGAATCGTCTAACTTTGGTTTCCCTTCTCTGATTCTGTCATGAGGCACTTCCCCCCACCCCCACCCTGTGCCTCAGTTTCCCTCTCTGCCTCTCCTGAAGCACCTGCTTGGATATTTACCTGGAGCCTGACAGCGGTACCTCCACGTGGGTAGATGTCATAGTCAGGGCGGACCTGTCTGAGGTGTCAAGGCCCCACCTTAGCTCCACCCAGGTGACGTCAGTGCCCAGCGTGTGGGTGACTCAGAGCCTCCCACCAGGATAGAGCACAGCTGACAGCCCCCGGGGAGTCAGCACAGCAGCTGGGCTTGACTGACAGCTTTCCTGCATTCCAGAACTGCTACCCAGGCCCCTGACTCAGCAGGCACGTGCACCCTACAGACAACAGACAGACAGCCCAGCCTCAGTTTCCCCATTTGTTAAAATGATAAGGCAGCAGCTCCCTACACATGACAGGAGTGCTTGTGTCTGCTGGCCAATGACACCCAGCCTTTGCAATCTATGCCTTAGTGTTCTTGGGATTAGATCATGGGATTCTTGAAGAAGCCCCAGTGACTTGTTAGACCTATAAGTGTAGAAGGAAAAGAAAAGAAATCTCCCCTGCTGTGAACCCCAGGGGTCTGGCTGTTTACACCCCACCCCACCCCCCAAGGATGTCTGGGAAGACAGGACCTAGCTTTTCCATCTGAAATTGCCTGTAAAATGACTTCTCCAAGGCCAGGGGTAATGGCTCACACTTGTTCTTCCAGTGCTCAAGAGGTTGAAGCAGGGGGATTTCTGTGAGTTTCAAACCAGCCTGGTCTACATAGGGAGATTTTTAGCTTTAAAAATCAATTTGTTTGACTAAATTAAACCCAAACAAACAATTCTAAATCAGAGTATTGTGTCCATTTCATGGATACAAAAAGTGAGATGAAATTATTTTTCTCAAGGTCACAAGGCTGGGCTGAGATTGGCACCAAAGTCTCATTGGCTTGAAACCCCAACCCTTCCCACTCCATGGAGAAACTCCAAGTTAATCCATAGGCTTACACAGGTCCAGTTTTTGCTATTCAAACGTAGGACTGAAACCTGAGCTTTCCCCCTCCTCCTTCCCCTTCTCCTCCTTCTTCCTCCTCCTCCCTCCTCCTCCTTCTTCCTCCTCCTCCCTCCTCCTCCTTCTTCCTCCTCCCCCTTCTCCCTCCTCCTTCCTCCTCCTCCTTCCTCCTCCCCCTTCCTCCTCCCCCTTCCTCCTTCTCTCTCTGCTCCTCCCCCTTCTCTCCCTCCTCCGTTCTCTTCCTCCTCCTTTCTTTGGTGTTGGGAACCAAACCGAGGGCCTAGTTCAAGCCCCCACCACTGAACCACACCCCCAGCCATTGATCTCCTTTCTAACCAGCAGGCTAACCCTGCTGGACATCACTCCACACACCTACTTACCTTTCTCTTGGTGAGATGTCAGTCCATGCCCCTGGCCTGCTTTCTGCTTGCTCTCGCCTTTGCTGCAGAGTTGATGGGAAGAGTCAGATCCCCTGTCAGCTCGGTGGTGGGCAGATAGTTCCTGTGTCCACGGCCACTCTGAAAGTGCTGAATAGCCATTCCCTTGTCTATTCACAGCAGCGAAGCAGACTGAATGAACAGTTTTTAGTGGATTGGATTCTATCCCCCTCCCCCTAGTGCTGTGAATAGAATGTAGGCCTCCTAGGGTATTGCTGAGTCACACCCTGAGTCTAGCACCTCACTGGTGGGTGCTGGGCAAGAGCTCTAAGGGTGAGTCAAGTCTCCCGCTCCTGAAGTCATTCTTTTTCAAAACAAAGTCTCACTATGTAGCTGTGGGTGGAAGTATTTTGGATACCATGCTAGCCTCCAACTCACAGAGATTCTCCTGTCTCTGTGGCTGTCTCTCTGTCTCTCAGGGGCTGGGATTAAAGATGTGGGTCACCATGCCTGACCCTTGAATGGTCATCCTTAAGCTCATTTTATAGCTGAGAGTGTCTACACCTAGAGGTGGAAGGGAATTGCCTGTGGATGCCAAGGACTTTGAGGGCAAAGGTAGGACCGCAAGCCAGATCCTCTGCCCTCCAGGGAAGACCTTCTGGGCTCTTTGTGGAAGGAGACACGTTCCTTGCTCTTCTCTCTCACCTCAGACAGGTGTGCACTGCAGAGCAACCCCATGTCAAGCCCATATTGCCAAAGCAAGAGAAGGCAGACAGGCCACTGTGGCTGGGAAGGGCCAACTTCCAAAAGGACCCATTTGAGGAAACACCTCCCTCCAGAAGAGGGAAGGGTAAGACCCCCGAGCAAATGGACTTTAGGGAGATCCTGAAGCCCCGGATTCAGTAATTTATTTGAAGTCACACAGTCATTATCAGTAAGTTTTGGAGGTTCAGAAACAGATGTGGTGGTGCAAGCCCCCAATGTTAGCATGGAAGAGGTTGAGGCAGGAGGACGGTGACTTTGAACCCAGCCTGGATAATATATCAAGACCTTGTCTTAATTCAATAACAACAACAACAACAACAAATTGGAGGTGTAAGTTAACCAAACTTACTGTGGCTTCCTCCTCCATCAGGCACAAACACTGGCTTTCTACAGGGGAAGGAAAATTGAGAGCAATAAATGTACCTGACTGAGGAGCCAAGATCAGAGAGAGGCAGATGTATCCAATAGATCCTGGAGGAACCAATGTTTGGGTTTCAGCAAGGGGGAAGACAATAGGGACAGCCATGTGGAGGCCCTCTTTCCTGGGGACCAGTGCACCACTAGAAAGGGGTAGGGAAGGCTGCTGACTGAGGTGGCTCAGCCGGTGAAGGCACTTGCCAGGAATGTCTAGACACCTTAGTTCAATCCCCAGAACCCATGTGAAGCCAAGAAAAAGAGCCAACTCCATAAAGTGGTCCTCTATCCTCCATACATGCACCATGGCACCGCTCCCATCCCCAAATCATAAGTTTTAATTTTATTTAAAACTGGGGAGGGAGTGGTCAGGTTATGGGCCTTCAGGTCTTTTTTTTTTTTTTTTAAAGATTTATTTATTTATTATATGTAAGTACACTGTAGCTGTCTTCAGACACTCCAGAAGAGGGCACCAGATCTCGTTACGGATGGTTGTTAGCCACCATGTGGTTGCTGGGATTTGAACTCTGGATCTTTGGAAGAGCAGTCGGGTGCTGAGCCATCTCACCAGCCCCGGGCCTTCAGGTCTTTATGACTTCAACTTATAGGTGAAAGATGGAGAAGACCAGCCGTAATTGTGCATGCTTGTAATCCCAGCATTCAGGAGCTTGAGCTAGGAAAGTTCTATGCCTCTGCTGCACAGCAAGTTTGAGGCCAACCTGGGCTACATGAGATCTTGAAAAAACTGGAGTGAAGAAATGAAGAAAAATCCCTATGAGACTGTAAGATGTCTTTGCCTAGGTACTCGGTGCCAAAAGAAACCCTCCCAATGCGGAAGCAACGTGGACGCTTCTGAACCCTACAGTTCTGCAGAGGCCACCGATCTTCCAGGAGACAGAAAAGCAGCGCAGAGGAAGAATCCCACTGACCAGCGCTGGTTCCCGCATGCACGCACGCACGCACGTCGACTGTGAGCTCACTGGGCCTCTTACAGGGCTGGGCTTTACAGAGGGGGCTGGCACAGCTCTTGTCTCTGCAGCCCTCACAGCGGCCCCTGGAAGCAAAGCCCGACATAGTGTCTAGGTGAAAGTCAGAGCCCAACAGCAGGCATCACGTGGCCATCAGCCAGAGGCTGTCTGGAGCCAGCACATTAGAGGGGCTCTGCCTTCCTGTGCGGGAAGGAAGTGAAGTAAAACAATGAGGCTGGGGGAGGGGAAATCTGCTGGGACAATTCTGCTCTCTAGGAGATGCCTGACAAGAATAAAGAACCGGCTGGGAGTGGGCTGGGGCTTAGTGGCAGAGCCTGAGCCTGAGCCTGAGCCTGAGCCTGAGCCTGAGCCTGAGCCTGAGCCTGAGCCTGAGCCTGAGCCTGAGCCTGAAAATTGAGGGATCTCGAGTTCTATCCATAATGGAAGTGGTCCTTTTCTGACAAATAGAAAGCGGGGGCTGGAGAGATGGCTCAGTGGTTAAGAACTCCTATTTGATCTTCCAGAGGAGCCCAGCTCAGTTCCTAGCACCCAGATACGGTGACTCCACCTCCAGGGGATCCGGCACCATCTTCTGCCCTCCAAAGACATATGACATACATACATACATACATACATACATTCATACATTAATGCTTTTTTAAATTTTCAGTTGAGAGGAGGAAGGAAAAAAGTTACAACAGAAGGA
Organism: Mus caroli; assembly: GCF_978045245.1. Taxonomy (NCBI): domain Eukaryota; kingdom Metazoa; phylum Chordata; class Mammalia; order Rodentia; family Muridae; genus Mus; species Mus caroli. The sequence goes on along the minus strand of NW_028227262.1, from coordinate 32,895,300 downwards.
AGGAAGCAGGGAGGGAGGAAGGAGAATCAGAAGAACATTCTTACAGTTCCATTACATCCATTTATTGGGGCGAGGCCACAATGCCTGTGTGGAGGTCGGTCGACAGCTTGCAGGAGTCAGGTCTCCCCTTTACCATGTGGCTTCCAGGGATCAAACTCGGGTTGTCAGGTTTGACTGCAAGCACTGGCTGGGCCGTCCCACCAGCCAGGAAAAAACTCCTTAGTTGGGCAGTTGGGGGCACACGCCTTTAATCCCAGCACTCAGGAGGCAGAGGCAGGCGGATTTCTGAGTTCGAGGCCAGCCTGGTCTACAAAGTGAGCTCCAGGACAGCCAGGGCTATACAGAGAAACCCTGTCTCGAAAAACCAAAACCAAAACAAAAACAAACAAACAAACAAAAAGCATGGCGATCATCCCAAGACAGCTGCATTACCACCAGCAGCCACTCCAGCCAGGGTGAGCACCTCCCGAAAGCTACCTAGACTGAGTTCTCTCCTCAGCTAACCTACTTTTCCATCCACTACAGTGCCTCCCAAGACACACTGCAGTTGGTGTACCATGAGGGAGGAAGGGGCTGGGGTCTCAAGTGAGTCTAACATTCTACATCTGTCCTGTGTTATCAGACCTGATTTTGTAAGGATAGTCACAGCTTCTCTGATTTCAAGATGCCAGAAGAGAGGATATTGTACAATAAACACAGCAAGGTGTATGCTGGGGACATGGGTGGGATGGGGGTGGAGCGGGGTGAAGCACTTACTGTCCAAACATGAGGACTTGAGCTTGGACCCCTAATGCTAGCCTTAAAAATAAGCCAGAGGGTTGGAGAGATGACTCAGCGGTTAAGAGTATTGACTGCTCTTCTGAAGGTCATGAGTTCAAATCCCAGCAACCACATGATGGCTCACAACCATTCATAATGAGATCTGATGCCCTCTTTTGGGGTGTCTGAAGACAGCTACAGCGAGCAAGCAGAGCCGGAGAGAGAAGAACATACACAATAAATAAGCTAATTGAATGAAAATGCTCTAAAATTTTGTGTGCACGCATGCGCATGCCTGCTTATTTATATGTGTCCCAGAAACCTGCAAGGTTCAGAAGAAGGAATTTGAGCTCCTGGAACTGGAATTGTGAGCCACCGTACAGTACTGGGAACTGAACCCTGGTCCTCTGCAAGAGCACTGCTATCCTTAACTTTTGAACATCTCTTCAACCTTAAATAAATGTAATTCTAAAAAATAAAATCAAGCTGGATATGGTGGATCGGATGAGAATGCTCCCGAGGGTTCTTGTGTTTGAATGCTCAGTCCCTTGTTGGTGGGACTGTCTGGAAAAGACTCGGAAGTATGACCCTGTGGATGAGATAGATCCCTGAGGGTGGCTTTGAGATTTCAAAAGCCTAGGTCTGACCCAGTTAGTGCTCTCTGCCTCATGCCTGTGGGTCAGGATGTAAGCTCTAAGGTACTGTTCCAGCCTCATGCCTGCCTGCCTGCCTGCCTGCCTGCCTGCCTGCTGCCTGCCTGCTGCCTGCCTGCTGCCTGCTGCCTGCCTGCTGCCTGCCTGCCTGCCTGCCTGCCTGCCTGCCTGCTGCCTGCCTGCCTGCCTGCCTGCCTGCCAGCCTGCCTGCCTGCCTGCCTGCCTGCCTGCTGCCTGCCTGCTGCCTGCCTGCTGCCTGCCTGCCTGCCTGCCTGCTGCCTGCCTGCTGCCTGCCTGCTGCCTGCTGCCTGCCTGCTGCCTGCCTGCCTGCCTGCCTGCCTGCCTGCCTGCCTGCCTGCCTGCTGCCTGCCTGCCTGCCTGCTGCCTGCCTGCCTGCCAGCCAGCCTGCCTGCCTGCCTGCTGCCTGCCTGCTGCCTGCCTGCTGCCTGCTGCCTGCCTGCCTGCCTGCCTGCCTGCTGCCTGCCTGCCTGCCTGCCAGCCTGCCTGCTGCCTGCCTGCTGCCTGCTGCCTGCCTGCCTGCCTGCCTGCCTGTCTGCCTGCCTGCCTGCCTGCCTGCCTGCTGCCTGCCTGCTGCCTGCCTGCCTGCCTGCCTGCCTGCCTGCTGCCTGCCTGCTGCCTGCTGCCTGCTGCCTGCTGCTGTGTTCCCCGCCGTGATGATCATGGACTCTAGTCCTCTGGAACTGTGAGCCTCAGTAAATATTTTCTTTTATAAGTTGCCTTGTCCATGGTGTCTCTTAACAGGAATAGAAAACTAAGACACTAGGCATGATGGCACATACCTTTGATCCCAGCATTTGGAGGCAGAAGAAGGCAGATCTTTATAAGTTTGAGGTTAGCCTGGTCTACAGAGTAAGTTCCAGGACAGCGAGGGCTACAAGGTGAAACCCTGTCTCAAGATACATAAATAAATAAACAAATAAATAGAATTCCAATTGGTGATAATGATTCGGCTAGTAAGTGCACTTGCTCGCCGGGCTGACCGCTGGCGTTCAGTCTGTAAGATATGCACTGAGGATAAAAAGAGAACTGCCTCCTGGAAGTTGCCCTTTGACCTCCGCATCTATATCACAATGACTGGGGAGTCACGGTAGCAAGTGGGCAGAGCAGGAAGCTGGCAGATGACATCCAGGTAGCACAAAGGAAGCAAAGAGAGTGAATCTGAAATAACACAAGACCAGAAACTCTCAAAGCCCGACCCCATTGACAGACACACTTCCTCCAGCCAAGTTCCATGACCTAAGAAGTCCCTAACCTGCCCTGGAGCGACGGCTCAGCAGTTAAGAGCATGTGCTGCTCCTTTGGGGGCCCAGGTTCAGTTGCCAGCATTCATATGGTGCCTCAGAAACTATCCATAGCTCAGGTCCCCAAGGATCCGGTGCTTTCTTCTCACCTCCTTGGCATCAGGTATTCAGATGGTAGACATGCGGGTACCACACGCAAACACATAAAGTAAAATCAATTAAAATCTTTTTTTTTTTTTTTTTGGTTTTTCGAGACAGGGTTTCTCTGTATAGCCCTGGTTGTCCTGGAACTCACTCTGTAGACCAGGCTGGCCTCAAACTCAGAAATCCGCCTGCCTCTGCCTCCCAAGTGCTGGGATTAAAGGCGTGAGCCACTACGCCCGGCTAATAAATTAAAATCTTAAAAAAATGTCCATAACCTCCCCACACAGGATCACCAATAGGAGACCAAGTGTTTAAATACGTGAGCCTATGGGTGACATTTCTCATTCAAACAACTACATGTGGGCTCCAGGGCTGGGCTCTCGGGTTGCTGGCTTGCACAGCAAGAACTTTTACCAGTGGAACCATCGTGCAAGCTCTTCTACACTGTGAGCCTTGAAGCTAGGCCTTATCAGGCTATGCCCACTTGCAGCAGCAGCCTTTCTTGTAGCTACTATACAGGAAATGACAAGGCCTCCTCCAAGATCCTGTCTGTGAGGCTGTAAACAGACTCCACAGCTGCCCAGATTCCAGGAGAATGACAGGTACCAACTGCACTTCCTCAAGGAAGTGTAAACGCAGACCTCAAGTTGCCAGACTCAGAGGTATCAGAGAGCTACCGCACATCCCTGGCCTGGCACATCACCATCTATGTGATGAAAACACCTCACCTAGGTGTACCCCTCCTCCCGAGCTCCTGAGAGCAGCACATTCCTTCCTTCCCTTGCTGCTTAGGAATCAGGGTGAAACCTGGCCTCTTCCCCTGAGACCTATATGAAGCACACACTCTGCCTCCAGAGCCAGAATTCTCACCAGAGTTTCTGCCATGCTATCTGTGTACCTTCCCATAGCATAAATAACTCTTCTAACAAGCTTCTTCTATTATTTATTTATTTATTTAGGTTTTTCAAGACAGGGTTTCTCTGTATAGCCCTGGCTGTCATAGAACTCACTCTCTAGACTTAGACTAGGCTGGCCTTGAATTCAGAAATCCACCTGCCTCTGCCTCCCAAGTGCTGGGATTAAAGGTGTGCACCACCACTGGGCAGCCCAACAAACTTCTTTTTTTTTTTTTTTTAATTTATTTATTATTATATGTAAGTACAATGTAGCTGTCTTCAGACACTCCAGAAGAGGGCGCCAGATCTCGTTACGGATGGTTGTGAGCCACCATGTGGTTGCTGGGATTTGAACTCTGGACCTTCGGAAGAGCAGTCGGGCGCTCTTACCCACTGAGCATCTCACCAGCCCCCCAACAAACTTCTTAACCAAGAGAACAATCCACCTCAGTGTGTCCCTTAAGCCCCCTAAGGAGGCCTTTCATAAATCTACATTTTGTAGGATCACAGCAGAAAGCTTTTCCACAGTAAAGGACAGGTCCTGAATCCTTTGTGGAACTCCAGTGGCTCCTGGTTTTACTTTTTCAGATTATAATAACATTTAAAGCATCTTTTTTTTTTTTTTTTTTGGTTTTTCGAGACAGGGTTTCTCTGTGTAGCCCTGGCTATCCTGGAACTCACTTTGTAGACCAGGCTGGCCTAAAAATACTTTAATGTATTTTAATAGCAAATTTACAGGAACAGCACAAAAGACTGACAACATTAAAAACATGTACTTGTATGTAGGACAACTCAGTTAGAAAAGTACAGTGAATGGATGGAATTTACTGTGTGATAAAAATGCTACAAACACCATTTAGTTGCCGACAATAAGAAATTTACTTATTTTTAAAAAAATCCAAATGCTGACATTGTCCAGAAATTTATTTTTTTTTAAAGATTTATTTATTATATGTAAGTACACTGTAGCTGTCTTCAGACACTCCAGAAGAGGGCATCAGATTTCCTTACGGATGGTTGTGAGCCACCATGTGGTTGCTGGGATTTGAACTCCGGACCTTTAGAAGAGCAGTCGGTGCTCTTAACCACTGAGCCATCTCGCCAGCCCCCCAGAAATTTTTTTTTTTTTTTTTTTTTTTGGTTTTTCGAGACAAGGTTTCTCTGTGTAGCCCTGGCTGTCCTGACACTCACTTTGTAGACCAGGGTGGCCTCGAACTCAAAAATCCGCCTGCCTCTGCCTCCCGAGTGCTGGGATTAAAGGCATGCGCCACCACGCCCGGCTCAGAAAATTTTTTTAAAGATTTATTTATTATTATACATAAGTACACTGTAGCTGTCTTCAGATGCACCAGAAGAGGGCGTCAGATCTCATTACCGGTGGTTGTGAGCCACCATGTGGTTGCTGGGATTTGAACTCAGGACCTCTGGAAGAGCAGTCAATGCTCTTAACCGCTGAGCCATCTCTCCAGCCTGTCCAGAAAATTTTAACAGGTTTATTTATAATTGTTATAAAGTTGAACTGTTGAAATGTGTTCACTGAAACATTTTGCTCTCATTAACGCTTTACATCTTGCATTTATATTAAAAATTCACACACAAATGAACGTGGAGAAATGCCAATACCTGATTCTGTCTCCTATGTTTCCACTCACAATCATATACTTAGATACCTTTGACCCCATGGAAAAAATATCTAACATTCAGAACTACTGATAACAGGAAGAAGAGGAAAAACAAATTTTTTTGAGAATGAAATGTTTCCCCTCATAATGGACTCTTAAGCACGTTCTCTGAGTGTGCGGAGTGCTAGCTGGATATCTTTTGGCATAATTGTTACAGGTTTGGCATGGATAGCACACAGATTGGTATCTTCAAAAAGGCCAACCAGATAAGCCTCACTTGCCTCCTGCAAAGCACCAATAGTTGCACTCTGGAAGCGCAGATCTGTTTTGAAGTCCTGAGCAATTTCTTGCACCAGACGCTGAAAGGGGAGCTTGCGGATCAGAAGTTCAGGGGACTTCTGATAGCATCTGATTTCACGGAGTACCACAGTACCAGGCCTGTAACGATGAGGTTTCTTCACCCCTCCAGTAGAGGGCGCACTCTTGCGAGCGGCTTTTGTAGCCAGTTGTTTCCTGGGTGCTTTACCACCGGTGGATTTGCGAGCAGTCTGCTTTGTACGAGCCATGGTATGGACACCTCCTTACGTACCCTCCTTCTCCTTCGGCTGGAGCTCAGCAAGCCAGAGGCGGCGCTGGCGTTGAAGAGCGGCGGCCCAAAGCATCTTTGAATACACCATAGAACCTTGGTTATTAAGAAGGAGGAGGGCTCTCTGCTTCCTGTGCGTATGAAGTGTGGTCTCTTTGCTTCCTAACTGATAGACTCCTGCTGGCATGATGGACCGTAACCATTGTGGAACACATTCCTCAATGGCTAGCAAGTTCCTTCAGGTGCAGCTCGGGCTAGAAGCAGGCTGAGGACTGTATTCAGATTCCAGGGACCCCCATAGTCCTTGGGCTAGCAGACCTCTTTCAATAGCTCCTTCTTGTGCCTCAAAACTCTAGGCTCCACATGTGCCTTTTACCAGCAGGACGCTTGGAATCTTCAGGGTTGAGACATCAGGGGTGGAAGCACACCTGTTCACCTTCAAATTCTACAGCACTCATCATGGTGTCTTCACATAGGCAACAAAGAATGGAAAATAGTTCCAGGAGGATGAGTTTCTGACTTTCCCACAAGTCAAATTTAGTCACCTGCTATTGGATACAGTTTGATCCCCATAGTCTCCAGATGTAGGTTTAGTCCTGTGACCTCGATCTTTTTTTTTTTTTTTCCGGTTTTTCGAGACAGGGTTTCTCTGTGTAGCCCTGGCTGTCCTGGAACTCACTTTGTAGACCAGGCTGGACCTCGATCTTAATTAGGCCTCGGTTGCTGTGTTAAAACACCATGACCTAGACAACTAATAGAAGTAAGAGTTTATTAGGGTTTACCGTCCCAGAGGGACAAGAGTCCATCCTGGCTGGAAAGTGACAGCAAACGGCAGATCTGGCAAGAGGAGCAGGAAATTCGGCGGTCACATCTTTCAGAGAGACTATGCGCTGTCAAAGTCCACCCCTCCCGACATACTGTCTCCATCAAGGCTACACCTCCTAAACTTCCCCAAGCAGGTTACCAACTGAGGACCAAGTGTGGCCTCTCCTGAGGCCACGGGAGACATTTCTCATTCACAGCAGCACACTTAGTGGTATTTTATTTAGAACCCTTTTTGAGGTGTCACTCTCTTCTCTTGTCCTTGAAACCTAACTGACTTTGGAGGGCCCGGGCTGAATACTGGCTGTCCTTTTTGTCTCTTTATACTATTAAATAAATAAATAAATCCTAAGCATGGCTATTGAACACCCAGAAGTTCCATTAAAAACAGTCTTGAGCCAGTCAGTAGTGCCACATGTCTTTAATCCCAGCACTTGGGAGGCAGAGGTAGTGGATTTCTGAGTTCGAGGCCAGCCTGGTCTTCAGAGTGAGATCCAGGACAGCTGAGGCTACACAGAGAAACCCTGTCTCTCAAAAAAAAAAAAAAAACCAAAAAAACAAAAAAACAAAACAAAAAAAAAAACAAAAAAAAAAAACGTCCAAAATGCTGGGCGTGATGGCACACGCCTTTAATCCCAGCACTTGGGAGGCAGAGGCAGGTGGATTTCTGAGTTCAAGGCCAGCCTGGTCTACAAAGTGAGTTCCAGGACAGCCAGGGCGATACAGAGAAACCCTGTCTCGAAAAAAACAAAAACCAACCCCCCAAAAAACCCAAAACAAACAAACAAACAAACAGCAACAGTCTCTAAGGAAGAATGATGATGGAAATTTAAATTTTGTAACACATAAAAACACATAAAATGAATAGATTTTACTGTTGGGTGGTGGTGTTGCATACTTTTAAGCCCTGCACTCAGGAGGCAGGGGCAGGGGCAGGGGCAGAGGCAGACAGATCTCTGAGTTTGACTCCAGCCTAGCCTACAGAGTAAGTACAGGACAGCCAAGGCTATACAGAGAAACCCTGTCTTGAGAAACCAAAATTAAATAGTTAATTAATAATGGAGTAGAAAGATGGCTCAGTGGTTTAGAGCATTTGTTATTCTTTTTTTAAAGATTTATTTGTTAATTTTATGTATGAAAGTACACTGTAGCTGTACAGATGGCTGTGAGCCTTCATGTGGTTGTTGGGAAGAGAATTTTAGGACCTCTGCTCACACCCACACTGGTCAACCCCACTTGCTCAGGCCCAAAGATTTATTTATTATTATATATGAGTACACTGTAGCTGACTTCAAACACACCAGAGGAGGGCGTCAGATTTCGTTATGGGTGGTTGTGAGCCACCATGTGGTTGCTGGGATTTGAACTCAGGACCTTCAGAAGAACAGTCAGTGCTCTTATCCACTGAGCCATCTCGCCAGCCCTGAGCACTTGTTACTCTTGCAGAGGACCTGGGTTCAATTCTCAGCACCCACATGGTGGTTCACAACCATCTATAATGCTATTTCCAGGGGATCTGACGCCCTCTTCTGGCCTCTTTGGGTACTGTATGTACATGGTGCACAGACATACATGCAAGCAAAAACATTCATATACATAAAACAAGACAAACCTTTAAATTACTTTTAAAAGTTTGATTGATTAATCCCAACACTCAGGAGGCAGAGGCAGGCAGATTTCTGAGTTCCAGGCCAGCCTGGTCTACAAAGTGAGTTCCAGGACAGCCAGGGTTATACAGAGAAACCCTGTCTCGAAAAACCAAAAAAAAAAAAAAAAAAAGTTTGATTGAAATACAGTAAGATGATGCACTCTACAGTTAGAAAACACATGCTTTCGTCCAACACATGATGGCTTCCAGAATCCCACCAAGTGTTCAAGGAATAGGATCTGAAACTCTGAACTGTAAACAGGGTTTACCAGAGGAGTGAAATAGCACCCTTTACCCAAATCAGTCTATTGTTATAAAAAGTGAAAAAGGGGGCTGGAGAGATGGCTCAGTAGTTAAAACCATTAAGTGCTCTTGCACAGGTCCTGGGGTCCCAGTATGCATGTGACAGCTCACAACAGTGGGTAACTACAGTTTCTTGGATTCTATTGCCCTCTTCTGTCCTCCATGGGTACTACAATATATATATATATATATATATATATATATATTAGTGTATATATATTGTGTATATACACACATACACACACACACACACATACATATACATATGTTCCAGGACAGTTCCAGGACAGCCAAGGCTCTACAGAGAAACCCTGTCTCAACAAAACAAAACAAACAAACAAATACACAAACAAAAAAGATAAAACTTTCTTAACTAGGGGTCGTGGTGAATGCCTTTAATCTCAATGCCTGGGAGAAAGAGGCAGGCAGATCTCTGAGTTTGAGGCTAGCCTGGTCTACAAAGTGAGTTTCAGGACAGCAAGTACTATACAGAGAAACCTTGGCTCAAAACAAAACAAAACAAAACAAAAAAAAAACCAAAAAAAACCCCAAAACTACAAAAACAAACAAAACAAAACAAAAGATAAACGTTTCTTTTATTCCTTTGAGTAACTAAAAATAGCCAGCTTAGGTTGTGTGACTCCCCCTAGGCCACCAAGCTAGGTAGCAGAGATTTGAAGCCACACTTCCTTTCCAGTTTAAAGAGTCCTCCTAAAGATCTACGCGCGCGCGCGCACACACACACACACACACACACACACACACACACACAGAGCTCCTAACTGGGGAAAACTGTGATCAACTTCAGGGAACCGCTATTGCTCTCGGCTTTGGGAACCTGAACCTGAAGTCCATCCTTAATTCATGTCAGGTTCTTTGGGCTGTGTGGAACCTGGTAGAATCTGGAACTGCCATCCCATGTCCCTGTTTGCATGAGTGCCATTGAGAGAGCAAAGTCAAGGGGTCTTCAAGGCACAATCGGGAGAAGGTGTTGTCAGTGCCTGGTCACCGGTGAGCTGCTGGTGTCTGGAGTGTGCAAGCCCATGCTGAGCAGAGCTGGCCAGGAGAGGGGGCCAGGCCCGTTACTCTCGGGACAGGAGGGGTGAGGGAGAGCGAAGGGGCGTGGCCGGTGGGGGAGGGGGCGTGGGGGAGGGGAGGGGAGGCCGCGCCGCCATATTCGATTCGACCCGCAACCCCGCGGCGCAGCCAGCATGAGTACCGGTGCCTTCTACATCTCCAGCCTGCTGGAGAAGATGACGTCCAGCGACAAAGACTTCAGGTGCGCCCTGTGGCGGCTCGGGACTCGTTTTCAGGGCTCTCAGCCTGTCCCGGCCGCCCCTCTGCTCCCCTGCCCCCTCTGCGGACCCCTGTGGGAGCCCCCGGCCTCTTCGCCTGGGCCTGGCTGGGCCTGCAGCCCCGCCCCCAGCCTCTTCCCGCCTTTGCTGTGCTGGCCTCTCAAGTCCCCAACACTGGGCGCCCCCCAGGCTCTCTAATGAAGTCCCCGTTGGCCTCTCTTTGGAACCCAGTGCAGTCCTCTTCTGACCCTCATTGAAACGGGCCGCTTCCCTGCACAACCTCCATCCAAGGCTATCTTCTGTGTGACCCACACTTCTGCACGGTCTCTAGGTTACCCCATCCCCCGCGTCCTGTACCCCTGCCGGGTCTCCTAACCCTAACTTTACTTTCTTTCATCTCTTTCTTTTCATCCCGTGCCTTTTCTCCCTGGCCCCTCATCACCACCCCATCTTCCTCATCCCCTCCTCTCCCAAGATGGTTTAGAGCAGGAAGCAAAGGTTGGGGTGAGGGCTATCTCTCTCCCCCATTCTTTTTCTCCTATCCTCCTCTCCAAACACCACAGAAACACGGGAACAGAGTTGGCAGGGATGGGAATATCTGGTGCAGCCCCTCATCTTACAGGGGAAACTGAGGTTCAGTGACAAAAAGGGGTTGTTACCCAGTTGTGGACCCTCAAGTCGACAGGACACTGCACCAATCTGAGTCTTCTGTCACAGTAGTTATCCCTCCGTTTACAAACAGGGAACCTGAAGGGCCTGGATACAATGCTAACGGTAGGGCCAAGCAGAGTTGGAGGTGTCGGTGGGATTCCCAATCTAGCCAGTCCGGAGGGGCCAGAAGTCTATTTGTGTGGTCTGACCTCTTCCGTGTCCTGTAAATACAGTCCTCAAAAATCTCTGTGCAGCCCCAAGCCCCCAGTGGTAGTAGGGCTGCGGATCCTTTGCCCTGGCTTCAGATCTCAGCAGCCATCACTAACTAGATCTGTAAGTGATGGGCAAAGTGCTCCACCCCCTCTGAGCCTTAGCTTAGCTGTTTGTGCTTTAGGTAGCAGGTAAGTGCTTTGTGAATGGTTGTCCTGACTCTGTGCAGGGAAACGGGGCAGGTCCTGGAAGACTGTTCTTTGGGCCCAGGTTCTTTCTGTTCTCCAGAATTCTGGAGGGGGCTTTGACTTACTCAAAATCACGTGGCCTTCCAGAGCTGAGGGAATGACTCCTGGGCCTATCAGGGAGTTAGCCCTATCACCCAGGGCCTGAGAAGCCCTTTAAATCTGTCCCTGCCAGCAGCGTTGAGGACATCTAAAACCACCCTGAGCATATGAGAATGGTTTCTATTTTTAAAAGTCTGAATACCAAGAGCCTGAGCCTCCCCCCTCCCCTCCCCACCAGCTGTCCAGGCACCATGTGTCCCAGTGTCCTATGGTGCTGCCTCTCAACATGACAGGAGACCACGGCTTATGGTTCCCAGCGGGGAGTGTCTGACTGGGGTTCCAGACAAGGGACAGCCAGCCCTGGTTCTCAGTTTTATTTGGGGATCAGCAATGCTGTTTGAGGATTCAGGTGACCTAGCTCAAACGCTGGTGTGTCATAACCTCTCTGAGCCTGCTTGTCTCAGATTGACCTATTAAAACCCTCATGGATGCTGTGGGAGAGGGGCAAAGACAATTTCTGTTTTATTCATGGAAAAACCGAGGCTCGGGGTTAAGGAGGCAGCTGGCCAAATTTTACCTCACTGATAAGACAAGACAAGTATGTTTACTTAAAGCCTCGCTCCGCTTTGGAGCTCTTGCTTGTCAAATTATTATCACCACCACCCCAGCACCATGACATTTCCTCTGAGAGTGGTGTCTGCAGACCTGAGGTGTTTGGAATGCTGCGGTTTATTTGTGAATGTTGATTTCTGGGTTTGGGTTTCCACGAGGCTGCTTGGCTCTAAGCCAGTGGTTCTCAACCTTCCTAATACTGCACACCTTTAATACAGTTCCTTGTGTTGTGGTGACCTCCAGCCATGAAATGAATTGGTTGCTACTTCATAACTACAATTTTGCTATTGTTAGGAATGGTAATGTAAATATTTGATGCAGGATATCTAATGTGTGACACACACACACACACCCTCCCTCCAAAAAGGGGCCTCGATCCACACCTTTGCTCAAGGTCTGTTGAACACAAACTCTCCTGCCCTCACCCTGCTCCTTGTCAAACCTGTTCCTTGCTGAGCTTGGAGTATCAGATGTGAGCCTCCTGAGCAAGGGTATGTGTGCACGCACATGTGTTTATGTGTGTGCAAGATGTATGTGCGTGTATTTATATATGTATGTATGTTTGTGTGTACATGTGTGGAAGTATATGTATTCATATATGTGTGTATGTGCATGGCCTCTTCGGGCGTAGTGGCACACGCTTTTAAGCCTCCACGGCCTCTGTCTCAGTTCCAGGCTTTCAGTGATAGACTGTGTCTTAGTCAGCGTTTCTATTCCTGCACAAACATCATGACCAAGAAGCAAGTTGGGGAGGAAAGGGTTTATTCAGCTTACACTTCCATACTGCTGTTCATCACCCAAGGAAGTCAGGACTGGAACTCAAGCAGGTCAGGGAGCAGGAGCTGGTGCAGAGGCCATGGAGGGATGTTCTTTACTGGCTTGCTTCCCCTGGCTTGCTCAGCCTACTCTCTTATAGAACCAAGACTACCAGCCCAGAGATGGTCCCACCCACAAGGGGCCTTTCCCCCTTGATCACTAATTGAGAAAATGCCTTACAGTTGGATCTCATGGAGGCATTTCCTCAACTGAAGCTCCTTTCTCTGTGATAACTCCAGCTGTGTCAAGTTGACACAAAACTAGCCAGTACAGACTGTGATGTGAAAGTGTAAGCTGACATAAACCCTTTCCTTCCTAAGTTGCTTTGGTCATGATCTTTATCATAGCAGAAGAAACCTTAACTGAGACAGTGAGAGCATGGGAGTTTGGCAGGCCCATTGGGGCCCCATGCAGCAGAAGTTCAGCAAGGTCCAAAAGCAAACATCCTTTATCCTGAAGTGCCTGGGTGGTAGATGGGATAGCAATAGGTACCTTCCTCTCTTTCAGCTCAGCTTCCTGCCTTTTCTCAGCAGCTTCAGGCTGATCCAGCTGTTAAAATTAAGAAATGGTGGAACGGACAGGGTCCCTCCAGGTTCTGTGGGCCGCCATGATATCAAACAGCAGACCTGAGCCAGCAATGTAAGGGCTGGGACCCCACTCTAGTGGTGACAGACCGGAAGCAGGCTTTCTGTGGACTCCTCTTTGTAGCATCTCTTCTGCTCTGGCTCATTTCCACTCAAGACCCCGTTCCTGTGTGAGCAGGAGCTAGTACTCATGGTGGCCTGTGGGAGCCAGTACCCTGAGAAGTCTTCTGCAGTTAGTGCACTAGGTAGAGACCCAAGTCATATTTAGATCTTCTGTTTCTAGGAGTTAGAAGAATACTTTAATGCTGTTCAGATATTGATGAGTAATTTACCCAGGGGAAAACATGTTTGTAAGCTGCACACAGCTGAGGGCAGCCAGCTATGTCCTCTGCTCTGCCCTCTTCATTTTAGCAGGAATGATGCCTCATGAGGCCCCTTCATTCCATTCTCTGTTGCCTTCTGACTTGAACTCCCAGGGTAAGCCAGATGCTCAGGACAGCAGCAGCCCCCCCCCCCCCCCCCGAGACAGGGTTTCTCTGTATAGCCCTGACTGTCCTGGAACTCACTTTGTAGACCAGGCTGGCTTGGAACTCAGAAATCCACCTGCCTCTGCCTCCAGAGTTCTGGGATTAAAGGCGTGCACCACCACACCCGGCAGCAGCAGGCCTTTTTAAGAAGGCCTCAAGGCCTCATCTGCCTGGGATGGGTGAAGCCCAGTCCTATAACTAAGAGAGTATTGGTCAACTGTTAGCTCTGGTCTCCAAAATATGCATGTTTTTAGAAGTGTTCATGACCAGTCAGGCATAGTGACCTGTGACTTTAATTCCAGCACATCGGAGGCAGAGGCAAGGGGATTTCTATGAGTTTGAGTCTAGCCTGGCTTGCAGAGTGAGTTCCAGGCCAGCCTACATAGTGAAACCTGTCTCAAAAACAAAACAAAACAAACAAAAACCCAAACAAATAAATAACCAGATTTGTGTCCCTGAACACCACCTAAGGACTTGGAAATATATGTTCCTAGATCAAAGCCTCTATTCATGGTCTGAGAAGCTGGGCTGGTCCTAGCTGTGATGAACAAGTCCCTTGGATGAGGGGCACAAATTCAGATACTTGCTAAGGGCAGGTGTCTGAACAAGGTGTATCTCTGCATCTAGAGGTGCTTCTGCTCCACAACTGACTGCCATAAAGCTGTTACTGTAAAATGTGAAGGACACATGACAATAACTGGTTATGTGTTGTGGATCCCACAACCCTATAATCAAAGCCTAATTCAGTTTCCCCCTCAATTTAAAAAGATATTTTAAGAAGATTTATTTATTTTTATTTTCTGTGTAGTAGTGCCTATACCATACATCCAGTGTACCTGGAGGCCAGAAGAGAAGATCAGGATCCTGGAACTAGAGTTACAGGTGGTTGCAAGTCACCTTGTGCGGGTGCTGAGCACCAAACCCAGGTTCTCTGCAAGAGCATTATGTGTCTGGTTTCTGTTTGGTTTTGCTTTTGGCTTTTGAGATAGGATTCCTCTGTATAGCCCTGGCTGTCCTGGAACTCAGTGTGTAGACCAGGCTGGCCTCTAACCTGGAGATCTGCCTGCCTCTGCCTCCCAAATGCTAGGATTAAAGGTGTGTACCACCACTGCCTGGCAGGCAAGTGACTTACACGAATTCCAGCTTTTGAAGTGGCAGTGGCAGGAGCCCCCAGTCCCCAGACCATGGGCTTCCAGCCCAGTGGTTCTCCAAGTGGGTCGTGATCCCTTTGGGGGTCACTATCAAATATCCTGCATGCCAGATATTACATTATGATTCATAATAGTAGCAACATTACAGTTATGAAGTTATGAAATAGTTTTATGGTTGGAGGTCACCATAACTTGACGAACCTATTATGTTAAAGGGTTGCAGCACTAGGAAGGTTAGAGAATGATTTAGCCAGTCCTCCTGTTTCAGTGTCCCACCTTGTGGCAGCTCACCTAGTTGAGGTGGCTCAGCCCTGCCCACAGTCCTGATTACCCACCTGCCTTTGAACCCTTGCACTGAGATTTATTTCTGGGGAATCTGAGAGAGTACACCAAATTATCAGGGCCTTGAAGCTGCTGGACAGCCCTCTTTTTCCCCTGCCCCTACACCAGGTTCATGGCTACCAGTGACCTGATGTCAGAGTTGCAGAAAGACTCCATCCAGCTGGATGAGGACAGCGAGCGTAAGGTGGTGAGGACGCTCCTGCGGCTCCTGGAGGACAGGAGTGGTGAGGTGCAGAACCTGGCTGTCAAGTGGTGAGTGGAGTGGGGGTGACTTGGGGGAGGGCCACTGCCCCTAGGATGCAGCCTGTGAGAATCATCAGGCCGTTCTTGGGCCCATAGCAGGGTCAGATGGTGGCTTAAGCATCATTCCTCAGAGGTTGACCCTATGCCAAGAGTTCAAATCTAAGTTTGTAGGAGGTGATCTAGGGAATAGGAAGGGAAATAGGGAAGAGGAGATGGGAGGGAGTTAGTTCTGTGACCCTGAGAGGTCCCTAAGTAATGATCTGAACCAGGCTTTGAGAAATGAGGCTCCAGATCTCAGGTTGATGACCAGCATCAGAAAGTGGGAACCAGTTAGATGTGCATTGGAAGGCCCCACCTATACCCTCTGGGGTGGCTCAGCAACTGTTTAGTAGTCCCCTGGGAGATGTGGCACCAGCTCGGGTGTGAGGACCCTTGCTTTGGGGCTCTGTGGGACCCCAGGATAAGATGCAAATCACAAACTTGGGGATGAACCGCATTCCTAGCAAGAAAGGGTTTCCTGTTGAGCTGAGGTCTTTCCTCAGTATGTGTGTCCCCAAAAGATTGAGAGGAACGCAGCAGGCAGCCTGGCTTAAGGCATGTCTGCAGTGTTTGGACCCTTTTCCCTTCCTCTGTCTCAGCCTGGGTCCCCTGGTGGGCAAGGTGAAGGAGTACCAAGTGGAGAACATTGTGGACACCCTCTGTGCCAATATGCGGTCAGACAAGGAGCAGCTCCGGGACATCGCTGGCATTGGCCTGAAGACGGTGCTTTCAGAGCTGCCTCCTGCTGCCACAGGTACCCAGGCCTGGTGCTGCTCCTCAGCCCACCAATGTCTCAGATACTGAGGCGACTCCTCTCTGGGATGCCCACACCACATCACAGTGTGCCTTCTGTGTGTGTGTTTCCCCTCACCCAGTGCTTATGCCTATATTAAGTATCTTTAATAAGTAGTGGCATAGCATCCTGGAGGTAGAGGCAATGCATCAGTATGAGTTTGAGGTCAGCCTGATCTACATAGATCCAGGACAGCCAGCGCTATATAGTGAGACCTTGTCTCAAATTTAAAAAGAGAGAGGGCTCAGCAAAATAAAAAGACCTACTTGGGTCCCTCAGTAGTAAAGATTTCAGACACGGATCAGTTTACATTTGTAGCTGCCTGTTTGTCAGGAATGCTTCCAGCCACAAGGAAAGAGCTCGAAGTCATGGCAGCTTAAAGACCTACTGTGATCTCTCTGAAGGGATGACTGCAGCTGCCAATCTTCTCCACCCCTCCTCCCATTCTTCCTCCTCTTCCCCTCTCCTTTTTTTTCTGGTGGTAGTGCTGGAGACTAAATTCAGGGGCTTAGGTGGGCTAGGCCCAGCTACTCCTGCCCATCCTGGTAGTGGTTCTGTAACTCAGTCTGACAGGGTCACATTCTTCATCCATGTTCTCTCCTCTTTGTAAGAAAAGATGCATTTTCCCCGTGGATTGCACAGGTCAGCGCAGGGCACCTGGCCATTGCTAGTAGCAAGGGACTGGGAAAAGAAGTGTTTATCTCCCTCCCTGGTGTGTGAGCCAGCCAGCAGCTCAGCCATTGGTTTGTCACCTTCCTTAGAGCTGATCCCTGTAGTTGTTCCTTAAGACTTGGGTCAGCCTTGGACCACTGAAGCCCAGGCTTCCCTAAACCACAGATATGTGGGGCATATGGGTTCAGAAGCACAAGCAGGCCAGAGTTGGGAGCTGCCTTCCCAACCCAGGGCCTTACCCTTCTACTTGCACCCTGCATAGGCTCAGGGCTGGCTATCAATGTGTGCCGAAAGATCACAGGCCAACTCACCAGTGCCATCGCCCAGCAGGAGGATGTGGCTGTGCAGCTGGAAGCCCTGGACATCCTCTCTGACATGCTGAGCAGGTGAGCAAGGCCACTTTAGGCAAGAAAGATGGGGACAGGCAAGATTGAGATGAGTGGACTGTATGCCAGGTCCTATGCTTAGTCACCCAGCAGCCTTGCAAAGAAAGCAGCAATGTCACTCTATGGAACAGGCTCTGGGAGGTCATTAGCTCCAAGGTCACACAGTCAGTAAACTTCCGGTGACTTGTGCATTTATTCTGGGGGCAGGAAAGGTTAGGTGTTAGCATTATTGGTGCGTCTGCATTGTTCCCGGAGAGGAACTCACAGGCAGGTGGCCAACTAAATATAAAGTAGAGTGATTAGGTCAGGTATAGGTCCCAAGCTGAAAAGGCCCAGCCCAGCCCAGCTGCCAGGCAAGGGTATCTTACTGGAGCCCCAGCCCAGGTGCCGGACAAGGGGATCTTACTGGAGCTGAGTCTTCATGGGCCCAGCAGATCTAGGGCATCACAGAGGGCAGAGGCAGGAGAGGATTGTGAAAGGGTTCAAGGTTTGGGGCTCAAGGGGACACTGATGCAGATTGCCTTTTTGATTAAAAGATTAAAAGGGCCAGGTGTGGTGGTGCACACCTTTAGTCCCAGTACTCTGGAGGCAGAGGCAGGCAGATCTCTTATGAGTTCAAGGACAGACAGGGCTGTTACACAAAGAAACCCTATCTTGGGAGTGGGGGAGGGGGTCCCAACATGGTGGGCTCCAAGCAGAGTTTAGGCCTCTATGGCAGATGAGGTCCCTTAAAGGTTTCAGAGTTGAGAGGTTTCACAGCATGTGGGTGACAGCTGTCCTTAATTGGTGTTTGTAATCAGGCCATCTCTGATCCAGGATGGCAGGGGTCGGGGGAGGATTCTTGTATTTGGAGGAAGGAGTGACCTTCAGGGGAAGAGGGACCCATTGATGAATATGTATGCAACGTTCAGGGGTTAGTCTGGGACCTAATACAGTGTCCGCAGCATGTGATCGTGACCTAAGCAGTCTCTGCTCTGGGTCCTAACAGACTTGAGCCCGAGGCTTGTGCATGGTGAGCTGATTGTGGGAGCTGGTGTGCAGCAGTGAGGCTGGAGAGCTGGGCAGGAGCCCAGGACACAGCCCTGTCTTCCTTTGCTCTTTCCTTCTGTAGTCTGGACAAGCAGGGCTAGATAGGAGTGTCTTTGTTTTTACATTTGTGGTAGGATTGTACAGTCCTAGGTCTCACTCATACTGGAGAGGAGCTCTACCACTGATCTATGTCTCTAACCCTTGTCATATTTTATTTTTGAGACTCCATCTCTCAGAGTTGCTCAGGCAGGCCTTGAACTCACTCTGTAACCCAGATTGACCTTAAACCTGTAATCCTTCCACCTTAGCCCTCCTAGCAGGTGAGATTATAGGCCTGTGCCCCTAAGCTGGGTTGACTTCCATGAGTTGTCTGAAGAGGTGGACTCCACAGAATATGGGGTGGTGAGACTAGAGGATGACCCTACAAGCCTGTTTTAGGAACCAGGAGATGAGAGAATTGGGGTGGGGGTGCTCCAGGAGCAGAAGGGTACAGTAGGAGATTATGTGTTTAGTTTCTGGAACTTGAACGGCACCCCTCAATCACAGGCTTCAAGGGCCAGAGTCTGTCCTTATGGCTCGACTTCCAGCATAGAACCTGTGACATGGTAGATGAATTAGTAGATAAAGGCTGCAGCAGAGTGACCTGGGCCGGACACAGGAGAGTGAGGTCGTGGAGGGCACAGAGCAGGAAGAGAACAGCCTTAGGACACTGGGGTCAGAGTCACTGAGAGCTATTTGACTGTGGGAGAGGAGCTGGGGGCACTGAGAGCTGGTTCCACCCATGGGAAGACTATATGAGGGCTGCCGCTTGTCTTGCGTTCAGAGCTCAGTTTATCTAGAGGACACTGGGGAGCCATGGCAGGATTAAGCAGAGTGATCAAATTTATTGGGTTTTATTCCCCTTGCATCTCAGTAAGGAGGATAGACTTGCAGGGATGGGCATAGAGGCAAACCTCAGGCTCCCAAGAGTTCAGAGCATCCTCCCTGGAGCCCCCATGCCCACTGCACTTCTCCCTGAGCTGAGAGGTTGGACACCTGGTCTCAGGTCATGGTCTTAGACTATTGACTTCAGAGCCTTCAGAAGGCAGTCTCATTTCACTGGCTGCCCTATAATATGCAGTTGAGTCACTCTCCATGGTTGGAGAGGTACCTTTTCACTTTCCAAGGCTCTTTGAATATCATGAGTAAGAGGTACAGAGAGGATGGGGATGCAGATCCTGACTGCCTGAATGCAATGCCTGGCCTGACATTCCCTCCCATCCTGTCCCCAGGCTAGGTGCCCCGTTGGGCACCTTCCATGCAAGCCTGCTGCACTGCCTATTGCCCCAGCTGAGCAGCCCACGCCTGGCTGTGCGCAAGCGCACTGTTGTCGCACTTGGTCATCTGGCAGCCGCCTGCAGCACTGACCTCTTCGTGGAGCTTGCTGACCACCTGGTGGACCGGCTGCCTGGGCCACGGGCACCCGCCAGCCCTGCAGCCATTCGAACCCTGATCCAGTGCTTGGGCAGCGTGGGCCGTCAGGCAGGCCATCGCCTGGGTGAGAGGGCAGGGCTAAAGCGCTGGTGGGTGGAGGTAGGGGATATGCTCCTAGCAGGAGCATAAACTGGCTTCCTTTTCTGAGTCTTCTGCCTCTTGGGTGGTCTCCTGGGACTGACTTCTGTGGCCTAGAGGCTTAGGGATAGTCCTTGCAAGTTATGATATGAAATCCTTATTCAGAATGTGTTCCAGCCGTCTACTTTGACAGGCACACCTTAACCTGTGAGCCAGGTTTGGAATCCTTCAGCTTTTATTGAGAATAATAGGTCTACAGAAGCCATAGTATTTAATGTACACACCAGCATACAGTTGTGAGCTCACATCATAGTCAAATCACTCATCATTAGAGATGGCTCAGTGGTTGGGAACATCGCCTGTTCTTCCAGAGGACCGAGGTTCAATTTCCAGCAACTACATGGCAGCTCACAACTGTCTGTAATTTCAGTTCCTGGGGACCTGACACCCTCACACAGACATACAGGCAGGCAAAATACCAATGGACATAAAATTTAAAAGAAAGAAAAAGAAACCCACTCAGCATTCCCACCATTCCCATTTCCATCTCTACCTCTCCTCAGATCACCACTGCAGCTTCATCAGGTAAACTGTTAGCCACAGACACCTTAGGTGTTGCAAATTAGAACAAGACAGTGTGAGTGGAGGTAGCATAAATCAGCCCTCCTAAATCCTGGTGAGCCAGGGCTCTTTAGCAGCTACTCCTGGCTCCCCTCTAGGGTTCATGTTTTTTTGGGCAGGAAACTGAGTTCCCAAGGATCCAAAAAAGTTTATAAAGGACTGTCTAGGGCTGGAGAGATGGCTCAGTGGTTAAGTGCGTTTGCTGCACATGAGGACCAGTATCAGGCTGCCAACAAATGCCTGTAATTTCAGTTCCAACAGATCTGACACCCTCTTTTGGTCTCTGCAGGCAACATGTGTGTGTGCGCGCGTGCACACACACACACACACACACACACACACACACAAATAAGAAAATACATTTAGAAGGGATATTTGAGGCTCTCCAGCTTAGCATGTTCTTTCCTGCACAGTGGGAAGGGTATGGCTGGAAAAGGACTAATAGATCCTCTAAAGCTTGTGGGTTGAGACCCCTTTGGGGATCAAATGACTCTTTCATAGGTGTCACCTAAGATCATTGGAAAACAAATATTTACATTATGATTCATATCTAGCAAGATTACAGTTATGAAGTAGCAATGAAAATAATTGTATGGCCGGCAGTCACTACAAGGTGATGGGTGGGGACCAGGCATAGGACCCTCTTGTTCTCACATCTGCAGCTCACACCCTAGTGTAGGAATAAGGCACATTCCTGACTATGCCTCAACCACATTTACCCAACCTGCAGGGCCCAGAGCTTAGCTCTACCTGCATTGTTCATTGGTTCCCACACCATCACCATCAGTAGACTGAGTCAGGACGTCTTTGCAAGTGGCCCACAGCCCCATAACATAGCAACCAGGCTACACCCCAGTCAGCTTGCCTCTAAAGCTTCTAAGTTGAACCTGCCCTGCAAAGGCAAGGTTGGGCTGAGGCGAAGCTGGTGACTGAGGGAAGGTTGGTTACTTCAGTGACTCTTTGGCTCTGCAGGGGCCCACCTGGACCGCCTGGTGCCCATGGTGGAGGAGTTCTGCAACCTGGATGACGATGAGCTAAGAGAGTCCTGCCTCCAGGCCTTTGAGGCCTTCCTAAGAAAGTAAGTGTGGCAGTTGTGCCAGACAAAAGGCAGGGATGGGGTGACAGCTCTTGACTTGTTTTGGGGCCCCACCCCTGCTCTTCCACGTTGAGTTCCAGTGAGGCCTCCCCTCCTTGTCCCTCAGGTGCCCCAAGGAGATGGACCCTCACGTACCCAATGTGACCAGCCTCTGCCTGCAGTACATGAAGTATGACCCCAACTATGACCATGACAGTGACGACGAAGAACAGATGGAGACCGAGGACAGTGAATTCAGTGAGCAAGGTAGGTGGACAGCCTTGAGGGAGAGCAGGGCACAGCGGCCAAAGCAGGGGTTACAGCAGGCCTGCCTGGCTGGATGCTGCTCTTCTCTAGCTATAGGGAAGGCAGTGCAGTCATCCTCCTGCTGCCCATTTAAACAGTCCGGACCAAAAATACCTGGGAAAGAAGTTAGTCTGTATTCCTCACATAGACAGTGATGTGACAGCTGGTGTTGGGATGTGTATGCTGTATCAGGTGTTATAAATATTTAAGGCTGGGAGTGGGGTGTGTAGGGTATATGTGACTACCCTCAGATGTTGTCATCCAGGCTCCCACAAGTCCCAAGGGACAACTCTTTTAATTGTCACTTCCTGATTATCCACTGGTATTCTAAGCTCTTCCCTCATATTCCTCATAGTGACCCTAAAACCTAGGGGGAATCATACTCGTATTTCAGACAAGGAATCAAGGAAACACCCAGAAGTGACCTAGGTAGGACTTGGGTGAGCTCTGATAGACATCACCTCTAAGCTACCCTTTTTTTTTTTTTTTTAAGATTTATTTATTAGGGGCTGGTGAGATAGCTCGGTGGGTAAGAGCACCCGACTGCTCTTCCGAAGGTCCGGAGTTCAAATCCCAGCAACCTCATGGTTAAATAAATAAATAAAATCATGGTTAAATAAATAAATAAAATCTTTTAAAAAAAAGATTTATTTATTATATATGTAAGTACACTGTAACTGTCCTCAGACACTCCAGAAGAGAGGGCATCAGATCTCATTACGGATGGTTGTGAACCACCATGTGGTTGCTGGGAATTGAACTCAGGACCTTCGGAAGAGCAGTCAGTGCTCTTAACTGCTGAGCCATCTCTCCAGTCCCTAAGCTACCATTTTTATAAATGTTTTTCAAGATAATGCTTCTAGCCCAGCACCAAAGCTAGAGGGAGAATGGTGGGCACTTGGAGGAGACAAGTCCAGACGGGGGCTCAGTGGCTTCTTCCCTTGTGGCTTGAGGGCCTCTCCATCACTCAGATTCCTACAAGTGGGGTGCACATGGAGACTAGGGACCTGAAACAAAATCAGACAGGCATCCTGGGGCCTTGAATGCTGAGCTAAGAGTAGGCCATTTTCTTGCCAGTGATACAGGGCTCAGGATATTTCTGGAGGGGTGGCACAGGGTCCATTAAAGGAGATGTGTACTGAGTTGCCCAGTGGCCATGGCCCGTTGTAGCTGGTCCGGATCTCTTTGCCATTCAAGCCTTAGTTGTCAGCAGAGTGGTACAGAAGGAACACCTGGTTTCAGATACAGAGTGCAGAGCTGCTCCTTGTCACCTCTGGCTCTTACGTTCTCCCATAGTAAGATAGATGGAGTGAATCTCTGCATTGAATTTTCCTAACTATGTTCCCTGAGGCGGTCTCTTGCACTCTCTGAACCTTGGCCTTGACAACATCTGTACAGTGGCCAGTAGTCCCTTTGTTCTGGTGGAGTTGTTTATCTGCTGACTCTCAGGCCTGTCAGCAGAGAGCCTCACACACCTATTTTTTCTTTGGTGTTTGTCTCTCTGAACACCTTTGAGATCTGACTGGGGCTGGGCTAGCACTGAGGGCACAGGAAGTCTGCGTTTCTCTTTGGAAATCCCAGTACATGAAAGGGCCAGACCTGACCCAGAGGATGTGCCTGAGCCCCAGAAAGCTCCATGTGTCCACTGCAAACTTGGATGCCATGTCATTCTATTTTGGAAGAGGGCAATGTTTCACTAAGTATTCCAGGCTGGCCTCTCCAGGACTGGGATTTACAGGCCTGTGTCAGCATACCAGCCCATTTCATCCTTGATGTAGTCAGACAAGGATCTGGCTACAGGCTGTGGCTCAATAGCAGACAGTTGTACAGTGGATCAAGCCACTTATTGTCTCTTGGTCTCAGTTTTCTTCTCTGCGATAGGGAATGGTCCTTGCCCATAGGAGAGAGTGTGGATCAAAGCCGTGGGTGCCATCCTGCGAGTGCCACAGGTGTTCACTAGGGTGGTGGCGTTCCCAGTGGGCTGAATACTGATCATCAGGATGTGAAGCCCAGGGCGGGGCTTCCACTGTCTCCTTTCCTGAGTGGAGAGACACAGCTCTGTGTGTCTTCCTCCTCCCCAGAGAGTGAGGACGAGTACAGTGATGATGACGACATGAGCTGGAAGGTACGCCGAGCCGCGGCCAAGTGCATGGCAGCCCTCATCAGCTCTCGGCCCGACCTCCTGCCCGACTTCCACTGCACTCTGGCACCTGCACTCATCCGCCGCTTCAAGGAGCGGGAGGAGAACGTCAAGGCAGACATCTTCGGGGCTTACATCATGTTGCTGCGACATACACGGCCCCCTAAAGGCTGGCTGGAGGCTGTGGAGGAGCCCACCCAGACTGGCAGAAACCTCAATATGCTGCGAGCACAGGTAGACTGTGTCCTTACCCACTCCCTCTTTCCGTTCTTCCTTTCTGTCCCCATCTCTTCACTTGCTGAGGGATGTGGTGTGAGCACCTCTCTGTGCCCAGCCTGGGTGTTCAGATGGAGCCTTGCCTCATCCTTGGTCTGCATGGTGCAAGTTCGGACACAGCAGCAACACAAGTAGGGCTTGCAGGAGTGAGGAGACCTTTGTTTGCTTAGTTTAAATCACTTCTGGCTGCTGGGTGGGGAATGGATTGTGACAGAACAAGAGTCATGGCTGGGGACCAACAGGAGGACATTGCAGCTGTGTCAGGTGACAAGAGATGGTACCTTTGACTCAGAGAAAGCAGAGGGATTGAAAGGGATGGTCGTTGAGAAGTGGGCTGGATTGAACTGCCAGATCTTGCTGGTAATAGGTTGCTTGTGTCTGGGAGAGGCAGGGATCAGTTGACTTCTTGGCTTCTTGAGATAGGGGACACTGAGGAGGAGGGAACATCTACATCTTTGTACATTTATGGTTGAAGTCCTCATTGGCTGTAAGTAGTGAATTTTCTGTTAGTATAATAAATAAACTGGATGTGGTGGCACACGCCTTTAATCCCAGCACTTGGGAGGCAGAGGCAGGCGGATTTCTGAGTTTGAGGCCAGCCTGGTCTACAAAGTGAGTTCCAGGACAACCAGGAGTACACAGAGAAACCCTGTCTCAAAAACAAACAAACCAACCAATCTAAATAAATAAATAAACAAACAAACAAACAAACAAATAAATAAATAAATAAAACACCAGAGGCCTGGTCCCTACTAAGAAAAGAGGTTTAATTAGCTCAGGTTTGAAACACTGAGTCCAAAAACCATGGACTGTGCCCTGGTGTGGCTTGCCCTAGCTGTGTGACATCTTTGCAGATAGCTTGAATATACAAAAGAGAGCCCGTGGTACGACACAAAGCCAGAATGATGAGGACTAGGCCCCCATTTTATAGTTAACCTGTCCAATAGAACCAGTTCATGCTTTTTAGTGACTTCCGGATAACGCCACCTTTTAAAGGGCCCTCCTCTTCTGAGTTCCACCACACTGGGGACCAAGCTTCCAATACGTAAGTCCTTGTGGGACACAAACTTTATGTAGACTGTAGCAGATGCCTAGGTTGAGCCACTTAGGTGGGCAGGAAATGCGCAAGCTGGATCAGAGATACAGCTCAGGGTGGAACCCGGGCCACTGGATTCAGGACCATCTGGGGAGAGTAGAGGACAAGAAGGGGCCATGCGCTGAGGACACTAAGCTTCTGCTTTCCCTTCATAGAGATAGAGGTGACAGCCAGCTGCTGGGTCACCCTGAGCCAGTTCCTTGTGCACATGTATAAGATGGAGGTAGCTGTCACTGTGTCTGCAGAGTCTGAATCAGGTGACTAGTAGGGACTGATGGGCACTAAGGCCACCTGTCTGTGTTGGAACCCTCCCTGGGGTGGCTTCCTTGCTGGTTCCTGATCTCCCCGCCTATTCACAGGTGCCCCTAGTGATAAAGGCCCTGCAGCGACAACTTAAAGACAGGAACGTTCGGACCCGCCAAGGCTGCTTCAACCTCTTCACCGAGCTGGCAGGCGTCCTCCCTGGCAGCCTGGCAGAGCACATGGCTGTGTTGGTGTCAGGTACGCTGGGCTTCAGCTGGCTCTCTTTGGGCTTCTTCTAGAATACAGACCCCTACCCTATATTGAGTCCTCAAACCTTGAGAGCCCAGCAGTATTCCTGGGCTTGCCCTGTGCGAAGATGGCTCATGGTGGTTGTGTATTGTGCCCCCCACCCCTTGGCCACAGGGAGAACAAGGCTGCTTTTAACTTAAGATGAGTTCTGGCCTTGTTTTCCTCAACTCTGGTGGGTTCTGGGAGCTTTGGATGCTTGGTTCAGGACAGATACATTGGTCACTACAGCCCCAGACTGAGCCAGGCTGAAGAGCCCCTAACCTTGGTTCCCACCTGCAGGCATTGTCTTTTCACTGGCCGACTACTCAAGCTCCTCCACCATTCGGATGGATGCCCTGGCCTTCCTGCAGGGGCTTCTGGGTACAGAGCCGGCTGAGGCCTTCCACCCACACTTGCCTACCCTCCTACCACCTGTGATGGCCTGTGTGGCTGACCCTTTCTATAAGGTGGCAGCTGAGGCCTTACTGGTGCTCCAGGAGCTGGTGCGGACCCTGTGGCCACTGGATAGGCCTCGGCTGCTGGACCCTGAGCCATACGTCGGAGAGATGTCCACAGCTACCCTGGCACGACTCCGAGCCACTGACCTGGATCAGGAGGTGAAGGAACGGGCCATCTCTTGTGTGGGCCACCTTGTGGGTCACCTTGGTGATCGACTTGGGGATGACCTAGAACCCACACTTATGCTTCTCCTGGATCGCCTACGGAATGAGATCACCCGGTTGCCTGCTGTCAAGGCACTGACCCTGGTGGCTGTGTCCCCATTGCGACTTGACCTGCAGCCCATCCTGGCTGAGGCACTGCCCATCCTGGCTTCATTTCTGCGCAAGAATCAGCGGGCCCTGCGGCTGGCCACACTGGCTGCTCTTGATGCCCTGGCTCAGAGCCAGGGCCTTGGCCTGCCCCCGCCTGCCGTTAGGACTGTGCTAGCCGAGCTGCCTGCTCTGGTCAGCGAGAATGACATGCATGTGGCCCAGCTGGCTGTCGACTTCCTCACCACAGTGACCCAGACGCAGCCTAGCTCTCTGGTTGAGGTCAGTGGCCCCGTTCTGGAGGAGCTGCTGCAGCTGCTGCACTCACCCTTGCTGCCTGCCGGGGTGCTGGCAGCCACTGAAGGCTTCCTGCAGGCGCTGGTGGGAACCCGCCCTCCCTGTGTGGAGTACTCGGAGCTCATTAGCCTGCTCACTGCACCTGTTTACAACCAGGTTGGGGACGGGGGACCCGGCCTGCACAAGCAGGTGTTCCACTCGCTGGCCCGGTGTGTAGCTGCCCTCTCAGCTGCCTGCCCCCAGGAGGCCGCAGGTACTGCCAGCCGCCTGGTCTGTGATGCCAAGTCGCCCCACTCAAGCACAGGGGTCAAAGTCTTGGCATTCCTGTCACTGGCTGAGGTGGGCCAGGTGGCAGGGCCAGGCCCCCAGAGGGAGCTGAAGACCGTGCTTCTGGAAGCCCTGGGGTCTCCCAGTGAGGACGTGAGGGCTGCAGCCGCATATGCCCTGGGCCGTGTGGGTGCTGGCAACCTGCCTGACTTCCTGCCCTTCCTGCTGGCACAAATTGAGGCCCAGCCCCGGCGACAGTACCTGCTGTTACATGCACTCAGGGAGGCCCTGGGGGCTGCGCAGCCTGACAATCTGAAGCCCTATGTTGAGGATGTGTGGGCGCTGCTCTTCCAGCGCTGTGAGAGCCCCGAGGAAGGCACTCGGTGTGTGGTGGCGGAGTGCATCGGGAAGCTAGTGTTTGTGAACCCTCCCTACCTCCTGCCTCGATTCCGGAAGCAGCTCGCTGCAGGTAAGAGTACAGTGGCCTGGGCTGGCCAACTTGGTCCCCAAGCATCCACACAACTTATGCAGATCACTGGAGATGAGAGTTTGTGTGTGTGTGTGTGTGTGTGTGTGTGTGTGAGAGAGAGAGAGTGGGTCTGTGTGTGTGTGAGTGAGTTTGTGGGTGTGTGGGTGTGAGTGAGTGTGTGGGTGTTAGTCAAGAAGAAGCCAGTCAGACGAACGATGCTTCGCAGATGTACAGGCTTCTCCTAGTGGTCTCTGGGGTGGAGGTCTCTTTTTGGTTTTGTTGGTTTGTTTGTTTTTTGCAGGGTTCTTCAATTTTTATTTTGTTTTATGTATATGGGTGTTTTACCTGCATAGATGTATGTGTACTGTATACAGGCAATGCCCTCGGAGGCCAGAAAAAGGCATCAGATGCCCTGGAACTGGGGTTACAGACAGCTGTGAGCTGCCATGTGGGTACTTGTAAGTAAGCCTAGGTCCACTGCAAGAGTGGCCAGTGCTTTTAATTGCTTAGCCATCTCTCCAATCCAAGAGGACAGGGTTTTTGATGTGTCCTTATTTCAATCAGACCTTTCACTGAAGGGGACTGCATCATAGGTTCAACTCACTTGGATCAAAAATAACCCAAGAAAATATTGTGTCTGTATTTAACATGTGAAAGCTTTTCTTGTCTTTATTTCCTTTTGTTGTGTGTTTGCCATGGCATGCCATGGAGACAACTTAGGGATGTCAGGTCTCTCCTTCTGTCATGTAGATTCCAAGGACTTGCACTGCCAGCCGCCTGGTCTGTGATGCCAAGTCGTCCCACTCAAGCACAGGGGTCAAAGTCTTGGCATTCCTGTCACTGGCTGAGGTGGGCCAGGTGGCAGGGCCAGGTCACCAGGCTTGGTGATAGCTACTTTTATAGCAAGAACCATCTTGCAAGGCTTTTTCTCCCTCAACAATATAGATGTAACTACTGATGGCATGTTTAATGTAAATAACATGAAGAAGACTGAAAATACAGGTATAGGTTCTGTGTAAACACCATGCTGTTTTGTGGAAGGGCTTAGTATACAAAGAGCTCCTGAATCCTGTCCTCTGAAGATACTAAGGGGTAAAAATACAACTTAAAGATGGCATTAGGCAGACAGGATTAGAAGTATATAACTAGGAGGCAGAAGGCAGAAGGATTACTTCAAAGTCTACCTGCTTAGAGATACTGAAGGCCTTGAGACTCTACATAGATAGATAGATAGATAGATAGATAGATAGATAGATAGATAGATAGATAGATAGATAGATAAGGGCCTGGGGGCTGGGGCTGTTGCTTGCTGGTAGAATGTTTGCTTCTGACACACGAGGCCCTGGGTTCTATTCCTACCGTCTCACACAAATCAGAGGTGACATAGAGCTGGGTGTGGTGGTGTACACCTTAGTCTCAGCACTCAGGAGGAACTCTGAAATAGACCAGCCTGGGCTACATATTGAGTACCATGGCAACATAGAGAAACCCTGCTTTTAAAAACATCATCATAAGCCGGGCGTGGTGGCGCACGCCTTTAATCCCAGCACTCGGGAGGCAGAGGCAGGCGGATTTCTGAGTTCAAGGCCAGCCTGGTCTACAAAGTGAGTTCCAGGACAGCCAAGGCTATACAGAGAAACCCTGTCTCGAAAAAAACCAAAAAAAACAAAAACAACAACAACAACAAAAAAAAAACATCATCATAGAAATAAAGCCATATGATGTTATTTTCATAATCTGCTAGAGTCATGACTGCTGTGACAAAATACCTGATAGAAGCAACTTTAGGGAGGCCCCTGCTTAGAGGGAGCAGTCAGCCATAGACGGGAAGGCCTCGTGTGAGCAGTCATGGCAGCAGGAACCTGCACAGCGGCTAGTTCACACCTTGGTGGATCAGGACACAGTTTAGGCTGGAATCAAAGGCAAACATAACCATCAGGGCTCACCTTCTGCAGCCTACTTCTGTCTGCTGGGCCCCAGTCCCAAAGATGCACAACCAGTTTCTAGGTGAGGACCATGTCCTGGCATGACCCCTCCATCCTTAGGGATCTCGGTGAGCCCCCACCCCCCTTTCTCCAGCTTCTATAAAGTCAGTAACAAGGTGAAATGAAGTGCGTCCTTCATGACCTCGTGCTCGGGGACCTGAGTTCTGGGGGATCCCATTGGCCGCCAGCCTGCCAAAAGCCCCCCTGGCCTCTTCTCTGTGGCCTGAAATGTGAACCTGGCCTTGCCGAGTCCCCCTTTCCTGTGTAAAGTGCAGGCCAATAGTTGTTCACAGTTTTGTTTGTTTTTGAGACAGGTACTCACTCTGTAGCCCAGGCTGACTTCCAACTCCTGAAGATACTCCTGGGACTTTGGGATGACAGGTTTGCACTACCACACCAGCTTCATTATTTTAACTAACATTTTGTTATTATGGAGTTTGAATGGAGAGGATGTCTGAAAATGCAGTGTAGTCTCAGTCTGAGGGCAGAACTTTCTCTGAGGTCCTAGTGTTCTGTTTGGACCTACCAAGACCCAGCCACTTAACTCTTCTAGCAGCAGGAGGAAGAACTGGGCAGATTCAAGGCTGCCATGGGAAATAATCACATAATTATAATAATTAATACTTCCTGGGAGGGGGTTGTTCCTCAAGTAGGGAGGGGGTGTACTGTGTTTTGCTGGGTCTATGGGTGGTCCCCTGCCCCACACTATTGCCTCTTGTCTTGCAGGTCAGCCATACACCCGGAGCACGGTCATCACTGCAGTCAAGTTCCTCATCTCAGACCAGCCTCACTCCATCGACCCTCTCCTGAAGAGCTTCATCGGTAGGTGCGACTAGTGCCTCTCACCGTGGGTCTGGAGCGTGGCTAGCACATCTTACAAATTAATCAAGGGAGTCAGCCTCTTGAGTGAGGAGCTGTGCCTTCAAACCCCTGTCACCACCAGGGCTCCGGTGGGCTTCACGTGCCCCTTACTGATGAGTTTTGCTTCTTTATCTGTCAAATGGTCATGAGGCATTTCTGGAGAACGCTCTCTTGGAAACAGCTAATAGGGTGGGAAATGCTCTTTAAAGGTACAGGCTCTGAGGATGAAAACAAACTTGCAAGCACCAACTTGACCAAGTCTGAGGGGGTCTTAGCTGGAGAAGCCTTCATGGGGTAGGCTAGGCCCTCCCTTCAAGCCTCCTGCAGGACCAGACTTCCTGCCTTCAAAGCCCAGTGCCAGCATCTTCTCAGGGGGCCACACCAGAATCTCAGCCCTCTTCTCAACAAAAGTGGCCCTACAGAATGTAGAGGGAGGCTGGAATTCTCCAGCCTTTGGCTTTGAATACTGACTTAGAAGTGTGGGCAGGCCATTTCAAGCTCAACTATAAAATGGGGTGCTGATGCATGCAAAGGCACTGTGCCAGACCAAAGAGCAGTGAATTGGAAACTATATCCTTGTCGCAGCCTGGACTGACCCTGATGGCCATAGGCAGATTTCTAGCCTTGATGAGTTGCTGTGGTTGCTGTGGTTGGGTCCAGGGCCCAACAGTGGTGTCTTGGTTTTACTTCAGAGTTTACTTCTTTTTGTAATTTGATTTTTTTTTTTATTAGTTGGTGTGTGTGTGTGTGTGTGTGTGTGTGTGTGTGTGTGTGTGTTTCACTTGAACATGTTTGTGCACTATATGTGTTCCTGGTGCCTATAGAGATCAGAAGAAGACATTGAATCCCCTGGAACTGGAGTTATGGATGATTTTGAGCTACCACGTGGGTTCTGGGAACCAAACTCCGGTCGTCTGCAAGAGCAGTCAGTGCTCTTAACTGCTGGTCCATCTCTCCAGTCCCCAAAGCTAGTTTGTTTTTAGAGTTAGAATCTGTGTAGCCCAGGCTGGACTCAAACTCTATATAGCCGAGGATGACTCTGAATTCCTGATCTTGCCTTTATCCCCCAAGTCCTGGGATTATAGGCATGCACTACCACCTTTAGCTGCTTGACCCTTAGTTCTGGGCTCCCTAGGATGGATACCATGAGATGCCCTTTGATAAAACTCATCAGTTAATTCTAATAGTCCCTCCCAGCCTGGTAAAGAACACTGGTCCCATTTTACAAATGGGGAAACTGAGTCCCAAGAGAGGGTTCAGACTTGTCCTACTCCTAGGTTATATCCTTACAGAAGCAGGACTCTAAGAGCCAGCATACACTGTGGGAAGGGTCCTATGTCCTAGTGTGGTTGAGTCCTGATCTGCTTGAAGACTGCAGTTTTTCCCAGTGCAAGGAAATCGATATCCCGTGACAGTAACATACCCTGTGGTGCGATGGCCACTCTGGTCATGTGGTTTGTGGTGGAGACTCAAGTTTCTGTGTCCTACTCTTCTAGCTGAAGACGTTGCTCAGTGGTAGCACGGATGCTCAGCATATGCGAGGCCCTGGGTTCCGTCCTCAGCACTAATCCTCAGAGCAACCGTGTTGGGTTGGTGTTTCAGACCTGGTGCTGTGGGTGGCCTTGTTATCCTGTGCACAAGAGACTAGGGCAGGAAGAGCCCGGACCTGGTGTAGTCAGCGAGGCCCTGTCTGAGAGCAGAGCCGTCCTCTGTGCCAGCTCTCAGCCCTGGGCTTCACAGCTGCTGTCATGGCTCACTCCTAAAAGCCCTGGAGGAGGTCACGGCTGCCAGAACCCAAAGTCAGTGGGAAGCTAGGCATTCTTATTTGGACTGTGACGGCATTGTGTCTGGCTTAAGGTAGATGTTCGGGTCATGTCTGCCCTTAGTTCTACATAACTCGTGGTGCCCAGGTCACCAGGAACAGCATAGAGGTGGCTTTATGTCCTGCTTCTATGTCCTTTGTCTTGTCGCTCTGCAGCGGAGTTCATGGAAAGCCTGCAGGACCCAGACCTGAACGTGCGCCGGGCCACACTCACCTTCTTCAACTCAGCTGTGCACAACAAACCATCGCTGGTCCGGGACCTGTTGGATGACATCCTGCCCCTCCTCTACCAGGAGACCAAGATCCGCCGGGACCTCATCCGAGAGGTATGAGGTAGCATGGACACCTTGTATGGCTAGCCCTTGTTGAGCCTTCTGTGCCTCACAGTCAAGGCTCATTGAAAACCAAGAGTGAGGCCCACCCAGGCACAAGGGCCACATGGCCCTAGTCATGCCATGTCTCTCCACTCCCCAGCGGGGGCCCAGACTGGGCAATCCAGTGCCCCGTTAGCTTCAGTTTTCCCTGGAGCTAAGTGAGGACAGTCACTGTGCCTGTACCACAAGGCTGTGCCCTAAGCACTGGGAGGCAGCCCTGATGCTTAGTAGCTCATGGTCAGCATGAGCATCCTAGTCCCCAAATGTGACACCCCCTGTGACAGGCTCTATTTAAAATGCAGGCACCCTACAAATACTACCTGAACTACCTTCAGGCATATGAAGAGGAACGCTTATTCCCCATACATGGGCTCTGTATTTAGACTTGGGCTCCTTCCCCAGTACATCTCTTTGAATAATGCAAGCATTTTAAAACCCACAGTCCAAACACTGAACCTCCTGAACCTCAAGGTGTCAGGCCTGTGGCACTGGACTACAGTGTCAGCAACTCTTGTCACTCAGCCAGAGTCTAAAGTCCCAGGACTCATAGTTGGCTTCTGCCACCAAGATGCTCAGCCTGACCTCCAGGAGAGCGGTGGTCAGGAGAGTCAGGTTGGAGAGAGAGCTGAAGGGGCAGAGGGGGTTGAGCTTGACAGCCAAGTTGCCCTACAGCTCCTCACGAAGGTCTGAGGAGGAAGCAGTGCTCTTGAGAGGGGTTGAAAAAGTTTTCTGAAAGAAGGACATTTGAAGATTTTTTGGTTTTGTCTTTCTTTTTAAGACAGGGTTTCTCTGTGTGGTCCTGGCTATCCTGGAACTCACTTATGTAGACTCACAGGGATTTATCCTCTTGCCTCTGCCTCTTGAGTGCTGGGATTAAAGGTGTGAGCTACTGTACCTGGTATCAGATATAGTTCTGGAGGCCAAAAATCTAATATCTGTACCCCTGAGCTGAAACCAGGGTGCCTACAGACCTCTTGCAGTTCCTGTGGTCACCAACATTGCTTGGCAGGCGATGCCATTCCATGAAGCTCTGCCTACCCACAAGGCATTATTTTTAATCTGTGTAATCTCTTCAGTTGGGTTTTGGGGCTCAGACTTTACTGTTAGAAGCCAGATTCCATGGTTACAAGCTTCAGAGGACTTGGTTTTTGAGTCTGGTTCTGCGACTTACCAGCTGTGTGTCCTCCAGCATGTCAGGTTACCTCTCTGAGCCTTAGTGGGATGTTGAGTAGGGTTGATAGTAGCACCTATTCCTAAGGATTTTGTTTTTTCCTGAGACAGAATCTTGTGTAGTCTAGGTTAAGAATGCTTCTGACCTGCTTCCACCTCCTGAGCGCTGGGTTACAGACATCGTGATGTTTATTCAGTGCCAGAGATCAAACTTGGGTCTGTGTGTGTGCTAGCCAAGCCATATGCCCAGACCTTCCCAAGGTGTCTAATTTAGTACTCAAGTAAGATGTTGTCTGTCAGGCAAAAGATGCTCAGTTACAGAACATGTGCTCAGTGTGCACGAGGTCCTACAAGCGCGCGCACACACACACACGCACACACACACACGCACACACACACACGCACACACGGAACCTGACACTTCCTGCTTAGCAGGTGTGACAGTCCAGAGAGAGGATGCTGCAGGCTGAGTTGAGACCTGAGACTTGAGCGCATAGAGTGTGACTTGGGGCCAGGATGCAGTGCTGAGCAGGTGAGGTGAGTATTGCAAACCCTCCTTGTTATGTCCTTCCTTCCTGCAGGTGGAGATGGGGCCCTTCAAGCATACTGTGGATGATGGGCTGGATGTGAGGAAGGCTGCCTTCGAGTGCATGTACTCGCTGCTGGAGAGCTGCCTGGGCCAGCTGGACATGTGCGAGTTTCTGAACCACGTGGAGGATGGGCTGAAGGACCATTATGACATTCGGGTAGGTGGCACCGTGCCAGATGCAAGCCCAGCTCAGAGCAAGGGACCAGGCAACATTAGGCCCCTGCTGTTCTCCCCGTCTCCTGGCACCCCATGAAAGCAGCTGTGCTTTCTGTCAAGAACAAGGAACCGGCCGGGTGGTGGCCAACACCTTTAATCCCAGCACTCGGGAAGCAGAGGCAGTCGGATTTCTGAGTTCGAGGCCAGCCTGGTCTACAAAGTGAGTTCTAGGACAGCCAGGGCTATAAAGAGAAACCCTGTCTCAAATAAACAAACAAAAAAAGAACGAGGAACCAGGTCTTGGATGTTTCTTAGGGTGTACACTTTGGGCACATTAGGTCCAAGTCTGTTGTAGTGTTTGTTTTAAATGTTACCAACATTTTAAAAATTTAAAAAATGTATATGAAAAATAGTATTTCTTTTGAAAACGATCCATAATGCTAGGTAAATTCCCACATTGCCATTATATTAGTCTGTTTCTGGTTAGTATTATTTCATTTTGCTTTGTTTTTTATTTATTTTTATGCATTTATTATGGGCATGTCCACATCTGGGATTCCCACATGGTTCACTGTCACTGACACACCAGAAGAGGGCATCAGATCCCATTACAGATGGTTGTGAGCCACAATATGGTTGCTGAGGATTGAACTCAAGACCTTTGGAAGAGTAGTCAGTGCTCTTAACCACTGAGCCATCTGTCCAGCCCTTGCTTTGTTTTTTAAGACAAAGTTTCTCTTATATAGCTCTGTATGTCCTAGAAGTATGTAGACAAAGCTGGCCTTGAACTCACAGAGATCCACCTGCCTCTGTCTCCTGAGTTCTGGGATTAAAGGCACGTGTTCTCACACCTGACCTGTTTTCTTTTTTTCTTTCTTTTTTTCTTTTTTTTTTTTTTTTTTTGGTTTTTTGAGACAGGGTTTCTCTGTATAGCTCTGGCTGTCCTGGAACTCACTTTGTAGACCAGGCTGGCCTCGAACTCAGAAATCCGCCTGCCTCTGCCTCCCAAGTGCTGGGATTAAAGGCGTGTGCCACCACGCCCGGCTCTGACCTGTTTTCTGTTGCTATTAAAAAAAAAAAATCTATGGCCGGGTATTCCTTTAAAAGGCTGTTTTAGATCTTTCTGGAGACTCAGAATCTGGTGTTGGCTGGCATCTGTTTTTGCTCTGGCGGCATCACAATGGCCGGCAGCTGCAGAAGTTCACATGGTAGAATCAGGCATGAGGCGTGTTCTTGTATTGTTTTTTGTTTTTGTTTTATCCAGACAGGGTTTCTTGGTATTAACAGAGCCCTGGCTATCCTGGACTCGCTTTGTAGATCAGAGCAGCCTGGAACTGAACTCACAGAAATTTGCCTGCCTCTGCCTCCCAAGTGCTGGGATTAAAGATGGAGGCATGTTCATTTTATTATTCACTTTTGTGGGAACTGAGGTCCTCTGAGACCTGAACTAACCCCTTCCAGCAGGACCACCTCCAGTGACCTAGCCACCTCCTGCTGAAGACTCCATCACCCCTCAGCATTGCTATACACAGGCTTTTGTGATACACACTCAAGTTGTATCTCAACTGCAGCATGTCCAAGCCAGTGTCAGTGGAAACCGAGGAGCTGCTCAGTTCCTGCCCAGGCCTGTGCCAGAGGCATGTGAACACGTGCCTTTTGTTATCCAGCCATCCTCACACAACTAAAGTTAGCTGGCAACATTCAGCGTCATGGTGTACATCTATAATAGGAACCTGAGACCCAGAGAGGTGGGAGCCCTGCGCAGGGGCCTGGAGGGACTTGGTTGTCAGTTTGTGGGGTACAAGCCAGAGCTTCCATTGGGTCTGCTGCTCTGTCTGGGTGCTGTTTCACCATGAGTTCCATCTGCTTCCTTGGGTAGATGCTGACCTTCATCATGTTGGCCCGACTGGCCACTCTTTGTCCTGCACCTGTCCTGCAGAGGGTGGACCGGCTCATTGAGCCACTCAGAGCCACCTGTACTGCCAAGGTAAGCCCTGCCCTGCCTGGACCCTGGAGTGCCTGTTGGCTTTAGTCATCACTCACTGGACCATGTGCACTGCAGTGCTGGGCTGGCTGTTGCCCCAGTCTACAAAGCTTCCTGGGCTGGGCTGTGAGATTCCTTCATTAAATACTTCCTGGGTGCTGGCCTGGGAGAGGGATCCAGGGTATAACACTCCACATGCTAGCTTCCCCACACAGTCTATGCAGATCCCAGTTGGGAGCTGGGCCTACCTCTTATGGTTGATTGATTGGCTGGCTACTCCTGCTACTACAGAGCAACTGCTAACACAGTGTGGAAGGTCTTCTGGAAAGTTGTAATATTGGGAACAGCCTGGCACCCTCGGGGTCCTGGTGGAGACCTGTTGAATGAAAGAACTGTGTCTGTGTGTGTGTGTGTGTGTGTGTGTGTGTGTGTGTGTGTGTGTGTGTGTGTGGTGTTTATGTGTTGTGTATCTGTGGAGGCCAGAAGTTGACTTCAGTGGTCTTCCTTGATCTCTCTCTCTGCCTTCTTCCTTCTCTTTCCCCCTTCCCAGACATGGTTTCTCTGTGTAACCCTGGCTGTCTGGGAACTCATGTTATAGACCAGTCTGGTCTAGAACTGACATCTGACTGCCTCTGCCTATTAAAGGTGTGCCCCACTATTGCTAAACTGGGTGACCATGAGCTGCAGGGATCTGCCTGTGTCTACACCCACAAACTTCCACATCCAGCTCTTGTGGGATCTGAACTTGGGTTTGTACAGCAAGTACTTCACCACTGAACCATCTCCCTCGTCCCTGATTGGAGTTTTAAGATTTACTTAAAGGACCAAGAATTTCAGTCTTTAGGCAAGACTCAGAATAGTGGTTTTGTTACCCTTTTTTTTAAAAAAAAAAAACAAAAAAAACCAAACTGTTCTCCAGGTTAGCATCAAATTCCTGAACTTAAGTGAGTCCTTCCTCCTGTCTTGCTTTCCATGTAGCTTGTGTCTTGAGGCACATATTGTTATTTTTTCATTTTCTTTGTGTGTATGTAGGGGGTATTGGGGGAGGGGGGACAAAACACAGACACTCTGGTAGCCCAGGCTGGCCTTAAACTCAGTATACAGCCAAAGGTGCCTTGAATTTCTGGCCCTGATGCCCTTGCCCCCAAGTGTTGGGAATACCAGCTGTGTAGTACAGCAGATTTGGTGGATGCTGGATCTGGTCCCCTCTTCCCTACTCAGATGTGGATATCTAACTCAGGACTTTGTGCGGGCCAGGTGAAACACTCTACCAACTGAGCCACATACCCAGCCCCTAAGTTTTGATCTTCAAATAGCAGCACAGTAGTAGAAAAAAATGAAATCTGATTATGAATCAGATTGAAATTAGGCCTTTATTAGAAACCTATGTTTAAAATGGGTAACAGACTCAGTAAGGACACTGTCTCCCTCTGCAGGTCAAGGCTGGTTCTGTGAAGCAAGAGCTGGAGAAGCAGGAGGAGCTGAAGCGCTCAGCAATGCGGGCAGTGGCTGCCCTGCTGACCAACCCTGAGGTGCGCAAGAGCCCCACTGTAGCTGACTTTTCTGCCCAGATCCGATCCAACCCAGAACTCACCACCCTCTTCGAGAGCATACAAAAGGACACAGCCTCTGGCCCCAGCACGGACTCTATGGAACTCAGCTAGCTGTCCCCAACACAAGCCTCCCTTCTTATCCCAATAGGCCTTGGCCTCTCCTGTCCTTCCCTGTCAGCCTCAGTGCCTTTGCTAGGGCCCCCTGCTCACAGCCCCAGTGCCAAAGCCGGGCCCATCAACTCAGGACGTTCATTCACGAGCGTGATGTCCCACCACCTTTACACTGCACCCCTCCACTCATTTAGAAGCCAGCATTGGCCTGTGCCCAAGACCAGAAGGCAAGCAGGGGGCTGACTTCCTACTTCACTTACTCTGAACTCCAAATGTCAGCACCCTGAACCTAGCCATGGGTAGGGTATGTAGAGAACCAATTTATACTTAGTGCCTCATTAATTAGCAGAGTGAGAACTGTTTACAGGGAAGATAGTGTGGCTCATTGGCCAGGTGTAGGTCCACTGTTTCAAACATCCCTAATCCCATCACCCAGGAGTGTAACAGTTGGCTTGTGCTCTTCCTGT
Source organism: Mus caroli (assembly GCF_978045245.1). Lineage (NCBI taxonomy): Eukaryota > Metazoa > Chordata > Mammalia > Rodentia > Muridae > Mus > Mus caroli. The sequence goes on along the minus strand of NW_028227262.1, from coordinate 32,856,497 downwards.
GTATGTAGTTGTTAGTACTGAAAATTTAAGTATAAATGACAGGTTTTGATTTTTAAGACATTGTTTCTCTTTGTAGCCACATATGGCCCAGACTCAGATCCACCTACCTGGAATTAAAGCCAGCTGAGGCCATTTATCTGAGTTAATAACATATACAAAGCTCTCCTCACAGGATTCTTATCCATATTAAGGCCAATGGCATAGACCTGTTATCCTAATTCCTTAGGAGGCTGAGGCTGGACCACACACTCGGGTCGTAGTGAACAACTATAAGATCTACCTAAAAGCAACAGGGCAGGTTAGCTCGGTGATGGGCTGTTCTTCCAGGCCCTCCTGGTAGCAACAGCTTTCTAACTCCTGTCCTAAAGGATCCAATGCCCTCAGGGCAGACATACATACAGGCAAAACACCAAAGTTTATTAATAGCTCAGTTGTAGAGCACTCCCCACCACTACAGCAAGACGATAAAACCGTATTTCTACAATGAGAACAAAAGCTTAATAGTAAAAAGGCTGGGATGTCTTTCTCTCCAGTCATTTAAGTGTCACCCTTGACAGTCAGCCCTTCTGAACTCCATTACTGTTTCAAAAGACCAGAGAGCCAGAAACTGGCCTGTGCTACAGAGGGCACTGCCCTTGTAGTATCTCAGTGGCAGAAATGTTTATCAGTCTCATGAAGTTCTAAATCCTCCAAAGACAGGACTGTCAATCCTGACTGAGGACAAGCAGGCCAGTTCCATGAAACCAAAGGCTTCCTCAAAAAAGTGCCTTAAGCTAGAGCCCATGCTAGCAGTTGGGACAGGGTTGAGAGCAGAGGTTTGTCTGGTCCCCAGACTCACGTGTGCCTACACTGTAGCTTTCCCCTCTTCCACCTGCAGCCAACCAAGACTAGCATGGGATTCTGAACCCTGCTGCCTCCCCAGAACAAGCAGCAAAGAACAATCTCCAGTTACCAAAAAGATAGAAAATACGATGGCAGGTTTTGTGATTTTATTTAAACATAAAACATGCACACAAGCCATCTATTCATTTTCTTCGCTGCGTAGCCTGGCGTTGGGATTGGTGACTCTGATGGCCAGCTGTGCTGCTCTTTCTACAATGGCTTTTCGGTTCTTAGAGGACACGTTGTGAGCAATCTCAGCACAGTAAGATCTGAAAGAGAAGCAAACCAGGAAAGGTCACCAGGGAAATGGCTTAATGAGCACTAAAGGCTCAAGGGCCCAGGCACCGAGGCTTCTGCAGTGGTCTACAGTAGTGACCAGGTGCTAATCCACACACAGCAGGCTCAGGTTCTTCCTCACACTGAGTGAGTAACCCAGAATTCTTCCACAGGAGCCAAAGGCTTCCAGGGCAACCACTGTAAGGTACACAGTTCAAGTAGCGTCAAGCCCGTGTCCCCTCAAAGTGTTGACAATCTGTCCTAATGAACACATTCTCAGCATGGAGATGACCGTGAAGCCATAGACAGGGAGCTGAGGAAAAACCCCTAGAGAAGCAGGATGGCAGAGCTATGGAAAGCATACAAATGGCAAATACCGAATACAAACAAACACCCACTTGACAGAGATTTGGGGACAGAGTGCATCAGGTTCTAACCTGAAGTACCCGTCCCGGGCCACATGCATTTATAACCATCTAGCACACTCACCATTCACAAGTCACATGCTGCCATACCCCACCCCAGGACTCTTACCACTCAGGAACTACTACCAATGTTTTTTCTGTAACTACCTTCCAACTTCCCCTGCTCCCCAGTTATACAGAGGAAAATGCCCAGAGACAGAACTCAGTGAGCGGTGCACCTGCAGGGTCTAACTAGGCCAAGCAGCTCTCCTGGGGCAGATGTACCCATTAGAAATGCAGCCCCGATAACACTGCACCATCAACACTGCCTCATGGACTGCTGCTCCTGCGCGCGCACACACACACACACACACACACACACTACTGCATCCATCCTCCCAAATGGACTTGTAGCACTTCAAGGCCTGGTTAAACGCACAACATAATCTCCCCATGCGGCCTCCTCCATCTGCATGACAACCACCTCAGAAAACACATACACTCTCTGCAGTCCTAGTTTACTTGGGAAAAATAAACAATTCCTACCACACCCTCATATCCAATGTCAAGAGTATTTCCTGGGAGGCCTTGGTCTTGCATCTCAGAGGTCACTAAGGGTTGTAACTTGCTCAAAGTACCCAGAATACCCCACAACCTTCTCTCTACAGCTGTGCCTGGAGACTCTTTCTCTATCTTAGCCCCAAAAGACCTGAGCTGCTTTGCAAATCCACCTGTCAGAGCAGAGCCAAGCACAGCTTAGGTCCCAGGTTAGACACAGGCCCCTGCAGTCTCATGATACTATAGCAGTGTTCCACACAGGACCATAAAAGACACTGAACAACCCACTGTAAAAAGACCTCCCTCTTCTCCAGTCTCAGGCTTCAACCAAGGGAACACATCCCCTTTCCTCATAAGCATGGCCACTGCAGTGGCCCCAGTCTCACAGGAGGCAGGCACACTCCTGGCCAGGGGCCCAACTCACTTGTTGCACATCAGCAGCACCTCCAGCTCCTTGACATTGTGGACGAGGAACTTGCGGAAGCCGCTGGGCAGCATGTGCTTGGTTTTCTTGTTGCTCCCATAACCGATGTTGGGCATCAGGATCTGGCCCTTGAACCTTCTCCGCACCCTGTTGTCGATGCCTCTGGGTTTCCGCCAGTTTCGCTGAAGACACACAGGCAAGTTAGTCTCTGTGGAAACTGGCAGCTCTTGTATGTGTGTGCAGGAAGGGGGCAGAATTCATGGGGTCATGTCATAAAACACACACCAAAGGCTGAGAGGGTGTAGCTCAGTTAGCAGTGTCTGCCTGGCATGCACAGGGCCCTGGGCTCCATCCCTAGCACTTGGACTGGAATTTCAACATCATCTTCCCTTGCAATTAAGTTTCAAAAAAGGGATAGGGAGGAGGGATCAGTTAACTGCTGGGTGTGCATGCCCATCCAGCCAACAGGTGATCTGTAGACCCAGAGAGAAGTCTTAGCAGTTGAGAGCACTGGCTGCTCTTCCAGAGGTTCAATTCCATCCATGCATGTGCCTGGTGTGCAGACAAAACCCCAAAAGATCTTTAAAATACAGGGTCAGGGTGCAGAGCTGACTTAAAAGTGCCTGCTGTCAGATAAACTAAATCTGACCTAGACCCACAAGACAGGAAGGAGAGAACTCCTTAAAGTGATTCTCCCTGCCCTTCACACACATAAATATAAAACAGAAAGTGTCATCTTAAAAATGAACGTTTTAGGGCTGGTGAGATGGCTCAGTGGGTAAGAGCACCCGACTGCTCTTCTGAAGGTCCAGAGTTCAAATCCCAGCAACCACATGGTGGCTCACAACCACCCGAAATGAGATCTGACTCCCTCTTCTGGTGTGTCTGAAGACAGCTACAGTGTACTTACATATAATAAATAAATCTTTAAAAAAAAAAAAAAATGAACGTTTTAAAATACGGAGACAAGCGATAACAAGAAACGTGTGCTCAGGTCTTAACCCCCACCCCAGAACCACATACCTTAATTTTCACATATCGGTCTGACTGGTGTCTGATGAACTTCTTGGTCCTCTTTTTGACGATCTTAGGCTTCACCAGAGGCCGGAGGGCAGCCATGATGCCTTTTGACAAAAGTCAGACCCAAGTTAGTAAAGAAACTGGGGGGGGGGGGGGGGGGGGAGACTGCGTCTCAGGCCTCCAGTGAGTAATGTTGCAGAGTGTCTTCCAATCACCAGCTACCGAGCAAACTGGGAATGGAATGGGTACCTCTGCTAGGCTTGCTCTCCCTCTTGCTTCCGAAGCTGGAAGAATACTAGCTACTCTCCAGACGCGATCCCAAGAGGTCAGTGGGTCATCTCACCCACTCCGAACCTCGAAGAACCGCAACCGACCTACAGAACCCCAGCCAGGTCTCTCTGGCGGCGAAGGAGCGGCAAATCCCACTCCACTAAGCTTCGTTATGTTTGAAGTGTTGCGCCCTTAAATACGCAAAGCCACCATGCACTCCTAACACGCCACCAGTCCGCCTGTCCCTCCCGGATCGTCTCAGAGCATCAACCAAAGGGTGCCTTCTCTGCTCCCGGCGCAGACAACCTGCTCCGCCGGGCTTACACTGAGTACCCGACGGACTCACGTTCAGAAAGCATTTCTGCTCACCGGCGAGCGGCGGCAGCTCCCTGACTCAGGATTTCGGACTCGCCGCAGAAAAAGGCTGCTAACAAGCTAAGCAGAAAGCGGCGGGTGCGGTCCGAAACCCTCGGGCCGCATGGCAGCAAGCCCGCCCTGGCCGATGCCGGCCCCCGGGCAGACTCCGGAGCAGCGCCAGTGGCCAGGCCCACGCGCGCTCGCCACTATCATGCCGGCGCGGAGGCCGCCGCCGAGGCCTCCCCACCCGGAGTCGTGGTCCCGCCGAAGCCGCAGGCGGCGGATGGCCGCCGATGCAGACTCACCGCAAAACAGATGGCAGCCACCTCGTAGGCAGCGCCGAGGAAGAAGGAAGAGGCGGCGGCGGTGCGCAAGGTATGATGGGACGGAGTCTTAGGTCCTGGCAGAGAAAAGGGAAGCACTTCCGGCTCTGGGTCCTCTAAAGAAAACTAAGATGTGCCTGAGAAATGATGCTGAAAAAAAACCCTAGTGGACTAGTGCTCTGTAGTAGACATTAACATCTTCGAGTGAACTAAAATTTATTTTTCTCTTGGGACTACTTAAGAAATTTGGGATTTTTTTTTTTGAGCTAAGACCTGCTAGGTGGACATTTATTTCCGCCCTAAGTGGAAGCCCAATAGCTTTTTAAATTGTTGGTTCCCGAGTGTGCCTCCTTGAGGCTGGGAGGTAGCAAAAGAGACTCTTCGAAGATCCTTAGGCAGTTGGTTGAGCAAATGTCCTAAAACTTATATATAATATAAAATATACAGATGTGCAAACCCCTGCTTATGAAGTGCTACTGAGCCTTCTCGCGACTTCTGTATGTTTAAATCTTCTCTACTTATGGTATGTACCTAATGTATAAATAAGTGATAGGTTAGCCGGGCAGTGGTGGCTCATGCCTTTAATCCCAGCACTTGGGAGGCAGAGGCAGGCGGGTTTCTGAGTTCGAGGCCAGCCTGGGCTACAGAGAGGGTTCCAGGACAGCCAGGGCTACACAGAGAAACCCTGTCTCGGGAAAAAAAAAAGTGATAGGTTGATAATATTGCTAAGAAAATAGTCTATTGGCTGGGTGTGGTGGTGCACGCCTTTTAGTAACAGCACTTGGGAAGCAGAGGCAGGCTGAGTTTAGTCTATTTTGCTTATCTTTTGTTTTTCAGATCATTGTGAAAACTCTAATCTTAGGAGGAAATAAAACCAAACCAGAGATGGAGAGGTGGCTTGGTGGAGCACTGTTGCTCTTTCAGAGGACTGGCATTTAGTTCCCAGGAACCAAGCGTTGCCTCACAACGTTAACACCAGCCCTAGGGGATCAGATACCCTTTTCTGTAGGCGCTACATGCATGTGGTACATACTCATTCATGCAGGCAAAACACTCAATCACATAGAATAAATCTCATTTTTTAAAGATTTATGTATATGAGTACACTGTAGCTGTCTTCAGACACACCAGAAGAGGGCATCAGATCCCATTCATTACAGATGTTTGTGAGTCACCATGTGGTTAGGAATTGAACTCAGGACCTCTGGAAGAGCAATCAGTGTTCTTTTTTTTTTTTTTTTTTTGGTTTTTCGAGACAGGGTTTCTCTGTGTAGCCCTGGCTGTCCTGGCACTCACTTTGTAGACCAGGCTGGCCTCGAACTCAGAAATCCGCCTGCCTCTGCCTCCCGAGTGCTGGGATTAAAGGCGTGCGCCACCACGCCCGGCGCAATCAGTGTTCTTAACTGCTGAGCCATCTCTCCAGGTCCTACCCCAGCCCCACCCTTTTGTTTTTTGTTTTTTTTTTTTTTAAGATTTATTTATTTATTATATGTAAGTACACTGTAGCTGTCTTCAGACACTCCAGAAGAGGGAGTCAGATCTTGTTACAGATGGTTGTGAGCCACCATGTGGTTGCTGGGATTTGAACTCTGGACCTTCGGAAGAGCAGTCGGGTGCTCTTACCCACTGAGCCATCTCACCAGCCCTGTTTTGTTTTGTTTTGTTTTAAGACAGGGTTTCTCTGTGTAACCCTGACTGTGGTCGAATTCACTCTGTAGACCAGGATGGCTGGAGATCTTCCTGTCTCTGCCTCCCAAGTGCTGAGATGAAAGGTGTCACCACTGCCCAGCAGAATAAATTAAAATTTTTTCAAACCTTGTGCAAACTCAGACACAAGAGATACCACTGGTGATCTTGACAGTGGCTCCAGGAGGTGGGGATAAATGCTGAATTGGGTATGCTGCCCCAACCCTTGTGCTTGCTGTAAAGGGGGAGTAGAGACCCAAATAAGTAGAGTGTCTTGTCTGGAGTGGCTGGATCACAAACAGCGGGGCAGGACTGTTGCTCTCCTGTGTCTGTGTCTTGCCCTCCCTTCCCAAATGCTGCTTGGCCTACAGGCTATGCAAAGGCCAATGGAACATGGAAGTGTGTGGCTAATGGCACCTTACAGAGTACATTACATAAAGAGAAAGGCGAGTGAGTGAATTATACAGAGGCCCATGAACTAGAGAGTATGGCTCTGATTTCTGAAGACTCACAGGGGTTGGGGGCCTCAGTCTAAGGGTCTCCCCAGCTGAGGGCCTGCTACTTCATTTAACAGAGGACACTCTTGCTGTCTGTTGTGTCCCTGTAGGCATTAATGTCCCAGGATGAGAGGTGGGAGGTGTCCTGGGGAATCTGTCTCTTACATACTCACACCTTCAAGTTTTCCAGCCCTTAAGCAGGAAATCACATGAGCAAGGCTAGTTTAGTGAAGGTTAGTTCAGCTCTAACCTAGTTTATTTCAAAATGGCAGAGGTCATGGCAGATAGGAAAACAGCATGTGTGTATGGACACATCCACACCCCACTGGACACTGTGGCATCAGGGGACACATCCCCAGACCTTCCCTGGGAATGTTTTGGCTTTTTTTTTTCCGTATAGCTCTTTGGTATCTCATGTCTGCAGCTGGGGGCTTCTGGCTGCACTGTCTTCTGGTCCAGCATCCTGCAAGCCACTCTAGTTGATGGAGTACACCTTGTTTGCATCATAATAGGCCTGGGTCATATAAGAAAAGTTTTTCATGGGCCACCAGTTCTTAGAGTGGTAGATGGCAGGGTAAACAGGGGGCTTGCGTTCCACACAGCTGAAGATCGCCAGGCTCTGGTCCTTGGCCACAGTGGGCAGGTAGAGCCTCAGCTTGTCCAGAAGGTGACCGGGCCAGAAGTGATTGGGATGGGTGCCTGAGGGGCTTAACCTCTGCAACTTCAGCTTCCTGGAAAAGAAAAAGGCATAGGGAAGGTTGCTGTGGCAGAGGGACCAGGCCCAGGGCTCCTTCTCAGCAGAGAACATAAGCCGTGACCACTCTGTCCAGTGTGAAAAACACTAAACTCCTCTAGTCTCCTCACTAGTGAGGACCTGGAGAGCCAGAAATCTCGAGATCATACAGTGAATGAGTGGCTACGTGCCTAGGCACTGGTTCTTTTTTTTTTAAAGATTTATTTATTACATGTAAGTACACTGTAGCTGTCTTCAGACACACCAGAAGAGGGAGTCAGATCTTGTTAAGGATGGTTGTGAGCCACCATGTGGTTGCTGGGATTTGAACTAAGGACCTTTGGAAGAGCAGTCGGGTGCTCTTACCTGCTGAGCCATCTCACCAGCCCTAGGCACTGCTTCTTAAACCCAAACTTAAGGCGTGTGCCATCCTAGCTCTGGAGTAGTGGCTCTCAACCTTCCTAACGCTGCAACCCTTTGCCTCTTTAATACAGTCCATGTTTTGGTGACTCCCCAATCATAAAATTATTTTTTTCCCAATTCATAACTGTAATTTTGCTACTGTTAGGAATTGTATGTAAATATCTATTTTCCAATGATCTTAGGTGACCCCTGTGAAAAGGATGTTCAACTCTCAAAGGGGTCCAATGTTGAGACCAATTTGAGAACCAATGTTCTAGAGGACTCGCTCCGCCCCTCCCCCACCCCGGCTTGGCCTGGTCCTTTTGGTGCTGGGGATAGAATCCAGAGCCTCACTCACGCGTTTTAGGCTAATACCCAGCTGCTAAGCTACAGCCCAGCCCCACGGAGGCATTTGGATTTTGGGTCTGGTATCTAGTTTCTGGGGCCAGCCTCACTTAGCTATGCTTCAGATGTGGGACTGTGTGTCAGGGTCGTCTCCTATAAGCCATATGTCTAGAGTAACTCAGGCTTGTTGGTGACAATATAGTTGAGTTCACTCCCGGGAGGCTCCAGAGCAGCCATGCCAGGCACTCTCTGAACACTCTTCTGTTGCCCATTAGGCCCTTGGCGTGAACCCCATGATAATGCTGGGATTTTGTTCAATATGCATAGGCCCCAGAGTTGCCTCTGAGTAGAGGAGAGGCCGGCCCTCCCATCCTCATCCCCTGCCCTCCCAGCAGACACGAAGGACCACTACAAACCCAGTTAATTCCTCGAAATCGTCAAAGTGCATTTTCTTCATTTTTTTTGATGTCTTCCTACCAGGGAATAGAGAGAGGTATCGTTAGGAAAGAGAAACTCCAGGAACCGGGCAGTGGTGGCACATGCCTCTAATCTCAGCACTTGGGAGGCAGAGGCAGATGGATCTCTTGTGAGTTGGAGGCCAGCCTGGTCTACAGAAAGAGTTCCAGAGCAGCTAGATATACACAGAGAAACCCTGTGTCAACAAAACAAAACAAAAATAAAAACACCAAAACACCAAACCAAACAAACAAAAAAAGAAACATCAGGAAAAGTGGGCTTTAGAGATGCATTTCTGAGTCTCAGAGCAGAGCTCTGAACGTTTTCCTTTTGTGGAGGCCCTAGCTGTGTCTCCTACTTCTGGCTGGTAGGGCGAGGAAAACCCTGACGTTGGTTCCCTTTCTTCATGGGATGGAGGCCTCTGAAACAGTTAGATGTGTTCAGCAGCTGCTAGATGCGGAGCCTGACTCCACTTCCCTTGCCAGAGGCCAAACTCTGTGGGGCAAGCAAGATAAAAGACTCACCCTCCATACCCTGGCCTGCTTGGCAGACTTCCCTAACTGACCACTGGATTCCTTCCCAAGCCCGCCCACATCTGGCCTCAGAATTCTGGGTTTTTTCTTTTGATACAAAGGATTGAATTGGGCCAGGCAGTGGTGGCACACACCTTTAATCCCAGCACTTGGGAGGTAGAGGCAGGGGGATTTCTGAGTTCGAGGCCAGCCTGGTCTACAGAGTGAGTTCCAGGACAGCCAGGGCTACACAGAGAAACCCTGTCTCAAACAAAACAAAACAAAACAAAACAACAAAACAAAAACAAAAACAAAACAGAAAACAAAGGATTGAATTGTGAGCCTGTCCACTCTCTACTCCTAGCACCTGGCTTCAGGATCTTTTACAATTTAGTTCCTACAGGTGAGAGAGAGTCAATGTGCCTCCTTTAGCTAAGGGACCTTTCTTTCTCTTTTACAGATGTGACTGGTCAAACACAAGGAAAAATCTCTTTGCTGGGCACCTGGCATGCACAGGGTCTAGTCCAATTCTCCTGGCAGTTTTCCAGCAGTGAATCCTGAAGCTGCAGTAGTGAGCTGTCTGCTCATTCACCAGTGTGCTCCTCCCCCTCCTCCTCCTCCTTCTTTTTCTTTTCGAGACAGGGTTTCTCTGTAGCCCTGGCTGTCCTAGAACTCACTCTGTAGACCAAGCTGACCTTGAACTCAGAAACCCGCCTGCCTCTGCCTCCCAAGTGCTGGGGTTAAAGGAGTATGCCACCACGCCCGGCCCTTCTCTTCCTTGTACCCCATAGGCTTATGTATTTGACAACTTGGTCCTCAAACCCACTTCCTGGGTTCATGGCTTAGTAATTGGTACCAGCCAGCCACAGGTTAGAAGGCCTATTTCAGAGGCCCTCTAAGCTACCACTTGGCTGGATCATACTCAGCACTTTGCAAACCACAACTGCTGTGGGCCTAGACTGGCCCTGTACTCAGAAACATAAGAACAAATGCAAGGAAAAGCAACAGCCACACTGGCAGTGCTGAGGACAACCTGCGGCCCTTGTCAAGCCCTCTGTGTGTGTTAGGAGTGCTGTGTCTACTTTATACATGAAAGTGCTGAGGTTTGGAATGCAGTAACCTGCCTCTTGACCAGACAGCATCCACTGCACTGTACTGCAGCCTGCCCTGGGCATTCTGCCACACCACACCACACCACATTCCACCTGACCCCCTGCGGGGATGCTATCTCATCCTCCCCTCAGCAGTCACCACTGATGCTACTCTCAGTGGTTGCCTTCTGATTGGCCCACATCCAGTGGAAATGGAGGGGGAGTGACTTTGGGTCACTTCAAAGGGGGATAGTCTAATGGTTAGGGCAACATTTTGTTTTCCCAGGGGCTACCAGCCTGCCTCTTGTTGGAAAATGAATGTGCCTGCCACAGGGTGGCAGCACAGGGAAGGGACTAGTCCTTGTCCTTTGCAGAATTCCTCAACTTCTGATAACAGGGCAGGATAACACCCACTTTGGCTCTTTCCCACGGGCCTTATGATTATGTAAGCCTGTGGTCAGGAGGGGAGCTATGTGAACCTAAGATATGCACTGAGGGTGACATTTTGGACTGGCCAGCCAGAAGTGACTAGGTAGGGACACAGATACTGGCGTAACCCGACACTACATGCATGCCAATGTCCCAGCCACAGCAACTGAAGGGACAACTTGAAACTCAGCTTGTCTCTCTTCTTTCCCCCATGCCTGCGGGGGCTCCTGCGTGCAGCCAGGCTGTAGACAATCCTCTGGTCTATATAATAGCCTCCAGGCTGCCGGATTGGGCGGACCTCTTCTTTCAGAGTAATGATCTTGTCTCCTGGATACAGCAGTGCTGTGGGCAGAAGCAAGGAAGACAGCAGAGTCCATTAGCCAAAGTTACCACCTACTCTAGGGCCACGTGGAAACTATTTAAAACAATTCCCACTTCTGTTTTTTTTTTTTTTTTTTTTTTTCTGAGCTATCAAGATGGCTTGGCAGGTAGAGTGGCAAAGTGTGTATGTGGGGGCTAGAATATAACTTTGTGGAGTCGGCTCTCTCTCTCTACATTTATGTGAATTCTGGGTATTGAACTTAGGTCATTAGGCTTGGTGGCAAGGGCCTTTTTCCACTGAACCAGCTCACTCCAAACTCTGTAAATATATGTTTGTTGGTTTGATTATTCTCTCTCTCTCTCTCTCTCTCTCTCTCTCTCTCTGCTACTACTCGACAGAGAGACAGACAGAGACAGAGAAACAGCAGAGAACACCCCCATCCACACGTGGAGCTCAGAGGACATCCTGGAGGAGCGGGTTTTCGTTTTCTACTACATGAGTCCCAGGGATTGAACTTGGGCTATCAAGCTTGGCAGCAACGGCCTTTGTCTGCTGAGCCATCTTGCCAGCCCAACTTCTTATTTTTAGTTGGTAGTAGGTTCCTTGGAAATTGCAAAATATACTAGGATATACCGTTCCCCTGAACTCTCCCACAGTTCCTCATGATGCACCATGGCGTACAGCTGCAGCTCCGTATCAAAAGGGACCTCGGAGGACCCCGCTCACCAGGGGACAGAGCAGGGAGACCAATTTGGAACAGCAAATCAGGATGGAGCTACTTAGCAAGCTGAGGTTGGAGGTGGGAAGAATCAAACTACACTTCACTAGGTTAATTAGTGTGTGTGCCTGCATGAATGTGCGCGCGTGTGTGTGCATGCATGAATGTGCGCATGCGCGCGTGTGTGTGTGTATGTGCCTGCATTAATGCCTGTGTGTGTGTGTCTGCATGAATGTGTGTGCATGCATTTGTGCGCTCGCACAAGCCAAGTATGAAGTCAAGACATCATACTTGATAAGCAAGAGTTTCCCACGGAGCGCCACTCCCAGCCCTTAGAGCTACTTTGATGAGTGGGTAGGGGCTTGCTTCCACTATTTTGATGGTGGTTTTCTCATTGTTTTGAGTTTGTCTCATAGCTGTGGAGGGGGTGTACATGTGGGGTGGACAGATGGGTAGGTAAATTACATGTGTGTGAAGGCAGAGCTCCCAACTCTCACCCAAGAAGCCCATGTGTCTCAGAGCCTGTGTCCTAGGAAGCCCGCCTAGCAGCCAGGACGTCTGCCTTTCTTCCTCCTCCTTCCCAGTGTTCCCATCAAAGGCCACAGTGGCTTGGCTAGGTACATGGATAGGGTAGCCACTATCAGGGCCAACTGCACAATAGCCAAGGCTCTCCCTTGAAGCAAGCCCCTACCTCTCATGAGGATCTCTTCAGTCAGCGGGAGCCCGTAGGCCTCACAGAGTTCCCAGCACTGCAGGTAGACCAGGAAGTTATCCCTGCGGGTCACATTGAGCAACTCCTCCATCTCCCCAGAGATGGTAGTAGGCAGGCAGTGATTGTCAAACTCTTTCGTCCCAGATCGAACCAGCCGGCAGTTCTCCATGTATTGAATGGAGGGGAGAGAGAGCTGCAGAGAGAACAGAAGATGCTCTGTCTTGTGTCTTTGTGACATTTGTTTTGGCCAGGAGGCAGCATCACACCTTCTCTACCTCCTCAAAGAGGCCTCCATGAAAAATAATGTGTGCATAGCGGGGCTTCAATTCCTGTTCCAAAGCTATCAGCTTAGAGGAGCAGCATGGAGGTCAAGGTTACCCCCTCAGGGGCACTGAGCACTTGGCTCATGAATCCTCAGAACAAGCTCATACTGGGTGTGCCCATGTGCTCTGTAATGTGTAATATCTATAAAAAGGCACAGTAGCAGTAAGTGCCCCAGGGGTGTCTTGTTGAAAAGTGATATTTGAGTCTTTGGCTGCAGGGGGACTCTAAATCAGGTAGATTACATTTGTGTGTAATCCTGAGTCACATTGCCAGTGCAGCAGTGTCATCGCTGGCTGTTGAGGGTTTTGTTTTTGTTTTTGTTTTGTTGTTTGGTTTGTTTATGTGGGTTGTTTTGGGGTTTTGTTTGTTTGCTTGCTTTTGAGACAGACTCTCGTCGTGTGACTCTAATGGTTTGTTTGGAGCTAACTATGTAGACCAGGCTGGTTTCAAACTCACAAAGATCTACCTGCCTCTGCGTCCCAAGTACTGGGATTAAAGGTCTGTACCTCATTTGTGGTATTTGAGACAGAGTCTTTCTATATAACTCAGGCTGGTCTCAAACTCATAGTCTTTTTTTTTTTTTAATTTTTAAAAAATTTTATGTATTCACCATTGTTCTCTTCAGACACACCAAAAGAAGGCATTAGACCCCATTGTAGATGGTTGTGAGCCACCATGTGATTGCTGGGAATTGAACTCAGGACCTCTGGAAGAACAACCTCTGAGCCATCTCACCAGCCCTCAAACTGACAATCCTTTTACCTGGACTTCCTGAGTGATTGGATTATAGAGGTGTTTTGGCACACCTAGCTGACTGTACAGATGACAGACAAGGGCTGAGGGCGGTGAGGCCTTCCTGAGGACTCCTCAGCTAGCAGGTGTCAGTGCCAAGTCCTAAACCCTGGCTTGCCCCCCACCCAAGCCTGTGCTAGAGAGGTACCTTGTACTGCCTCCGCCTCTCTCGGTACCGTCTGCCCACATCCTCCATGTCTTCCTCTGACATGGGCCGCCCCTCCATCTTTGTATCAACCTCAGGCACCTTCAGCAGATCCATCTTGCGAGGCTGTGAGGGTGAAGTAGCTTGCTGCTCTTTAGGGCTGTGCTTCAGGGGAGTTCTCTTTGCAGACAATTTGTAATCTAGGGTGGGAGGGAAAGATGAAGGAGGGACTAAGAGGGCAACCAAGCTGTGGACCTCAACACGCGATGTCAGTGGGCAGACGTTCTTGTGCTCCTTATCCTCATGTCCAGCCAGTATCCGTCTGAGGGGCATTGTAAGTTTGTCTCCTCCATTGCTATGAAGCCCCACATCTGCACACCCCACACACCTTTCCTGCACCTTTCCCATCCTCTGTGACCATGTTCCCACCAAGCGGCAAACAGAACTCTTATAAAATGGTAGCTGGGAATGGTGGAGCACACTTTAATCCTAGTACTCTGGAGGCAGAGGCAGGCAGATCTCTGTGAGTTCAGGGCCAGCCTGGTCTACAAAGTGAGTTCCAGGGCGGACAGGGCTGTTACACAGAGAAACCCTGTCTTGAAAAACAAAAACAAACAAACAAACAAATGTAAACAAGATCAACTCAACGCAGTCCTGACTTCCCAGGGAACACACACTAAAAACAGACTCCTTTCCCTAGACCACAAGCACCAGTGGGAATCTGCTTCAGTTGTCAACCCACTAGTCACCCTCATCCATGCCATCCTCATCTACTGTATCTCAAAAGTCCTTGGCAGCTCCACCTGCCTTGGATGCCCTTTCCAGACCCTGACTGTGCACCAGGCACTGAACGGTCGGCTCAGGGCTCTGCCCGACTATCATCCTGGCACTCTGGCCAATTGACTCCAAGGCAACCATCTCTGTGGGCAAGCACCTTATCATGTGTAAACTGATGAAGGCCAGGCTTGGGCTAGTCCACTGCACTCTCACAGTTCCTGTAAGTGGGCCTATTTGGAAGACACTGCCAAATGGGGACCAACGAAAGGATTCTGACACCTTGCCATGGCCCTGGTGGCAGCCTCATGCTGAGGTGAAATCTTGGCCTCCCTTCCTCCTGAGACTCCAGACAAGCAGCTCATGCTGCCAGCCCACATGGTGCCCCTTTCCTCGGATTCCAGGGCCCCAGATGCTTGCTCCTTTTAGACAAGTCCACCTGTCTTAGCAACTGCCACCCTCCAGGGTGGCATCTGACAATGCTGAAATAACTGCTACCTGACTTCAAATCAAGATAAGAGGAACTGTGCTTTAGTGACTCCAGCCAGCTGTGAGATCACAGCAGCTCTGGACAGTCATAAGATTATGGAAGGAGCAGAGGGGGAAAGTGCAATCTACGAGGTGCTGACCCTGGGCCATCAGAACTGTGAGGGTGATTGGGTTTCCTGGGTTCTGATGTGTCAGGGACCCTCATGGGAGTGGGCTGGGCTTGGGTGCCAATGTGTCTGTAGGACAGCCACAGACAGGAAGTCTGACATCTAGAAATGGGGAATACACACCATGCAAGAGCTGCCTAAGACACATACCAGGGAGGATGTTACACACTCTTGGTGTGGCCATTCACCCTGACCCTAGAAACCCTGCTTGGGCTTGGCACCCCTGCAAGAAAACCCGTCCACTACTTCCTGGCAACTTTTATTTCATCTCAAAGGAGAGAGAACCCCACCTGTCCCTAAAATGTGTCTGAAGTTAATTTCTTGCCAGCCTGGTGGATAGGGGCAGAGCAAGACCTATTCATTCCATTTAAAGAATAATGTTGCTCTATTTGAATGGGAGCTGGGATGGGGAGTGTTGCAACTGTTTGTTTTTTCTTCTTCCTATAACAATAATAAAATTTTTAAAAGAAAAGACAAAGGCTGAGGGGGTGTAGCTCAGTTGGTTGAATGCTTGCCTAATGCACAGAACCCAGAGAACCCATGATGACAGGAAGCCCAAAGCAGCTAACGCCAAACATGTTCAGTTTCTGAGCAAGAGATTTCAGTTAGCCTCCCCACCTCTCTCTCTAATAAACTATTCTGTATCCCACACTGACCTCAAACTCTCTACACAGCCCAGGATGTCCCGCCTCCATCCCGACCGCTAGAATTGTAGAATTGTAGACATGCAACACAAAGCTTAGTTTATGCTGTGCTGGGAATAGACTTCCAACATGCTAGACAAGCACTCTACCAACTTCTCTACATGCCCAGCCCTCCATTTTGTTTTAAAGCAATAGTTCATGACCCTCTAAGGACAGGGGCTGGACTTCATCTTTGAATAGACAAAAGGGCAGCTGGGCCTTTGAGAAAATATCCATCTCCTCATTGGTCTCTGTGTCTGGAAACTCCAGAGCTTGGCAAACCTATAGCAAGTCAGAGAAGGAGGAGCCACTAGAGGATGTAGTGCTGGAGAAAGCCAGGCTGGTTCCCAGGGCGGGGTTTGGGGGTGGGGGGCACGCACACTCCTTGGCACTAGGTATGGTGCTTTTCTGCTGGGCCAGCGACCACTGCTTGTAGGTACTGGCCAGGGCTTCTGTGGTGATGGCGTTCTGCTTGCCAAGAGAGCCGAGGTAGATGATGATGTCCTCCAGCTCTTGGTTCTTCAGAGGAACTCCTACCTGAGGAGGCACAAGAAGTTACCAAGGCCCACCTCCTCCTTACCAGCAGGCTGGGCTCCACTCTTGAACTCCCTGCTATGTAGTGCAGAGCCCTTGTCAGGCCCCTGATGCATTCTGGAATTTATCACACCTGACTTTTGCACAGGCAGCTCCCTCTTTCTGCCTGAAAAACTCCTATCCCTCCTTAAAAACTCAGGCCAGATAAGCCTCTATCTTTACACAGTCTCTTTCAGTTGATTAACATTCTAGTCAGGAAGAAAGCCGTACATCCATCATTATACACGAGGAACAAGTACGCCCTCCTTGACTAAAGTATTAGAAATCCATACTTTTTTATTTTAAGGATATGTTGGCTAGTCTTGGTTGTCAACTTGACTACATATGGAATTAACTAAACCCTAAGTAGCTGGGTATACTCGTGGAGAGGTCTTTTTTAATTTGGGCCACACCTTCTGCAGGAAGCCAACGTGAAGAAATGGATGGAGGAAGCCTTTGCTCTTTCTCTGCCTGCCCTCACTCTCACTGGCAAATCCATCCCTTCACTGGCATTAAAGGCTACCTCTCCCTTTGGGATTTCAACATATACTGAAAACCAGCTGAGACATCTAGACCAAACAACTACTGGATTGTTGGACCTTCCATCTGGATACAACCACTGTTGGACTAGTTGGACCATAACCTGTAAGCTGCCCTAATAAATACCGAACATACACACATACACACATACATACATACAGTACATACATACATTTTTTAATCAGTTCTGTTTCTCTAGAGAACCCTGGCTAATACAAAGGACAATAGACATCTTTGGAGGTGTGCTGTACTTACCCAGAAACAATGAATGTTCATAAAGCCAAGTTTTAAAGGAAACGTGATTATGAGCATAATCATATCTCCATTCTCTTTAGACAACAGTCGCTGCTTACTTAGCTGTCCTTGGGTCAGCTCAGAACTGCCCTGGTGCTAAAGAATTTCATACTTAAGCATTTTTTAAAAAAAGATTTATTTTTATTTTATGTGTATGAGTGTCTTGACTGTATGTATGTAAGTGCACCACCAACATGCCTAGTATCCACAGAGTTTCAAAGAAGGTGACAGATACCATGGAACTGGCGTACACGGGATTGTGCGCTGTCATCAGGTGCTGTGAACTTCGGTCCTTTGCAAGAACAGTAAGTGCTCTTAACTGCTAAGCCACCTCTCCTGGCCCAGGATTTCATTGTTAAACTTTTTGTTTGTTTGTTTTAGTAGTTGAAGACATTAACTTTTTAAAAGGGTTTTGAGGGTTGGGGACTTAGCTCAGTGGTAGAGCAGTTGCCTAGCAAGCACAAGGCCCTGGGTTCAGTCCTCAGCTCTGAAAAAAAAATGTTTTGGATGTTCACATAATTGTATTTCATAAAAATGTTTGGAAATTAATTAGTTGAAAGTATAAGTCTGGATATATATAGTTCAGTAGTAAAGAGCTTGCTGGTGTATGAAGCCCCAGCTGGAGAGACAGCTGTGGGCGAGAGGGCTGGGTCAGCAGTTAAGAATGTATGCAGCAAGCCGGGCGGTGGTGGCGCACGCCTTTAATCCCAGCACTTGGGAGGCAGAGGCAGGTGAATTTCTGAGTTTGAGGCCAGCCTAGTCTACGGAGTGAGTTCCAGGACAGCCAGGGCTACACAGAGAAACCCTGTCTCAAAAACACAAAAACAACAACAACAAAAAAAGAATGTATGCAGCTTATCTTGGGTGTGTATATGAATGTCCTGCTTGCATGTGTATCTATGCAGCCTGTGCATGCAGGGCACTTGGAAGCCAGAATAGGATGTTAGATCCTTTGCGGATGGAGTTAGAGGTGATTGGTAGTGGCAGTGTGGGTGGCTCAGAACTGAGCCTGGGTCCTCTGTGAGAGCAGCCAGGCTCATAACCCCTGAGCCATCTCTCCAGGTCAGCCTGGTGCAGAGGTTGTTTTAAGGCTGTGATCTGACAGTGGGTCGTGCCATGTTTCCTAGTGTGGTTCTGCAAATAGGAGGCGGCATGCCCCTCAGGAGTGCAGAGCCTGGGGAAGGGAGGGAGGGCCATACACCAAGCCCCATTGAGAAGCTCATACTTACTGCCTTCAGAGCCATGAGAAATTCCTCCCTGGAGATGCGCTGGTTCTCGCCCCGCTCCCCCTTGCTAAATATCTCTAGGATCTTGATCTTTCGACTACGAAGGTAGGCGTACATGTCAGACAGGACAGGGGGCTTAGGCAGCCGCAGCTGGGGTGCAGCTAGGCGGACATGTCTGAGAACTCTGTCCTAGAAGAAGCAAGAGTGAGGCAGATGAGGAGGACCGCTTAGATGTGCATATCCCTACCCCTCTTGTTAAAGTTCAAGCTCACTTCGAAGCCCAAAGATGGTCTGAAGGTCAGGATGCACTGCATATATTTGTCCTGTTCTCAATGTGGCCATACTGAATAAATCTCCTTTTTTTCCCCTGTTCTTACTAGGGTACTTTCATTGACTTATTGAGGATGGGTGGCTGACCTTCCATTCTCAGTGTAAAAACCATGGTTCCAAGTTAGGCAATGACATCACAGGTGGCCTTCCTCCTCTCCCTAACCCGATAGCCTTGATCTTCAAATCAGCCCACAAGCACTGGTTTATCACTTGCTCACGCCAGCAGACAGGTGTCCATCATCAAGACAGACTGCTAGTGTGCCCCAGACAGGGTGCTTTGAAATCACATCCACGTGGTCCCTGACTTTCCCCCTGCCAAGATGGACTCTTTCTATTCCCATGGTGCGGCCAGGACTCAGTGGCTCATCCTGATACGACGCAGTAACAAGACCAGAGCCGAGTGTGTAACCAGCACTGACTCCCCTTCTCTCCATACTGGAAGGCTCCCTTTGTGGGCAGCTAGCCTTCTTATTGTAGGCACTGAAGCCATGTGAACAAGCTTGGGAGGCAGAGGCTATCCTCTGTATTGCCCTGCAGTCTCTTGATATGGAGACAAAGCCTTTTAGATTCCAGAATCACAGACACAGCTGTATAGAATGATAGTCATTTGGTTCTTTTCTTTTTAAAGTCACTCTGGAGTATTTGTTATGCAGCAATAGATCACTCATACACTTCCCTTTGGGGACTCGGTTTTGCTCCTCTGTAAAATGGGGGTAAACCACTTTGTCGTGTCTAATCCAAGGAAACAAAATGACAACAACTCCCCTGACGCCTTCAGCACCTTCTGGCCATTAGGACTTCTCACCTTGGCTCTCCTGATTGAAATCAAGGTATGTTTGGGGGTTTTCTGCTCCTGGCGAATCATGGACAGAACCTTGAACTCTGATGATGTGATGTTGGGCTTATTGTCCAGCCATGTCTTGACATCACCGAATGTCTCCAGCTGCCTCCGAAGCTTTGCCCTCTGATTCAGCCAGACCTTCTTGTCCACTGGTAGCTCCTGGGTGTCGCTAGTATCCAGAACTCTGAAGCTAGGCATGATTGGGAGGGGAGCTTCAGGCGGGACTGTGGGTGGGGCTGGCACTTGGTCCTTTGTGCCAGGCACAATGATGATCCTCCTGCGGCTCTTTGGCAGACGGAAGTCTTTCTGCTTCAACCGCCTGAAGCAATGGGCAGTGACTAGCTCAGGTTTGAAGACAGGAACCTTGCTGGGGGTTTCATCGAGGTCATCATCTATGGAGGTGAAAGAGTGGTAGGACCCTTGGGAGAAGAAGGTTACAGGGTGAGTTCCCTTTTGGAAGAGAACTAAGAAGAAATGAGGGAAGGGGCTGTTGTAGGAACTAGTTGTGTATCAGGGTGCCTGGTCCCTGGCCTGGCTGCATCACTGCATCACAATGGCAAGGAAAACGGTGTTAGCTAACATCACCTGCACACATCCACGGAAGACATGAAGCCAAGGGCTTTTCTACAGTCTGATTCCTATTACACTCTGCATGTGCTCCAAAGAATCCACCTCATCCTGTCTGAGCATCCTAGGTATCATAGCACCCTCTGGTGGGGGCAAAGGCTCTGAGCCAGAGAGCTTGGGTCTAAGTGCTGGTCTGCTGTAGAAAGTATTCAATCTCCAGCAGGGGCTTCTACCCTGCCTTTGATTATCCTCTTCCCAGATAAAAGAAACACAACCTTTATATTTATAACGCCTCAATCAGCACTAGAACCGGGTAGATATCCCATCAATGCTATTAGAATCTACGTTCCCTTCAGTAAACCAAGTCATAATTTGCCATGTTCCATCTGGGTAGCTCTTAACTCCAACTGTTTAGCCCTCATGGTTATGTTTTTATGATTCACCTACCCCATGGCAGCTTCCTCCCCTCTCCACCTTCTTCTCTTTCTTTCTTTTTTTTTTTTTAAGATTTATTTATTTATTATATATAAGTACACTGTAGCTGTCTTCTGACAGACCAGAAGAGGTCATCAGATCTTCATTATAGATAGTTGTGAGCCACCATGTGGTTGCTGGGATTTGAACTCAGGACCTCTGGAAGAGCAGTCAGTGCTCTTAACCACTGAGTCATCATCCTTCCATCCTCACCTTCTTCTCTTTCTCTCCCCATGGTTCTCCTCTGACACTATGCCAGGGAACCCCAAGCCCCGCCTGTGTCTCTTCTGTCCGGCTATTGACTATCAGCATCTTTATTTAACCAATAGTTTTAAATTAAGAAGCCAGGTCATGTTGAACATTTGAATTCTCTTATCCCTGGGAGCAACCAGGCCTTGGGGGACAGTATTACATTACATTATATTACATTACATTGGACATTACAATATATAGCAAAAGGCCAAACTTCAACACTGTTTCCTGCTTAGCCTGTGTTTCAGTCTCTTCCATAAGATGGGGATAATAGTTACTAATTTATCAGGTGATGGAGGTATCAGAGTTGCTTTGTAGTCAGTGTGCTGTTATATATGTATCCACATACACACATACATATACACATCTACATTCACTACATATAAGTTCTCTTCTTCATGGTGCTAAGACTTGAACCCAAGGCCTTATGCTTGCTGCAGTACTGTGCCACTGAACTATGTTCCTCCGGCCCCAACTTATAATGACATATCAGGTAGGCGGGTGAGATGGCTCCGTGGATAAAGGTGATTGCTGCCAAGTTAGACAATATGTGTTCAATCCTTGTAACCCACATGGTGGAAGGAGAGAACAGGCTACCACAAATTGTCCTTTGACCACATGGCAAAGGCATCATGGCACAGGCCCTTCTCTACCTGCTGAAATAAATAAATGTTAAAAAAAAAATGAGTTGTAGAGATGGCCCAGTTCTTTCAGAGGATGTGAGTTCGATTTTAAGCATCTTCATAGTAGTGAACACACCACCTGCAACTCCAGTTACTGAGTCTGCTGCCCTCTTCTGCCCTCTAAAAGCACTGCACGCACATTGTTCACAGACATACATGCTGGCAAAACACCCATCTGCATAGGGGCTATAGCAGACTCTGTTCTGCTAATGGAGACAGGCACCCTGGAGCCAAGCCACTCTCCTCTCAAGAAAGGACTGGCTGGTTAGTCTCACAGCTAACCTGCCTTTTGTCTTTTGTCTCATGCTTTTCTAGAACTTGTAAGTCTGCACACATGTGTGCATGCCTGTGCGCACGCACACGTGCACACACACACACACCACAGGAAGAGAGAGGGAGAGAGAGTGAGAGAGAGAGAGAGAGAGAGAGAGAGAGAGAGGTATTTCCTCTTTCCAGTTTGACTAACTTGTAAATAAACCCTTTTTTTTTTTTTCTTACTGCTGGGTTGTTTCTTAACTTGCTTTGGTACACAGGAGTTCTCAGGCAGCAGGTTACAGACCTGAATACCTGGTGACAAAATCTACTTTCTCATCATGAAGCCTTTCCCCAGACAGCTGCAGTTCTCAGTACAAGAGGTCCCTTATCTACTCCCACACAGACTTACAGGCTATCCAGTTTTTCCTTCCAGTGGCCCAAGCTCATTTAGGCCCCTCCTGTCCCCTCTGTGATGGAAGGAAGCCCTATCCTGTCTAAAGTTTTGCTACCTGCTGCTTCCTCTGCTCTGAATCTTCTATCCTCTTCTTCCTATTCCTCCTTCCCCTCCTCTTCTCAGCCTTAGACCACGCCCCAGCTCACAGTTGGGGCCCCACGGCGACTCTGCATACCTTGACCCATATGTTCCTCCATGCCACGGTCACCTTCATCTGTGCTGGCTAGTTTTATGTCAACCTGACACAAGCTAGAGCCCTTATAAGAGAGAGAGAGCCTCGCCGGGCGTGGTGGCACACGCCTTTAATCCCAGCACTTGGGAGGCAGAGGCAGGCGAATTTCTGAGTTTGAGGCCAGCCTGGTCTACAGAGTGAGTTCCAGGACAGCCAGGGCTATACAGAGAAACCCTGTCTTGAAAGAGAGAGAGAGAGAGAGAGAGAGAGAGAGAGAGAGAGAGAGAGAGAAAGAGAGAGAGCCTCAACTGAGAACATGTCCCCACCAGACTGGCCTGTGGAAAAGTCTGTGTTGTGTTTTCTTGACTAGTGATTGATGTGGGAGGGCTCAGCTCACTGTGGGTGGGGCCACTCATGGGATGGGGATGGTTGTCCTGGGTGATATAAGAAAGCAGGCTGAGCACGCTACCAGGAGCAAGCCAGTAAGCAGCACTCCTTCCATGGCCTTTGCATCAGCTCCTGCCCCAACTTCCCTGGATGATGGAATACAAGCTGTAAGATGAAATAAATCCTTTCCTTCCCAAGTTGCTTTTGGTCATGGTGTTTTCTCACAGTAATAGAAAAGTGACTAAGACACCACTGCGTGCAGTCTGGGCCGCACACTGGTAGCGCTCACACTGTTGGACACTTTAAAGGTCTCCAGCTGTAGTACTGTAAACTGGGGCATGGCCTGTCTTGCTTCCCACATTTTCTACTGGCTAAACTCAGTTCATTTAATAACTGCCCTGTTTGTGACTCCTGGTGCAATGCCTATGTTTCTCTAGTAAAAGCTCCATGAAGACCACACCCTTGCCTATGACTCTCTCTCTTTTTTTTTTTTTTAAGATTTATTTATTTATTATATGTAAGTACACTGTAGCTGCCTTCAGAGACTTCAGAAGAGGGCATCAGATTTCATTACGGATGGTTGTGAGCCATCATGTGGTTGCTGGGATTTGAACTCAGGACCTTCAGAAGAACAGTCAGCGCGCTTAACCACTGAGCCATCTCGCCAGCCCGCCTATGACTCTCTTATTCTCTTCTGGAGTCTTGGCTCCACCATAGTGCTTACATGTAATGGGAACTCACTAAACAGTTCATGAGTGACAAGATGCAGACATAGGGTTGGTGCTATGACTGGGCACCTTTTTCAGATAGGAACACTGAGGCTCAGAGAGGCCCAAAGTCACTGGGTTGATTATTAGCAAAGCTTAATTAGTCCCATAGACAAGTACTTTTGTTTTAGGATTTCTTTTTAATTTATGTGTATGAATGTTTTGCCTGAATGTATGTATGTGCACCACATGTATACAGTACCCACAGAGGCCAGAAGGTGTTGAATTACATGGAACTGGAGTGATGACGGAATTGTGAGCCTCCATGTGGGTGCTGGGAACTGAACCTGGGACCTCTGTAAGAGCAGTGACCTTAACCACTGAGCCATTTCTCCAACCCCCAGAGCCAAGATCTCAGCTATTTGCTTATTCAGCTGTCACTTGATCTTCATGTCTCAAGGCTTTCATTTCTAAATGGTTTTGTGCCACCATCAATCCCCCATCCCTGTGCTGGGGATTGGACAGAGCAATGTAACTGGCCCTTCACCTGCATTTGTACCAATAGATCAGCCTGGTGTACTGCACACAGGCAGCCTAGCTGACATATACTGCCTCCTGCTCCTTCACACAATTATCTCTAACTTACTTTTCAGACCCAGATCAGGTACCACCATCCCTTGAAATCTTCCCAGCTCTTTTTCCACTCTCTCTGGGTCCCCTTACAGCCCCTACATTTAGATCCACCATAGCATGGTTTGAGATAGGGTCTCATCAGGTAGTCCAGGATGCCTTTCTTTCTCAAATTATGGGATGACAGACTTTCACCACCAAGGCTGGTATGGTGGGTTGAATAGGCTTGGGCCACGGAATGGCCCTATTTGGAGGTGTGGTCTTGTTGAAGTAGGTGCGGCCTTGTTGGAGGAAGTGTGCCACTGTGGTAGTGGGCTTTAAGACCCCTCTTTTAACATGTGGTAGCTAGTCTTCTCCTAGTAGCCTTCAGATGAAGATGTAGAACTCTCAGCTACTCCTGCACTATGCTTCTGCCTTGATAATAGACTGAACATCTGCACTTGTAAGCCAGCCCCAATTAAATGTTGTCCTTATGCCAGGCAGTGGTGCACATGCCTTTGATCCCAGCACTTGGGAGGCAGAGGCAGGTGGATTTCTGAGTTCAAGGCCAGTGTGGTCTACAGAGTGAGTTCCAGGACAGCCAGGGCTATACAGAGAAACCCTGCCTCAAAAAAAAAAATGTTGTCCTTATAAGAGATGCCTTGATTATAGTGTCTGTTCACAGCAGTAAAACCCTTCTAAGACAAAAGTTGGTACCAGGAGTGGGGTATTGCTGGGCTAGGCCTGAGCATGCTTTTGTTTGGAAGAATGTGGATTTGGGGACTTTGGTTTGGAAAGCAATGGGAGCCTTTATTTGAGGCTTAATGGGATATCCTAGCAGAAATATAGAAGACTTTGTTGCTGAGAGTGATTTGAACTGTGCAGACCTTGTCCAAGATGTTTCAGTGGAGAAAAAAAAATTTTTTTAAAGATTTATTTATTTATTATATGTAAGTACACTGTAGCTGTCCTCAGACACTCCAGAAGAGGGCGCCAGATCTCGTTACGGATGGTTGTGAGCCACCATGTGGTTGCTGGGATTTGAACTCTGGACCTCTGGAAGAACAGTCGGGTGCTCTTACCCACTGAGCCATCTCACCAGCCCGGAGAAGAATTTTAGTATGTGGTCTAGAGACTCTTTTTCTGGCATTTTGGTGAAGAATGTGACTGCTTTTTGCCATTGTCCTAAGAGTCTGCCTGAGGCTAAGGTGAAGAGATTCAGATTAATTGCTTTGAAAAAGGAAGTCTCAAAAACGGCCTGGTATAAATTGTGTTGCGTGGTTCCTAAAGTTCACCCCTATGAAAAACGTTTTAATGAAAAGGAGCAAGCTGAAAAAGGAAAAATACAAAATATATAGTTCAAGTATTAAAGGGGCACCAGGAAGTAGAATGGAATCAAATCCTGTGTTCTAGGAGATAACAGATTAAAGGAGTGGGACTTTGGGGCAAGATCCCACCTAGCTAAATTTAGGTTCAGGCGTGGTGATACACAATTTTAATCCCAGGAGATTAAAGCCAAGCATATCTCTTGAGTTTAAGGCTAGCCTGCGACAGAGCAAGTTCTAGGTGAAAAAAAAGCTTAAATCCAGGTGTGATGGATTTACACACCTCTAATCCCAGGAGACAGAGTCAGGCAGATCAACCTACAGAGCACGTTCCAGGACAGCCAAGCTTAGGCAGTGAGGCAATTGGGAAACAGAAAGCTAGAAAGAGAACAAGGGGGGCATGTTCCAGCCTTAGCAAGGAGCAGAACTCAGCAGCTTTGGCCATGTGGCTCTGGCTTTAGAGTCAAGAACAGAAGGGACTACTGGGACAACTGATGCTGGTTAGCTGTAGCTAAGAAATTAGTGGTAATTAGGAAGAGACCCGTATCACTGAGGTGAAATCCTCTGGTGTTTTCTGAGAGCACAAAGAAGCTATGTTCTAGAGATAGCCAAAGTTGTACCCCATGCTGCAGCTGGACTTGGTAATGTGTAAAAATCACCCAGGTGGTACTGGTTTTGAAAGATATGAAGGGGTCATAGAGAGCAGCTGAGCCTTGGCACTGTGAGGGACCATGGAAGGCCATTGGTGAAAGTGCAGCCTTAGTTGCAGTTGACAGCACAGGGCTAAGGGGGTCATGCAAAGAAGTTGAGGCTTGGCACCATGAAGAGAGCTTATGAGAGGGTATTGGTGAATTCTAGTTGCAGCAGAAGACCCCAGTATACTGGAGATGCCAGTGCCATGAGATGACCACCAAGAACAGCATCAATGGAGTGGAGTCAACCAGAGTCTAGAGTTCTACAGAGGGCAGAGTTGGAGATGTGGTGTGCCCTTTGGAGGAGCCTGGAAGATCATGTGTGGATCCCAGACATTGGAATAGGAAGCTGTGAATCTAAAGTTGACTTGGAAACCCCAAAATGTTAAAGATGCCAGAGCTCTGGGATACCTGCTAGGAAAGCTAACGGAGTGGAACCTGCCCAGGAGAAAGAAGTTCGTTGCAGTCAACAAAGATGAAAAAGGAGTTGGAGATCTGAAAACTGCTTTGACATCAGACATAGAGATGCAGAGTTTGGAGTTTGCCTAATTGGTTTCCAGTCTCGCTTTGAGGATTACAGTTAAGGACTGGATGAATCTTAGAAGTGACTTTGAACTTTGGACTTTTAACATTGTTGAGACTCCTATAGACTATGGAGACTTTGGAAGTTGGACTAAATGCATTTTTCACTATGCTATGTTTAGGTGTGGCCCCCATAGACTCATATATTTGAACAAGCCTATGGCAGCCAGGGAGTGGAATGGTGGTTTGAGTAGATTTTGTCCAGGGAGTGACATTACTTAGAGATGTGGCCTTGTTGGAGGAAGTGTGTCACTTGTGTGTGTGGGCTTTAAGACCTTCCTCCTAATCATGTGGGAGCCAGTCTTCTCCTAGTGGCCTTCAGATGAAGATGTAGAACTCTCAGCTCCTCCTGCATCATGTTCCTGCCTTGATGATAATGGACTGAACCTCTGAACCTGTAAGCCAGCCCCAATTAAATGTTGCCCTTATAAGAGATGCCTTGGTCATAGTGTTTGTTCACAGCAGTAAAACCCTAAGACAGCTAGCTGGCTTCTTGGTGCTCAAGGAGTTAACTCATTCCTGCTGTGGCCTAAAGCTCTTGGCCCCTGTTCTCTCCCAGGATGTCACACCCACCTTGTCCTCTTTTCTACACTGCTGCTTCTGCTCAGTCACATTTCCTTGCTCCTTACCTGACCCCTGGGTTCCATTCACCCAGTTGCTGTGTGCTCTAAAGGGTAAGGTATTCCTTGAGGTTTCTCTTCCAGCCCTACCCATTCTGAGGTCCACAGTAAGGGTGTGATAATTTGAATAAGAATGGCTCCCATAAGCTCTTTTGTTTGAATACTTTTAGTCACCAGGAAATAGAACTGTTTGAAAAGATGAGAAGGAAGAGAAGAGGAGGAGGGGGAGGGAGAGGAAGAGGAAGGGGAGGGCTAGTTGTAGGAAATGTGTCACAAGGGTGGGCTTTGAGTTTTGTTTTTCTTGAGACAGGGTTTCTTTGTATGGCCCTAGCTGTCCTAGAATTACCTCTGTAGACTAGGCTGGCCTTGAACTCAGAGATCTTCTTGCTTCTGTCTTTTGAGTGCTGGGATTAAAGGCTAACAACCAGTACCTAGTGGCTTTGAGGTTTTAAAAACCCCATCAGGTGTTCTCTCTCTCAGCTTGTGTATCAGGGTATGAATCTCAGCTACTTTTCCATACCTGTCTGCTATCATACTCCCTGCCATGATGATAATGGACTAAGCCTCTGGAACTATAAGCAAGAACCCCAATTAAATGTTTTCTTTCATAAGAGTTGCCTTGAAGCCTTGTCTCTCTTCACGGCAAAGAACAGTGACTAGCCTATCAGGTGTTATCCCAGCCACCCTCTTGCAGGCCGGTGGCCTGCTCACCACCCACTCACTTTTCACAGCACTTCTTTCTAGTGCTCTTCAGGACTATGACCATGCAGTGACAGGCTGAGGCTACCATCCTGTCATTAGAAGAGATGGTGGAGTTGGAAGAGAAAGTGCTGAATTTCCACTCCTGCATGCACAGGTACACTTTCTGATGTCACTGGCTGTCACTGGCTGACTTTGCTTCTGTTTGTACATTCCCAGGAACACAGAGAACTTCACTGTGAGCCTTGAATGCTGGCTAAAACCCCATTTACTGACTCTTGTGTGTTTCCCAGGAGCACCTGCCTTAGGGCCCTCACTTCGCCTCAGAAAACACACTTGTTCTCCTTCCCTGACTCACACCTCAGCTGCTGCCTTCCTTTCTGGCCGTCATCCTGGGCTCCTGTTGTCCTGGTCACTCTTCTAAGTGTCAACACTTTACACCAGACAGCTTCTCCCACTCACCTCCGTGCTGAGTACCCCCATTCCAGCACAACCATGCCATCTTAGTTGTTCTGAAAACATCTCACTTCTATAGTTTACAGGGTCTTAGGTGTCCACGACTAAGATTAAACGTGTCCCCTGGTTCCAGTCTCATCTAACCAGGTCCTCCAGACACTTTCCATCTCCATGAAGAGCACTGTCACTTACCAACGTCTGTGATGGTCAAGCTGAAAGTCACACGATTTTTTCTCTCTTCGGCTTTCTGGGCCTCCCATAACCTGGATGCTTTCGTTTGCTTCCCACTATGTTTGGCCAGGGTTTCTGCCACATTCTGACTGTGTGCTTTGGAAAGGTGGCTAGAAAGACCAGCATTCCACTGCGAAGCATTAGATGGGCAGGGAGGAGGTTTTCGGAGAGCATGGGTCTTCTGGCATCCAACTCTTCTTGTTTGTTTGTACCCTCCACCTCTCAAATTGCAAACCTTTGCCACGAACTTGTTTGGGGACAGACAGCTGACTGTCTCTTCTCCAGGTCTCTTTTTCAATATAGAACGCATTGTTGCCCAACTGAGAAATATGCAGGTTCCCAGGCACAAAAGCCTGGCTTTGATTCCAAGTCACGTGACTCAGCCGGGTTCTCTAGCTAGGTCTGGTCACGGCATAGGAATCCAGGCCGTTTGTGACCTTCTGGAACTCCCTATCCCACAATGGAGACGGCACAATGAGGCTTCCAGCCTATCCTGGCGCTCTCCAACAGCTCTGCCTCCCGGAGCCGGAGGATTCCTGTAGATGGCGTTATGGAGTATGCCCCCAGCTTAGCCATTTGGTGGAAATAAGCTTCAGGTTTTGCAAAAGGCTGCTCAACCGGCTAAGAGAGTAAGCCTCTGTTGCCATGACTATAGATGCCCTACACCGATTGGCTGAGCACTCCCACTTGCAAGAAGGAGGCGGGAGAACCTTTCTTCCCTTCCACCTCCCAAACCCGGAAGTCAGGAGCGTCGACGATTTGCTTAGCTCTGGTTGGTGCCTCCTTTGGGAAATCATACATATGTCCCAGTCTTCCCATCGCCCCCGATTCTGAAGAAAAAAAAATGTCCTATTTTCTTGTAAGCTGCAGGACCTTCACAGATCTTATCTTCAGGCTTCACTTTTCTCATTTAAAAAAAGGATCTTAACTACCCTGGGTTCTGAGAATCCTAGTCAGTCAAGGTCAAATAAGACAGGTATTTGGTGCTGTGACTAGGTGTTATGGTCTGGAATCAACAGTTTTGGTGGCAATCACTTGTAACCCAGCGCGGGAAGATAGACATTAAGTTTGAGGCCATCTTGTGTTACATAACAAGTCCCAGGCCAGCCAGAGCCACTCAAAGCCAGAAACAGGTTAGAACCAGTCCTAATAATAAACCTTTGAAATGTCCACTAATAGGTGAACTATGGGGTGTGCATGGAAAGATACATGGCCCACACTACATGGAGGAGTCTAGTAAACGGAAGAATCCAGACTCAGGCTCAGGCCTCACACCGAAGGGTTTTAGTATATGAAATGCCCCAAATAGGTAACTCTACAACAATCAGCTGCTGGTGACAGAGATGAGTGGGGAGAAAGGACTATAAGCTAGAATAGGGTTTCCTTTTTGGGGATGGAAATGTCTTTTTTTTTTTTTTTTTTTTTTTTTGGTTTTTCGAGACAGGGTTTCTCTGTATAGCCCTGGCTGTCCTGGAACTCACTTTGTAGACCAGGCTAGACTCGAACTCAGAAATCCGTCTGCCTCTGCCTCCCAAGTGCTGGGATTAAAGGCATGTGCCACTACGCCCGGCTCGGAAATGTCTTTGAGTTAGCTAGTGTTAGTGGCTGTAAATGTGTTAAACACAAAAGAAAAACATTTAATTAAACACTTACAAAAATGTGGTCTGGCCAGATATGGTAGTACACAGGAGGAGCTCTGTGAATTGGAGGCCAGTCTGGTCTACATAGAAAGATCCTGTCTCCAAAAAAAAAAAAAAAAAAAAAAAAAATAAAAAGTTTTGTACTGCTGGGCACTGAGCTCTTGGCCTTGTGCATGCCAGGCAAACTCAACTGCTGAACTACACACCTGATTCTAAAACTTTAAACTGTAGGTCACAAAATGAAGATCAACCTTTCAACAAGTTCTCAGTGCTGGAGGCCATCTTCACTAGATTTAGCATCTTCCTGACTCCCTACAACCTGAAGCACTCGCTTCTCCTGGCCCTTCTGAGCCACAGCCTCTGAACACTTACAAAACCATGACAAGGCACCATGGTTTCACTGAGATGCGAGGGAAGGCACGGAGGTCAGGCAAACTTACCTCCTGAAAAGAAAGAGTTGCCCTGGAACCCCAGCAATTGGCCAGACAGAGCTCCCCTTCAAGGCGACCAGGGAGAGGGGGATTAAGTGGCCCTGACCTGCAGCCTTATCTCATCTCATAGCTGACATCTGGGAAATTTGCTCTGCCACCTAACCTTGGCTGTGGCCCAGGCATCCAAAGATTTCTCTGGACTCTGACCTGCTTGTGTCTGGATCTCCATCCTCACTTTGTCTCCTCTGCCATACTGTTAGCACTGTTCTCTTCCTGGGAGGTCTCTACAGAGCCTTCTCATCCTTTTCCCTCCCCAGCACAGAGCTCTGCACTTATGTGAGTTCCTGTGAAAATATTATGGGTTATTGTGAAGTGGGAGGTATGGCCAGCTTTCCTGCCACATCACATCTCTTTACACTTATGTGTCCTTATTATTTCACATGCATGTATACACACTACCTGTGTGCCCAGAGGAGGGCAACAGATCCCCTCCATAGAGATGCTAGGAACTGAACCTGACTACTCTGTCACCAATGATCTCTCCACCTCCAGCATCCCTCTCACAGCTGCCACTTATTCACCAGGGGGAAAATCAATTAGCCTGCAGCATAGCACATCTGCCTATACCCACTCGCTATCCTACGACAAACAGCTTCCTGACAGCTGGTTTACTTTGCCTTCATTCGATTTAATTTTCAAAGCAAACCTTAGAATGACAATTGATCATCGGAACTAGAACCATGATGGTATACCACCTGTCATGGAAATGGCACCAAACATTGGGAGAGATGAGGTTTCACAAAGGATCTGGGTTAAAGGGTGAGTTGCAATGGAGCCATAAGCCACACTCGCACAGGGATATTAAGGGCAAATCTAAAATTCCTCAGAGCCAATGCAAGTGGTCAAGAACACGATGCCAAAGGGACCTTCCTTTTTAATAAAAATATTTTATTAACTACCTAATACAAAGTGAAAGGTTTCATAGTATATTAGGATCTTAAGAATTCCATTATACTCGAGCGGGGCCAGAGCAGGGCCAGAAGCAAGCAGAGGTCCTGAGTTCAATTCCCAACAATCACATTATGGCTCATAACCATCTGTACAGTTACAGTGTACTCATATACATAAAACAAATAAATAAATCTTTAAAAAAAAAAAGAATTCCATTAAACAAGACAGACACTTCTGCAGACATAGCTTATTTAGTCCAACAAACTTGGTTTGTATTTTTTGTACAGGGTTTTGCTGTGTAACCAAAGCTGCCTTCACACTCTCATAAGCCAGGCTGCCTTGAATTCAGAGGTCCTCTTGCATCAGCATCCCAGGTACTGTGTATGTATTTTCATCACATATACATTATAAGGCCCATCTGCTCATTGTCTGTGTATGTGCCACTAGTGGAGCTTTTGGTTTATTTTTTTGCTCTTTTTTTTTTTTTTTTTTGATATAGGGTCTTACCATATAGCCCAGGCTGGCCTTGATCATGATTCTCTCCAGACTCCCAAGTGTTAGGATTATAGTAGTATACCATGATGACTGGCATGGGTGAATATATTTTATTAATGAAAAATATATTTTATTAATGAAAAATGGGGTGGAATATTATGCATTTTGGAGTAATGTTGACTTGAGGAAGAGATATAATTTAATTTTCAAACTACATTTTAAAATAGTGTTAAGTAGCCGGGCAGTGGTGGCGCATGCCTTTAATCCCAGCACTTGGGAGGCAGAGGCAGGCGAATTTCTGAGATCGAGGCCAGCCTGGTCTACAGAGTGAGTGCCAGGACAGCCAGGACTACACAGAGAAACCCTGTCTCAGAAAACCAAAAAGAAAAAAAAAAGTGTTAAGTAATTAGGACTTAATTTTTTTTTTATGTATATCTATATCTATATATGCCACATGTGCTAAGGTACCCAATGAAGCCAAAAGAAGGTGTCAGATCCCCAGGAACTGTTATAAGCAGTTGTGAGCTGCCTGATGTCGGTGCTAAAAAGTGACTTCTATAAAAGCA
Source organism: Mus caroli (assembly GCF_978045245.1). Lineage (NCBI taxonomy): Eukaryota > Metazoa > Chordata > Mammalia > Rodentia > Muridae > Mus > Mus caroli. Next base: position 32,823,654 of record NW_028227262.1, on the reverse strand, counting down.
GCAAGCATATTAAACCACTGAACCATCTCTCTGCAGACCATTTCTGAAAATTTTATGTATTCTGTAACATGTATGTATGAGCTCAAGTGAAGGTAAGAGGCCAACCTTCAGGAGTGGGTTCCAGGGATGGAATTCAGATCACCATGCCTGGCAGCAAGTGACTTCATTTACTGGGCCACTTCACTGGCCCTGCCCTGTTTGTGCTTGAGGCCGAGTCTCTCTCTACACAGTAGAGGCAGGCCCTCAACTTTCCATCCTTCTCCCTCAGTCTCCTGAGTGCTGGGATTACAGGTGTGTGCCACCATGTGTAGGTCAATTCGGTTTTTAGTTAGTGATATCTTTCTAAAGTAAACGCCTCGCTATTTAAGCGATAACACTGGAACACCCATTAAGAACGGCAGGCTTTCCACACATGACAATATCACTTTATACAGAAGGAGAATACAGGTTTAGGCTTTCTTTAGCAGGAGTGCTGGTAACTGGATTTGAGCATTGGCGTGTTGAATTTCAGCATTGGAAAACCTAAACTGAACACTTTTAGGATCATTATCTAACAATTATTTTTTTGGCAGAGGCTTAAGACATACACTGGCTTCTAACAAACTGAAAAAAAAAAAATCCACATGCCGGGAAGGGAGCTCACTGCACACCACAGGGCCCTTAGAAACGGAAGCACAAAGCAACGCATGGGAAACTTCAAACAGGCGGCTTCAAGATAGACTTAATTTTTCATGATTCTCCCAAAGCCAGTCATGGTATTTATTTAACTTGTGGTCTTCAGGGTGCACCTGGAAGAAATGCAACATTCAGCCATAGACATGTTTAAAGGTTTGGTGAGGGGGTTCATCATGATAACATACCTGAGATAAACGGGACATGGAACCCCACAGCATCCAAAACTGTATATAATTATACCTTATACAACAGATATCCTACATGGATTACAAAGTGCTCTCCAGTTCAGAACTAACCCAGACCTGGAGCAGAAGGCAGCGATGATTAGAGACCCTGTGAAGCTAACCAATGGCTCTGGTGGTGAAGGGGTAGGACTGTGGCCCTTCAGTCTGGGTTTCTCTAGACGTCACTGACTTAACGCAGGGCCATACTGTGAGGAGGCAGTGTGCCAAGATACCCTCCAGCTGTCACACTGCCATCAAAATGCACCAGTGCTGGGCAGGAACAAAGGAATGGGTAGTTGTAATAGGACCCAAATGCCACATTCCAGTCTGAGATATGAGGAGAAATCTGACAACTAGACACTCTAAGTCAAATATTTCTTCTTTTATGAGGGATCCTGTTTTGTGGATGTGTGTGTATGTACAGGTACTTGTATATGCTTGGTGCATGTGTATAGCCAGAGGATTCCGGCACCTTCTACTTTCAGAAAATTAAATTTTATTCGTTGTGTATGTGTATATACTGAGGCATGTCTATGAAGTACAATTTTTTGAGTCAGTTCTTTTCTTCCACCTTTTTGTGGGTTCCAGGAATGGAACTTGGGTTACCAGGCTTGCGCAGCAAGCCCCTTTACACCCTGAGCCATCTCTCTGGCTCACAATTCACTTTTTGTTTGAAAAAGCGTTTCTCGGGCTAGAGAGATGGCTCAGTGGTTAAGAGCACTGACTGCTCTTCCAGAGGTCCTTAGGTCAAATCCCAGCAACCACATGGTGGCTCATAACCATCTGTAATGAGATCTGCCCCTCTTCTGGTGTGTCTGAAGACAGCTACAGTGTACTCATATACAATAATAAATAAATCTTAAAAAAAAAAAAAAGAAAGAAAAAGCGTTTCTCACTGGTCTGGAGCTTTACCCACATAGGCTAGGATATCTGGTATACAATCTCAGAGAGGCTATCCAGAAACTTCCAGGCGTCCTGCTGTTCCTGCCCCCACAGTGCTTCTATCTATTCATCAGATAGAAGGTGAATGCTGCCATGTCTGGCTCTTCCGTGAGTTCCAGGGATCTGAATTCAAGTCCTCATGGCAAGCATTTTACAAACTAAGCCATCTCCTCTCAGCACTAGGGGTTCCTTTTTTAACAGGAAGGAACCCTGTCAGTGTTAAACAGAACACAGACAGGTAGGAAGGTCAGGAGCTCAAGTCAGTAGGAGGCCACAGCGCAGGGCCTGGGGCAGTACCTCAAGAGTCCATAACTACAACTCAGCCTCACGCCCCTGCTGCTCTTTGAACAGAGGGCAAATCTGGTTGGGACTACAACAGGACTTCTTTCTCATAGATCCAGGCACACTGGTGGACTTATACGCCAAATATGTTGGCTTATGTTGGATATGGCCAGTGGTGGGCTTACCTGCTTCCATTCATTGACACAAAAGATCCGGTAGGAGTCGTTGCCATATTTACCAATCCCATGAAGCTCAATCGGATACCTCCACTGCTTTGTCAGATATTCATCTGAGGGATACACATCCAACACGTGGTCAGCCTTGAGAAAGTCACCTTCCTTATACCTGTAATGGGGCAAGATGACCCCTCCCTCTGAAGCAGCACTGATTATAGCCTCAATTCCTTATCACCTGCTTCTTCCTCACCACTCCTGTGTGCTTTGTGAAATATAAATAGACAGAGGAAATGCTTCTCTTCTATGTACAGGGCTATTCAGTGTTGGGCAAAGATTTATGGTTTGGGTCAGTAGGAGTCTGTGGTGTGGGGCAAGCGGCCTGTTTTAAATGTCTTTGGTGCTTGAGCTAAATGACCTCAATTAATATAGCATCCCAGGGCATTAAAGTTTAAGGTGTGGCTGCCTTCAATAGGCACAATTTGCTCCTTCCACTGGGCTTGGGGAACATACCTGAGAACTTGATAATGGTTTTTGCACGGAGATCATAGAGACCAAGAGGCTTGAGAAGCTCCGACACGTCCCTCCAGTCAGCAGTTCGGGCCACTTCAGCTGAAGGGTATTTCTCTAGAAACTCCCACAGCACAGGGATGGCCATCTTGCCTGGGGAGCATAAACAATGGCAGACACATGTCTTGGGAAAGGCCAACTTCTTATTTAGGTAGTTTTACATCTATAAACTTCAGGCAGTGGCATTTCTGTTACTGTGTTTGTGGTGCTGGGAATGAAATTAAGGTATTTTGCATGATGGCAAGGACTCCACCACTGAGCTATATCCCTAGCCTTGCTTATTTAACTATTGTCAAGTCACTACCCAAACCAGCAGCCACTTACAGAACCAAATACCAACACTGTTAATCTACTTTTTTTTTTTTTTTTTTTTTTGGTTTTTCGAGACAGGGTTTCTCAGTATAGCCCTGGCTGTCCTGGAACTCACTTTGTAGACCAGGCTGGCCTCGAACTCAGAAATCCGCCTGCCTCTGCCTCCCAAGTGCTGGGATTAAAGGCGTGCGCCACCATGCCCGGCCTGTTAATCTACTTGGTTATTAGTACAAATTATACAGAAACTGGCTAGTTTTCAAATCATCAGCTCACTAGATAACCACTATAAGCATCCAATGAACACAGGGAAGTTCCAAGCAGGATAGAGGGAGAAATATTAACTGCCCCTTCACTGATAACCAAAGCTAACCTGTTAGCAGGAAATCAATGACCACCTGGCCCTCAGTATTAAAAAGAATGGTCGGGCGTGGTGGCGCACGCCTTTAATCCCAGCACTCGGGAGGCAGAGGCAGGCGGATTTCTGAGTTCGAGGCCAGCCTGGTCTACAAAGTGAGTGCCAGGACAGCCAGAGCTACACAGAGAAACCCTGTCTCAAAAAACCAAAAAAAAAAAAAAAAAAAGAATGTTGGCCGTTATCCAGTCTAATGTTTGCGTAAGTAAAGAGTTCTGAGGGCTAAAAGGGAAAGGCCTTGTCTGACATCACAAACTCAAAACGTACCTTGAACTTAGGCTTCTTACCCAGCTTAGGTATCTCCCTTCTAACCAGGACAAGATGACAATGACCCACAAACCTGAGGTCCGATTGAGAAATATAGTCGCGATGAGGAGCTTCCATGGGTCATGGAAAAGTATTTCTTGAACAAGATTAAAAGGTGACCGAGGAGGGGTCCATTTCTTGAAGGATTTGCGCCTTGGGGGGCTAAGAGCTACAAAAATATAGGGTTGTCAAAGTTGTTCTCATAAAAGACTTGGAATGTCCCCCGTGCCCCTGCCCCCGCCCCATTCTGCTTAGGGAAAGGTGGTACCTTCTTTGTTGTACTTGCTGGAAAAATACAGGCTTGTTTTCCTTTTTTCTACTTGTGTCCGTGGGATGCTGTCTTCTGAGAAGCAAACATAGTTTATAGTCTACACCTTAGGGAATGCTGAGGATAGCCTAGGCTACATAAATCACCCTAAGTCCACTAATGTATCCGTTAGGCTTTATTTTATCTCCACTTTATTCATAAGGAAACTGAGGCACAGAGAAGCTAAATGAGTCCCAGGTCATACAGCTAGTGTGAGAGCTGCAGAGGGAATGCAGGCAGGCCAGCTCAGGATCAGGGGTCACTGGTGTCCTATGATTTACATGGCCAGCTCACAGTGTAGAAAACTGCAACAGTCTGAATATTCTAGTATATTTGTACAATGTGGTCATTAAAATGTCGAGACTCTATCATGAATATTTTCTACTGTTATTTACTTCAAATAGGAAAAAAAGAGGCAAGATTCTACATATGATCTCAATTTTATAAACATGAATTTATATGTGTACGTATGCACACACATAGACACTAAGAACAGAATCACGATGGTACAGTGTTTTGTTTTTGTTTTTTTTTTTGGTTTTTCGAGACAGGGTTTCTCTGTGTAGCCCTGGCTGTCCTGGCACTCACTTTGTAGACCAGGCTGGCCTCGAACTCAGAAATCCGCCTGCCTCTGCCTCCCGAGTGCTGGGATTAAAGGCGTGCGCCACCACGCCCGGCAGTACAGTGGTTTTTAGAAGTGGTAATTTTTCTTTTCTTCTGTAATTTCCCCCCCACACTTGAAAGGTTCTCCAGTTGTATTTACCAAAAAGGAGGCACACAGGAGAAGCTGAGGAGGAGCTGTGAGCTCGATGCCAGCCTGGGCTACCCAATAAGCTTCTGGGGAGACTGCTCGGCACCCAGAGTACTGGCTGCTCTTCCAGAGGGCCTGTGTTCAGTTCTCAACACCAATGCTGAGTGCCTCACAACTGCCTGTAACTCCAGCTCTAGGGAATCTAATACCCTTTTCTGCCTTCTGTGGACACCCACACCCACCCAGTCACCCACATATACAAAATCAAAATCTTAACCAATATTATCAAACCTCTCAAGTCAACCTCTCTAGGTGAAATGGTCACAATACTCCCTTTAGCTACACCCTCTGAGTATCAGTTAATATCTTACTTACATTTGTATTTTATAAAACCATCTTTTAGCAGGGCAGTGGTGGCGCACGCCTTTAATCCCTGGAAGGCAGAGGCAGGTGGATCTCTGAGTTTGAGGCCAGCCTGGTCTACAGAGTGAGATCCAGGACAGTCAGGGCTACACAGAGAAACCCTGTCTTGAAAACAAAAAACAGGGGGCTGGTGAGATGGCTCAGTGGGTAAGAGCACCCGACTGCTCTTCCAAAGGTCCAGAGTTCAAATCCCAGCAACCACATGGTGGCTCACAACCATCCGTAACGAGATCTGACTCCCTCTTCTGGAGTGTCTGAAGATAGCTACAGTGTACTTACATATAATACATAAATCTTAAAAAAAAAAAAAAAGAAAACAAAACAAACAAAAAAACCCTCAAACCATCTTTTTTCACTTCTTATTTTTACCTCACAATTATTTTGTTATTGTTCTGAGACAAGGCCTCGGGTAGTCCAGGCTCTCCTCAAAATTACCATGTAGCTGAGGATGGCCTTCAACTCATGATCTTTCTATACCTAACTCCCAAATGTTGGGACTATAGACATGTAACACCATACTCGGCTACCTTATAATAAAATTATTTAATTTTAATTTATGCATTGTTACATGTGATACCTGTGGGGGCCAGCAGAGGGCATTAGATCCCTTGGAGCTGGAGTTACAGGCAGTTATGAGCCACCTGACATGGGTGTGGGGAACTGAATTTCGGTTTTCTGGAAGAGCAGGAAGTGCTCTGAGCTGCTGAGCCATCTCTCTAGCTGCCTTTTGTCTTGATGTGAAAAACAGAACTAATTTGGGGTAAAGCGTTGCCAGAAAATGATACCAGAGTTGACTAAACACTGCAAGAAGTATCCAGGTCTCCACATAATGATGTCGTCAGTGGCTTTTGCTATTCTAGTCTGGGAAGGGAAAGTTCAGAAGAAAGCATGAGACAGAACAAAGGAAAATGATTTTATGGGTACTTGATGTTTTTCATGGCTTCCCACACTAACCAGCCTCCTTTATTACCTGTTGGTTTGATACTTTTTGGCCAAGCAATGGTCATTCTAGTGGGCACCTAGTACCCAACAGCACCTCCCCTCCACTGAGAACTAGATTTCAGACTAGGACGAGCTGGATACTTCCAAAGTGGCCAGAGAAGATGCTTTTAATATTTAACCTACCCATTATAATTGCAGTATATCTATACCATCCAATGCTTTAAGGAGCTCAAAGGACATACATTGAGGAATTCTTATCCATTTCCTAGGTATATGTGGCCATCTGTTAAAGACACTTCAATCCCAGGCACAGAGAAGACGCACAATTATGGATGGGACTGGAGACAGAACTCAAGCGTTACCCTTGTTCCACCAATCTGTGCAGGCTGTGTTCCCAAAGGAATCTAAGTAAAATTAAAATTACCATTCTTCTTTAAGAGTTATTCATTATGCTGTAACAGTATAATGAATAACCCAGGGCTGCTCAGATCTTTTTATCTATTATTTACTGAGGCATTGTATAGACAAATCTGCCAAGCCCAGGACTCTTGTGTGAAGAGCACAGTACAAATAATACATGAACTAAGCGATTATACTTTTGAATTATTGAAAGCTCCAAGGCCTTTTAGAGAAGCATCGGGCTGCAACAGAAGAAAAAAAAAAAGAATGTAATACAGATGAAATTAAATTGGGAGTCACACAGCAGCAGCACAGGAGGGGCAGGAAGATGCGGACTATTCTTGGTCAGTTTATAAAAGGAGTCTTATCTACATTCTTCACAGAAAAATCTTCCTTACAGTCTTAGAACTGCTGCCAAAAGAGAAGATAGCAAGTGTGGAAAGCCCTACCTCTTAGCTGCTGTCCAGGGAGAGGTGGTAGCAGCCGTGACACACCAGTCTTCCAATGCTGAGCATCCTGGCTGTAGCCAGCTGATTACCTCTCTGCCATAATTAAGGGCCTCATGACCAAGCTTAAAGATCAGTTACAGGACGGAGATGTAACTCAGTTGATTAGAGTGCTTAGCTGCCATGCATTAAGCCCTGGGTTCTGCGCCCAGCACCACATAAACTTGCATATTGGCACAGGCCTTTCATTTCAGCACCCAGGAAGCAGAGTCAGAAGGATACAATTTCAAAAGTCTCTTCAGCTATACAGTGAGACCCAGGCTAGCTGGGATACATGAAACCCTGTTCTCAAAAATCACTTAGGGCAGATATTGGGATCAACTGGGAGAATATATCTGACGCTTGACTCTTCTTCCCTATACTTTCTATCTCAACCCCACCCAGGCATGAAATACAAGCTCCGCGAGGGTAGACAGTCCACCACACAGCTAACAGAATTTTCATGCACTGAGTACCTTGAAATGCCTCAGAAGTAAAGTGTTTCTTGGCTTGTGAGCAGCTGGGCATTTCAGAGCCATCCTGTAAAACGCCGGTATGCAAATGTGCCTCCCCCTTTTTGTCTCCCTTCGATCTGATTTCCTCTGATTCTAAAAAAGTCTGCTCACGATTCGCTTCACCTGCTGCTTCAGTTGAATGGAATTTGTTTGTGGTGCCAGAAGTTACTTGTATGAAACCAAGATCAGGTCCTGGGCTTGGTGATTGTTCTTGTCCCAGGCCCTTTTCTTCCCCAGCCAGGCTGGCGATCTCCCTTGCGCAGGCATCTGCAGGGCAGAGGGTTCTGTTGAGCTGACTTTCCTGTGGCACCAGCTCAGTGTCAGCACCCACCTTCTGAACCACAGATGCTCTTTTTCTGTTTCTTCGAGTAGAATCTAAGAGACTCTTCCCGCACTTTTGTTTGGTTTTCTGACTTGCAGTTCCTTTCAAAACAGTCACCTTGCTTTTGGACTGTCTCCTCTTCTCAGAGTCAACATCCTGAATGTCCCTATGTTCTCTCAATAGCAAGCAAGCTGAGTTAGAGTTAGACAGTCCGCTGCTTTCTGGCGACTCTGAAGTACCACTGGGCAGAGGCAACACATCTGTTTTCCACTTGCTTCGTGTCTTGAGGTTCCGCTTTGAAACGTCAGTTTCATTTGGCTGCAGGGAAGTCAGAGCTGCCAAACTTTGGTGTTTATAACCTGGATTGATGCCCCCTTTAGGCAGTACAGTAAAATCAAAATCTTCAGGCTTAAGAAAAGTCTCCCCATTTTTGAGAAGATAATTAGCAAGTGAACGTTTTGATCTGAACTTCAATCCTTGTGGGCTTAAAAGAAAAAAAAAAAGAAAGAGTGACTTTTTAAAAAGAACTGGACCACATTTCAGAATTCCAATTAATAGTTTTTAAATGTCACCAAAGATGTTTGGCATTTTAAAGCAACAAAAAGTAATAAATGGCTTTTCAATAGATTCTTCTATGATAGTATAAAATCAGCATACAAATGTAGCTTAAATCCAAATGTCTCATTACCACTGAGAACAGGATCAGCACTGTGTATATGTGACTGTCCCCAAATCACTTGATACAACCAGTGGCACTGAAGGAACAGTAATGATCTTATAATACAGTTTTTATTTTTTATTTTATTTTTTTGTTTTTTTTCAAGACAGGGTTTCTCTGTGTAGCCCTGGCTGTCCTGGAACTCACTCTGTAGACCAGGCTGGCCTCAAACTCAGAAATCTGCCTGCCTCTGCCTCCCAAGTGCTGGGATTAAAGGCACGTGCCACCACTGCCCAGCTACATTTTTTAAATGTATGTGTGTGGTATATGCATGTATGTGTATATGAGTGTTCTCATGTGTACCTGTGCATGTGGAAGCTTCAAGTTAAAAATCAGGTGTCCTGGGCTGGTGAGATGGCTCAGTGGGTAAGAGCACCCGACTGCTCTTCCAAAGGTCCGGAGTTCAAATCCCAGCAACCACATGGTGGCTCACAACCATCCGTAACGAGATCTGACGCCCTCTTCTGGTGTGTCTTAAGACAGCTACTGTGTACTCACATATAATAAATAAATAAATCTTTAAAAAAAAAAAATCAGGTGTCCTTGTTCACTTAGCTTGAGACAATGTTTTCCACTGAGCCCAGAAGTCACTAAATCCAGCTAGTCTAGCTGCCAGCTTCCCCTGGGGATCCCATCTCAGGCTCCTGAGAGCCAGGGTCACAGGTAGCTGCTGTGCCCACTCAGCTCTGCAGATATTCTGGGGGCCTGAACAATGACAAATGTTTTATTCCCTGAGTCATTTCCTTAGCCTGTCAACCTCAGGTTCTTGCTATCCTTTCCCATTACGGACAAAAATCACTTGGTGGTATTGTTATTTTCCTTCCTAAATGCTTACCTGATAAAGTATACATCAAATTTTCCTGCAGTTTTCCCAGATAACCTTTGCTTCACAACTCTTTCCCATCCACACGGGACAGGCTTGTGGCCTTCTGTCGCTGTAGTACTAGACAGAGTAGAAGCAGTGGGCTCCTGGAGAAGGGAGCTGCACTCACTGCTTATCACCAGGTCCTTTCCATCTTCTCCCACTCCTCCCAGTCCAACAGCAATATCTTCCTTGCTGGAAAAACAAAACCCAAGTGATGAACTTAAAATTGCTTTTACCCTGCTTCCTCAATTTCTGCCCACAGCAGTATGAGACTGCATAAAATACAAATTAAAGTCAGTGAGCTAGTCTTGCGCCATGAGGATTGTCCCAGCTCTAACAACTTCTCGTCCTTCAACATGAGTGTCCTCCTCCACCTTGGTTTTCAAACGGGGTTTCTCTGTGTAGCCCTGGCTGTCCTGGAACTCGCTCCATAGATTAGGTTGGCCTCGAACTCACAGAAATTTGCTTGCCTCTGCCTCCCAGATGTTGGGAAGAAAGGCATATACCATCGCTGCCTGGCTCAACATGGGTTTTTAAATGTTAGGACTCTCCACACAGTATACCTGCTAAACTTTTTCTTAATTCACACTATAGGGATTCAATAAAGGATTCTGATGACAGTTGTTGGAAGTTTGAGATATGAGCCAGTAACTGAACTTTTCATCTGAGATCAGACAAACTGCTCAAGTGAATCACCCCTCTTTCCTGCAGACATGTAAGGGGAACACTTCACACATGTGTGCATTTTTGAGAAACAACAACCACCACTTTCGTAAAATGGTGTGGCCCTCCAAAAGCTACATAATTTCTGGTAAGAACTTCCAGATCTCTTTCAGTCTTGATTCTCATCACTTCGTGAGGTTAAAATGCACTCTCATTGGGTGGTGAAGAGATGGCTTAGCTGTTAAGAACACGAGCTACTCTTGCAGAGGTCCTGAGTTCTAGTCCCAGCAACCACACGATGGCTCACAATCTTCTAACTGTAATCACATGGGACCTGATGCTCTCTTCTGGTATGCAAGACAAAGCACCCACACCCATACCCTATGTATATAAAACATATATATAACATAAATAAATAAATCTCTAAAATTTTTTTTACTCTTATTGACAAATTGTGTGATAACAAAATCAAATCACCTGCAGAGTGGACCCCGACACCTAGGCCCACCTAATACTTCTCCCATACTGTTATGGGGGGAATAGTTCCCATAAAACCTCCAGTGCAGTGGATCTCTTCCCCCTTTAAAGGAATTTATTTATTCTTATTTATGTGCACCATGCAGGTGCTGAGGCCTAAATGGACTTAGATCCCCCCTGGAGTTAAGTTATAGATGGATGTGAGCCTCTGCTGTGGGTGCTGGGAACCAAACCCAGAAGTGCTTTAAACAACTGAACTATCTCTCCAGCGTTTAGCACAGCGTATTTTAATCACTAAACTATACATTTTAAAAGTGAGGGGCTGGAGAGATAGCTCAGTGGTTAGGAGCACATATTCCAGGAGACTCCAGTACCCACATCAGGCAGCTTATAACAGCCTGCCTGCAACTCCAGCCGCCAGTGAACCTGACACCTCCTCTGGTCTCCACCAACACCCACATATATAGACAAACACATACAGAAATAAAAGTGGGTCTCTAAGAGAGACCTTCTAACCCAACCTACTTTCTACAAATAGGGAAATAGGGACACTAAGCAAGACCTAGAGACTAACCACAGTTAGAACCATGGCATTCTTAGATGGAATTTGGCGTTAGGTATCAGCTAGAAGGATCTTATAGGGAGACAAGGTAACTGAAACCAAAGGGAATCCCTACAAACTGTTAGGTTAACAAAATGGGTCAAAACCCCAGCTCGCTATTTATTATTAGCTGAGCTTCCAAAGAGAAAGTCATTTTGAGCTCAAAATCTCCGATCTCTATCTGTAAAAAGGAAGTAGCATTAAAAAAAAAAAAAACTTTGTTGTTTGCTTTTGAGACGGGAGCTTATGCACCACAGGCTAGCTTTGAACCCACGACGTACCAGAGACTCATCTTCAACTTCTGGTCCTCCTGCCTCCACAGGCAGACGCTGCCAAGCCCGGATATTCGGTGCTGCCGCTCGAACCCTCGGCTTTGTGTTTACTACGTAAACACTACCAACTTAGTTAAATGCCCAGCCCTTAAAAGTGTTTGAGCGGCCAAGTTTTGGGACATGCAAATACGTGGATCATTTTAGCCCGGACACAACAGTAGCTTCCTCTGTGACTTGTCATATGTGACTTGTCATCCGGCCCAGGCTAACCTGCTTGCATCACAAAACCTCCCTTGTCCTCCAAGCTCCCCAGTCAGTTCGGCCAAGGAATCGGGTACACCCTCGTCTGTTCCCACAGGGCGACAGCTCTAGGTGCCACCTTGTGTTAAAGGTTAGGAAGACCCACACAAGAGCGACTCCTCCGAGGCCCGAGAGAGGTTTAATAACTTGCCAGCGATCCCAAGGCGGGTCTGGAACTAGGCTCTCTCCAGCGATGTGGGAGGGGACTCTGTTGTCCCCAAGGTTTGGGCTCTCCATCCCTGCTTCTTTGGTCCACTGGGCGCAGCTGCAGCTCCAGGCCGAGAGGTGGAGTAAAACACAACTCAAAACACTGAGCCGAATCTAAACACCGACGTGAAAGTCAATCAACCCACACAGCAGCCTTCCCGCCACCGCTTCAGCTACAGACGCCACAGCCAGGGTCCCGCCAATCAAACCCTCTGTCGTCAAGACTCCCCGCCCCACCGACCTTTGCGGACCAATCGCTCGTGTCATACTTACGCTTCCGTCTCCTGCGTCCCTACGCGCCCGGCACTTCGGCGGAGGAGCCGGGCTCCCTTCTGTACATGCGCACTTGGAGCTTTGGGAAACTCACGCGCGGTTCATTGCGCATGTGCGTTGCTAAGGGTAGCGCAGGTAGCTGAAGTGGTTTGTGGAGAGAAGCCTGTTGCTGCCGAGGCTGGGAGGAGGGGCCCGAAGCGTGAGGGAAACGGCGATGAGGGCCGTGTTGACGTGGAGAGACAAAGCGGAGCAGTGGTGAGGAGCGGGAACCTCGGGGATGGCGGGGAGGCGGCAGGAACCGGCGCGTTGCCATGGCAACGGGCCTGCGGCCTGGGCCGAGGACTCTGATTCCGTGCCTTCAACTTCCCAATGGAAGAGAAGCTGAGATTCCTGGAGGGGTTTAGGGATCATCTGAGGGAGGCTGGAGCAGTTTATACGTCATCATCATCCAGTTTCACTTCTCCTCAAAATTCCTCATCCATCCTGAAAGTGCCCACACTTTTGTTTATCTGACATTCTTTAAATTTCACCTGTTTTTGTTTGTTTGTTTTTGAGATAGAGCCTCACTTTAAAGCTCTGGTTGGCCTGGAATTCACTATGTTGGCCAAGCTGGTGTTGAACTCACAAAGATACATATGCTTCTACCTCCCCAGTGCCTGGATTAAAAACTTTCGAGCAGGAACAAACAAAACGGTGTGAGTAACTTGCATCTAGGTACTGAGCATTTCCACCTGAGCTGAGATCTACTGTGTCTGAAACAGGACATTTCCATGTACGGTCAGAGAAACATGTAAGATGCGACCAAATCAAGACATCTCCTGATTGGGAAGTTTGAGGAGTATTTTCAAAATTAGTACTTAAGAGTGAGCTTAATTTAATGCTTAATTTAAATACTAAGGATTAAGGCTTAGTATTTAAGAGCACTTTGGGTAAGTTCCAGGACAGTCAAGTCTACACAAAGAAACCCTGTCTTAAAAAACAAAAACAAACAAACAAACAAAAAAGAAAAAGAAAAAAATATATAGTAAAAAAAATATTGGGCTGGAGAGATGGCTCAGAGGTTGAGAGAACTGTCTGTTCTTCCAGTGGTTCTGAGTTCAAGTCCCAGCAACCACATTGATGTGGTTGCTAGATGTACTCACAACCATCTAGAATGACATCTGGTGCCCTCTTCTGGCCAGCAGGTGTACATGCAGGAAGAATGCTGTATACATAATAAATCTTTTAAAAAATCAAAAAATGTTTTAAAGAGAGAATGACAATAGAATGACTCTGTCATCTTAATTAATTCGGTATGATTTGATATCCTATTCTATTTTGTCATTAAAATCCACCAGCCAGGAACACATTTCGGGAAATTCTGGCTTGACTAATTCTCAGCTTGACTCAGAGTCTTCTTGGACCGTCTGGTCTGTTCCCCACCACGGTCTGTCCTGAGACTTTTCCTCGTGAAACCTTTCCTGAGATCCTGAAGGTCTCTCAAGGCTGGCTTTGGAGGAACTTGCACAAAGAACAGCTAGTGCTGGCATGATTCCAACACTAGCTAAGACCTTGTGCCCTTTATCTCAGTGTCTCTTCACAGCAGCTCTAGGTAGGTACTGTAATTATCTCCACTTTACAGATGAGAAAACTGACTTATAGAGAGGGCAGATAGGTACACATATCTGGGTGTGATGGAGCCAGCTTGCAAGCTCAGGCCACCCTGTTCCAAAGCCAGTTCTCCCAGGCTCTGATTTCAGTTAGGTGAGTCACGTGAATAGGTGGCCCTTACTTGTATTAAATAGAAGGGGTTTCTGTTACTTGCGGGACATTTTTGTGCACCCTTTTGCTTGGAACATGTCACCTTGCCAGCGCCTTTCATTTTCATAAACACCTTTGTGGAGGTTAGCAGTAGGATGCTCAGCAGTTGAAGGAAACTGCTGCCAAGGATAATGATCTGAGTTCGATCCCTAGGGCTCACATGGTGAAAGGAGAGGACCAAGTTGCCCTCTGACCTCCAAAAGTGCTCCATGGTACACATGCCTCAATAAATGGCTCAGCACTTAAAAAAGGCTTTGATATTACTTTTTTGAGACAGGGTCCCATGTAGCCCAGCTGGCCTTAGGCTTCTGGTTCTCCTGCCTCATCTTCAGCAGTGCTGAGGTAATAACAGAGTTTATTACTTTTCTCTTCACTCTAGTATAAGATTACCCACAGCCAGGGGTGGTAGTCCATGCATGTCTTCAATCCCAGCACCCAGGAGGCAGAGGAAGTTGGAGCTCTTAAGTTTGAGGCCAGCCTGGTCTACATAGTGAGTTTCAGCATAGCCAGGGCTACACAGTGAGACAATCAAACAAACAAAAAGGAGCACCGGTGCACAAGGTGGCAGTAACTGGCAACCAAGCCTTGGCTTCCACGTCAGAGCAATAGGGAGCAACAAGGGACGTGGCAAACTGGAAGGCTCCTACTCTGTACGAAAGGGGCAGCTGCCGCTCTGCTCCTGCCAGTTATCATGGGTAGAAATTTGGCCTGGTGTGTGCAGATCTTCCTATTTTTACCAGAAGCTAGGAATCTGCGTTTGAAGTGTGAAATGTCCTAATTTTTAAATGTTGGCACCTAATTAGAAAAAAAAACATAACAAAACAAAGTAAAACACCATGTGAGCCAAGCAAAACATTTGCTGGTCAAATGCAGCCTGCTCTGCTCTGTTCTCAACCCCTGGCACAGAATTTTGTTCTTTCTGCTCTTGTGCTTAAGAGTCTGTTGGGTGTAAGAGTTATTTTTTAATCTGTTTATCCCAGAAGTCTAGAAACCTTGTAAAAGCAATGGCTGTATTTTGTTTCCAAATGTTTCTGGAGCCTTTTAGTATTTAGTGAGTAGCTGTGTGTGTGTGTGTGTGTGTGTGTTCATGGAGGAATAAGTGAATGAAAGACCAGTAAGGACTGGCTACCTGCTTTTAGGGCTGTTACAGATTTGAAGCAGTCTATTAGAGCAGGAGGTGCACAAATTCTGTAGGCCAGCAGCCTGATGATGGCTACATATGCCAGCTGACGTAATGGAAGGAAACAGAACAAAACTCACACCTAGATAGAATCCAGTCATCCCAGATGCCCTGACTAGCCCTGCCCCGACTCAGTCACAGGCTCCTGCTCTGTGCTTGTGCTTCTGGTCTGTTCTTCACCCAGCAGAAGAACTCACTCGGGTCCTGATACTGTGTTTCTGTTGCTCTGCTCCTCATAAACCCAGAGTGACCCCTTCCGTGTCTTTTGCTGGGTGGTCCCCTGGCATTCTTGCCTCTAGGTTTGCTAACATTTAGATTATGCCTTGGAGCTTAGCCAAAAACTCCATTTTCCTACCCAAAGATCCTTCTTAACTTATTCTTTCCATCTCCTCTCTCCCTCTTACTTCCCCTCCCCCTCTTTTGTTCTTTATTTGTGTGTGTGGAATGTGGATGCATGTATGTATGCAGATGAACTTGACTGTGCATGGGCATGGGTAGGTCAGAGGTTGACATTGGTATCTTCCTCTATTTCTGTCCACCTTATTTTATTACTTATTTTTTATGTTATGTAGGTGGGTGTTCTGCCTGCATGTATGCTGGGCACCACCTGAGTGCCTGGTACCAGCAGATGCCAAAAGAGGCAATCAGATCCCCTGAAACTGGAGTTACAGACAGTTGTGAGCCACCGTGTAGGAGCTGGGAGCCCATGCCCTCTACGAGAGCAAAGAGTACTCTTAAATGCTGTGCTATCTTTCCAGACCCCAACCTTATTTTTTTGAGATAAGGGTTCAACAGTGAAGTTGAATTCACCATTTAAGCTAGACTGGTTAGCCATCAAGCCCCTGGGACCTGCCTGTTTGCACATCTCAGTCGCCGGGGTTAGAGGTTTGACTTGTTGACTCAGGCTTTACTTGGAGTACTGGGGATCTAAACTCAGGTCTCCATGCAGAACAAGCACTTTACCCAGTGAGCCATCTCCTGACCTCTAAATGCTTTCTCTCTTAATCTTTTCTTTCTGAACTTTTATCTTTCTTCCTTCCTTCAATATGCTGCTCTAGGTTCATCTCAACCACAGTGCCTTAGTAGGCTAGCCCACCTTATTCCAGGCAGGCTAGGCCACCTTATTCCAGGCAGGCTAGCTAGAGTTGAGAGATATTGTGATTGATTGAGGAAGCTAGGGGTGTGGCTCAGTGCTAGAGAGCTTGCCCAGCATGTGTGAGGCCCAGAATTCTTAGCACCACATTAAAAATTTAATGAAGTGATATAATTTGTCTGAGATTGCAAATCCCTGTTACTCAGGAGGCTAAGACTAGGAGATCTTCAGCCTAGGAGAGAGCTCGTCTCAGAAAAAGTAGAGAGAAGTCTTGGGCCTCAATATGGGGTTGTCGGGGGAGGACAAAGAGTAAGCAGGGTAGCATGTGTGGCTTGAAGTGGCTTTCAAGGGCACCTTGGGATTTCAGTGTGCAGAGGACAGTTGGCAGGGCTCACCTCTCATCTCTCAGCAGTGAAATCTGAGCATGCAGTTTCTTTTTTTCATATTAGAGGACAAGTTGGGAAAGAGCCTGCCATGGTAGCACAGACTGCCAGAGGGCAGTAAGTCTCCAGCCCTAGAGTATGCTGGCTGAGGCTAGATGGTCATGTGGGGAGAGCATTTGCCCTAGGTGGGGTGTGAGATTCCATGATAAAGTCTGCATCCTTACCAGTTTGGGGGGTCTGTGATGTTGTAATATTATTAAAACCCAGGAGTGGGGTCTAAACGTAAAATCCTGGCAGGTTGCCAGTTATGATCAGTGTGTCAGGCCCCTGGTCTAACAGATAACATAAAACTTGGTTATTGCCCTCAGGTTGAAGACAAGTGTATTAAGGAGGCGTGTTATGAAACAGTCAAATACAGAAGGCTAGGTGCTTGAGAGTGAAACTGAGTTGTTTAGATCCTAAGTACAGCAAGAGTTGACTTGGGCAGCAGACTGCTTGCTGCTTTTCCTTTCAGGGGCTCCAGGTTTGGTTCCCAGCACCCATGTTGGACATTGTATAATCAATCACAAGTTAGATATGTATGTTGTAAGTACTTCAGGACATCCAGAATGTGAACTTTCACATCTGGGAATATTGTTCAGGCTTAGCCCAAATAAAGCAACAAACATGGAGATGGCTTAGTAGGTAAACGTCCTTCCTACCAAGACAGACGACCTGAGTTTGATCCCTGGGACCAACACAATACTCCGGAAAGAACCAACCCCTGCTAGTTGTTCTCTATCACACATGCACCCAGCATGCCTTTGCCCCCTAAAGTAACTCCTAGATAACTGTAAAAGAAGAATGAGCCGAAGCCAAGAGTGGTGGCACATGCCTATCATCCCAGCACTTGAGTAGTGGAGGCAGGGGGCTCAAGGTCATCCTCAGCTACATCAACTACACGGAGAGGCTGGGACCAGACCAGACCATTACACATGAGACTGTGTAAAAAGCAACAACAAAATGCCAGGTGAAGTGGTTTATATCCATAATTTCAGCATTTGGGAGGAATACCATAAGTTCAAGGCCAACCTAGTCTCCAAAAGAGTCCTAGATTAGCCTGGGCCAGAGTAAGAGCCGGCCTCAACAGATATAAGTAGAACTAACTCAGTAACTGTCAACTCTTGGAGAAGAGGTCCGAGAATCATTATGACTGATCCAGATGTGTACAGGCAAGAAGCCACCATACCAAGGACTAGATGAAGATGCAAACCCATTCCGAGCTAATGCCTCAGCATGAAGATTCACAGATGCCAGGCACTTTACACAAGGCTGGCCCATGACCCCTGGCTTTAGGAGGCAGCTCTCTACCTTGTTTTATAGTAAGGGTGAAATTCAGATAGGTCAACTTTCCTGGCCCCAGCTCCCTTCTACCTTTTAGCCTATCACTTGCTGTTTTGAATGTGAAACATGTCAAGGAAGCCCAGGTCTATTACCACAAAACAGTGAAGAAGGACAATGCGGAACTTAGGCCAGGATTTGATACAGAAAGCGGTATGCTGATCTGGAAAGCCAGAGAGGGGACCTTTGTTCAGCCTCTGTCAGCCAGGCTGTGTACCCTTTCTTTTCCTCAGTGGGCCCGCCCCCTCTACTCCATTGTGCTGAGGGAGGTATGTGCAAGTGGGTTAGCATACACTTTCCCTGTCACAGCTCTCAACTGTTTGCAAGTGTGGAGAGTTTTTATTCAAGGAACCTTCTAGGAGTCTTCTCTGCCTCTCCACATGACCAACATACAAAGACACAGGAAGTAAATAACATACTACTAAAACTACAGAAAGGAGGATGGGGGAAGGGAGGTGGTGACCAGAGGGTACTGGGCTTCAGTTAAAGTGGAGGAGGCTCATGAGGGCCACAGTTATATTTTTCAAAATGGCTAATGGATAGATTTTTAATATTTCGTTGCAGTAAATGATGTCTTTGAGGTGATAAACAAGTTAATTAGCTTCCTGCAATATATATTTATATATTATATAAACATCATGTTGTACCCCAGAAATATACACAATTATTATTATTTTTCAGTTACTTTCCAAATTCTACATGGAATGCCTTGAGTATTCCATGTAGATAATGATAGAAATGATAATACTTTTTTTTTGGTGGTGGTGGTTCTGAGAAGGCAAGAAAGCCATTATGAATTACTTCATCAACTGTGACATACACCAGTAGCAATAAGGAGGGCTACACAGCCTGAGGGTTGAAACGTGGGCTTTGGGACCAGGCTGCTGGGACCAGAATCCTGGCATCACCTCTTCTCTGCAGCAGTTTACTTTCAGGCAAGTTGTTTAACTTTGCAGTTTTCTTATCTGCAAGATAGGCTTAGAGTTGTGAGGTTGAGAGAATTTAGACAATAGAGCATTTACACTGTATCCTGTACACAGTAACAAATGTACTCAATAAATGTCAGCCACTGGAAAAGCATTGGGGGGGGGTGCATTTGACAGACCTGGCAATAATCCAAGCGAGTAGAGGCAGTGCAGTAGGGTGGTTAGGATCCCAGGCTTCTGAGGTCCTTCTACTTGCTGGGTGTGTGAGACTTTGTCCCAGCCTGAACCATGCTAATTGTCTATAAAGCAGAGCCCACTTTGCCCTTTCATGACCATGGTGGAGTTGTTTCAGAAACCCCAAAGACACCAAACTGACAGATGTTCAAGTCCTCTGTTTCAGACAGCATGCGACAGTATAGAGACTTGCAGAGAGCCTAGACTTGCCGCTCTGCTATAGATCACCTCAGGATAGCATGGCAGAGCTGCAGAAATCACTTTCATACTCTGCTGTTACAGAATTATGATAAGAGGAAAGTGTGTGTGCTCACTACAGACATGGCTTTCCCTTGAGGGTGCGTGAGTGCATGCTTGTGTACATGCATATATGTATGTGTACTTACATATATGAGTGTGTGTATATATATACACTCACAGGGTCTGATTGTGTAGCTCTGGCTGGCCTGGAACTCACTATGTAGACCAGGTTGTCCTTGAACTCACAGAGATCTGCCTT
Organism: Mus caroli; assembly: GCF_978045245.1. NCBI lineage: Eukaryota > Metazoa > Chordata > Mammalia > Rodentia > Muridae > Mus > Mus caroli. Next base: position 32,803,743 of record NW_028227262.1, on the reverse strand, counting down.
TGCCTCCTGAGTGCTGGGAATTATTTTTTTTAAGATTTATTTATTTATTTTATGTATATGAATACACTAGCTGTACAGTTGTGAGCCTTCATGTGATTGTTGAGAATTGAATTTAGGACCTCTGCTCACTCCAGTTGGCCCTGCTCGCTCTGGTCAATTCCACTTGCTCAGTCCCTGATCACTCTGTCCCAAAGATTTATTTATTATTATACATAAGTACACTGTAGCTGACTTCAGATGCACCAGAAGAGGGTGTCAGATCTCATTATGGGTGGTTGTGAGCTATCATGTGGTTGCTGGGATTTGAACTCAGGACATTAGGAAGAGCAGTCAGTGCTCTTACCCACTCAGCCATCTCGCAAGCCCTAGTGCTGGGATTTAAAAAAAATATTTAAAATTTAAAAAATATTTTTGATCAACAGTTATTTGAATTTATAGATGTAGAGTCCACTGAACAGAGGGTTGACTTTAATCGTCCTTACCTGATAGGTTTATTGTGAAGATGAAATAAAATTGTGTTTGAAGAACTAAGGGCTATTATAGTATGAAAAGTGTGTGTTTTCAGACTATTGACAAGTCCATGTGGTTTATTCCAGCCATATTTTCACAGTGGACACTTACTGCCTTGTCACTATTCTCTTTAATAGTGCCTCTTCTGGCTGGGACAGCCAAGAATCTCAGTGATGCTGCTTTGGTAGCCCCCACAGCACCACCTTGGACATAGTCTGAGGGTTCAGTTTCAGTATTTACATTCTTTGCTGTCTCCACCACCACCACCACCACCACTACTTCTTCTTCTTTTTTAAAGATTTTATTTATTATATATGTAAGTACACTGTAGTTGTCTTCAGACACTCCAGAAGAGGGAGTCAGATCTCATTACGGATGGTTGTGAGCCACCATGTGGTTGCTGGGAATTGAACTCAGGACCTTCAGAAAAGCAGTCAGTGCCCTTAACCTCTGAGCCATCTCTCCAGCCCCCATGTCTCCACTTCTTGATTCCTTTTCCTAAGAGCTGTGCCTGCCACTCTTCTGCATGGCTGGGAGTTGCCCCTCATTCTGATACTGTGTTGTTCTTCATGGAGCCTCTCCCCTTCCCCAGGTCGGAATGCAGGCCTTCCTTGAACCAAGCAAAGCAGCCCTGTTCCCATGCAGCTCCCTCAGCAGTCTCACAGCATTCCTCCTCATGTCACCCACACTCAGAGGGCCTTGGCCATAAAGACCGTTACGTGCACATCAGTGTGAGAGCAAGCAGGCAAGCAAGCAAGCAAACAAAACACAGCCGTCCTTCACCGACATGTAGAAGAACATCAAAAAACTCAGAGAGATTAAAAGGTGAAAAGGATATTCCTTAAACTTGGTGCCATGGTAGTCCTTGGCCAATGTGTCTGCTTTATAGTTTCCCACTCAAGTGGAAATTCCTAGAGGCAGAGAGAGACTCTGCCAGCCCACGCCCCTACCGTGTCTCTTGGTGCCTCACACCTAACAGGTACTTGGTAAATATCTGTGCAGCTGTCCTGCCTTTCTATGGCATGAGTGGAAGAGCCCGTGCCCTCAGCTGCTGACCCTTTGAATCATTTCTGGCTTCTAGACGAGAGGAAACCAGGGCTGAGCTGACTGCCGAGCAGATCATGATTGAATGGCCTGCCAAGGTGTGGTGCTTGAGTGGAATTTGCAACCAGAGACAATTTTTAGCCATTATTTTTTCCCCAGCACACACATAGCATTTCATAATGGAAATAAAGTTTGCTTTCTTGGCCATTAGCAGACCTCATCATTTCGGTTCCTAATTGTCTTTTTGTCTTGTCTCCTGTTAGTATCTACGACCTCGCATTTAAGCCTGATGGAACACAACTGATTCTGGCTGCAGGAAACAGATTGCTGGTAGGATTTTGTCTGCGTTTCCATTCTGAGTGCTTTTTTCCTCCCTCCCTCCCTCTTGTAAGTACTCTGAAATTTGACCCCCTTTTTTGAGATAAAAAAGGCAAGGGCGGAAAAACCAGCCATTACTTTTTAATAAGGAAGGAAATGGTCTATTTAAAATAGGTAAGTAAACTGTCTGTCAGATAGGAACCCATGAACAATGCCTCCTTTGGAGTCATTTGTCTTTCCCCTTTGAGACACTCATGAAATGGTTGCAGACAATTAATCAAAATGCCTTTGAAACTGAGTGGGTGTCAGTTCATATTTTGTTGGACCAATGTGAATTAAGGCTAGAAGCTATCCTTCCATGAGAAGTCAAAAAGGCTGACCTCCACTTCTGGGCTCTGTTGCCCCTAAACAATTCCATATGAATGCTGTCCTATTCATAGTTTCAAAGGCCACAGGTGCCCTCTGGATCTTGTCTTAGTACATAAGAGTAATCTTCAGAGACACCTTTCTGATTGACCCAAAACCTCTGTGATAGCTCTTCCTCCTCTAAGACATGATCCTCCCCTCTGCTGTATCTAGATACACAGACTGACTGATGTCCATGTTCTCAGTACTAACTGCTTAGTCTTACAGCTGTAGTTGGGCTGTTCTGCAGACTTCTCCCCAGGGTAAACAACTTCGATCCTTTCACTCCCTGTCCTGGTTTCCTTCTCCAGGCTTCTGCCTGTGTGGGAGAGCTCTGTCCTCATTTCTCAGATGCTGTGTTTTTTACATCTCCACATATTTGGCCATGTTGCACAACTATAAACTATTCTAAATGCACATTGCAGCTGGGTTTTATAACACTCCCTCCCACTTGCAAACCCCACGTTTGTTAGATCTGTGACTTTCAGGCCGTGGTAGCAAGTATGACGCATTTGTGTGTGCTGACACTGGTGGCAGTGTTGTCCCTGACAGTTGTCCACCAGCTCTTTGTAGTTGCTGGCTTTGTTGACGAGGACCTGCCTTGATGGGTCATTCATTCAAGCCCATGTAAGAATGAGTGAAATGTACCAGGGCCTGGTCGTGCAGGCTGATAATCTCAGCTACTTGAGAGGTGGAGGCAGGAAGATCAAAGGTTCAAGGCCAGCCTGGGCTGCAGAAGGACTTCAGAGCCAGCCTGAGCAACTTAGTCAAACACTGTTTCAAAATAAAAACTAAAAGAGAAGGCTGGGAACATAGCTCAGAAATCGAGGGCTTGTCTGGCATTGTACAGTGCCCCAGATTCAGTTTCCAGTCCTGGGTGGGGAGGCAAGGAGTGGGGAAAATGGGTGAAGCTTGCAGATCTTCCCCTAGAATGAGACTCAGTGTAGCTGCTGCTTCTCCAGCATTGATGGTATGCTCCTGGCCACACACAGCATAAGCTGGACCTCCACTTCCTGCTTGCCCTGCATTAAGACAGAGTCATTCTTGTTATGCAGTGCTGTCTCTACTTGATACTAATTTAGCAAATCAACAACTGCTGTGTTATAAAAACAAAAATAGCAGCAGTAGCACCCTGCAGGAATTCTGAATAATGGATGTCACACAGATAATCGATATTTTTACCCCTTTTGACAGGTTTATGACACCTCTGATGGCACCTTACTTCAACCCCTGAAGGGACACAAAGACACCGTGTACTGTGTGGCGTATGCAAAGGATGGTAAGAGGCTGCTCTGGGTTCTGATCTCTGATGGCCTTGTAGCTGCTCAGCTTTCCTTAGGAACTCTGTGATCATCTTTAAAATAGAACCTGCATGTTCAGAGGATATGAAATAGCTTAGATTTTAGCTAGTCACGGGAACAAATCTGTTTGTTTCTTGTGGTTCTAGGGACTAAGCCCAGGGCCTTGGGCACACCAGATAAATGTACTGTCACTGAGTCCTCAGGTATCTGTGTGTCAGGCACTGTCTTAAGTGCTTGGTTAGTTCAGAGAACAAAATGAGAGAAGGGCTTGTTGGGCAGCTCGAGGAGGGAGGGAGGGAGGGAGGGAGGGAGGGAGGGAGCAGGCAACAGGTGAGATGAACATAGTCAGTCAGATAGCCAAGCCAAGTACTGGGCTGATAGGCAGGCAGATGGACAGAATTGGGAGTGCTGGGCAGGACAGGTCTGGTGCATTATCAATCTGATTGTGAGATGGGCCCGTTCAGATGGGGCAGCTGAACAAAGACTTGCTGGCCTGAGAGAGAGAGGTTTTTGGCATCAGACATTTGGGAAAAGAGAGTTTCTCAAAGATGGAAGAGCCGTTGCAGAAGCCCTTGGGTGGGAATGTACCTCTTGGGAGCCAGAACAGAAAGAACTGGGGAGAAGTGGGAGAGGAGACAGAAAGAACAGGTCTGGGGTGACCAGATGGTGTTAACATTGTCAGAACAGTGGTTCTGACCCTCAGTGAAAAGAGTGCACTGCTGGTGGGTGTGAGCAGAGCGGGGCTCATCTGGGTCCTATTTATATTTGCCTTGGAAACAGCTTACCATAGCATCCCTTCATGACAGGGATGACAGTGGCCAAAGAAATGGCAAGAAGCAGTCATGTTCTGGGTGTGCTTTGAGTATGGAGCAGACGGGATTTCCTGGCAGTTTGGATGTAGGTGTAAACATTACAGGCAGCCCCAGCTTTTAACCTGAAGGATTGAATGATGGCAGTACCCTTCATTGATGTGGGTGGTGTTGCCAGTGGGGCAGTTGCAGTGGAAGATCCAAAGTTCAGGTGTGCACATTTCTGCTTTGGAAGGTTAATATAGGAAAGAGGGCAGAAAATTGCTGCAGTGCATTGAGTGGCAAGGCTGTGGGACCTAGGACACAGTAGGGCTCTGCTTCAGAAAGGAGCAGTGGCAGGCGGGGCCTGTGAAGGCAGAGCTAAAGGACCTTCTCGCTGCTTCTTCCATAGCTTTAGTGTAATAAGAAGCCGCCGCCAGCACTGAGAGTGACGACTGGGAAGGAAGTGCTTGAGAGTTGGGGAGAAAGGGAAAAAATGGCAGCCTCAGAGAGCAGGAGAATGAATGGACTTGGGGGTGCAGTGAGACCTCCAGGGACCAGATGATGCACTTAAAGCCGGTGGTCGGGAATTATAGGAGACATCATTTTATGGCTTGTTTTCTCCAGCCACTCTGAGCTGCATGGTGGGAGGAGAAGAGGTGGGCTCAGTCCGAGGAGCAGTTTTACAGGCAAGGTGAAGTGAGAGCAGAGCAGAGAGGATGCACAGCCATAAGCAGCGACCTCAGAATGAGTGGAGATGGGCTGTAAGGGAAGAGGGCCAGTAGAGAGGAGGTGGTCCGAGAACTGCTGTGTGAAATTGAGATTGTGACATAAATTCATGTGCACTGGGAATGTAGCTGAGTGGTAAGAATACTTGCCTAGCATTCTCATGCTCAAGGCCCCGAGTTCCTTCCGCAGCGCTGCAATAATTGAAGTAAAATGAAGAAAAACAGATGGTAGGTAGGTAGGTTGGTATATAGACAGACAGACAGACAGATGGAAGTTCTAACCTTAGCCCAACCCAAAAGCCGTCTTTCTTTTGTTAGTTTATTGGAACAGCCTCCAGTTTATTGGAGATGACTCACCAGAGTGAGAAGTGTGCCATGATTCTGATTGGAGTTTGATCCCTGCTAACCACAGGGTGGAAGAGAACCTACTCTTGCAAGTTGTCCTTTAACCTCCAAATATATACTGTGGCGTGCATAAGTCCACACATGTACACATTCATATACAAAATATCTAAATTAGATATTAAGATATCTAAATGTATTATAATTATGTGTGCGCACACATATGGGTATGTTTTTTTGGCACACATGTGGAAGTTAGAGGAAAACTTCATGGAGACTGTTCTCTCTGTCCACCTTTACTTGGTTCTGGGTACTGAGCCCAGGTTATTAAGCTTCTGTGGCAAGTGCCTTTACCTGCTGAGCCAACTTGTAGCCCAAGCCCTGACTTTGAGCTCATTATCGTCTCTGCTACTTCCTGTGTCAGATGTGGGGCTGGAGATGATGCTCTGACTATGGTTGGAGTCCCTGTATCCAAGGGTACAAAGCTCAGAAGAGCCTAAGACACGGGTGTGTAATTCCTTTGGCTGGAGGCCTTCTTTAAGAAGGGCTGCCCTGCAGGTAGATGCATATACTTCATGTATATGCAGTGTCTTCAGCTCTAGCCTGACAGCCTCTTTGATTCACTTTGGGAGAGCGCTTAATGGATAAGTCCTGGGACAAGTTAGTGAGACAGCACCCGTTTCTTGCTTCATGGTCAGGTGTCTGTGCTGTGACAGTTTGAGTTCAAGCTGAGAGTGATGTTCCAAGGAGACCAGTGGCAGGCTGCCTGGGTAGCTGAATTATCTGTACATAGGTGCAGAGCCTGCTGGGTCCTGAGTGTGACAGAAGCCCTGTGGCCTGTAGCCCTGTGAACAGTGGTATTTGTCAGCACTCTGAAGAACTCTGTCACACATGTCATTCCATGGGACCCTTCTTTTAGCCCTTTGAAGCACGTGGCAAGGGCACTCTTACTTCCTCTGGCAGAGGGGCAAACAGGTCTGGAGCAATTACAGAGCCTGACTGATGTCCTCTGACTACTGTGCCTGCGTCTTCCTGGTCTATCATGCTTTTCTGTGACACATAATGATTAGGAAGTCTTAGTTCCTCCAAACTTGTCTACACCCTTAGATTTGAAAATTGAGACCTACAGATTGTGGTTGATTTTACTCTTTAAGCCTGCTTGTTTCTGACTTCTGAAGTTTCCTAAGTAAATTAATGAGCTACCATGATTAAAGGTGTGAAAGATAGAGTCCCTTTGTTCAAGAACAGCATAAGCCAGTAGGAAGAGAGTAACAGTAGCTATGTTTTTTAGTAAAATTCTATTCCAGGCATTGTTCTGAATATTTTATTTGTGTATGTGCATGTGTGTACATGCATGCACTTTCTTTCCATCAACTATGAGGTAAATCCTATTAATGTCCATTTTCACATGCGGAAATGAAACCCTGGAGGTGTCCAGGAACTAGTTCCGGTCACACAGCTGCTCAGTGACATCACTAGGGATTCTGACGCAGAGACTCTGGGCCTGGAGCCGATACTTGTCATCCTTGATGCTCACCAGGTCAGGAAATGGAGAGGGCACACCTAACACTAGTCTCTCTTTGATCAGGTTTTGCTACAGTGCCATGTAGTTTAAGCTGCTACAAAAGGTACTTTGCAGATGTTGTCTTTGCATAGCCTCTGAGTAAGGACTTTTGTTCCCTCTCTGTTTCAAATGGGGGCACTGAGGCTCTAGGAGCAGTGGCTTCTGAAGGCCACCTTCCCCTTGCCCTAAGATTAAAGTCTAAAAATCAACAGGTTGGGCTGTCGAGATGGCTCAGCAGGCCAGGGCCCTTGACTTTGCCCCCAAGCTTGACAGCCTGAGTTTGATCAGTGGAACCCACATGGTGGAAGGAGAGAACTCCCAAAAGTTGTCCCAGTGTGCACCGTGGTGTCTTTGTGCCTCCCGCATATATAGTCACAAATTAATAAAAATGTAACAAAACTTCAGCTGGGTGTGCAAATCCTGTCCTATGCTGGTGTCATGAAGGTTCCTCCGACCTGATGTAGGTTGGTTTCCATGGAGTAAATACCCGATGGCTTGGTTTATGTTGCCTCTTCAGCACATTCGTTCTTAAATTCCAAGCAGTGTGGGAATGGAAGGCACATCTGTCACTCTTTCCTTCAGGCCTCCTCTGGTCCCACTGCTTGTCATCTGCATTGTGGCCCTGATGGTCCTAGAGCTCCTCCACTCATCTGCTACATTCCTTGCTACCTGTTCCACGCTGTGACTCTCTTGGCCTCTCAGCCATGCCAGCCTTTGCTGCCTCAGGGCCTTTGCGCCTATTTCACCCATATATACATCTTGCTCTTCCTTTGTACTTGGTCAGCTCTCTTATCCTTCAGATCTGCCCTGAAGGATCTCACCTACATCCCATCCTCTAGGGCAGTGGTTCTCACCCTTCATAATGCTGTACCTTGTCAGGATGTTTCTCATGTTGTAATGACTCCCCAACCATAAAATTATTTTTATTCTATTTCATAACTTCTACTTTATAACTATAACTTTGGTACTGTTATGAATTGTAATGTAAATATCTGTGTTTTCTGATGGTCTTAGGTGACCCCTGTGCAAGTGTCATTTGACCCCCAAAGTGGTCTCAGCCCACTAGTTGAGAACCACTGCTCTAGGAGATGCTGCCCCAAGAGCAGTTTAAGGCAGGTAGGATGGGTAGGCTTTTGAGATCTGTTGCACAGTATGCTAATCATAACTAACAATAATATGTATTTAAAACTACTAAAAGAACAGACTTTAACATTCTCTGTTAAAAATATAAGTATCTCAGGTGATAAATATGTTAATTTGCTTGATATAATTAGTTGACTAACTATATCAGAACACTGTACTGTACTCCATGAATGTATACAACCCTGGGGGCTGGGGATGGCTCAGAGCCTGCTGCAGAAGCATGAGGGCCTGGGTTTGTATCTCCAGCAGCCATGTAAAAACTGGGGCACAGTGGTGTGTGCCTGCTGTCCCAGCGTTAGGGAGGTGGAGACAGGACGAGCTCTCTGGACAGCTGATTGAGCTAAGTCTGTGAGCTCCAGGGCTTGTGCAGCAGAGGAGAGCAGCAGAGTAAGGTACCTGACATCAGCCTTACCCCACATTCCTATGAACACACATGTGTGTGCTCACACACACCACACAAACACAGGAGTAGATAAATAATACAACTGTAAAGTTAAAAAATAATGAGGAGCTAGAGAAGTGCCACAGCAGTCAAAAGCACTGACTGTCCTTCTGGAGGGTCCAGGTTCAATTCCCAGCACCCACATGGTGGTTCGTAGCCACCTACAACTCTAGTTTCAGGGAATCTGCTTTATCTAGCCTATTCAGGCACCAGGTATGTACATGCTACACAGACATGTAAGCAAACACCCATATACATAAAATAAAAATGAGTAAAATCTTTTAAAAAATACAAATTTTAATGTTAGTTCCCCCAGTTACTCTCTTTCATAGGACTCACCCCCTCCCATATTGCATCTATGTTGGATAAACTTAATGTCTGCTTCTTGGACTAGACACCATGAAATGAAGCTTAAATGTCTGAATCACTGCCTAGCCCTTAAAAGAGCATGGCACACAGACGTAGCTGACCCTCAGTATGTCTGGGCATACTTAGTGCCAGGGAGAGCAGGTTGGAAACTCAGAGTCCAAACTGCAGATTCCTTGTTGCCAGTGTTGATGAGAAGCAGTGGAAGGGCTGGGATGCAGCTTCTTTCTGGGGTATGTACTTAGCATGTGTCGGCCCAACTTCCATCCCTATACACCACATCCAAAAACAGTGCTAGAGGATAAAGGGACACTTACTCCTCTTAATTTTCTTTCATGTATGTGAGTACACTATCGCTGTCTTCAGACACACCAGAAGAGGGCATCAGATCTCATTACAGATGGTTGTGAGCCACCATGTGGTTGCTGGGAGTTGAACTCAGGACCTCTGGAAGAGCAGTCAGCACTCTTAACCACTGAGCCATTTCTCCAGCCCACTTACTCCCCTTTAAAAGTATTTTTCAGACAGGGTCTCTTGTAGTCCAGGCTGGCCTCCAACTCATTCTGTAGCCAAGGATGACTCTAAGCCTCTGCTCTTCTTGCCACCACATGTGATGGGTGATGGGAGTACACCACTGCTCTGTACAGTGCTGGGATTTGAACCTGGGCCTCATACATACTAGACAGCTACTCGGTAAACTGAACCACATTTCTTTTCTTTCTTTCTTCTTCTTCTTTTTTTTTTTTTTGTTTTTGTTTTTTGTTTGTTTGTTTGTTTTTCGAGACAGGGTTTCTTTGTGTAGTCCTGGCTGTCCTGTCCTGGAACTCACTTTGTAGACCAGGCTGGCCTCGAACTCAGAAATTCGCCTGCCTCTGCCTCCGGAGTGCTGGGATTAAAGGAGTGCGCCATCACCACTGCCGGCTCTGAACTGCATTTCTAGCTGAGTATGAAGAATGAGTTTTCTTGGACATTCTACCTGGAAAGTTCTGGTTTAAAATACACATGAGGATTTTCTTTTAAAAAATCCTTTAGGCAAGCGCTTTGCATCTGGATCTGCCGACAAGAGCATCATTATCTGGACCTCAAAACTTGAAGGCATTCTGAAGTACACGTAAGTGCCCCCGTGGGTGACAGCGGTTTGGGTTGCTTGGGACAGATTTCCCTCTATAGGGCAGGCCTTACGCTTATAGCCTTCCTGCTTCAGCCTCAAGTAGCTGGTTTACAAGGGCTGCCCATTGACCACACCCAACTCTGCTTCACTGTAGCCACACCCTTGTAGAAAGAATGCATGGAAGAGCTTTCCTCTCCAGGATGAGCTTGAATAGAGCGTGGACATGGGTCAGGAGGAGATGATGAGCAATCAGCTCGACCAGCATTGAGCTGTGTTTCATGTTATGTATCTCAGCTAATCAGACACCCCAGATTCCTGTTATTCCCCTCACCCAGCCTGTCCCCTTCAGTGTCTCTGCCTCTGTGAATAGCTTTGCATCTACCCAGTGTCAAAAGCTAGACAGGCCAGTGTGCTTTAAGCTTCCTGCTCCTTAGGGGGCCATGCTCACATCTCTCCCTCTATAGCCAGGCCCTCCCCATCTATAGGTCTCTGCTGTAGCTGTCTCTGCTGCCAGCCCACCATCCAGACTCAGGAATGCCTCTCCTGAGCATTTCTTACAGCTGTGGCCTTACGTATTCTGATTGATTAATGTTGCACACTGGCCTGTGGGCTCTGGAAGGTAGACACTATCCCTGTTTTTTTTTTTTAAAGATTTATTTATTATATGTAAGTACACTGTAGCTGTCTTCAGACACTCCAGAAGAGGGCGCCAGATCTCGTTACGGATGGTTGTGAGCCACCATGTGGTTGCTGGGATTTGAACTCTGGACCTTCGGAAGAGCAGTCGGGTGCTCTTACCCACTGAGCCATCTCACCAGCCCTATCCCTGTTTTTACATGCTTATATTTCTGGCACCTAGCAACATACTTGGTCCATAGGAAGTACTTGTTATTTTTAGTTATAGAGAAATACCTTGAATGTAAACTGCTATCACCACCAGGTGTTAGGTACATTAACACGGTGGTGCAGCCAAATTTTGGCAAATAAAGTCTTTAGACCCTTTCATCTTCCTGAAATTTAAACTCCGTGCTTAACATCTTCCATTCTGCCTTGTCTCAGCCCTGGCAACTGTCATTGTCCTTTCTGAGGAGTTTGGCTCCTCTAGGTGTCTCACATAAGTGGGATCATATAGTATTTGGCATTTTGTGATTGAGTTCTGTCTTTGCTGTGAAGAAGCACATGACCAAAGCAGCTGTTAAAAAGGATGACATTTAATTGAAGCTGGCTTACAGGTTTAGAGGTTTAGTCCATTATCATCATGGCAGGAAGCATGGCAGTGTCCAGGCAGTGTCATGGTGCTGAAGGAGCTGAGAGTTCTACTACATCTTGATCAGAAGGCAGCCAGGAGAAGACTGGCTCCCACGTGGCTAGGAGGAGTGTCTCTAAGCCCACCCCCCACAGTGATACACTTCCTCCAACAAGGTCACACCTATTAATAGTGCCAGTCTTTGGGCCACACATATTCAAACCACCACCATTATTTCGTGTAATGTCCTCACGGCTGAGTAATACTCCGCTGTGTATATATTCCATTTGGATGCTCATCAGCTAAAGAACACTGGGTTGTTCCCACCTGTTGCCTACTTTGAACGATGCTGCTTGAACATAAGCAAAGTTTAGATGAACAGTGAATGAGACCATGCATATAGTGTTACCAGGAAGTGAAGGGCTAGACCTGGGCTGAGATGCCGCGCAGTGCACCTCAGCATTTACCATGCTTCCAGACCCTGGCCTGCACTGTGGTGTTCATCATACTCCACTGGATGTTTCTGGACACCAGAAATTGTTAATTGGAGCCACAAGTGAAGCACACTGTCTGCACCTCGCACTAGGCTGCATTCTCTGTCTTTGTCTCTTGACACACACTGGAGGTCTCTCTGGGGAGAGCCCTGGAGGAAGAGTTTGAGCTGGGTGGGATGCTGGGTGGGTGGACACTGTTGTTGAGGGCCCTGTGCTGTTGGTCCCCCAGAGAAGAGCTTGCAGTGTGTCACCAGAGGCTTCAGTCTTAGGTTTGTTCTTTGTTTGTTTTGTTTTTATTTTTAAATTTATTTTTTAAAGTTTATTTTATGTGTATAGGTATTTTGTCTATAGAGGTTAGAAGAGGGCATCAGATCCTTTGGAGCTGGAGATACAGACAGCTGTGAGCTGTCGTTTGGGTGCTGGGATTGAGTTCTGGTCCTCTGGAAGAGTAGTAAGTGCTCTTATCTGGTGAGCCATCTCTCCAGCCCCCATCAAGCCTGCAATCTCCAATTGTAGCTATGGAGACATTTGTGGTTTGTTGTGGACTAATCTTTAGTTCTTCAACTTCCAGGCACAATGACTCTATACAGTGTGTCTCCTACAATCCTGTTACCCACCAGCTGGCATCTTGTTCCTCCAGTGACTTTGGTAAGTTTAAATTTCCAGCCTCTCTAGTGGAGAATGCTGAGAGACACACACACACAAGCTGCTGGTCTGTCCTTAGAAAGTGAGGCCTCAGCTGGGCGTGGTGGTGCACGGCTTTAATCCCAGCACTTGGGAGGCAGAGGCAGGCAGATTTCTGAGTTCGAGGCCAGCCTGGTCTACAAAGTGAGTTCCAGGACAGCCAGGGCTATACAGAGAAACCCTGTCTCGAAAAACAAAAAAAAAAAAAAAAAAAAAAGAAAGAAAGAAAGTTAAGTGAGGCCTCTTCTCCACCTCCAGCATCCAAGGGAGGTTGATCCTTTAAGTTGGCAGAAAGAGCTGGGCAGTGGTGGCACATGCTTTTAATCCTAGAGGTTGGGAGGCAGAGACAGGCAGATCTTTGTGAGTCTGAGGCCAGCCTGGACTCCATAGTTCCAGAACAACTGAAGCTACACAGAGAACCCTTGTCTTAAAAAGACATTGCAGAGAGACAGTGAGAGGTGATGATCTGGAGGGTGGTAAGCCATTTGAGACAAATGAGCAGTAGGGTCCTAGGGAAGAAATGATGTGCTGGATGGGAGAGCACAGAGGACTGGCTCACCCTAGCAGGGACTATTTTTCTCTAGAAACACTGCCATTTGCCTAAAAACCCTAGCATATCTTCTTGTGCTGACCTGTGTGCCTGTTTGTGGGGAATAAAATATTCCTGCTCTCAAGCTTATAACAGAGAAAGGTGGGATTTGTAAAAACATCTTATTAAGTGAAAGTAGTTGAGCTGGGGAAATGGCTCAGTGGGTAAGTGCTTGAGTTCAGATCTCAAGTACCCACGTCCAAGCCTACTGTGATGCTTTGTCTGCAGCTCCAGTGCCAGGTCCCAGGTCCCAGAGCTTGCTGGACAGACAGTCAAGCCAAGATGAAGAGCGCTAGGTTCAATGAGAGACCCTGTCTAAAAAATAGAGAGGGATAGAGGAAGACATCTCACCATCAGCTTCTACTTCCCAGAGCAAGCATCCCCACACACACCACCACCATGCATACACATGCAGCCATACCTACAGCGTTTTAGTGGCACTGTGCTGATAGTTTACAATTAATTTTTCAAAAAGAGAATTCCTATGGCTTGACAGCCATCAAAAAACCAAACAAACATGAGCTCTGTGCCAACTCCTGAATCAGTGTTTCTCTCATTCCTACTCTCCCGGTGAAGGAGAAAACACAGGGGCTCAATATGGTTCCGAGGTCACTGGCTGTCACTTAGCTTGCACCCGAGGAGTAGGGTTGAGGCCCAGGCTGGGCCACTATGTGCAGAGCTTGAGTGCAAATATTCCCGAGGGAGGCTGGGCAGGAGGGCTCCTGTGCTGAAGGCTTCCTGCTCTTGCAGTGGAGCACAGACAGAGTGCATGGGTGGGGTGGAAATGTTTGAAAAACGGGAGGGAGGGAAGACTCTGGCGTTTGTTTCACAGACGTTTCCCTTTTCAACCTTGCTTAGCTACAGGACTCTGGGGACCCATGTGACTGGGACAGCCAGCCGGGAATGGAGAGATAAGACGCAGTTGGGAAAACTGGGATTGTGTGGACCACAACTCTCCGGAAGCCCAGTGTGTTTATTGTATGAAGTTGAATATAGAGGCAGTATTCTTACTTACAGCTGAGTCAAGAAGCTGGATCAAGGAGACAGATTTAGCTAATCTCTGTCCGAGCAGTCTCAGTAGGGCGCAGTCTTCAAGCCATAAACACCTGGGAGGAAAGTTGTCTTGGACATTTTCTGCATGTATTGCCAATATCTACCCATGGGGCAGAAAGGGAAGGCGCTACCATCTCCCCCAGTCTCCCCCGAAGCTGTGGCATCCTTGCTTGACACGAAGCCATGTGAGATTACACACTCACCCAGAACTCCATCCACTCACGGCTTCCTCTGCTCTCTGTGGATGCACTTGGCTGTGTAAAGTTGGATGTGCTCTGTATTTCATGTAGCTGTACTTCACGGCCCAGGCAGGGTAGAATTTGCTTTGTTGTCTGTTGTTGAGGGCACTGGACCACCTCTGAGGATTGGAGGGAGCAATCCTAAACTGATCCAGTGTGCCATGCGCAGTGCACAGCTCACATACAGTCATGTGCAGTGACAGAGGCCTAGAAAGGGGACTCTCCAAAAGCGCACTCATTACTTGTTTTACTTTTGTTAGCTTAACAATGAGTTAGGTTGTTCCATGGTGGCACTGTCAAACAAACCTCTAGACCTCATCCCCACTCCCTTCCTGGTGTCCTCCCACTTTGTGTCTGTTACCCCTCCCCTCCCCCCAAGCCTCTTGTTCCCTCTCATAGTTTCCTACTGATTTCATTGTCTGTACCCACTGTCACACCCTTTATTTACAAACACTAAAGTTTAGGCATGAGGACACTTGGTGTCTGTCTGTCTGTCTGAGATTGGGTCATCAGTGGGAAGCTTTACAGCTTCCCTCCTGCACTTTCCACTTCCTTAACTTATATTTTAATGCTGAGTTGGTCTCTGGCGGCCATGCCCTAGCTATGAGCAGCTATGTTGTCCTTTTCTTTGGGATTTAAGCCCTGAAGAACTTGACTAGAGAACTTCACCATCTACCTTTTTTCTTTAAAAAAACCACACACACACACACAAAAAAACAAAGAACAGTTGTAGATTCTCAGTACATTGCAGAGCAGTACTATGCATTCTTCACCAGTTCTCCTACTGGGTGCCCAGTGGGTACCTAATGGGCAGTACTCCAGTACTCCAGGGAGGTGGGGGGCACAGTATGTTTTAATTCTGTCCTTCAGTCACGTGTGGCAATGTACCACTACTGCAATACAGGATCCCATTCCCATACCAGTGCCTGCCCCTTGATACCCACAATCCCAGTAGCCAAAGATGTGTTCTGCAGGTGTGTGGTTGTCATCCAGTATGTTGTATTCATGGACTTCTATGGTGTCAAGCCTTTGGAAGTTGGCTTTTTCTTTTTCTTAACTCAGCATAAGACCCTGGAGATTTGAGTTTTGTATGAATGGATAGTTTAGTCTTCTCTATTGCTGAATAGTCTTGCTCTCTTTTCTATTGTCTAACACTGCAATACAGGATCCCATTCCCATACCAGTGCCTGCCCCTTGATACCCACAATCCCAGTAGCCAAAGATGTGTTCTGCAGGTGTGTGGTTGTCATCCAGTATGTTGTATTCATGGACTTCTATGGTGTCAAGCCTTTGGAAGTTGGCTTTTTCTTTTTCTTAACTCAGCATAAGACCCTGGAGATTTGAGTTTTGTATGAATGGATAGTTTAGTCTTCTCTATTGCTGAATAGTCTTGCTCTCTTTTCTATTGTCTAACACTGAAGGGTTGTGGTCTCCTGAGCAGAAGTCTGTGTCCAAGCACAAATCCAGCAGCAAGATCACGTGCTGCAGGTAAGTTAGGGAGGCTCTGACAATAGCATTGTGCTCCTTTCTCTCCCCAGCAGACTCCCACAAGCCTCTGATTTCACCCACAGAGAAACTGTGGTGTTGGCCAGCTGGGATAGGCTTCCCGTGTTTCCCTTTTTCCTTCTCTTGTCTCCTTGATGGGAAAGACTGGTGCCTTTGATAACCTTCGTGCGCTGAGAGGGCATGGGCGTCTTCGCTGGGAAAGTCAGACAGGAACCTCTGACGCTGGTGCTAGACTCAGACCAGAATCTGCATCCTGTCACTGATAGGCCGGTGACCTTGGGTGCTTACTAAATCCTGGAGCAATGGTGATAACAATACCATTTCCGGAAACACTCAAAGCACCAGCAGGCCTAGGCACTCTATAACTGAGCAGCCTTTGAAGGCACTCTGAGATTCAACATTTGTTGAATGACACGTCAAGCCCTGTTCGAAGGCTAAAAAGGTACAAGACAGTCTGTTTACTGGGAGCCCTTGGATTGGGAGGGAGTTGAACTGTAAAGCAGAAAATAGGGCCTAGTCTAGAGTGCAGGCTGCCATGGAGATGTGTGCACAGAGTCAGGGGATGGATGCCATCTGGAATAGACGTTCCTGCCTTAAGGTCTCCCTGATTCCAGATGTAAGTGGCAGTCTGAGCTGAGTCTATGTCAGGAATACTCGGGAGCAATGAAACCACAGCCTGGCTGCTGCCTCACAGTCTCTACCCTCTGTGTGCTCCTTCCTACCTCCCATGCCCTCCGTTGGTTGTGTGTGCAGCTGGACAAACGATGGTCAGTACCTGGCTCTGGGCATGGCCAATGGCATCATCAGTATACGGAACAAGAATGGTGAAGAGAAAGTGAAGATCGAGCGCCCTGGGGGCTCCCTCTCCCCAATATGGTCCATCTGCTGGAACCCTTCAAGGTACCCATGGCTGGGTTTCTCCTGGCTGGCACTATTAGAAAGAAGAAGCCTTCTGAGTTCCTTTTCTTTCCCTGACATCTTTGTAGTTTAAAGTCCTCTCTCCCCACTTCCCTGGTCTGTTTGGAACCTGCTTTTTATAAATGAAGTTTTAAAAGAGCCTATATTGAAATTTGGAATGAATCCCAGAGATTTAGCCAAGCAGATGAACTATGTAGGCCAGCAGAGAAAGAGAGAGAGAGAGAGAGAGAGAGAGAGAGAGAGAGAGAGGAAGGAGAGAAGAGAGGAGAGAGATTTCTTCATGAACTAATTGTGCTGATCTCCCTGTGCTTCTCTTCTTGCTTCATCAGCCCTTCCCTCGTGTCCAGGAGCATGTACCCACCCACCCGCCTGTTACACTGTTAACAGAATGGCACTCTCTTGAGTGATTTTTTTTTTTTTAATTTCCCTTGCCAAAAAGTTAAAATTAAGCTCACAAATGCCCCTAAAACCTAAAGGTCTGCAGACATTGGCACTACTTGCTCAAACCTCACACTCACTTTTCTTTTATGCCATGTGACTTTGATGGTGGACTAAAAGCTCTCGCGGCTCTTTGTGTAATTCTATAATATTATTAAACCTATCCCCATGGAGTTCTCTGAGGGTAAATTAAAGGGCCCAATTGTTTACTGTCCTAGTGTTACTTTACAGGTGGGTGCCCACTTGATTGAGGAGGCTGTTTAATTCCGTTGCCTTTCTTACTACAGGTTATTATAATTCTTCCTGAATAATTCTGTCCAGCGGAGGCCCTCCTTATATATAGAATGCCTTCCAAGGCCATTAGCCTACCCCAGAGTTCCTGCTGTTTGATTTTGTGGCCGCAGATGACTTTGTGGCTTCAAGCTACCATTTTTAATTCATGAGAAGCAGGATGCCCAGTGTACCTGGTGGCTGTTCTCTTCCGGGCAGGGTCCAGGGGCTCCTTGGCAGGTTTTGAAATTATAGCTTCAGTGTAGTCCTAGGTGATGTGATTGTGAACATCCCCTTACTGTCTACAGCCGATGGGAGACTATCTGGATGAGCAGAGAGAACGAGGATGCTGAGGATGTCATTGTCAACAAATATGTTCAGGAAATCCCTTCCATTCTGAAGTCAACAGTGTACAATAGTCAGGGTAGTGAGGCAGAGGAGGAAGAGCAAGAGGAAGAGGACGACAGTCCCAGGGACGGCAACTCGTGAGTGTGTCCCACAGAGTGAGGACCCTCGGGAGGGCCCAGGCCCCCACAGACCTGCCGAAGCAAATGCTGCTGAGAAACTCCTTGGCAGCAGGACAGGGGCCGGGGGATTGTTGGTGTGCCCCCACACACGCAAAGGGACACACCCCTGAGAGGCATGTGTGGGTGGCAGATAGAGCAATCCTCTGAGAAAGGAGGAAAAACTGGGTAGCACAGAGGAGGACACACCTCTGTAAACTGCCGTCTCTGGATAGGCCCCTGGCACCTCTGTCCCTCTGATTTCCATAACTGCTTCCTAGGTTAGCATCTGAGCGAGCCCCTTCCAGCTACCTTAGACTTTCTCCGGAGGCTTGATTTACAATGCCCTGTAGGCCCACCATTCGCCTGAAGCCTTTTGTTACTGCATGTGTTTTCTTGGCCTATTCCCGTTCTACTCTGCCTTGTATTGGCTAGGACATATACAAAGGGGAAGCCTGCAACTTCACCCCCTTACACACCCAAGGTCCTGACTGCTGGGCAGTCTCTCTTCTCTCAGTTGATATGATCTGTAAGGGAAATCCTTTCGGTGGCGTGGGAAAAGCTAAGGCAGAGTGTTGTGATTGGGCAATCGTGTTCTAGCTTGGGACCCCTCCTCACTGTACCCCTGACACCTAAGGCTGACTAGAGGAATCCAGGTTTGTGGGGTGGGAAGTGGGGTCAAAGAAAGGAAGAAGGGTGGCCCTCAGGTTCCCATCTGAGCTTCAGCCCTATTTTATCATCAACATGGTGTTTTGGTAAAGCCCACTGCCCACCATTCTGGGCTTGATTGGAAACTCCTGGTATAGTGTCTGGCAGCGTATCCTAACCCAGTGCCACGTGCAGCCTCTCTGCAGGGGCTTCTCTGGTGGCCAGGTTTGGATTTCAGCATCAGTAAGTCCATCTGTAAGCCTTCTGCTAGCATCCTCTTTACCTTCTCCACCTTTTCTGAATTAATGTCTGTGGCATTTTCCTCACTGCTGTCCTGACTGGGTTTTACAGACCATGCTGCACAGAGCATGCTTATATGGCTACTGGTGCTGCCAGGTGACTGTCAGACCCTGGGCTTAGGAAAGCAGGCATTAGTAGAGGCTTAGCCACTTGGGAAGAATTTTGTTCCATCCTTAAGGCTGGGAAACCTCTCTCTGTCTGCATTTTGAATTGTTGGCTTCCATTTTGAGGCCTTTCTCCTAGGTTCTGGTCCTGAAGTCCCATTTCATGGGACAGATCTATAGGCCATGTCCTAACCCAGACCATGCTCAGCTAGGAGTCAGTGCAGTAGCAGATTTCAGGAGGGCCAACCCTGTCTTTGGGCTGATTGATGGTTGGTCTGATTGTAACTCTGGCCCCAGTATGGCTGTGTAGTATTTGGCTCCCTGACAGCCCGGTCAGGGCTTTCTTTTTCCTGTTGTTTGTTGAGCCCCTAGCCACAGTCATCAGCAGGCTGTGCCCCCTTATAACCTCTTTTGTCTTCTGTTGATTAGAGAGGAACATAATGACATCCTGGCTGTAGCTGACTGGGGACAGAAACTTTCCTTCTACCAGCTGAGTGGAAAACAGGTATGTAGCACCCTGCCGGCCCAGCTGCAGGTGTCACCTGTGGTGTCACCAGTGACTACACACAGTCATTGTTAGTGGCTGCATAGTGAGCTTGACTTCAGGTCCTGGGCCCAGTACTTTGTTTTTTCTTCCTCAGCTGTTCAGCACCATGAGAAGAGACTTTAGGGACTTTCAGAAATGGGAGAGCAAGACCCGAGCAGTAAGAACCACAGTTGGAAAATGGTGGAGCATGGGATTGAAGCCCAGATTGGAGCACTAGTTCTTTGAGAATTTCTAATATGCTTTTTTTTTTTTAAAGATTTATTTATTTTATGTATGTGAGGACACACCAGAAGAGGGCATCAGATCCCATTACAGATGGTTGTGAGCCACCATGTGGTTGCTGGGAATTGAACTCAGGACCTCTGGAAGAGCAGTCAGTGCTCTTAACAGGTCTCTCCAGCCCCTGCAATATGCTTTTAAGAGGACATGTCCAGGGACATGTTTCTTTCAACTAGGCCCCACTCCTTAAACTTTATCCTTCTTTCCATCATGCCATTAGCTGGGGACTGAGCCTTTGACAGAGTTTCTGAGAGTCATCTAAAGTCCAAACCATGGTACAGATGGTAACTCCAATTTGTTTGGGACAGTGAAGTTATTTCTTGGTTTTGAAGTATCTTTTCCACTCTGGAGTGATTTGGGGATTAAGTACAGGATAAGGATTGCTAAAACAAAGCCAAAGTTTTTGTCAGGCTTAGGTAACATTTGTGTAATTTTGGCTTTTTAGACATTTGTAGTGTTTGATGAGGCCGTGGCTTAGCAGCCACAGCGGGTGTTCCTTGGTGCAGATACTGTTTTTCTGTGTGCAGGACTCGCTCTTTTAGTCCCCAAATTACTCCGGAGGAACTCTGCCACCATTGCTGAACATGGAAGAAAGTCGAGGTCTTGAGAGGCCACTGGCCTAAGAACGTGGTTTAGTATGTGACCACAGCTAGTTTGGGACCTGACCAGACACATACTAGAAGTCTGTCAAATTAGTCAAGTGATGACTCTTGAAAAGGTAAAACTGAATTAGAAACTGATTTTAGCCAGGCAGTTGTGGCACACAACCTTAATCCCAGCACTCAGGAAGCAGAGGCAGAAGCAAAGGCAGGCAGATCTCTTGAATTCCAGGACAGTCAAGGTCCACAAAGAAACCTTGTCTCCAAAAAACACAGAACAAAACAAAAACAAATGAACAAATAAAAGCCCTGATTTTTATACAAATGATTTTCAATGGAAAGACAAAAATTTTTAATTAGGTGCCTAAGCAATATTAGACTTTAAAGAGATTCATTGTATTTTCCTGCTTGAGATTCATCAGGCTTAAAAAACAGAAAAACATATATATATATATATATATATATATATATATATATTTTTTTTTTTTTTTTTTTTGGTTTTTTGAGGCAAGGTTTCTCTGTGTAGACCAGGCTGGCCTCGAACTCAGAAATCTGCCTGCCTCTGCCTCTGCCTCCCGAGTGCTAGGATTAAAGGCATGTGCCACCACTGCCCAGCATATACATTCTTTTAAAAAGCATGATGAAGGGAAGGGTAAAAAAAATTAAAAGGTGGTAAAACTCTGGCCTTCATCTCTTGAGATACTTTTTCTTCATTCTTTCTATTCCTTCAGCTTCCAGCCACTTCCTTGACTCTCCATAATCTCTCCATGTCTGTTAAGTTCACCCAGTGAGTTATTTTTGTCACTACACTTTCCAGTTCAAGCTGTCTACAGGAGCAGTCCGTGCTTTCAACCACTGAGCCATCTCCAACCCCTTCCTTAGTATTGTGAACCATGTTGTCCCAGAGGGTTTAGAACTTTCATCTGCTTGTTCCAATATCTGGGCCACCATGGGTCTGGCCTTGCCGATTGTCTTTTCTCAAATAAGATTCATATTTTTTTCTATTTAGAAATATTTGATTTTTTATTTTTATAATGTATGGATGCTTTGCCTGCATGCATCTATGCACCTCATGTGTGCAGTGTTCACAGCAGCCAACAGGGGGCACTAGATCCCTGGAACAGGAGTTACAGACTGGACTAAGCTACCATGTAGGTCCTGAGAACTAAACCCAGGTCTTCTGCAAGAGCAGCCAGTGCTCTTAACCTCTGAGCCATCCCTCCAACTCCATATTGCCCTGGTTTTTGAAAAAAAAATGTATTATATTTCGGGAATTGTAAATTGTATACCATAGAAACTAATTTCTCTCAGGATCCCCTAAAGGCAAGTGTGGAGGGTGGGGAAGGGAGAGAAGAAGAGAGGGCGAGAGGTCAGGTGGTTAGCTTTGCTGCGTATTTTCAATGAGCAGCAGCTGAGATCCTAGAACAGGTCTTTGGCTTCACCTGTGAGTCATGTGGGTCATAGCTAAAGGTTTCCAGTGGTAAGCAGAGCTTGGGTGTGAATGGCTTCCTTCTAGCCTTCCTTTCTACAACAGCCCACCTCACCTACAACAGCCCACCTCACCTACAATAGCCCACCTCACTTACAATAACCCATCCCAGACTCTATGCCCATCCAAAAAGGAGCTGTGTTGAGAACCTCTTGCCTGAGGCTGTTCCCCTCGCTCAGTTTCTGCCTGCTTTGGTCACTTGTGCCTTCAGTTGGTCCTTGTAGTTGGTCTAGAGTTGATGGTGGTTACTTGGAAGAGGAGTCCTAAGCCTCAGCCAGTAGCTTCAGCCCTCAGTGTCATGACAGGTGCCAGGGTTCTCTTATTAGACTTTGTAGCATTGGGAGGTAGGAGGGAAGCTTTCGGTTGTTAGGCATTTGAAATTCCTAAAAAGGAAAGAAAAGTGAACATACTAAATTTATAATTGCAGTTTAAATTAGTTGAAGGGAATTAACTAAGTTGAAATTGGAGCTAACTACTTCAGTGGTTTTATGTGTTCAAATTGCATTCATTAAACTGTCAGCATCAATTGACTGCTCACTTTTACTAGATTTATAAATAGGAAAACATTTGTAAATTGACCCTAAACCTTAAAGCAAAAACTAGGTTTTTAGGGTCATTTTTCTTAAGTTGAATAAAGAATAAAGGGCAGTCTTTTCAAGTGAATAAGCTCAGAACATAAACAGAGAAAAGAGGCTGAGGTAGGCTGATGACCATGTGTGGTGGGTGAGTGAGGGAAAGACTCCCTGGCCTCCAGGATGGCTGAGGAGGTCTGGCTAACTTCCCAATAGTTAGGTCAGGCATGGCAGACTTTAGGGGCCAAGGGTTTGGCAGGGTTGAGGGGAAGAGTGGGCTCCAGAGGTGGAGAGGCCTGTGTGGGAAATGGAATAGCTCAGGAGAGGCAGCCCCCCCCCCCTTGCCTTTCTACCATTCTCTCTACCCGGCTAATGTTGGCGAGGAAGCCCTTCCTGATTGTGGTTGTAGACTGGTCTCACTTGCTGTATGTTCTCTTTCCTCAGATTGGGAAGGATCGGCCACTGAACTTTGACCCCTGTTGCATCAGCTACTTCACTAAAGGAGAGTACATTTTGGTGGGGGGTTCAGACAAGCAGGTATCTCTTTTCACCAAGGATGGAGTGCGACTGGGGACCGTTGGGGAGCAGAACTCCTGGGTGTGGACCTGTAGAGTGAAACCTGACTCCAATTATGTGGTGAGTGGAGGAAGTTCACCCTGCAGAGCATTGCTAGAGGAGGCCCCGGGCAGCCAGTGCTCCTAACAGGTGGAAGGGAGATGGCTCCTCCCCTCAGCCTAGATTGACAGCTCTCCTATGCACAGGTGGTCGGCTGCCAGGATGGCACCATCTCCTTCTACCAGCTCATCTTCAGCACAGTCCATGGGCTCTACAAGGATCGGTATGCCTACAGGGACAGCATGACAGACGTCATCGTGCAGCACCTCATCACAGAGCAGAAAGGTAAGAGGCAAGCTTGCCCTTGCTTATAGACACTAGCAAAAGGGGTGAGGACTGGGCTAGGGACAGCACATGCGAAATAATAGGAAATGTCTCCTCTGGCCTTGCTTTAGCTTCTAGCAGTAGAAGGAGGATGAAGATCTCTTTGAGGATCTAGCAAAAGCAATAAAACCTGTTTTGTTTTTAAAAGCACCAACTCTTTACATTTTACAAATAATTCCATGGTGTAAATGGACTCCATGAGACACGGAGGCTGACAAGTCAGAGCTGTGATGGCTAATGTGTATGGGGCTTTGTGGACATTTACCCATATCTTTCAGAGCCACTTTGGCATACTTTCCCCTCAGCCTCTACTCACTTCTTGGTGGTCCTTCTACTAGAATTGTAGAGGCAGTAGATAGGCTCAGGCTTGGTCAGGGGATCTGGGATCCAACCTCGCCCAGTCTAAATCTGACAGTTCCCTTCTGTTCACATAAGTAGCTCTGCAGCTGAAAGAGGTCAAGTTCCACTCAGCGGTATCCATCTCTGGATGTGCTGAGCACATATGCTACTTGTATCCTGCTGACCGGACATGGCCAGGTGGCTTTGCATAGGGGTTCCAGTTGGGGACCACCCTGTAGATTCAGGATGACTTCTTTTGTCCCTGCCAGGGTAGATCTATTTTGGAAATTCCATCTAGGTGGCAGGAATGTAGCCACTGGGACAGCTCAGCACATCCTCCGTGGTGTGTACCCCACTTGATCTGTAGAGAGGCAGAGCTTGCCACATGGAAGTCCCTGTTGGTCAGGAAGGTCGCAGGGGTGTGGTTGGCTATGAGATGTGTCATTTTGGTGGGCTCCCAATCACTAGGGGCCTTCTTTGCTGTGCAGAATGAGTCTAGATGTCCTCAGACATGCAGGACAAGTGTCAGTAGCGTTGACTGCTTGACTGCTCTGTTTCTCCCTGAAATGGTAGCATATGTAGCTCTGCACCCCACTCAGCACAGAGGCCTGCACGTGGCAGGTGTTCTGGGGAGAGCTGTTAGCAGACTGACCTAGTTTTACTCTTAAGTTTATGTCTGAGTACCTGCATATCTGTGTGCCACGTGTGTGCAGTACTTGAGGAGGCCAGAAGAGGGCAACAGATCCCCAGGAACTGGAGTTAAGATAGATACTGGGAATCAAACCCAGGTCTTCAGAGAGCAGCAGTGCTCTTGAACACTGAGCTGTCTCTCCGGCCCCCATTAAAGATTTTTGTAATGAGAGTGTGTCACTTTAATTGTCAGGAGCATTAAATAAATAAATGATGGCTTTTAATTTCTCTGCCTTTCACCTTACTTAACAACCTTTTGCTAGAGTCTCTTTCCCTCCGTTGACAGTTAGGATTAAGTGCAGAGAGCTTGTCAAGAAAATTGCCATCTACAAAAATCGATTAGCTATCCAGCTGCCAGAGAAGATCCTCATCTACGAGCTGTACTCTGAAGACTCGACAGACATGCACTACCGGGTAAAGGAGAAAATTGTCAAGAAGTTTGAGTGCAACCTGCTGGTGGTGTGTGCTGACCACATCATCCTGTGCCAGGTGGGTAGCTCATCCCTCCTCCCCCAGGGCAGGGCTCTACCTCAGGGAAAGAAGATGGTCACGACTCAGTGGCCAGTCCTTGGCATCTAGCTGAATCTTGTCTTTAGAGAGATGAGGTCTGCGGCTGGGATGACTGTGGACATGTGGAGCATGTGGCTACGCTGGCATTAGGTGTGTTGTAAAGTGTCTCACACTGCAGCTTTGTTTGGAGATAGTTGCTCAGGCTGGCCTCAAGCTCACGACCCCCAGCCCAGTTCACCTCCTGAGCCGAGGTGAAGGTGTGTGCCACACCTGTCACTCATCTAGGGTACATTTTCATAAGTGCAGGATTTACCTCCTAAGAGAATTCTTTTCTTCTTTCTTTCTTTCTTCCTTTCTTCTTTTCTTCTTCCTTTCTTCCTTTCTTTCTTCCTTCTTTCTCTTGAGGCACTAGGAATGAACCCAGGCCCTTGCCTACAATAGGACAGTCCTCTGCAGTGGAACCATATCTCCAAGCTTCTCTCTCCACCACCTTTTTTAAGACTAGGTTTTATGAAGTTTACCAGGCTGTCCTTGAACTCATTCTGTAGCCCAGGCAAGCCTTGAACTTGCAATGCTCCTGCCCCAGCCTCCAGAGGACTTGGAACTATAGATCTGTACCACCAAAAAAAAAAAAAAAGTCTCTAAGGCAGTGGTTCTCAACTTTCCTAATGCTGTGACCCTCTGAGACCATTTCTCATGTTGTGGTAACCTCCAACCATAAAATTATTTTTATGCTACTTCATAACTGTAGTTTTACTACTGTGAATATCTGGTATATGCAGGATATGCATACCAAAGGGGTTATGACCCACACATTGAGAACCACTACTCTAAGAGGGGTTTGGTTTGGTTTGGTTTTTCAAAAGAAAAGTTTTCCCCCGGTCATAGATCTCTAAAAGTCCCTAGGTCAGTGCCACAGGAGTTTCGGAAAGACTACTGTGGGTGCACCTGATCTTTCTCAGGCCTGCTAGAAAAGATAAAAAGGAAGAAATTGTTTAGGAGCCATTCTAGTGTAAAACTAGTATCAAAACCTGTGTGAGGGTCCCAAGCCTCTTGCCACTTAGGGCTACCACAATAGAGAAGAGTTGTGGAGGGTTGGTGATGGCAGGGTCGGGGAAGAGCCAGGGTTAGATCACCACTGCTGGTGTAGGATGGTTCCCCCAGGAGGGCTGCAAGCTCTCTTTCTCTGACCCGCCACGCTGAGCTTGGGATGTCTCCTAGGAAAAACGGCTACAGTGCCTGTCCTTCAGTGGAGTGAAGGAAAGGGAATGGCAGATGGAGTCTCTCATCCGCTACATCAAGGTGATCGGTGGCCCTGCTGGAAGAGAAGGTCTGTTGGTAGGCCTGAAAAATGGCCAGGTGAGTCTTCCTGCGCTACCATCGAGCTTTCTGTCCGGGCAGGCATGGGTTTCCTGTCTGGGATGATGTACGATGGGTTGTAGACAGCCTGGAGTTTGCTTTCATAAAGACAGCTCCAGGCCAAAAGGCTGTGGCTCTAGACTCATAGCATGCTCACCCCTGGCAGAGTGGGTGCCATGGCTTTCAAGCTGCACGTAGCAGGGATCAGTGTGCTTAAGGTCAGCCCGAAGGTGGGATTTGTTGGAGACACAGCTTTAGTGGATTGCTGGAGAGGCAGGCGGAGACTGTGCACGAGGTCAGAGCCTTATTAGACAGTGCCTGGATTAATCAGTGTTCCTGTCTGGGGCCTAGATAGTGCTAGTCCTTAGGGTGTTACTAGAACCAAAAAGAACACTGGACAAATCGATTAGGAAATCTAGGCTACAAAAAGTTGAACAGATTCTCTGTGTGTTCATCTACATTCTTTGCTTAAAATAAGAAAGTTCTATGTGGGCTACATAGAAATTTGAAAGTGAAAATATAACTGCATTAGCCTGAGAGCCAAGCTGTGTGGCAGATGGCTGTGGCTGAAGCTTGTCAGGTCTTTGCTGGGGACGGAAGTTGTGGAGCATGAGATCAGTAGGAGCTGACAAGCAGCGGCACCCCAGTGCGGGATAGTCTGCAGCTTCCTCAGTCAGCTGTCAGGTCTCATGGGAGGCTGAGAGTGTGACTTTGGGGTCAGGTTAACCTGGGACCATATTCCTTCTCACGAGCTGTATGGCCCTAGGCAGATAGATGAGTTCGCCTCTCTGAGACTCAAGTTGTCCAAATAAGGACAATACTGTTTCTTCCCAGGACTGTCAGAAGCAGGGATGTCAGTGAATGGCAGCTGTCACCATCAGCACCGTCATTATTACTTTATACCAGCTGTCTCCCCTGTGTTTACAGTAGCCCTTCCTGTGTTAGTGTATGACTCCTCTACTCTGCAGTTTAAGCAGTATCATTAAAAATGTCTCCAGTTCACACAGACATTAGTCAGTTTGGCATGTCTCAGGCCTGTTGTTGCTTCAGTGACCTCCTATGAACCATGCTTTTGGACTCTTAAGGATGGTACCCCCCCCCCCCTTTATTTAATGAGTCTTTTCTCTGCACACAGCTTCTGGAGGAGTTAGTGGGTGTTGTTCTTGTAGAACACATGGGATGCCAAGAGTCTGGCAGTGGTCCAGGGTCTGGTTGCCATGGTAACTCACACTTGTTTCTCTGAAATTTCGCCAGATCCTGAAGATCTTTGTGGACAATCTTTTTGCTATTGTCCTGCTGAAGCAGGCCACAGCCGTGCGCTGCCTGGACATGAGTGCCTCCCGGAACAAGCTGGCTGTGGTGGATGAGAATGACACGTGCCTGGTGTACGACATCCACACGAAGGAGCTGCTATTCCAGGTGGGGTCCTGGCTGGAGACACAGTCCTCAGAACAGGGAGCCGCCTTGAGCTTCCCAGTTGTGCAAGGAGGCACCCAGCCCTGTCTGGGAGGAACAACAAGGGCTTGGGAGCCAGCACAGGAGTAGATTCTGAAAAGTCCCAGGGACAGGGTAGCTGGGCCAGCCTCTTGCTCTGGTTTCCTTCTCAGGAAGATGGGCCAGTAACCTCAGTTTCACGTAGCCATAGCAGTACTTGAGTGGACAGTGACAAGTCTGATGGCCATGTAATGTGTGGTGCTGACTTTTTTGATGAAGTCTGTGAGTCCCTTACCCAGGACTGCTAGTTGCTACCAGTGGCCTAAGGCTACACATGTAGAAGCTCACCTAAGCTTACTCCACAGAACACTACAGCACAAGAGCTGCATGGATCACTGGGAGTGGGCATTGTTTCCACAGTCTTTGGTCCTGTGGCTGAAAGAAGTGTGTCACTGAGCAGTCCAAAGACTGTGTCCATCACCTGGATGGCTTTCTGCCACACTAGGGCTGTTCTTGGCCTGTTTGGGGCATTGTGAGAGGTCAGAGCTAATTTATGTGAAGTGAGGACCCCCTGAGACTGGAGCCTCTGTTCTCTGGCTTCTCCTGCTCGGTTTCCCAACATCATAAATAGACATGGATCCTCTTCCAAGGCCCTCCTTGTCCTTGGCAATAGATCCAGCAGGGTAGAAGTGTCTGGCTTTCCTCAGTCAGTTGGACAGGGCTACCTGGCTACCAGTAGCCCAAAATGACTTCAGTTATTATCATATCATGGCACAGAGGAAGCAGAGGGTTTAGGGGAAAGAACCTGCATTCACAGGCCCCTGTGAGTCTCAATCTGACTAACATGAAACTACCTTTTCCTTCCTTCCTTCCTTCCTTCCTTCCTTCCTTCCTTCCCTCCTCTTCCTTTTCTTCCTCCTCCTCCTCCTTTTTTTTTTTTTCTTTTGAGACAGGATCTTCCCATAGCTCAGGCTAGCCTCCAGGTGAGGATGAACTTTCCATAGCTCAGGCTAGCCTCCAGGTGAGGAGGATCTTTAGGCTGCTCCCTTCTCTCCACTTCCTAAGTGCTGGGGCTAGAGAAGTTATATCATGCTGAGATCAAACCCAGGGCCTGCTGCATGCTAACTAAACCACAGTCCTTCCCCATGCTAACATGAAGCTAGAAGTTACATTCTCATAGACTTGCCCAGGAACAGCCCAGGAGCAAACAAGATGCTACTGTGTGCTCGGTGCTAGGCATAACTAGCCCTAAATGGTGCCCTTCTCCCCAGCCTCAACACTGCACTGCCTGGACCTGGAGCTGGTTAGAAGCCCCTCGGTGTGTCCTGTGTGGAGAGAGGTGGCCCTTACTGCAACTTCTCTGGAGAAGTAGCCAAGGTGGCTCTCAGGACTTACCAGGAGACACAACCTTCCTAGTCTGTCATCCACTGTGTTTGCCCCTTCACATGGGACGTACCAATATTCCTCATTAAAACATAGTCTCTGCTGAGGGTAAAAGACTCAGGGCAGGGAGGACTGAGTCGCTGTTGGTCCCAGGCCTCTAGAGTTGAGCAGAATCCCGGTGGAGAGGGTACCTCCTAGTGTCACTGTGGTTTTAGTGTAAGAGTTATACATGCAGAGACAATGTGTTATTTTCTAATTTTGAAAAGAACTCCCCATTCTTTTGCTTATTATAAAAAACAATGGAAGTTCATGACCAAAGAAACCAGACTAGCAACCAGAAAAAAAAAAAAAAGAAAAGAAAATAGAAATTCGCCGGGCGTGGTGGCACACGCCTTTAATCCCAGCACTCGGGAGGCAGAGGCAGGCGGATTTCTGAGTTCGAGGCCAGCCTGGTCTACAAAGTGAGTGCCAGGACAGCCAGGGCTACAGAGAAACCCTGTCTCGAAAAACCAAATAATAATAATAATAATAATAATAATAATAATAAAAAGAAAATAGAAATTCTTCTTAGTTCTGTTCATCCCAAAGCAGTCACTGGTGATCTTCAGGGCGAGCCCTTTGAGCCTCCTTCCTAGGTAGGTAGCAATGTATGGAAGTGTGTTCACATACACATACACTCTTGCTGGGAAAGGAACCCAGCCTCTTACCACAGAGCAGCACCTCGCCTGCTTCCTTTAACAGAAATGGGATCCTACCACGCTCCATTTCCACATGCTGTGGAGTGATTAAAATATGGAGGGGATAATTTATTTTGAAAATAGCACATATCTAAAAATTCTATCACTCTACCAGTACATAGAGGAGTTTGGCTTGTCCCTTCTTTTCTGACCCCCTTCCCTCTTTCTCTTCATCCTGCTGTCTGTACTTGAGGGCCACCTAGGCTTTAAGAACAGGTCGGGGTGAAAAGTGCGAGTGTTATCAGAGCCTCACAGGCCTTTATCCCTCAGGAACCGAATGCCAACAGCGTGGCCTGGAACACACAGTGTGAGGACATGCTCTGCTTCTCTGGAGGAGGCTACCTCAACATCAAGGCCAGCACCTTCCCAGTGCACCAGCAGAAGCTGCAGGGCTTTGTGGTTGGCTACAACGGCTCCAAGATCTTCTGCCTTCATGTCTTCTCTATGTCTGCCGTGGAGGTGCCACAGGTAATCCTGTGCCTGCCACTCCTCTGCAGCTCCAGGGCACACAAAACAGAATGGTCAGACCCTCAGACTGGCACTAGGAGCAGCAAGGAGGAGGAGGAGGGAAGTATGGAGTCTGTGGTATGGACTTGGGTGTTTGTGTGCAGCCATGTGTTTCTGGAGAAGAAGATCGGCCCCATTGTCTTAGTTAGGGTTTCTGTTGCTGTGATGAAAAACCATGAGCAAAAAAGCCAGCTGGGAGGAGAGGCTTTATTCAGTTTATAGTTCCACATTGTAGTCCATCACTGAAGGAAGTCACGACAGGAACTCAAACCAGGCAGGAACCTGGAGGCAGAAGCTGATGTCAAGGCTGTGGAAGGCTGCTTCTTATAGGCTAGCTCCCCATGGCTTGCTCAGCCTGATTTCTTACAGAACCCAGGACACCAGCCTAGCACTGGCCCCACCCACAATGGGCTATGCCCTTCCCCATCAATTATTAAGTAAGAAAATGCTCTCCAGGTTGGCCTCAGCCTGATTTTATAGAGGCATCTTTTTCAATGGAGGTTCCTCCTCTTAGGTGACTATAGTTTTGTGTCAAGTTGACATAAGCCTAGGCAGCACAGCCCTCTTTTCTTTCTGATCCCCTTGCATTGTGTTAGCAGTGTGCAGTACTGTGTTAGTGGCAAGCCCACAGAGCATCAGTGTGTGAGTGGGAACGCTGTTGGACAGGAGAACAGGTAGAGTGGGCACTGACTGAGGGATGGGACCCAGAGATGGCACATGGGGTCCTGCATAGTCTCCTGAAGAGAGGGGAGACCAGCTAGAAACCACAGGAGACAGATGGGAAAAACAGACAGGAGAACTCAGACAGCACCCCTGCTAGTTATAGCTGCCTGCTTGTCCGTAAAGTGAGAGACATTCTCACCAAGGCAAACACTAAGGAGAAACTTGAACCACAGCATCCTATCTTCAAGAGAATATTTTATTGTTTTAAATGTGTGTGTGCATATATGCATATGTGTGGTGCACATGAGAACAGAAGAGAGCTGGAGTCACAGGGGTTGTGATCCACCTCACATGGGTGCTGAGAGAGAACAGAAGAGAGCTGGAGTCACAGGGGTTGTGATCCACCTCACATGGCTGCTGAGAGAGAACAGAAGAGAGCTGGAGTCACAGGGGTTGTGATCCACCTCACATGGGTGCTGAGAGTGTGATATGGGTCCTCTCTTAGCCACAGAACCATCCCTCCAGACCCCAGCATGTTATTGTACTGACTGTACTGACTATGGACCAAAACAAAAGCAAGAGAATGGAGCTTTTAATCACTTTGTGCCATCATCTGTTGTTTGTGTGAGCACTTATGACCAAAGGTTGCAGGACAACTTTTGGCATTGTTTCTCCCGTTGCTGGTTCTGAAGGTTGGACTCAGGTTGTCACACTTGTGCAGCAAAGTACTTTTACCTTTTCAGCCATCTTGCCAGCTCCTGTGCCATCTTTTAACATGACATTTAGCTATTCCAGGCTCATCCCCTTGACGAATTATTGACGAGCAATCTGACCTAGCAGTGTGGTTGACACCTATCTATAATCTCAGCACTTTGAGGAAGGGGCAAGAGGATTTCAAGTTTAAAGGCAGCCTAGGACACATCACAGTACTTTTTCTTAAAACAAAAAACAAAACAAACCCCACTAACAACAAAGACAATTGCCCAAACCAAGCACCCCACTTACTAATCTGGCATTTTGCTCAGCAGTCAGTCTACTGGAAACGCTGTGCCGTGTCAGTGAATACACTTACCAGGATGTTCAAACAGGAAGACAATTGTAGGCTCACATCTGTGCGTGAGAAGGGACAAGTGATTCCTTATGTATGTTGCTCAATTCCCCTTAGGTAGTAATGTGTAAGACTGTAATGCAGTTTGTTCCTTTGTTCCACCGTGCAGTCTGGAGTACCTTCCTGCTGCAAGCCCCCATGCCCTCCCTGCTGTGTACCCAGCTTTGTTTGTAATGAATGCAGCTCTTCTATCACATGATAGTCCGTAGCTTACTCCACCAGCACCTACATTTATATTACTTACAGCCTTTTTGTTTTTCTTTGTGTGTTTTGGAAACAGGGTCTCAGTATTGGCCCAGGCTGCCCTGGAACTCTGTGTGAACCAGGCTGGTCTCAATATCACAGCAGTCTCCCCTGTCTGCCTCAGAGTGCTGGTATTAAAAGTGTGAGTCACCAGACCTGGCTGCCCATAGCTTTTTACTCTTGCAAATAGTGGATATCTTCCTTGTGTATGTCCTGACATAGTACAAGTTCCAAGAACTGAAATTGCTGGGCCAGAGGCCTTGCCCATAGAAAGATGTTCATATGTTCTAGATTGCCTTTCATCTAGAATGCTGTTAGTCTGCCTGCCTACATACACCTGGCCTGCAGACTCTGTCTTTTTCCTCAGAGCCATGGAAACCCTTGCTACTTGTTGCTGCAGGGCTTTTCTGCAGCAGTGTCCACATCAGCTCCTGCTCCTTACTGAGTATTCAAGCAATGGCAGTGAAGTCTGATGGGAATGAACAGTGGGAAAAGAGAGTGTGAGAGATGGGAACAGGGCGACGTGTGGTGGCAGCTGAGGACAGCCTGCCTATGTGACTCTCCGTGCTGTCCTTATCTGCTCCGCAGTAGCATCCTAAACCCAAGCACCACATCTGCTAGGAGCCCACTCTTCCTCATCTGTGCCAAACAGGCTTTGCTTATTAAAAGGGTTTCTCCCTAGACTGCCATCCTAACCTCAAAAATAAATGCAGTTGCTGCTCCCTGCTTCTAGCCAACCAAGAGGAGCCAGAGGGTCTGCTGGGGCTCCTTCTGCCAGAGCCCCAAGAGTCAGTAGCCAAAGTCTCTGTTGGTTGCAGCAGCCTTCCTGCTGATGCAGCAGGCCAGAGCTGCCAAACATTGGGAAAGGCGATCTGGAGACAAAGGCTGTTTATCTATCGCCTTGCCTCTAGTCTTCTTGTGGCTTGGGCCTCCAGACCAGGCAAAAAGCCCCATTTTTGCCCTTGGGATTTTTGGTTTCCTTTCGAAATTTGTATCATCTTGTGCAAGAACTGGAGTGTCCGAGCTGCCAAGTAGAGCAGTAAACCTGAGTTGTGCTCCATGATGTCATGCTTGGAATACAGCAGCCAGATAAGGGTTTGCTCGGAGGGGACTGGTTCATTAGTAAGTTTTTCAAATCCTCATTCAGGTTGTGCCTCTCTGCTGTACAATCAGCTGATCTTGTGCGACATTTTACTGTTCCCTTGTCACGGGGGAAGTTGGTTGTCACAGGAAGTTCTGCAGTTTGGAGCCCTGGTTTTGGATTCTGGTTCTGTAACCTGATCCAACTGCATCCTGAACACCGTATCTTCCTCTTTGAGGCCTCATTTCTTTTCTGTGCAATAGGATCATTGGTTTTTGGTTTGGTTTTGTTTTGCCATGTTGCTCACACTAGTCTTGAACTCCAGGGCTGAAGTGATCCTCCCCGGAGCAGCCGAGACTCCAGGCTTTGCCACTGTGAAATGGGGTTAATTACACCCGTTTTCAGGTTTTGCCTGCCCCAATTCCTGTTATTATTCCTCCTTATTACAGACAGTCGTGAAATATCAAAAGCCACAAAACAGAGCTAAAGTGGACCAGAGGAGTCTAGAGAAGAGAGCTCATTGTGAGGGCAGAGTAGGTGGGATTTGGGAAAGCTTAAGGAGATGAGGAAGCCTGTGTCCAGGAAGATGAGTACTTTGCCCTTTTCAGAGTGCCACTTCAACCCACAGAAGCCTGGCCTGGGCAGAGTCTCTGAACAGAAGGCACCTAGATAGGATGTGGCTGAGCCAGACCCAGGTGCTAGCTCAGCTGCTCCTAGTCTTGTGGCCCGCTGCCTCCCTACATAAGAGGGGAAGTGTATGGTGTGTTACCGCAGGAAAACAAGCCCCTGGGAATAGCTGTGCCTTGCTGTCAGAGGTAGATCAGCTTGAAAGGAAAAAGGTTTCTTTTAATTCTGAAGCGGGGCAAAAGGACCGGAAATGTCAAAGATAAACGCCCCGAATGGAGAAAACAGCACTTCCGGTTTCACATTTGAGAACCATTAGCACAGGGGTACTGGCTGATTGATCTTTACTGCCCAGGAATCCAGCAGGGAGACAAGGGTCCCTGAAGCGTATTGACTGGCCTCAAATCAAGACAGAGCCTTTATTGCTACAGATGCCAGGCCCAGCTCAGCTCTAGCCTGATGTGTATGCATGTGTTCTCGCACGCGCACACACACACACATGACAAGAAGGAACACAGGACCAAGGATAGCAGGTCACCTGTTGCTTTAACCTCAGGTTCTTAGTTTGATAGGTCTGTGTCCTCCGACAAGTCAGCTCTGCTCCAGGAGTCTCCCTCTCCTGGGGTGTTATCAAAGGTAATAACACTTCCTTACACAGGACTCTTTGGACAACTGCAACAGTCTTTATAGTCTTAAAGAAGTCACTAGGGAATACTTGTAGATATTCTCAGCTAGGCAGCTTGATCTTTAGCACCAGAGACTGGTCCTCAGAGTTTTCTGGGCTGTCTGGAGCAAACTCCATATCTGTGCCCTTTTCAGACATAGCCTTTGAGAAGAGGCCATCCCAGATCTCTCCCTTCTGGTCAGTGAACTTGTTCCTCTGGCCTGGTGGAAGAACTGCTGGGAGTGACTAGAGCCCTGCTGCTGCCACAGGCTGAGCAGGGCTTCACCCCAGAGACCCACATGGAGTACAGCACAAGCTTTATCTACACAGAGGCCAAGGACAGCTGAGACTCCTTCTCTTGGGGCATGAGGAGAGCTTCCAGGAGGGGCCTGTTAAGAGAGCTTTAAAAAGCTAAGTAGGCATTTTCCATGAGGGGTGGGAGAGTGGGCAAGGCAAATCCTTCCCATAGAAGATGATAGATTAGGGCTATGTAGACCTAGGAAAGAGGAAGGCAAATGACAGCCAAAAGTGTGTGAAGAGAGCTCAGCAGGTGGGGTAGCAGAAAAGAAGGTACCCAGGTGGCCAGGGCGAGGCTGCAAAGATGCTGATTGATGGCAGAAGCTTGAGGTAGGTGTTTCTGGTGATGTCACTGTGAACATCTGGTTGTAATCTGACTCGTTGGCTACTCTGAACTATTCTCTTTCTCCCTGAAACCCTGCAGTCTGCTCCAATGTACCAGTACCTCGATAGGAAGATGTTCAAAGAAGCATACCAGATCGCTTGCTTGGGAGTGACAGACGCTGATTGGCGTGAACTGGCCATGGAAGCTCTAGAAGGACTAGAGTTTGAGACGGCAAGGAAGGTATGCACTTAGTAGTGTGAGCCAGAATTTGGTCCTTGAAAGGGTCCCTTGAGGCAGAAGCTGCCAGTAACACCAAAGGGGCAAAAAGTGACTCTAATGGGCTCTGAAGTCTCCTCAGCCACCCCTTTCACAGTGGTGGTAACTACCCTCCCGGGGTTGTTTTTCTGGAGGGCTCTGGCAGACAAGGACCTGTTCTCAGGAAGCTGGGAAGATCTAAGCAGATAATGCCAGTAAAACATCTGGTTGATTCTGGCTGCCAGTCTTGGTAGTAATCATTTATGTAAAGAACCTAGATAAAGCCTGCTCATGGCAGCCATTTATTAATGAGGTAGCTCAGGCTGGGTTAAGCACCAGCCATTTCTCACACAACCATTGTTCTTAGCACTGGCTTAGTGCAGAGGAGATGGTCAGGCTCTCTGATTCCCACAACAGTGTGGCAGTGTCCCCATACCCTCTTGGCATGATTCACAGTGCTACTTCTAGTTTAGCCAAAAAAGCTAAGGAAATGGTCAAAAACATTTAACCTTTCCTAGACTTATGAGTGCCCATCTGATAAATCAAGGGAGAAGAGGGAATGGCTTCCAGCCTCTCCTGTCCTCTTTCCCTGCTTTCTCTCCCATAGCCAAGTGGAGAGTCTCCTCTTGCCCAGGCTACTGATACTGAAGTACCTGCAGACATGTGGTACCTGCCTCTTGTTAAACAGAGCACACTTCAGAGCTGGGGTTTTCCCCAGCCTGTTCTCTCAGCCTGACTTCTCTATCCCTGCTTCTAAAATGCATAGTGCTCTTCCTCTATTCTGTACTCACTTTGAGGCCTCCCCAGGCCTGGTAAAGGAGTTTGGAGTAGCTGTGCAAATGCCAACCATATCACACAGAGTTGGAGGTGTCGCTGCTCAGTGGTAGAGCACTGGCTAGCATGCACAAGACCCTGTCTCAATACACAGTGCATGAAGAAAAGTCAAGCTACCCAATAATTACCTTCATATTTTTAGAGCAGATAAGCATTGGGAAGTATTAGACTAGGGCTTTAGGAATTCAGGAGGCGGGGGGGGGGGGGGAGTTCCTTCTCCTGCCCCACCTAGAAATGCAAGCCTGTAAGGAATACCAATAGGTTTTCAGGGTGTCTTCGGTCTATAGCTAGAAATAAAGTTACATTCTCTAGTCAGTTACCCTTCACACCTAGAGCCTAAGAGCCAGCTCGTGTTATTACTGCCCTGCTATAGAGTACGCGGCCAGATAAAGGGAACAGGAGCTGGGATATAACCTTCTCTTCATTTCACACCCCACCTTGTATCCCAGAACACTCGGGAATAGACACGGTCATATCAGATCGCTGGGTTCTTTGTTAGAATGGTATTTCTTTAGTCATTTTACTTGACAAATGAAAATTATGTGTATATTTCTTGTGGGTAGCATGATATTTTGAAAAGTCGTAGAGCTTTGAACATAGATAGATCTTGACTGATGTTTTGTTTTAATCCTGAATCCTTGGCTTTTCTCTCCCCTGGGTGTCAGTCAGTTTTTCAGGACTCAGACTTGTGGAAGGAGGGGCCTGGCCTAGAAGGGTGCTCCCACTAGATGGCACAGGAGAGCTGCTTAGCTGCCAGCTCATCTGTTCCCTGCTCCCCACTTCCCTCTGTGGAAGTTACTCACAGTCTTGTGACTGACCACTCCGAATAGCACCCTGACTCTGCGGTATATCAAGGCTGAAGGATGTTAGTGACAGACTTATCAAATTCAGAAATCCAGTGCTCAGAACCAGACAGGCCCTTGAAGAGGTGTCACTTGCTTGCCTGACCACAAAGAAGGCTGCTGGATCCCATCCATAGGAAGGAAATAACTCAAGGTCCTGTTGGGCTAAGACCGGAGTCTTTTTTTCCTACTCTGCCCATTACCAGGGACCTGCATCCGTACATGGTTTAAAAAACACAAATCAGTTCGAGGCCAGCCTGGTCTACAAAGTGAGTGCCAGGACAGCCAGGGCTACACAGAGAAACTCTGTCTCGAAAAACCAAAAAACAAACAAACAAACAAAAACCCACAAATCAGGAAGGCAGA
Organism: Mus caroli; assembly: GCF_978045245.1. Taxonomy (NCBI): domain Eukaryota; kingdom Metazoa; phylum Chordata; class Mammalia; order Rodentia; family Muridae; genus Mus; species Mus caroli. The sequence goes on along the minus strand of NW_028227262.1, from coordinate 32,766,003 downwards.
TTTTACTTTTGTCCACACTGCCTGACTGACCCTTTACCAGTTCCTCGAGGATAGCCAAGTACTGGGTACTGTGCAATGTGCTTGTCACCCCAGCTCTTCAGCAGAAGTTCAAGGTCAGCCTAGGTAACATAGTCAGTCCCTGTTTCAGAAAGAAAGCCACTTGCCAGGCCTCTCCTGGGCAGTGCTTGCCTAATCCTGCCGTCTGCCACTACTCATGCTCAGACAGGAAGAGTCCTCCCTAGGGAATCTGCCTCGTACTTGTGCGGTTGGCTCAGGGAGATTTAGCTCTCTGTTTAATCTGCCAAACTTCTCATTTCCACTGTGAACCCATGAACTAGGGAAGGGGACAGAGGCCAAGTGAAATTCCTGTGCCCCCGGCCTTTGAATAGATCCTGGCCCTGTAGAGTAGAAAGATGAAATCACCCCGTGGCCATCTGTGAGGCAGCCGGAAACGGGATGACATGATCATTTTCCCCCATTCTTCTAGCATAGAGGGTGCCTAGCAGTGGCCAAGGGCTGTTGTGCATCCTAAACCATGATGGCTCAGAAGCTGCTGCTTTGGGCATGGACAACACAGAAAGCACAGCTGGGTATAGATGTTGCCATCAGAGCACACAGAGGTTCAGTTCCCCTCAGTCCCTCGTGGTACCCGAGAGCAGCAAAAGGCATTTCACTGGCACCAGTCTGCCGGACCCTCACAACCTTCTAGAAATCCATGCATCAGAGGTCTCACCCCTACTGGAGTCCAAGCAGGGGATGCACATTCAGGATTAACGTGCAAGTCTACTTTCTAGAGACCAGGAGATTATTCCCTACCGTCCTCCTTCAGAACTGCTCTTTCCCAAGCCTTTTCCTCCTCTCCCTGTGTGCCCTGTGAGTGAGCAGAGCTGTCTACTGCTTCCCATCCAAATCACAGGGAGAAGCGTGCAGGCTCTTGTCTCTGTGTCTTGCCTACTCTGCAGATGCCATTGACTGGAATCAGCCCAGCTTGCCTTTCCGTTATGAGCAGTGTCTGGCAAGGGGTTCCACTGTAGACTATAGGATCATAGTTCTGTTTTACCTAATCCCAAAATGATTGATGCTCCCAGGACTTCTTTACAGTTCTTTGTAAGGACTAATCCTTGAGATGAAGGCAGGATGAGCCTCTCTGGGTGGCACACCTCCCAAGCACACGATGATGAATCGAGCTTCCCTCCTCTGCTTGCTGGCTCTCTTTCTAGAGCTTGGTGTATCCCACCCCCATCAGCCTGTGGAGAACAAGAAGGCAGCTGACTCTATTCTTATTCCTTTCCCATAGGCCTTCACCAGAGTCCAGGACCTTCGATACCTAGAACTGATCAGCAGTATTGAGGTAACTGATGAAAGCATTTTCTGTCACAGGATGCAATGGCCTGTAATACTGAGGACATGAGGACGAAGGCCCTGTAGTCTGTTCTGGGGATAGAGTGGCCCATAGTGGCAACACCTGATTAACCACTTGGTAGTTGAATAAGGCAGAAGGTTTGGGTCTCTCTAAGCTCTGGTTCCTTGTCCTAAGACGGGATCTATACGCTAGGCAATGGTGATACTCACCTTTCATTCTAGCACTCAGGAGGCAGAGGCAGGTGGATCTCTGAGTTCAAGACCAGCCTGGTCTACAGAGTGAGTTCCAGGACAACCAGGCTACACGGGATCTATACGCTAGGCAGTGGTGATACTCACCTTTCATTCTAGCACTCAGGAGGCAGAGGCAGGTGGATCTCTGAGTTCAAGACCAGCCTGGTCTACAGAGTGAGTTCCAGGACAACCAGGCTACACAGAGAAACCTTGTTACAAAAATCTAAGATGGGGGTCTATCCTGTGGTACTGCTGTAAGACAGTCAGACTCTTAGAACCTGGTATACCCCTCTGGAATGAGTAGCTGTTGCCATCCTCCTGGCAGTGAATAAAGCATTTCCCAAATGTTCCCAGCATGGCCTACTAAAGCATCCTCCTGCCCAGAAGGCCTGCGGTAGGCTAAAGAATCTGGTCTGACTGCACCATTTATGGGTGATGGAAGACACTATTTTTAATTTCTGTGTATCTCAGTGCTGTCTGACTGTCTGTAAAAAAGGCATACATATTTCTTTCTCCCGAACAGATTTATTGTGAGGCTAAGGGAATGTGAGACACATTGGAGCTCCCAGATGGAAGCAGTGAAGAAATTGCAAATGTCTTGCCCCTCTAACTCAGTTCAGCAGAGTAAACGCTTATCGTGGGCCTCAGCCCTGTGTGGGGTGGGGGAGGAGAGGGGGCAGTAAGCGGAGCTGAGCTAGGGTAGACTACAATATGGTAGCTGTTGTTCATTGAGTCTGTTCATATGCAACCAAAGTATGAGCGACACATACAAGGTCCTTAGTGTGGTGAGCCAGGTGGTGGTGTCAGCCCTGTTCAGTGGGAGAGAAAGGAGAGGCAAGAGCGGATAGGCTGCATCCTCATGTTCAAAACCCCAGGGGAACTCAGACGCTTCCCTTGCTCTCCCTAAGCTTTGGCACGGTTGCCCTGTGAGCCCTCTCTGTCCCTTCTCCCCACACAGGTGGGCAAGGGCTGCTTGGGTGTCCTTGTCTCATGCTGCTGGCTCTCAGGGACGATGCTCACCAGGGCTTGGTGTTAGCCATTGGGATCTTCTTCAGAGCCAAAAAACATCACCTTTCCCTGCACAGAAGTAACTGGCCAGAGAGGACGCTGACTTTTATCATTTTTCATGTCTTAGTTCAGAAGGTCCACTTTTGCTTAGGATCTGTGAGCTGAGAATTGTGCTTAAGGAACTATCTCTGAGGACAAGCAGAGAACACTCAATTGATGTCTTGTGGCTGTCCTGAGGCCTCAGCTTCTGGATTCTGGGGAGCCAGCATTAACCAGGGAGCTGTGTGCCTCAGTGGGTTCCTGTTGCATACCTGGGATGATAGCATCCTGGTGGCAGAATAATCCTTCCATATTGACAGTCCTTTACAAACATGCGCTTCTATGGCCCACATTCCCCACAACTGACATCTATCTCACTACAAAAGTTCAGTTCACTCACAAGTTTTAGATGTCAGCTTATTTGGTTGATTAGTCTGCACTATGTGAAGGTTTAAAAATGATTTCTGTCACTGGTGAGGCATGTTGTCTCCAGCTGCGGAAACTTGTACCAGCTTGTCGAGAAGTTTGATTCCATGTCTCATCCTCCTCCAGTGTGATGTACTTGATAGAAAACAAGCAAACGGCAACTGCTGGGGCTGAGGGGCTGAGTGCTGGCAAGTGTTTACAAATACTGGAGCTTTAGACTAACACAGGAGGAAGGTGTGGGGGTGCTTCAGTGTGCATGCGCTTGCATGTACACATGTATGTGCACACAAGGTGTGTGTTAGGAACTCTGCGTCACACGTTATCATGGGTTATGAAGAGTGAGCTTTGTGTGACCTTGACTGTACCTGTTGTGCATCTTACCTTCCTTCTCTACAACACTGGTGGTGCTGGGGTCACAAAGCAGTGGAATTCTCCTGTATGAAGTAGACATTAGCACACACAGTGTCTTAGTTAGAGTTTTTATTGCTGTGATAAAATACCCTAACCAAAAGCAACTTGGAAAAAGAAAGGGTTTACTTCAGCTTAAATTTCCACATCACAACCCATCAATGAAGAAAGTCGGGGCAGGAATCTGGAGCTAGGAGCTGGAACAAGGACTGTGAAGGAGAGCTACTCGCTGGCTTGCTCCTTAGGCTTGGGTAGCTTGCTTTCTTATAGCACTCAGGAGTATCAGCCTGGGTTAGCACCACCCACAGTGAGCTGGACCTCCCCACATCAATCAAGAGAGCATGCCACAGGCTTACCCACAGGCCATTCTAGTGGGGTCATTTTCTCAGCTTGTGTCAAGTTGACATAAAACCAGCCAGCGCACAGAATATCTCCACAACTCTTAGAAACAGGAACATAGTCAGATTTGTGATTCTGTTTTATGGCTTCCATCTTGGTTGAAAATCCCTGACTTAGTCCTTGCTTGTTATCACTGTGGGTCATAGCTCTGCCACCCAGGTATCTGGACCTTTTGGAGATATTGAGAATGCAGGGGCTGTCCCCAACTCTGAGAGTGCACAATCCAGTGATTGCCTTGGGCAAGCACACAGGAAAACAGTCCTGTGGAATTTCCACTGAGCAAACAAAGGTTTGCCTCTTGTTTGATCTTCAGTGGTCTGAAAAAAGAACATGTCTGCTTTTGTTGTTGAGCATTCCCAATGGAGACATAGGTGAGAGACATAGCAGCACAGGAGCCAAGTGTAGGCTCCAGTAGGAAGACTCGAAATAGCAGCAGCTAGCCTTTGTAAAGGCTGCTTCCTGCCATGACTGTAGAGGCCATTTCCTGTGCTTCTAATTTTTCCAGGAGAGGAAGAAGAGGGGAGAGACCAACAATGACCTGTTTCTGGCAGATGTGTTTTCCTACCAGGGGAAGTTCCATGAAGCCGCCAAACTGTACAAGAGGAGCGGGCATGAGAGCCTCGCTCTCGACATGTATACTGACCTCTGCATGTTTGAGTACGCCAAGGTAATGTGCCCAACCTGCCACTAGCCGTCAACACTCTGACCTGCAGTGGCTTAATGACACAGACAGAAAATAGGGATGAGTCTGGGTGGTGGTGGTGCACACCTTTAATCCCAGCCTCAGGAGGCAGAGGCAGGTGGATCTCTGTGAGTGTGAGGCCCACCCAGTCTACAGAGTGAGTTCCAGGATAGCTAGGAATACACAAGAAACCCTGTTTGTTTGTTTGTTTGTTTGTTTTTGTTGTTTTGTTTTGTTTTTTTCGAGACAGGGTTTCTCTGTATAGCCCTGGCTGTCCTGGCACTCACTCTGTAGACCAGGCTGGCCTGGAACTCAGAAATCCGCCTGCCTCTGCCTCCCAAGTGCTGGGATTAAAGGCGTGTGCCACCACGCCCGGCAAGAAACCCTGTTTTTAAAACCCAAAAGTAAATAATAAACTAGTTAATAAAATAAAACGGGGATGACCTAGGAAAAGGGTGGGCAGATTAATAAACGGGCCCTAAAGCTGGATGTTAGAGTGACGGCACATTTGGAGTACCTGTCAGCAACAGCTGTGTGGACTTTGAGCATGCCAGCCTGATGCTGTCACCTGGTACTGAGGGCTTAGGGAAGTCTCCACAGATTCTCTCAGACCTGGGTCAGAAGCCACCAAGGTTTAGTATCCTAAGTGATAAGCTGATCCTACAAGGCAGTGCTGTGAGTCACTGAAGCCAGCACTCCCTCGAGAGCCTGCTCTGTGCAGCTTGAGTGCAGAGAGCCTTACTGAGCCTGGCAGGAGGAGAGCCTCACTTATGATGGGTTATTCAGGAAGGTCCCCTTTGTGCATCTGAAAGGTGGCCCCTAGGTTCTCTAGACTTTTGAAGGAGCTTCCTAGACACATGAGCCCTACTAAAGAGCCAGAGTTCTCCAGGTGTCAACAGCTTAGCCTCCAACAATGCTGAAAGCCTAGGTGTGAAACAGTGAGGTTTTTCCTTCCACAAAGGGGCTTGGAAGCCCTCAGAATCCTGTGGAGTCCTCAAGTCCTAGCCACAGCCAATCAGTGGCTGTTACTGCTAATCACCTAGCTCACAAGTCCCAAGTAGGACAGCTTCCCCATTCTTATCTGTGCCTAACCACAGTTAGTCTCTTCCTACCCATCTGTTAGATCCTGTGACTCCTTCATAGAAGGATGAACCCCTGGGCTGCTCCTGGCCCCTCCCCTTCACACCTCAGATCTGGGCTCCAGGCTTCCGAAGCCTCTTCCTCTTCCGCGCTCCCACCCAAACACATCCAGCACTCCATGAGATGTTCTTCCCACTGAGAGGAACAGATCCTAGGGGGAGAATTTGGGCACCACAGCCCCCAGCCCTGGTTGCTCTTTGAGACGAAGCCCTCAGAGCTGCTGGTGGGCCACTGTGGTGTGGTGCAGCCGAAATGCTGCCGGACATCCAGAGTGAAGTATGATTGTGGAACCCACAGTTCACCAGCGTGTGAAGACTAACAGAGCATAGCAGAGCTATAGTTCAGAACAATGCATAAAACCCCAACATGCCATGCTGTAGGGAGGAGTAGCCAGGCATGATGGTGCATGCCTTCAGTCTCAGCACGCAGGAGGCAGAGGCAGGCAGATCTCTGTGAGTTCAAGGACAGCCTAGTCTACAGAGTGAGTTCCAGGACAGCCAGGGGCACATAGACCCTGTCAAATAAAATAAAACAAAATAAAATATGAAAAAAGAAAGATGAGGAGTGTGACTGAATTAAATCCACATCCAAGGATGTGCCTTCCTTTGTAGTAGAACAGGTACTCTGGGCTCAATTCCAGTGCTTCATGCATTGCACACTTGTGCGCGCATACACATACATATACACACACACAGGCACACACACATGCACACACGCACATACTAGGGAAGTGGAGGGCCAGGCATGACTCCAGGGTGGATGCATTTAGACCTCTCTCTGGCCACCCCCATCCCTTGGCTCCTTTCATTGTTCACCTGCACTTCCTGAACCCATGGCCTCCTACCCAGCAGTGCGGCCTGCTCATACACTCCATCTGGTGTGGCTCTCCATGAAGGTAAATACGCTGGGCTTGTTTTGATTTTAATTTTTGATCACAATTCCCAGCATGTTGGTTCCAACTCAAGCCTGCACGCACTCACACACACACACACACACACACACACACACACACACACACATCCCACCTTGGCTTGGTAGTCTGCATTTGGGAAATGTGTGCACACATACACATTATGTTGGGGGTGGGAGATACAGTGCTTATTAACATGGCATGTTTTTGTTTACTTGAAATTGCTTCCCAAGATTCAATCTGGTTTTTGGAAAATTTTTAAATTACATTCCCACGTACAAATAAATTGTATGTTTTCCGGACAAGTGACATGTTTATGTGGTGATAAGGGGATTATAATGCTCTTAACTCTTGCATAGTGCGTCCTTATCAGGAGCTCCGAGCATGAGAACCCTGTTCAGGCTCATTCATCACTCAGCACAGCCTCTTCTGTCCACTCCAGGACAGAGTCTTTGCTGTGGCCCCCAGATAACGTGTAAATTGGCTTTATAAACCAAAACGCCTTTGAAACCCCACTTGGTTGAGCTCTGAAGGAACTGTTCAGACTCAGCTTGAGTTAAGCCACAGCCTCTCCATTGGCTGCTGGGATGGAGGAGGTGTGCCTCCTGTCCCAGTGAGCTGTGTGCCCACATGGTCCACGTGGGGAGGTGCCTCCCATTGTGGCCCCTAGCCTTTGGCCTTTTCCCTTTGTTATCTCACTGAGCACTCATTCGTCCCTTTGAAGGACAGTTCTGTGCTTTTATCATGCCTGTCTTTGTTGCTAACCTCATGCAGCTAGCTGAGCGGGGAAAGCTCTGTGTGCATGAAGAGTTGATGTCATCATAACTGCCAAGAGGGAAGTGTGTTTGTAATAGCCCAAGCTAGGTGTCCTCCATGGCTGCTCCAGCCTCTTCTCTCTCTGCCCCAAGGGGAGGCAGAGGACAGCTGTAGGTGACCCTATCCTTATTTGTTCTGTAACAGGTAAAAGATGCCCTTCCTCCCCTTCCTAAATCATTTGGTTTTCTTAGACCAACCTAATATATGGTTTTAGGGGCTACATAATTACCCTGAAAGCGAACGGAAAAAGAAATGAGCTAATTGTTCAAGTGGGTTTCTGCATGCATTGACTGCACTTTCCTGACAAATGAGTGTTAATCTCAAGGAAAGGAGTGCTTTTTTTATACTTAGTGAGGTTGACACAGAGCACTCTCTGTAGGGTATGTTCTCCTAAGACAAACCACTTCTCACAATGCAGATCTGCGCTTTATCTCTCAGTTCCCCATTTTGAAAAACCCCACCTTGAAAAGTGTCAGCACTGAGGCAGCTTCAACAGTGGCAGCTCTGTCCTGAAAGGAGGTAACATTCTGAGGCTGTTTCTGGTGCACTTTGGTGGGAACTTAGGCAGCTGGTCGTGACCTGAGCAACAACCCTGGCACTGGGGTAAAAGGACTGGCCCTGCCCAGTCTCTGAGTCCCCAGAAAGGACTATTTCCTTCACCTGTGGCTCCTGTCATGGTCATAGTCCTACTTCTGCAAGATCTGATGTCATTCAGTTAAGAATGAACCACTGGGCAGCACTGGGAGGTAGAGGCAGGCAGATCTCTCTGAGTTCCAGGCCAGCTAGAGCAACACAGTGAGACCCTACTTCAAAAAAAAAAAAAAAAAAAAAAAAAGAGGGGGTGGGGATGAGCAAAGGAGTGTTTTGTCAGCTCTGTCATAGATATATCTTAGGGGCAAAGCCAACAGAATAAGCCGAGTTCAGGCCACAGAACATCTGAGAAAAAGAGATGAGAAAAGCACTTCAGTGTGGCAGCAAAGGAAGGCACAAGGGACCAACCGCAGAACTCTGCATCACTGTGTGTGCTTCAGTTTAAACCATGTGCGCAGCACCAGTCTGGGGCATCTGGTGTCATCTCAGTGTGACTAGTGATTATAGGATTAGTATTTGTAATTTCCCAGCCAGTCATGTTTCTACCCAACTGTGTGGAGGGCACAAACTAACCACTCCCAGCCCCCTCCCCGCAGAGTCAGTGAGGTGGTTAGAACAAGTGTGAAGGGAAGGAGACAGGGAGGGCACAGTCCTTGACATGTCCCTGTGCCCTAGAAGCACACTCCCTTCCTGGACACCTGGGACTAACCCACACACAGTCATCACACAGAGCCGGGCTCTCCTGCATCCTGCTCCTTTGCACAGCCAAGTGAAGCCCTCCCTCCTCTACTTGCTGGAGCTGACGTAATGCTGGCACAGGAAGTCCTAATCCGGAATGGTTTTGTTTGTTGTGCTTCCTCAGGATTTCCTTGGGTCTGGAGACCCTAAAGAGACGAAGATGCTCATCACCAAGCAGGCCGACTGGGCCAGAAACATCAATGAGCCCAAAGCTGCAGTGGAGATGTACATCTCAGCAGGGGAGCACGCCAAGGCCATAGAGATCAGCGGCAGCCATGGCTGGGTGGACATGTAGGTTCAGCTCTAGCTGTGGCAGCCATGGCTGGGTGGACATGTAGGTCCAGCCCTTGCCTGGCAACACTCGGCAATGTGGTAACTCTTGAGTTTTTGACTAACAAGAGAAGAATGCTTTCTCTCAATATCTGCACCAAACATGAAAATGACTAGGTTCTCTGGGAGATGAAGAACTTGAACAAGGTATAGCACTGCCTTTGAGGAGTATGAGAAGGGGGTCGTAGGGACCTAGGGAACACACATAGGTGCCCCTCAGGTGCTGTGTTGACCGTACAGGCCTCAGATTATCCCTTGCGCCTCCAGCTCAGTATCTATATTCATCTGGCAAATGAGGAAATCAAGCCTCAAGGGACTAATGTGTCCTCAAGGACCAAGCATCTGGAGAGCTGTAAGCCTTAGGCTGGCAGGGGTGGTTTCAGAGCCCCTAACACAGCGTGAGGGTACCAAGGGAGCACAAGAAGAGCCCTCAGGGGTACCAGCTCTCTGGGCGGAACCATGGCATCTTCTCTTGAGTCCTTCTGTGAAGTGGCTTTGCTGAACCTTCAGGTAGAGACAAGTAGAAGGGGAAAGCGCATAGGCAGGAGACACAGTAGGCCAGCAGGGATAGTGATGACTTGCGGTCGTTCCCAAGGGAGCATAGAGGAGCTGGAACAGAGAGGGAGCTAGATACAAAAGAATGGAGGAGGGGGCAGGCCACATGATGGTTCCATCTTAGGACTTAGCACCCATCCTGCAGGTGAGTCTGATCAAGGGGCACCTGAGGAGAGGGAGCTTATAAAGGCTACTGGTTGTTTCGGAGGCGACAGTGTGGTCCTCAGATACTAGCTCGTGACATAGTCAGGCCCTAGAGAAGAGGAGAGGCAGGAGTGTGGGCCCCTCAACAAGGGACCTGAGTGGCTACCCTGCCCCCAACTTTCCCTTGTATAGGAATCATATCAGAAAGACACAGGCTTAGATCTTAGATTGTGCCCCAAGAATTCTCTTCAAAAAGGGGGTGATGCTAAGGGAGCCAGGCAGGCTCATGGTCTCTACCTTTCCCACTAGTTTTTCATGTCAGTTTCATTTGCAAGTGCTATGTATTGAGTTCCCCTGGGGACACTTAACAAGTTCAAGAAAGAGACATTAAGTCTGTTCTGTCCCTCTTGTGGCAGTTACAGGTACCTCTCCCCTAGGAATGTCGGTTTGGTGGGTAGGGCTCTTAGGCTCTGGAGGGCTGCCTGTGCTACCTTCCCCTAAAAACATGTCCTTTTTCTGCTAAGCAGTGTTATTTTTAGGTGCCATTATTATTCTAAGCGCAGACTGACAGGCCTTCCTGAGCCGCCTGTCTGAGATTCGGATCTGTTACAGCCTCTTCTGTTCTCACATAAAGCAGGCTGGGTAGAGTCCTCACCCTGCGAGGGCTGCTTTACCCCAAATCCTGGGCTGGCTAGACCCACATTGAATCCAGCCATGTACTAGCGAGCAGTAGGAAGGTGATCACTATTGGGAAGTGACTGGACCTTGGGGATGTTCCCTGGAGTGAGGACACTGCCAGGATTTCTGGCCCAGGACAGGCCTCACATTTGTCACTTCTTCCAGTGTGTCAGTTGCTGAGGCAGCCTCATGCCCCAGCCTCTACTTTCCTGTGGGAATTCCTGACAGTGCTGGAACAAGCACCCCGGCCCTTCCTGCTGTGGGGTCTTGGACCACCCTTACATAGATTCAAACTCAAGTCATCTCATTGTTTGGGATGGTGGGAGGGTGAGAAAGATGATACGGAGTCTCATGAATCCACCTCAGTGTCTGGAGTGGACCCCAGGACTTCCTGATAGCTTTATTCCTGGGGTCAGGGATGTGCGGCATGGGCAGTGTCCCCAGTTGCAGTCACTCTTGGCTCTGCCATTGCTTTTAGATGGTGCGTCCATTCTTTCCATATCTGCCTGTGGAGCCCTTCCCAAGGGCCATAGCATATTAGCATTGGACAGAGCAGAATGAACTGGCACAGAGCCTGCCCTTGAGGGTACCAGAGGCCTCACAGCCGTCCTCCCCACCTCTTCAGGTTGATAGACATTGCTCGGAAGCTGGACAAGGCTGAACGGGAGCCCCTGCTCATGTGTGCTTGCTACTTTAAGAAGCTGGACAGTCCTGGCTATGCTGCTGAAACCTACCTGAAGATCGGGGACCTGAAGTCTCTGGTGCAGCTGTATGTGGACACCAAGCGCTGGGATGAGGTGAGAGAGAGCACACTTGCTGGGCAGGTGGGGGTTAAGATGGAGAGAAGCTGTCCACATGATGGAGGTCATTGCCTCAAAGTCTCTGAGCCAGAATATCCTAGGGGGCCTTTTCCACCAAACTTTTTTCACTCATTCATTCATTCATTCATTCATTCATTCAGAAAAACTGATACAGGGTGCCAGCTCTAGGCCAGCCCCACGACAGGCACTAGGGATGTGTCAGCATGACAGCCCCAGCACCTGCTGCTGGTCTGAGCTGCCTCTGCCCAGCACCACAGCCTCAGGCTCACCTCTGAAGAAGGGGCAACCAGTCTGGCATTAAAAGCCTGTGTGGCATTTTGGCAGAAAATACCAACCGTATTTTTCAGATACAAGCTACCAGAGCTATTTCTAGGGCAGCTGCTCCCTGCCTCTGTCCTCTTCCCAGTCTTGACTGCTATGTGAGAGGACCAGAGAGAAGAATCAGCCAGGCAAATCAGAGAGACAGCTGTCCTGGGGCCAAGGCTGGCTAGGCAGCTAGGGCAGAGCCCCTCTGTGCCTGGGTCTGTGCCTGTGCCCATGCCTGTGCCTTGGAGAGAGTGTCACCTGAAGAGAATTAGTGCCATCCACCCGCCATGACAGTCTTCTTACAGAGCTATAGCAAGGCACTACCTAAGTATAAGCAGCCTGGCTCCTGTCTGCCCTCCTGGTGGCTCCACTTCCTGAGGTGACAGGTCACTGACAAGAAAAACAGGCTAGGTTGGAAGCAGTAAGGGCTCCTCAAGGCGCAGGTTATCCAGCTGTGGCAGTTAGCATGTCTTAGACCCTCCCATGCCCTGTCTGCCGCTCTCCTGGCTAGGCAGGTGGGCTGCGGCTTTAATGAAGCAGTCACTGAGTCCCATGCGACATTGTCCTCAGTCCTCTCTGACAGCTAGTGATGATGCTGCTGTCAATCCTGTTTCCTTAGGTGTTGCCTACAATTAAAAGAAATCTGTTTGCCACGCTACAGGAGCCCACGCAAACCCTCAAAATAAAATGTTTCCGATTTTGTGCTGCTTCTGTGGTCCAGAAACAGACTGTGTTGTTATTGAATCCAGTCGGTTGCATATTGCCGTTAATTGCCTTTTGTTTTCAAAGAGCTGGTTTGTTTTTGTGTTGCTGGGGGTGGTTGGAGGGGGAGACGCTCTCCCCCTCTGAGTTGTCAGGCTGGCAAAATATGACATCCCTAACAGATTCAGCCAAGTGCCACATTGTCAGGGGTGGCAGGGGGCCGCTTCATTAAGACTGCCTCTTCCTCCTCCTAGGCCTTTGCATTAGGTGAGAAGCACCCGGAGTTCAAGGATGACGTCTACGTGCCCTACGCGCAGTGGCTGGCGGAGAATGACCGCTTTGAGGAAGCCCAGAAAGGTAGGCCACACAGCACACTGTGAAAGGGCTGGGGAGGCTACTGAGGCATGGTATAGAGGCCACCTGGCCCCTTCCTTCCTCAGCAGGTCCCAGGACAAGTACCTTCATCCTGGCTCATGATGTGTGTCCTGGTGAAAGACTTTAGGACAAGGACAGGAACATTGAGGCCATGCCCCCTGGGGCCATTGCATGACCTGTTCAGGACCCCAGACAGCCCTTGCTCTTTAGCAGGTCCCTGTTAACCTTGCAAAGCACCTGCATCTGTGCCTTCCCTTTGATCTTCGGGATGCTCTCTGGCATGGACACCACGGTTATTTACATTTGCCAGTGAGGAAACTGATGTTGAAGGAGATAAAGGAGTTTGCCTGGAGTCCTCTGGCTGGGAAGCTGCAGAGATGTTACTTGAGCCAAGGTATACATTGTCAGGACAAAGTGAGAGGGCAGCCCTTGCTGTCTAGCAGAGTCTCACCTTCATTTTCCTCTACTGAGAAAGCAATGGGCTTTGTTTCTGACTCAGGCAAGCCAAGCAGCCTCTCTGCCCCTTGGTGTTTCTGTTGGTGAAATGAGCCGTACACAGGGTGTGACGGCATCTGAAATAGAAGCCAAGGCAAGTATGGCACATTAACTGACAACGTTCATCATCAGTTAGCGATGTGACCGCCTTCGTTGTGACAGGTGCTGGCTGGGCACTTAACCTGCATAACCTTGAATCTTGCCAACAGCCCTGCAGAGTTGCAGAGGCTCCATGTGCTGTGTGAAGCTAGCAAGCAGCAGAGCCGGAATTGAATCAGATCTGTCCAACTGGGAGCCTAATTCTTAGGCCTGTTTAGAAAGTCTCCTAATTGAAGTGGGTGGGTCATATTCCATAGCATCTCATTTACACTTGTGTGTGGTAGCAGTTACCACCTCCTGACACACTGCAGAACAAATGTCCCCTGTTGGAGCTCCTTGGTTAAAAGCCCCTGTGAAGGACAGCGCGTTCTCTACCGCCTCAGCATTTACAGAGCACCCAGTTGCTGAAGTGTCTGCATGTTTGGGCAAAACACATCAACCTATCCATCTGTCTGTGTCGCCCTTCCAAGAATCCATCGCCATAGTAACTTGGTACTCAGACAAGAGATAGAAGATGAGAATGAACCAAGGCCAGACCTTTCCTTCTCTGCAGGTTGAAGATGTGGGTCATTCGGATACTCACACATGGTCAGGTGTCAGAGCTCTGACTTAGTCTTCTGGCAGCCCCAGGGTCCCCAGAAATTTACCACATGGTGGTGAGGGGTGCAGGAAATTTCTGCTAGCCATAGGCTTGTTTTTATAAATGTCTGGTTTTGCAAGCTGAGCCAGATCTTTCAAGGTTGGTATCTGAAAGCACTCAGCTTAAGATGGGTTCAGTACTGGGCTGGCTTCTGTTCTTTGACCTTAGGCATGATGTTTGTCTCTACCTGGAGAAGCCCATCATTCTCATGTAAAGGGGGTGGGGTGGGGCTGGTTCTCCATCTTTAGAATTTTGTCCTGAGGATTCAGTGTGTAATTAATAGTGAAGGGATTTTGTGAACCACCAAGCTCCATAGTGGAACCTGCTAGCGCTACCCAGGAGTCAAAAAGTCTCAGTCTGGAGTGGAGTGGAGTGGCGTCCAGTTCCCTGTGTGCAGTGCCAGGCTTCGGTGCTTCAGGTTTTCTCTCTGCTGTGCCTTGCTAAAGTAGGTTGCCATTTCCCAGCCAAAAGGAGTGTATCTCCCCGTGCTTATTTCAGGATGTAGCCTTGGTTATTTATAGCCTGCGGCCTGAGAGGCACATCTCAGCAGCGAGGCATCCCAGATGCTCTGATGAGTGGCCTGCCTCCCATGTGAGCAGTCTCATGTAAGCCCTGCAGCCTCCCTGCTCCATGCTGACTCCCTATGACATGCGTGTGCTTTCATGGCCCTTAGCCTTCCACAAGGCCGGGAGGCAGGGAGAAGCAGTCCGGGTGCTGGAGCAGCTCACGCACAATGCTGTGGTGGAGAGCAGGTTTAACGACGCTGCCTATTATTACTGGATGCTGTCCATGCAGTGCCTCGACATGGCTCAAGGTGAGTGAGCGACAGCCGGCTGGCCTCTTCCCTGGCCCCTCTTTGGCATCAGATAAAATCAGAAGAGCAGAGCTGTTTCATTAAAGCACTGGGCTTGTTTATTGAGTGTTTTGTCCCCAAGCCTGCCTTGCAATGGCACAATCTGGCCTGTCATCTCTTTCAAGTTTGCCTGTAAGTAGGACTTGCTGGCAATCTGTCTTAAGGGTAGGAGGCCCCACCCTGCATTGCTAATGCAGAGCATCTCCCTCTCTTGCTACCTGGGAGCCTGGAGCTGGGCCCAAGTGAGCCCTGGCTTAAAAAAAAATTTTTTTTTAATTAAATGAAAAGATGAAGAGATCACTTTACAATAACTCACTCCAGAATCTCCCTCATCCCAGGCAGGAGGACAGTTTCAGACTTGCTTTCATTCATGTGGCTTCCCATGATCCCCTGGGAAGTTCTGAAGGAGGTAGCTATACCCAAGGCTGTGTGCAGTAGTGGAAGGGCACTGGATGCAGAGTGTGCAGGGCGACAGTGTGCTCCGAGTCACAGCTGCCAGGCCCAGGTGCCAAGTGGGGTTTCTCTGTCCTGGCCATTGATGTGCATCTCAGATAAATGGCTGACAAGCCAAGGTGCAGCGGGAGCACAGAGAGCCAGGGAAGATGCCATCTGCCCATCCCACCAGGATCCTTTGGTGTGTCTGGGCTGTAGGCCTCCTCCACTGCTGGGCATAACAGGTGCTGACCCAGTGGACAGGGCCGGGTGTTTCCTGGCCAGGAGCTCTGCCCAGCTAAGGCCTACTGTCACCCAGGACGGACTACTCCTAAGCAGGACACTTGTCCATCGCTGCCCTCTTGGTCCCTCTGAGCAGCACAGGAGGAAAAGATACCACTTGACACATTTCCCCTCCTTCCCTCCCGTGCTCCTCCCGCACAGCAGATCCTGCCCAGAAGGACGCGATGCTGGACAAGTTTCACCACTTCCAGCACCTGGCTGAGCTGTACCATGGCTATCAAACCATTCACCGATACACGGTAAGGTGACAAGGAGACTGGTGTAGCACCTTCATTGTCACATGCTCCGCAAGGGCCTCAGAGAGATAGGGTATGTGATGAGCTGCCCAGAAGCCCTGCCCTTCTCGGGAGGGGGGTGCTGCTCCCTCACCTGCCATGGGGCTCGGGCTCGGAATTACAGTACAGGGCTGAGCCTTTCCAGTTTCGAGTTCAGTATTTGATGCCTCTCTAGATCAGCAAAAGCTCAAGTTCTGTCTTTGGCCCTCAGTCTCCTCTGTAAAACAAGAGGGCTAGCCTGATCCCAAAGACACACAATTAGTTAAGATCATTCCCTGATGTTTGTTTTGTTTCTGTTTTTGTTGTTGTTGTTATTTGTTTTTTTATTTGTTTTGAGACAGGGTTTTTCTGTGTGACAACCCTAGCTGTTTTAGAACTTGCTTTGTAGACCAGGCTAGCCTCAAACTCATAGAGATCTGTCTGCCTCTGCCTCCCTAGTGCTAAGATTGAAGGTGTGTGCCACTACTATCCAGCCCCATTCCATGATTCCTTTGATAAGGCCTTGTTGGTACCATCTGCCTCATCCTGTGTCTCCACAGCCCTCCAGTCTTGATTAACCCACACTGAACTTATCCTGTGGCAACAAGCTGGGCCCCACCAGGGTCCCCTGGCCCCCATTAGCAAGTTCCTGCTCTGTGTTGTAGGCTTTGTCATATGGACTGATCTCATCCTTCAGCCACACTATGAGATAAGTACCTCTGCAGATGAGGAAGGCCAGGTGCCACACAGAGAAGAGCCATAGTGTCCCCCTGACCCATGGGGCCCATCAGTAAGTGGCAGAGCCTGGGCTTGAGTCTCTGCTGATTGCAGTCTATGCTCTCAGCTTCTAGGATGTGGGTTCACAAGCTATCTCTGGATGCTTGAGTGTCCCACTCTGATGTGTGACTTGGGAAATCCCACACGTCTGTGCTTAGTCTCCATCTCTATGGAATGGAGATGGTAGCTGGGGTAGTTCAGAGGGCCCAGTGCATTCACTTTGGAAATGTGACTCTGGTCCCCTTTATACCTCAGGTTTCAGAGCAGCTTCTATAGGAGACCGCTCACCTCGGTCCAGTGTCAGAGGCCCTGCTTTCCCCAAGTGTCCCACTCCTTGTCTGTGTTCTCTCTGCACTGTCCAAGTCTCAGGGAAACATTAGGTCCCACCTGGCCTATCCTTTGCCCTGGGAACATCTCTTTGCCAGCAGTATCTATGGGCTCAAGCAGACCCGTCTTTCATTTAGGCCCCTTGTCTCAAACAGCTGAGAAGCTATGAAGATGGGTGCTGGTATTGGAGGCAGTCCAGCCTAGGCTGGGTGTGCTGGGCTGCCTTGGGTGGCTAGTCTGATTGCCAGCTCTCGGGCTTCTCCCTGCTCACTGTGTCTGTGCAGGGGTCTCCTCACCTAACAGCTGAGCTCTGTTCTTGATGCACATGGTACTGAGCTTGGGGCCACCCATGGGCCCCAGGCTGGCATCCAGGCCTAAGCTTTGGGCTATTCCCCCAACCAGTGTCTGTGTGTGACAGTCCCTGTGATGAGGCCTGGGACACAGTGATAAGCAAGACATAGTCTCTGCCACAAGGAACCCCACCCCACCCCCTATAGTAAGCAGGGCAGCCCCTCATGGGAAAAACTTTGAGGTAGCTTCTTTGATCCCTCCACCAAAGAGGGGCACAAGTGAAGAAGGGGACAGGAAAGGATTTGTGGCAGGCAGACTGTGGTCTGGCAAAGGCCTGGTGACCAGCACAGTGGAGGAGTTGACATTGGGGCCAAGCAGGAGCCTCTCCTAAGAAGGCAGAGAGGAGGTGCACACGCCTTTAATCCCAGCACTGGGGAGGCAGAGGCAGGCAGATTTCTGAGTTTGAGGCCAGCCTGGTCTACAAAGTGAGTTCCAGGACAGCCAGGGCTACACAGAGAAGCCCTGTCTCGAAAAACCAAAAAAAGAAAAAAAGAAAAAAAAAAAAGAAGGCAGAGAGGGACACAGATCTTTCCTGCGGCTCATTGCTTCTTCCCTAGAGAAGCACTGGTGATCCAGACTATGGCTTCGCTAGTCCTGGACTCTTCTAGCTCACACCCAGGAGAGCATGAGTCTCAGGTTTCTTTCAATTCCTGGAGCCAACAGAAACTGTAGAAATCCAAATGGGTTAAACCAGCACGGTAGCACACACAGGAATCCCAGCACTCAGGAGATGGAGGCAGGAGGGTCATCCTAGCTACCTAAGGGAGATTCAGGCCAACCTAAGATAAAGACCTTTTCTCAAAAACAAAAAGGAGGAAAGGGGAAAAAACAAACAAACAAACAACCCCCGAAAGAAATGTAACTAGGAATTCAGGAGAAGTCACTGTGCTCTGAACCAAAGTAGAAAGTCACTTCTCTCAGCTTTGGGCCTCACGAGGGCCTGTCCTGGTGGCTGTTACGGAGGTCATGACTAAACCTTTACGGAGAGCTTCC
This sequence comes from Mus caroli, assembly GCF_978045245.1. Lineage (NCBI taxonomy): Eukaryota > Metazoa > Chordata > Mammalia > Rodentia > Muridae > Mus > Mus caroli. Next base: position 32,747,815 of record NW_028227262.1, on the reverse strand, counting down.
AGTGGGCGGGAGCTGGCCAGCCTGTGAACATCTGAGGTTTGTATTTGTAGCTAGATTGCAGTGTCAGGCTCCCTCAAAGCAGGTCTTCATGCACAGGCCTTCCCTGATGGGGTGGGCTGTACCGCAGGCGGCCCCCAGTACAGGTCTGTTCATGGCCAATGGTCATGGAGACCTGTTAGAGCTTGGGCCAGCCTGGGCACTGTGTGCCTTTGGTGGCACATTTTGCTTCGGTAGCTGTTGAAGAATAAAGAAGAGCCTTGCTGTGTCCTGCAGGAAGGAGTTAAGCTGCCCACTAGGTCATGTCCTCATTCCCAGAAAGGCCTTGAGCTCAGGAAGCAGAGCATCCCCAGGGACACCAGAGCTGAGAGAAGCACATTCTTCAGGGTTGAGGGGTCAGCTCTGGGTTCGAATCTCCACTCTGCCCTAGTCTTCGAGTAACATGGGCTGTTCTTTATCAGGACACATTCCTCTCTGGTACAGTGTGACCGAAAGTAATGGCCCACAAGCCTATGTTGAAAGCTAGTGGGGCCAGTTGTGGTGGCCAGCACGCGGTGATGGCTGGCATGTAGTAGGTGGTCAGTGTGCCCTACTCATTCCAGTGGGGATTGTTATACCTGTTCTTTTGCTGCAGGAGGAGCCATTCAGCTTTGACCTCCCCGAAACCCTCTTCAACATCTCCAAGTTCTTGCTGCACAGTCTGACCAAGGCCACCCCCTTGGGCATCTCCAAAGTGTATCCTCCCCCACCTCCCTCCCTGCCCGCTGTCTAATGGCCCCAGTGCTCCACAGAGCACTTTACTGGCAGAAGCTCCTCTCTCAGCAGCCACTGGGGAGTGGGAAGAGGTTCGGCTGGGCAGCTGAGCAGCCAATGCCAAGGGGAGCTTGGCTTTCAGGGTTTCACAGACCTAGCTGTGCCTGGTCTGCAATCCTGACCAGCACCTGTCCCAGGCCTCCCAGAACCCACAAAGGAGGGTGGGACTGAGAACTGGAAGAACTGGAACTCGATCTGGGACCATGTCAGTCAAGGTGACAAAGCTGTCATCTAGTAGGGGTGACAAGAGGCAAGACTGTTTCAGAGATATGTACCCTGTGCCCAAAAGTAAGATGGAGGTAAGGCTGGGTCTAGTCAGGGGCAGCAGGGAAGACTGTCGATAGGGTGGGTGCTATAGCAGGGAAGACTGTAGATAGGGTGGGTGCTATAGCAGGGAAGACTGTAGATAGGGTGGGTGCTATAGCAGGGAAGACTGTAGATAGGGTGGGTGCTATAGCAGGGAAGACTGTAGATAGGGTGGGTGCTATAGCAGGGAAGACTGTAGATAGGGTGGGTTCTATAGCACGGCCCCATGAGGTAGGTGTGGACAAGCCCAGCTCCTGTGTGGGGTACTTCAAATCCTGTGAGTCTACTTCTCCTCTGCTAGTGAGAGCCACAGAGGGGGAGTAGTCCAGCATTTCACAGGCCTGAAAGTAGCTTCATGTCCCTGCTTCACCCAGCTGGCCGACTGCCTCCTGTAGGAGCCTACCCGAGAAAAGCACCCCCAGCTCACCATTAAGAACCCATTTCCTGGATGGTCCATTATTTACTCTTCAGGGGAAACACCCCAAACAAGGGTCTTCACTGTGATAATGCCTTTCACTGGCAGGCCAGGCTCACTAAAGGAGCCATCATAGCTATCCCTGCTACCCTGGGTACCCGAGTCTAACTTGTCCCAGGAGTTCTGTTGATTTACAGGTTGGTTAGCTTGGGTTCTGAGCCTCCCCGGTGCTGTCATAGAAACAGAAGTAACTACTGACACAGATGCTCTCTAGCCCAGGAGTGGGTAGTGCTGGCCCCGGGTCACACCTCTTTTGTCCTTAACCTTGCCAATGGCAGGAATACACTCTTCACACTGGCTAAGCAGAGCAAGGCTCTGGGTGCTTACAAGTTGGCCCGGCATGCCTATGACAAGCTACGGGGACTGCAGATCCCCGCCAGGATCCAGAAGTCCATTGAGCTGGGCACCCTGACCATCCGCTCCAAGCCCTTCCATGACAGTGAGGTAAGGGCCTGCGTGCCTTTGAACCTAGTCTGGTTCTGTTGGGAGATGGCTGCTGTGGCCTTGGCTCCCCTGCACTGGGATAAACTGGGTTCTTCCTGGCTATGCCTTAGGCTTTCAGTGCCTCAGTTTCCTGCTCTGTCAGGTGGGTATGTATAAACCCTTCCCCACAGGTGGTAGGAGGTACTTGTGCAGCATAAGTGATGTACCTGACACAGTGCCTAGACCCTGGCAAGTGGCAGGAGTTGACAGTGGATACAGTTGTTCCTATGAAGATAGCATCCGGCTAAGGCCTGGCTTGGAGCAGGTGTCTGGGCTAGTGAGCCTTAGGTGTAGTCTTAGTTGGCCAGCCTCTCCACAGCATGCCATCTTTGGCCCTGGGAAGAGATGGAGGTGTGCACACTTCTGGTTCAGCCTGGGCAGACGTGACCTTGCTCTATAGGAGCTGGTACCCTTGTGCTACCGCTGTTCTACCAACAACCCGCTGCTGAACAACCTTGGCAACGTCTGCATCAACTGCCGCCAGCCCTTCATCTTCTCCGCCTCTTCCTATGGTGAGCTCCCCACTGCTTTACAGACACGTGGCATTGTGCAGAAGGTGATGCCACCATGCCTCAGATGCAGAATTGCTGTCAGAATCCACAGAGGCAAGGCCCAGCATGTCCCCAGCCAGAAGCCTCACTCTCAGCTGGGGTCTGAGAGGCTGAGGGAGCAGTCCTGGCCCTACCTCTTTTAAAACAGCTACTGTGGGGGAGGGGCTGCTGGAGACCTGGTCCTCCCCACATGCACTGTGTCCTCCCCATATGCACTGTGTCCCTTGCCTGCATAGTAGCTGCTTGGGAAAGGGGACATGCTCTGGCTGTTCTACCTGCTCTCACACTGCCTGGTGTGAGTGACAGCCCCAAAGCTCTCCGGAAGCCATCCCCCAGCCCCTCCCTGTCCTCCCAGAGGTGCTGCACCTGGTGGAATTCTACCTGGAAGAGGGGATCACTGACGAAGAAGCTGTTGCCCTCATCGATCTGGAGGCACCAAGACACAAGAGGGAGGGCAAGTGGCGAGAGACCTCAAGCAACAGTATCCTGTGCTCTTAGCTCTGGCCAGGCAGGGGTAGGTAGGGAGGCAGGGAGGGGACGCAGCATGGACTGTGGCAGCAGGCAGGGACAAAAGGATCAGATCAAGAAAGGCTGGGGAGGTCCCCACATAGTGAGGACCGCAGGCACAGGGAGAGTGGCCCCTTCATCTTCCTGCGAGGATGCCCTGCCCTGCTCCTCAAGGCACTGCTCCTGCTTCTGCCCACAGCTAAGCGGAGCTGTAGGGTATATACTTGGGGGAATCCCTGGGTTTCTCCTCAGGTAGCTTTTTCATGCAGTGGTAACAATCGGTACTCAAGGTGAGAGAATCGAGTGTGAGGCTCCCAGGTGCCCATCCCACTGTCCTAGAGGTCTCTGCACCCCTTGGTTCTGCTTTCCTTGGGTAGTTCATCCCACCTCCATAGCAGTGACAGAGGTGGACACCAGTAATATGGCTGAGGCTCTAGGACAAGTGATAGGTATTTCAACACCTGTGGTCCTCAATGGACAGTTGGCCACACCCACCACATCCCTACGTGAGGCCCTCCTGCCTGTACTTTAGCCAGCTCCAACACCACTGTGCAGAGGGAAGGCTCATAGGATGGGGGCCTGTGATGATTCTTGCCCTTCCCCCCGTGGCTGTGACTGCTGAGTCCCTCAAGTGGCAGCTCTAGGCCTATGGTCTGCACCCACTCAGGACTCCTGGATGGACACTTCCTGTGAGCCATGGTGTGACTGGAGGATAGGACCCCTTCTCTCTTTCCCCTGTTCCATCTGGAGGTCTCTCCCAGCCACTGTACCACTCCCCCCAAGTCTGTGAGAGGCAGTACCTAGCTGAGCTCCTGGGAGTCGCTGTGTGGGCTGGAGGGTGTTGTACCAGTACCTTACTGGGCTTCAGGCTCCACCCTTGACCAGACCCCTCCAGATTCCCAGACGTTGAAGCTGGACGAGACCATGGACTCCATAGGAGAAGATGACCCATTTACAGCCAAGCTGAGCTTTGAGGTGAGACAGTGCCTGGTGCTGAGAGGCCTGGTGGGTGCAGCCAGTGCTTTCCCCAGGCACACAAGGACCCACCCTCAGTTAGTGTGGCGGTGTTAGCCACTACCTCAGACACGGCAGTGAGAAAGAGAATGTGATGGCTTTCTCTAATGACTGTGGTTCTGAGAGCACTCCAGTGCTGGCAGGGAACATGTTACTGTTAGGGGTGGCTGAAGGTAAGACGTGGTAGTGTCCCTTTGGCCACCAAGGATCCTGGGATCAGGCCAAGGGCATAACACCCATGTACACCTCTCCCACCCCCCAGCAAGGTAGCTCTGAGTTTGTGCCTGTGGTGGTGAACCGGTCAGTACTACGCTCCATGAGCCGAAGGGATGTTCT